>NW_024038232.1:0-600000 GCF_016077235.1 Cyprinodon tularosa
TTTTCCTAACCTCTAAAGTTTTAATTTAAGCTCCCTGATTTCCCCCTAACGTCTTTAATAATCTTGCTTTTAGAAAAACTATAAATTCACCCTGTTGTTTTTGCAAGATTTAGCATTTTGGAGTAAGTGAATCATTGCTAGCTAAAAAAAAAACAGCTGCAAAGTGTATGTTTTTGTTTTTAAACTGTTTTTAAATTACTTTTATTATGTTGTGTTTCTTAAATTGTACAGCACTTTGTATCAACCGTGGTTGTTTTAAAGTGCTTTATAAATAAAGTTGGTATGGTATGTATCATGAGATTAACTAAACAACATTGCTTTACTGGTATAAAATTTACATTGCACCTATATAACAGTGGAGCATATGCTCCATGTTTATGAGATGTGAAAAAAGATACGTTGATGATCGTAGTGTCTCTTAAGGTAACTTATAAGCCTTTTTCTTCCACATATAGTGAGTTAAGAGTAAATGGACCTAAACCAAAAACTAAGTTAAAGCAATAGTACACCCAAAACATGATTAGCCTTCATTTTCTACTCACCCCCATGCTGAACAACACTCTGGAGTACTTTTTTGATATCTCAAATGCATCTGGAGATCTGGAGGCTTCTTGCTGTCTGCTGACATTCAAATAATGGAAGTCTTCATTGTTAAGGAAGAGCATGAGTTCTTTGCCGAGCTGAATGCGCACTTTCATCTGGTTTGGTCTGCCGCGGTTTCCGTAGCGTCGTGAACGCGCTTTTAGGAAATCCTATACACCACTGTTTATGCTCAAAAAAACATTCTAAATGACTTCGTTTCGAGTAAATTCTGGATGCTACCCACTCAGGACACTTGGAATACATTGGACGAGCAGTATGGGAGGAATATTGACACGTTTTTTGTGGACTTTTATGGACCTTTCTGCCTCGGGCGCCACAGACTTCCATTATTTGAATGTCAGCAGACAGCAAGAAGCCTCCCAGATCTCCAGATGCATTTGAGATATCAAAAAAGTACTCCAGAGTGTTGTTCAGCATGGGGGTGAGTAGAAAATGAACGCTATGTTTTGGGTGTACTATTCCTTTCCTTTCAATGTAGTACTGATCAATGTTTACGGTACTGATTGTTATATAATATTTTTTTAGAGCTGGATTCTTGATAAAAAAAAAATAAAAGAAGCTTTGAGGAAACAGGTTTAAAAACTATAAGATGTTTACGCTGTAAGTGCAACCAGCTTAGCTACCTTTAGGTGTAAACATGTATCACTTTATGTCAATGGACATAAAGCTCCAAATAGAAAACCAGTGTTGACATGTCGCTACAGAGTTACTGAAATTGTTAATTGACTTGTTTTCAGACTACTGGTGAGGATAGGTCAGCTAAAATAACTTCTCACTAAAAAAGACATGAGAAAACTGATGCAATGAATATGCAACCCAATGTCAAAATTCCCTGGAGGCTTTCAAGCATGCCTGTTTTTCCCTGTGGCAATTTCACACTGATTGTGCCTTGTGAGCTCTAGATAAACAAAAAAAACATATTTTGGTTTGTCTATACACAAAATGTAATCATTAAGTACAGTTATTGAAATAATTGTCTTTTCTAGGACTAGATTAAGCTATTTTTCTTTGAATAATAAATTGCTAATATCAATTGGATGTTGAATTACATTGTAAAACTGAATTGTAGAAGAAACTATTAATGGAACACATAAACAAAGAAAAGGTAAATAAATAAATGAATTTTCTATATGGGTTTACATACACTAAAATCTGATGGTAAGCATTCCACTTGCATAGTAGCAGTTCATTTTACTATTGGTTTGCTCCAATAAAGAAACATAAATTAAAAGTGCAGGTGGGTGTTCCTTTGAATTAAGAAATTTAAGCAGGCGATGGATGGATGGATGGATGGATGGATGGATGGATGGATGGATGGATGGATGGATGGAGGGGATGGATGGATGGATGGATGGATGGATGGATGGATGGATGGATGGATGGATGGATGGATGGATGGATGGCAAGGGAAGGGGTCTGTTTGTTATACTGCTGGCGCATCGGAGATAGTGGGAGTCATTGCATTGACTAGAATAGTTTCTATCTACTTTAAAATGAAAGATGCATGGATGACAGAGTCAGTGTGAATGAGGGGTGAATGATACTTACTTAATAGTCCACAGGTGTAATCAATTTAAAGAGACCGAGTTTAAGACACCAGTGGTTTATTAATGTTTCGGTTCTGCAACATGCACTTTCAATATGCAACCCAAGTGCGTCGCAGTGCAATATGTGCTTTAATTGGTGAAAAAACATGAGCAAGTAGAGCCTAACAAAGGGATATGGATTTGAGGTTTTTACCAAAGTAATTACAGCTGTAATGTTCAGGACACTATTTAATTAGGATTCACATAACAAGGTTTAGTTTTTTTTTTTGTATTGAGAGAAAAAATTTTAATGCAAAGAAAGGTACTTTTTAATGCAGGTTTTGAAGCTGCATTTGTTTGGTGCAAAGACATAAAAAACAACAGGGCTGTGCTGAAAATTTTTTGTAGAAATAGGTGCAATAAGACTCCATTTTAACGCTTATCACATGAGTGCAAGGCGATAGATTTAAAAAGTTTGAAAGGTTTATTCTTTGCTGATGCTGATTGCATCAATGCTTTGACTCAAAAGCGATGCTAGAGTGAGGGAGTGACAGTTGTGAGGAAACACCCCTTTTAATAGGAAGATACCTCCAGCAGAACCAGGCTCCGTGTGAGCGTCATCTGCATAGGTCGCCTAGTGTTCAAGGAGACAGAAGCAGATGTACAGAAAGAAGCAGAAATACAAAAGGTGTGGAACTGTCAACCAGTTCCACAGGTGGTGTCGTCCAGGAAAGACAAAGTCAGGCAGACAAGCTCCCAAGGGGTGAGAACGGCGTACATTTTTCTCAGAGTTGCATTATTTTGTCTTACTTTTAGCAGAACATTTATAAGAGGAATATAAAACAAAGGAAAAGGAAAATAATGTTAACATTAAAGTTTGTTTATGTTATAAACTTATGATGAAATACAAGTGTCAGTTGGGTTTCTCCTTAAACTACCTCTGATTGAAATGATAGCCACACTGGAAAAATCCAAATCTAGATAGTCATTTTTTCTTAAAATAAGTGCTTTTGTTCTTGAAATGAGGATGTAAAAGAGACATTTTGCCAATGGAACAAGACAATTTACATTTAAAACAAGAAAACGCAATTGTATTGTCTTATTTCAAGTGCTTTTTATCTAAAAAATCTTATTTTAAGGGTTAAAATACTCATCCCATTGCTAAATCATCTCATTTGCCTGCTCAAAATACGGCTAAAAAACACTTTATTTAAGAATTCTTTGCTTATTCCTAGATCGTTTTTCCAGTGCACTATTATTATTCTTTATGATTTTTAGGACTGTTTAAGTCAAAACAAATACTGCAGAATGGGAGAAAAGAGATAGAATGTCCTCCAGCAGTCTAAGCCTATAACCATAGAGATAGCTCAGGATAACCTGACCAACTCTAATTGTATGCTTTATCAAAAAGGAAAGATTTAAGCCTGCCCTTAAAAGTAGACAGGGGCTCTGCCTCACGGACCAAAACTGCTAGTTAGCTCCACAGAAGATGAGCCTGATAACTAAAAGATCTGCCTCCCATTCTACTTTTAGAAATTCTAGGAACCACTAGTGAACCTGCAGTTCGACAGTTAAGTGCTCTGTTAGGAACATACTTTACAATCAGATCTTTGATATAAGACAGAGCTTGGAATAGAAAGCCAATGAGGAGAAACTTGATATGGTTCTCGCTTCTGTTTTAGTTTTTTAAGTTTTCAGTTCCACTTTGATTTATGTTACTCTGGGCCGGATCTATCAAAGGTTTGCGTGTATAAAAACGTGAGCTATTTCACTGCGCATGCTAAAAAATGTACAAACTGATCTATCAACAGCGTGCTAAAAGGATTTGGTCTTTAAAACGTGCTAAATAGCGCCTCTTATCCATTTAGTACATTTTCTGCAATGAATATGCAATATGGGGCGTTTACACGCAAAAGTGCGTCTTGTGGGAGGAGAACATGTAAATATATCAATTTAGCACTCGCAAAGTGATTTATCAAACCTGAAAGCAATTTTGCTAACGGTATCTGACTCTATATTTAACACGTTTCAAAAGAAGGTGCAAATGGTCTGTATGCCTAATTGCGCACACATGGCAGCAGTTATTGTCGCAAGAAGGAGACATCGAAATGAAGCAAGGAGACGCAGAGAACGCATCTTTTCACTCCGTGTGAATATTTTTGAGATGAACGGAGGAAACGATCCTCAAAACATATCGTCTATCCAGTATTGCCATTTTGGAGCTGTTGGGGGAACTCCGAATGGATTTGGAGCCAGCCACAAGGAGGACCCACGCAATACCAGATATCACAAAACTCCTTGCAACATTGCACTTTTTGCATCTGGGTCATTCCAGCGTACGGTTGCAGCGAGAGCTGGGATCTCCCAATCTCGTTTTTCAGAAGTGCTGTCCGACGTTCTAAATGCCATGTCGCCCTGACGCCCTACCGGAGAACCCCGACCTCCCCCCTACGCCTGTGGAGCAACATGCCAATGCTGCGGGGATGCGTACGCGCAGTAATCTAATCCACAGTCACTTCTTGTGAGCCATTTGGTATGTGCATTTTTCTACAGGCTAATACAAAATACCTGTTTTTTTTTTTTTTTACTGCAGTGAAGTAGAAATTCAGCCACATACCACCTTAGGGAATAAAGGTTGCCAAGGTTTTTATATATATATATATATATATAATATATATATATATATATATATATATATATATATATATATATATATATATATATATATATTAATTTTTTTTTTTTTTTTTTTTTTTTTGGGGGTCACTGTAAGATTTAAATTTCTTAATGCACTAGTTTGTACAAACTACAAACTACTTTGCCGCAAACCACAAAACGCGCAAAACCATCATTTAAATAGGGCGTCTCAGTTTTGCACCTGCCACCAGTTACGCAATCGCTCTTGTTAAATCACCCGCAAACCATGGTTAAGCCCCTCGCGCAAAATTCCAGCTTGCCAGCGCAAATTACTGCACGCAAAATTGGATCTTGATAAATCCGGCCCTCTGTGTTTTCTTGTTCATTGGATTCTTTTCCATTTTGTGTGACATTTAAGCTGTCTTGTATTTTTTGAGTTGCTCTCTGTTTCACCCTTGTGCCAGTCTCCCTTTTCTCCTTCTGGTTTTCTTCTGTCTACAATTGCTCCCTATTAGATAATTAGTCCTCCCATTGTTTTTCTCTCCCATATATACGCCTCCTGTTCAGTTTCCCTTTGCTTGTGTGTTTTTCCCTGGCGTGTCATGGTTTTTGGTTTTCTGTATTTTTTTCCTGGATTATTGTTTTTCACTGCCGCCTTCATTAAATCAGCAAAACTTATCTCTACCTCCTCATCTCTGCATTTGGATCTTCAACCAACTTTCACCCTATCTTGACAAAGCTATGATAGGAGAAATATGCTATGTTTTTTTTTTTTTTTTTCATCAGAAACTCTTGCTACAGCATTTTGGATAAGCTGAAGGCTTTGATCCACAGTTTGTGGAATTCCCGATGGTTAAGAAAATTACAAACAGTCCAGTCTTGAACTCCAGCATCACCCCTGGACAGTTCTAATTTCTTCATTATTCTGAAGTGAAAGGACATTCTAGAACCATCTTTGATATGGGATTTAAATGACAGATCCTGTTCAAAAATAACACTAACATTTCTGTTTTATGATCTGAGATTGATTTAATCCCACCTACACGAAGTGACTCACTAATCAGCTTATTTTTCAAAGACTCTGGTCTAAAGACTATAATTTCTGTTTTGTCTGCATTCAGGAGCAGAAAGTTCAGAGTCATTCAGGTTTTTATGTCTTCAAAATATGCCTCAATTCTATATAATGGCTTCATCTACATTTATAGACAGATGTAGCTGAGTATCATCAGCATAACAGTGAAAATTAATCCCATGCTGTCTAATAATTCTACCGATTCGGAGCATGTATATAGTAAAGAAAACTGATCCTAGCACTGATCCCTGTGGTACTACACTGGTAACCCTGGAGCATGAGGAAGATTTATCATTAACATGAACAAAAGGTTTAATTACAGCTATCTTAAAAGCGTGAGGTGCACATTCCTGTAACAGTGGCAGGTTAATCACATCTAAATCAATGGGAAAACTTCCTTATCCATGGAACTGGATCATAAACATTGAAGGATTAGATAAAGATAACAATTTTGCTAACTCTTGAGATTCTATAGTTACGACGGAGTATTAGGGCCACACATGAAGAGAAAAAATATTTTTGCCATGACGAGATTAAACTCGACATGTCGACTTTAAAGTCGACATGTCGACATTAAACTCAACATTTCGAGAATAAAGTTGAAATGTCATGTTGAGTTTAATCTCGACGTGTCAACTTTAAACTCGCCCTGTCGACTTTAAACTCGCCATTTCGAGAATAAAGTTGATATATCGTGGCGACTTTAATCTCGACATTTCAAAGTTTGGAGAAAAGAGTCTGCAGTCTGCGTTTTAAGAGTGAAGGTAGTCTTTGACGTGCTGCAACTGTATAATCATCACAGGAAGTGGTGGCCTACCAATAATAACGTCTTTCCCTATGCTTACCCAGGCTCGCAGTTCTGAATTTGAGAACATGTCAGTCATTTCAACTTTATTCTCGAAATGGCGAGTTTAAAGTCGACTTTAATGTCGAGTTTAATCTCGTCTTGGCAAAAATATTTTTTCTCTTCATGTGTGGCCCTAATACTCCGTCGTATATAGTTGCCTCAGATGCTAACTCACCAATCATTTTTAGAGAGGTGCCAATTACCTCATTTTTGATAAAACTAATCTTATTTGGTGCCCTGAGTGGTTTGATGTATTGCTGATATCTTATAGCCACTCCTCCAAAGAGAATGATGAATAAGACAAGATGTTGCAAAAAGAACACCAACATATAATGACTTTGGGTAGTATACTGTTAAGACATGTAAATTGGGCTTAATTCTAGTTAACAGAATTTGTTGCTCTGTTCTGCTTCTTGCCCAAATTGTGTAGGATGATTTGCATAATAAGATAATGTTATATTCAAACAGCTGCCATCCTAAAGAGAAAGTGTACTTTTTTTTCTTTTACGGAAGTGCAAAATCAAACACAAAAATGAAAATTATATACATCAAAATTAGACAAAGTTTTTACACTCTCCATCCCATATGACTATGTTTGAACTATGTCATCCTGGAGCTGTCAGAGATATACTCCAAAAATTTGCAGAAAAAAACAACAAAAAAAGGTTTGCATTTTAATTTTAAATATTACAAAATAAGAAAAAATAATAGGATATTTGGACGACTATAACACTGCTGAATCACTGCTGTCATATTCTGTCAAAGGAAGATAATGTCTGATTTATTCCTTTCTTGTATTTAAGAATAAGATCTTTTTTTTTTTTTTTGCTTTATAATACAATAGCCTTTTCTTGTCTAATCTATCCCATTATTTTCACTCCTTACTGACTCTGCCTTTTGTGAATTCATATAAATTCAAACCTTTGGGGTGGGAGGTTTTTCATAACAGCACAGTCGCTGCTATCTAAAGTTATATCCATGCACCTGTGGAGGAGGCCAATTTTTTACTAAGCCCACTCTCAACCTCAGACAGCTTACAATCATTAATATGTTAGTGGTCTGAGACTCTGAAAAGCTTTGAGCAGTCTTGAAGAAAATCCAATTATGATCTCTGATTCCTCTCAAGAAACAGATTACCTTTCTCACTAATGACATTTTCCTTCCCATTCATGCCCCCACTAAATGTGACGATTGAGAGACTGTGTGGGCGTACCAAATGTGCACAGATGATGATAATCTATTCCTTACAGGTCTATCAGACGGACGGCTCACATTATGTATAAATGCTTTTCTTGATATTCCCAGCTGCATAAAATGAACTTTATAAGGATTATTTGAACCTCTCCATATATTAAGTGAGGGCAAGAGGGGAAAGAGGATTTTTTTTTCCGTCTTTGGAAGGACTTTAATTTAAATGAAATGAGGGCAGAGTGACATCCAGACAGATTTTTATTTTAAACTACTTTGCCTGTGATCAGCTGTAACAGATGGGGCAAAATCTGTCCGATCCACAAAGGTCTCTGGAGATACACCCCTCCCTGCTTTTTAAGCTGAAATATCTTCTGCAATATCAGTAATATGATAGCGTCATTGCAGCTCAGCCAAACAGCAGTACTTTTTTTAACAACTATTGCTCTGGCTTCTGTAACTGTGCTCCATTTTCTGTCTTCAATAGAACAATGTTCTCACTCTTAATTAATGAATTATCTAAGTAATGATCATACAGGCTGCTCTAGTTACTGTATTAGAAATTTTAAAACCCTTAGGGCAACACACTGATAATTAGATCCAAGGTAGCTGTCTTCACTGATTATAATCTGCTCAGGCATTGTAAAGGCAAGTTTCTAACAATGGGTAAGACATGACGATTCCCTCTATGGCTTACCGTTAATGTAAGCAGGGAAAGCTGTGTGCACTGGAATGAGGCTGCGAAGCATAACATCCAGGCCCTATTTATTACAGAGTTTTGCTTTGCTTTTTTTTGTCTTGTGGGATGTCACGTCTTGTCACATGTTGCTGGAGGATAGAAAGCCATTCACTACAGAGCTTACCAAAGTGTAACTGCAGCACCTGCATATATATTCCTGCCAGTGTACCAACTTTTAAAGCTTTGGCATCATTATGAGCATATTGGCTCTCATGCGGAGTCTCGGCTGCAAACCATTAGAGTCCCACACCTGAGGCTAAATGAGCAGCAGCCGCCAGAGTCCCATAAGAAAAGTTCAGCTTTTCTGTGATGCTGCATTTTTCATTTTTTTGAATTAGAATTGTATCAAAAAAGGTATTTTTTATCCTGGGCCATTTGCTTATGAGTCACAGTATATTACTATGAATAATGCATGGCAATTTGCTTTGTGCACATCTGATTTTCTTCAGCAAATGCACGCCATGTTCATTATTTTCAAGAGAAACAGAGAAATCTTGAGTTCTGTGTTGAACATGGGGTAAAGGAAGTTAAAGTATTATTAAAGGATGAAGCTGAGTTTTGGACAGGTGGACAGATGGACAGACGGACAGGCAGAGGGCATGGTTAAGTCCTTTCTTCTCTCTTGTCCTGACTGATCAAATTCTTCATTAGAATTCGGCAACATACGCGATCTGGTAGTTAGCATGTCTCCAAGGTTAACATTTTTAATGCAAAAATGAGGGATTCAAAGAATTGCTCCTTTGAAGTTCCGTGTTGGAGTCAGAAGGGAGGCTGCGAGGCTGTTGAAGACTGTCTGCGATATTGACATTAAAACCCGACACATAGAATGATGCCAATTGAAATTTCATAGAATTCCCTTTGGGAAGCTGGGGAGTTGGGCATGCCGATGTGAGATGAATAATAAAACTTCCCTCACTTTACTCATTTTTATTTAATGTGGAACTCTCCTTTGTTGTGCCCTGAAGCTTCACATGAGCAGGTAATCACACACAACCAGCATAAAGTTAAAAGGCAGGACTCACATTCTTGTTTTATATAAGTATGTAACCATGCATGAAGACTAAACATTTCTGATTAGTTTAAATACATGTACTAATAATTTCAGGCTCACACTGATATGAGAAGAACTACGTATATGTTTGCCTCATTCTGATGCATTTGTCCAGTGTTACTTAATCTCTTGTACCTGCTGTGTTGCACTGAGACAATGCTGAAATACAGAATAAAACATTCATAGAACTTTAATTTTAGAAAATCTCTCGAGTTGTTTCTTATATCATACATAACTCAAGTCACAGCATTTTTTCAAACATTTGCCTTTTCTGGTGATGAGTTGAAATGATGACAGTGTTGAGTGAAGAGGAAAGGAGATGAGGAAAAGCATCTCATTCTGTCGTGATGGGTTCACTGAAAGCGACCCAAGAATGCAGAACACCACTGACGGACACAAGGATGAAAGTTTAACAGTTTTATTTTGCACAAGCACACTGAATATTCTGGTTCAGGTTCGGGGCCTGGATTCTGGTTCACCGGAGTCTGCGTGAGAGACAGTTCAGTTAGCGTTGCCAACAGAGGTTTGATTTCCAGAAGTTTACTGATTGTACCTTGAGGGTTCTTGAGGTTAGCTTTGGGAGAGTCACTGTTGGTTCTGGAGAAGAGTTCATCAGCAGAGTCCGTAGCTGCTTCAGCGTCTCACGTCTACTTAGAACAGACCTTGGCTTTGGGTTACCCAGCTCTAGTCCAGAGCTGCTTGGAGGTTCTCTGTGAATCTTCAGGTTTGGCTCAGAGGGTCGGCTCGGCAGGTTAGCTCTTCCAGAGCTTTCACAGAGGAGGCACAGGTTTCCTGGAAAACAGACACAGGGGTTAGAATCCAAGCTGGATTCGAAAGTCATAGATTTACTCTGAGGATCTAGGCTTAAGCGCTGACCAACTGGAACAACACTGCGGCGTTGAGGCAAGGTCTGAAGACAGCTTAAGTAGTGGATCCTCTGATGATCTAGACGAGCTGCAGCTGTGCAGGAGGCTCCCTCAGAGGATCCACGGCGGACTCTGCTGGAGAAGGGTGGAACTTCTCCAGCTCCCAACAGTACCCCCCCCTCAACGACCGCCCCTTGGCGGTCCGGAAGAGGTTGATGGGCAGGAGCGCTCGTACTCCTCGATAAGGGCTGGATCGAGGATGTACGAGCCCGGAACCCACTGGCGATCCTCCGGTCCGTAGCCCTCCCAGTGGACGAGGTACTGCCATCCGCGACCTCGTCGACGGGAGTCCACGATGCGGCGAACCGTGAAGGCCGGATGTCCATCGACCTCCAGGGCAGGTGGTGGGGAGTCGGACGGAGGGCACAGAGGGCTCGAGGAGACAGGCTTGATCTGGGACACGTGGAAGGTGGGGTGGATCCGGAGGGACTGAGGTAACTGGAGACGGACGGCTGAGGGGTTGATGACTCGAGTGATCCTGTAGGGTCCGTTGAATCTAGGGGAGAGTTTTCGAGACATCCCCTTGAGGGGGATGTCTCGAGTGGACAGCCATACCTCCTGGCCTTCGGAGTACTCGGGGGCGGGACGTCTCCGGGCGTCGGCGAAGCGCTTAGTCGCTTCTGAAGACTGGTTCAGAGTGGCGATGGTTTCCCTCCAGATCCTTTGGCAACGGAGGATATGATGGTTGACGGACTGCACCGAAATCTCTCTCTCGTCTGCGGGAAAAAGAGGTGGTTGATAGCCGAGACTGACCTGAAATGGGGATTGTCCAGTGGATGCAGATCTGAGGGACTTATGGGCGTATTCTATCCATGGCAGAAATTGGCTCCAATCCACGGGGTTGTTGGACGTGAGGCAGCGAAGGGTGGATTCCAATTGCTGATTCATGCGTTCAGTCTGACCATTCGATTGGGGGTGGTAACCAGAGGTGAGAGAGGGTTTGCAGCCGAGAGCAGAACAGAAAGCCTTCCAGACCTGGGAGATGAACTGCGGGCCTCTGTCCGAGAGGATCTCTTGGGGAATGCCGTGTAACCGAAATACATGCTTGATGAGAACCTGGGCGGTCTGGAAGGCCGTGGGAAGTTTTCTGAGGGGAATAAGATGGCAGGACTTCGAGAAGCGGTCAACAATAGTGAATATGGTGGACATACCTCGGGAGACATGGAGACCGGTGACGAAATCAATGGCGATATGGGACCAGGGACGCGAGGGAACAGGAAGTGGTTGAAGCAGGCCAGAGGGAGGTTGGTGTGAGGCTTTGTTACGGGCACATGTGGGACAAGCCAACACATACTCCTTTACGTCCCTGTGGAGAGTGGGCCACCAGAAGCGTCTGGAGATGAGAGCTACTGTTCTACTTACTCCTGGATGAGCTGAGAATTTGGCGGCATGCATCCACTGGATGAGACGGGACCTGACAGAAGATGGAACATATGTACGATTAGATGGACCGTTACCTGGATCGGGTTCAGTGACCAGGGCTGAGTTGATGAGGTTAGTTATCTCCCAGTTGACCATTCCCACTGTACATGAAGCCGGAAGGACAGGTTCAGGAGTCTCGGGATGATCGACGGAGTAGAGACGAGAGAGAGAATCGGGCTTCACGTTCTTGGATCCGGGTCTGTAGGAGATGATTAGATTGAACCGAGAAAAGAAGATTGACCACCTGGATTGGCGAGGATTAGCTTGTTTTGTTGACTGGATGTAAGCCAGGTTCTTGTGGTCTGTCCAAACAAGAACCGGGTGCTCAGCTCCCTCCAGCCAATGCCTCCATTCCTCCAGTGCCAGTTTAATGGCCAGGAGTTCTCGGTCACCCACATCATAGTTCTGCTCAGCGGAAGAAAGCCTACGGGAGAAGAAAGCACAGGGGTGTATCTTTTGATCAGATTCTAGTCTCTAGGAAAGGACTGCTCCAACACCGGAATCTGAAGCATCCACCTCTAGGATGAATTGCTTAGCTGGATCAGGTTGCATGAGGACTGGTGCTCTGGAAAACAATGACTTTAATTTTTCAAATGCTGCTTGAGCCTCGGGAGTCCACTGAAAACTGCGTTTTACAGAGGTCAGAGAAGTTAAGGGAAGGGCGGTCTGGCTGTAGTTTCTGATAAACCGACGATAGAAGTTAGCAAAACCCAAAAATCTTTGAAGTTGTTTGCGGTTCTCTGGAACTGGCCAGTCTAAAACTGCCTGGATCTTGTCCTCAGATGGTTTAACCTGGCCGCCCTCGAGCACAAACCCCAAAAAGGTGACTGATGATTGGTGAGATTCGCACTTTTCTGCTTTCACGAACAGTTTATTCTCCAGCAGTCTCTGTAGAACAAGACGGACATGTCTTTTATGTTCATCGAGGTCCTTGGAGTAAATGAGAATGTCATCAATGTACACAAAAACAAATACGTTGAGAAAGTCTCTTAGAACATCGTTAACGAGGGCCTGGAAGCAAGCTGGAGCGTTGGTTAGACCAAAGGGCATAACCAGGTATTCGAATTGGCCCAAGGGTGTTTTGAAGGCAGTTTTCCACTCGTCGCCTTCACGGATCCTAAGGAGATGATAAGCGTTTCTTAAATCCAGTTTAGAAAATACAGTAGCCCCCTGTACGGGCTCAAAAGCAGAGGCGAGAAGAGGCAGTGGGTATTTATTTTTAATAGTGATCTGATTCAAACCTCGATAGTCAATACAAGGTCTCAGGGAACCATCCTTTTTTCCCACGAAGAAGAACCCGGCGCCCAATGGAGAAGATGAAGGGCGAATTATTCCAGCAGCTAGTGATTCGTTGATGTACTTTTCCATTGTTTCTCTCTCGGGCTTAGAAATGTTATACAATCTACTGCTAGGTAAAGGAGCACCAGGTAGAAGTTCAATGGCACAATCGTATGGTCTGTGTGGAGGTAGGGACGTCGCACTGACCTTACTGAAGACAGGGGCAAGATCATGGTACTCAGAGGGAACTGAAGAAAGGTCAGGAGAGTCCATCTCCCCCCCACCTCTAGGAGACCCCACCAAGGGGGCAGCAGAACGAAGGCATGTTTCGTGGCATGAGATGGACCATGATTCCAGGTGACGCTTGGTCCAGTTAATGTGAGAATTATGCTTCTCCAACCATTCGAAACCGAGCACCAGCGGGGAACATGCAGAGGAAAAAACAAAAAATTTTATCGTCTCTCGGTGGTTACCTGACAGAAGTAGCTCGAGGGGCTGAGTTTGATGGGTAACTTGATGGAGTCTTCTTCCGTCAATAGCGGATACACTGAGAGGCTGAGTCAGAGGAATAGTTTCAATTTGGAGTTGCTGGACGAGGTTAGAATCGATTAGGTTACATTCACAGCCTGAGTCGATGAATGCAGAGAAAGAAAGGCTCTAGTTAGCACAGAAAAGTGTGGCAGGCAGCAACAGTCGAGGAGATTTCTTAGTGTTTATTTGGCCCGCCAGACTCCTCAGATCCTCTGGCTGGCCCTGGCTTTTGATTTAGCCGGGCAGGAAGCAATGAAGTGTCCACTCTCACCACAGTAGATACATAGCTTGCTTAGCAAACGTCTTTGTCTCTCCTCTGGTGTGAGCCTGGTGTGTCCCACCTGCATGGGTTCGACATCTCTTTCGCCCGAATGAGAGGCTTGAACAGGCAACGGTAGAGACTGGGGCTTAGGCCTCTGTATGGGCAGCTGCTCTGTAGAGGGAGAACAAACAGTCACGTTATGTGAGGCAGAATAAAGTGTACTCTGCTTCTTAGAACTGTTTCTGGCTCGTATTCTATTATCTAATCTGATGGAGAGGCGAATTAAATCTTCGAGGGTAGCAGGTTCGTCGAGGGTTGCGAGTTCATCTTTAATGTGCTCGTTTAATGCCATGAAAAAGGCTCCTTTCAAGGCACTTTGGTTCCATCCGGAAGCTGCCGCTTTAACCCGGAAGTTAATAGAAAATTCAGCCACCGAAGAGTTTCCCTGTTTAAGATTGAAAAGAGCTCTAGAATCAATAGTTTGGTCAGTTTCTTGGTTGAATACCTGGGTAAATTCTGAAATGAAATCAGAGTAGTAGCAATTTAAGCTGTCGTCAGCGGCAAATCTTGCCTGAGCCCATTCCAAGGCTCTTCCTGTTAACTGAGAGAGAATGAAAGTTATCTTCTTGTGATCCATGGAAAAACAGCCAGGGGAGTTCTGAAAAATCAACCGACATTGAAATAAAAATCCTTTGCAATCTTTCATGTTGCCAGAAAATCTTTCTGGGAGACTAGGACGGAACTCTGATGACGTCACTGCTGGTGACCTCGGAGGAGGAACTGGACCCGGAAATGGTTGTGGTACAGCATTAGCGCTGTTCAGATAATTAGCACAACTCTGTAGCATTTGGTTATGAGAGTCAACTAGACGGTATAACTCACGGAGCGTTTGGGTTTGTCCCTGAATTTGGGCATCCTGCTCCTCCAGTCGACGGGTGAGGTGATCTGCTGGGCCTTGAGTTTGGCCGCAGTGTTCTGTCATGATGGGTTCACTGAAAGCGACCCAAGAATGCAGAACACCACTGACGGACACAAGGATGAAAGTTTAACAGTTTTATTTTGCACAAGCACACTGAATATTCTGGTTCAGGTTCGGGGCCTGGATTCTGGTTCACCGGAGTCTGCGTGAGAGACAGTTCAGTTAGCGTTGCCAACAGAGGTTTGATTTCCAGAAGTCTACTGATTGTACCTTGAGGTTAGCTTTGGGAGAGTCACTGTTGGTTCTGGAGAAGAGTTCATCAGCAGAGTCCGTAGCTGCTTCAGCGTCTCACGTCTACTTAGAACAGACCTTGGCTTTGGGTTACCCAGCTCAAGTCCAGAGCTGCTTGGAGGTTCTCTGTGAATCTTCAGGTTTGGCTCAGAGGGTCGGCTCGGCAGGTGAGCTCTTCCAGAGCTTTCACAGAGGAGGCACAGGTTTCCTGGAAAACAGACACAGGGGTTAGAATCCAAGCTGGATTCGAAAGTCATAGATTTACTCTGAGGATCTAGGCTTAAGCGCTGACCAACTGGAACAACACTGCGGCGTTGAGGCAAGGTCTGAAGACAGCTTAAGTAGTGGATCCTCTGATGATCTAGACGAGCTGCAGCTGTGCAGGAGGCTCCCTCAGAGGATCCACGGCGGACTCTGCTGGAGAAGGGTGGAACTTCTCCAGCTCCCAACACATTCTACCATTTTGTACTTTCTTCTGTGATAAGAAAGTTTAATGTTCATAACTTTCTTTTTTTAAATGGAGCATCTTTCTGGCAAAAAGAGGGTTACTCCATATTTTTGGTGAAAACTGTCCCATCATTAACTCTTAATTGTATTTTGCTACTGATAACACTCAAATAGGCCCTTTTCTTTCATAGGCTGTAATGCTGTCTAAGGTGCAATTTTTGCTCATCGTTTGTAAACAATCTGCAGGAATAGCCTGTATTCTCTCACTTAAGGGATCAATTGTGGCAAAGAATCAAGAAAGGTGCTTGGGGAAAGATCTTGGCCATGATCTTGGCGCTGATGGTTTGTCTTTTTTCCCTTTGCTCGTTGCTCCCCGGTCTAATTGGTTCTGCGGCTGATTAACAGCGATCATTTTCACCTGGTTCCTCTGCTATTTCTGTTGTGTGTTTGCCTTCCATATGCGCCAGGTTAGTCGAGCGTTTTGGTGAGACTAACTCTAGCTTTCTGTAGTCTGTTCTGTCTTCCTGATTGAGACCTGTTTCTGCCCTGTGGATCCCGAGTTTTGCCTTGCCCTTGTCTGTTCTGTTTGTCTTATCTGTTTTCTTCTTCTTTGTCTTCTGACTCCGGCTTTGAATTTCCCCCTTGGTCACTGTTGCTGCTCGGCGTCGGCTGGCGCCTGTTCCACTCGCTCTCTAGGAACTCTGTGCGCGGCGCCCACCACAAGCTGGAGACTAACCTCCGGTTGGGATTTGGCTCTTTCCTCCGTGAACGGACTGAACTTTATAATAATAATAATAATACATTTTATTTCAAGCGCCTTTCAAAACACTCAAGGTCACTGTACATGTAAAAACAATAAATGGTCCCTTTGAATCAGGACACTGACTTTGCTCCAAGTTGTATTCAACTCCACATCCAGTCAATGACCTGTATTCTTCTATCTCTGCAGAGATTCCCCCCGTAGCTGACGAGCAGCCCCACGATGCTGTTTGTTTATAATAAAAGCTTTGAACTTTCCCACTGCCTGTCTCACCTTGAATTCTGGATCCAACATTCTTTGATCCTTACAAGGAGACTGAGCAGTAACTTCTACCTATCCAATAACTTTTGCTTTGACTTTTTCAACACATAAAGGCAAATGCACATGAGATGCGATGCAAACAAATTTGTTGAATAGGTTTAACGTAGTGAATACTTACCTCACATGACTGATCAACTGTTTCCGCTGCCGGCTTACCCTTAGATTCACATTTGTCCCTCAGCGGCTCTGGGTGGCATTTATCATCACTAATAGTAGTTGACATGCTAAAGTAAGTACAACTTGCCTGATTGTAACACAAGCATTAAAACTTCAATCCGTTAGTGATCTGTGGTAGCTAGCTACCTCTGCTTTCTGTTTATTACAGCCAAGCGTAACCTAAATGTGTGACGCCATTATGCTTTGCACGGCTCAGACCAGCATCAGTGCTGAAATCATGACACAGCATGATGCATCAACCAGTGCGGGAATAGTGATGGAAGGATGGTCTGCAGTTCAAATATAAAAAATCAATTGATCTGAACATAAGATTTTGTTTACTTTTTGAAAGCTTGTAAGTAGTTTTACAACATAAGAACTTTCTAAGCCCCTTCAAAATTTTATCTCTGATTTGTCTGCTGTGTTGTTTGGCAATCATGATGATGTCTGTTTACTAATGATTTCTGAAAAACCTCGAAGGCCAACACAGCACTGCTAGATTTGTCTTTACTTTAACCTTTTTTTTTTTAAAACATGTTTTTTATTCTTTCCACATCAGATAACCTAAGATCTGACACACTTTTATGTAAATATGAATGGGTACTGAATGCCAAGTACAGCAAGATCTAGCATTAATAGGAAGTATTTCCATGGAATAACATATAAACAAGGTATTGTTTGTAAAAAAAAATAAAAATAAAAAAATAAAACATTCGCACACTAATTCGAAGATTTAATTATTCATAAAAACCAGAAGAACTATAAGATGTTATTGCATAAAATCTCAAGTAGACGTCATCAGTCCTGAAAAGGTATTAGAGAGATGAAAACTGTACTTTTGTTATTTGTAAAAGACTCAGGCTTTTGCTTACTAAGATAGCATTTAGAACAGGTGTCTTATGTAATGGTCTCATGTTGTATTACAGCACTTCATCAAAAGTCTTGTTCAGACAGCCATGTCTGTTTTTCCTTTACCTGTGAGTAAAGTTAGCCCTTAAGCTTTCAGGCACAAAAAAAGCGTGGCTTTCTTTTAGCATCTGTTGTTTTTCACTTGTCATAAACACCTGCTCTCTTCGTTCCCCCTTCCCTCTTGGTTCTTTCTACCTGACTCAGCAGGCTGCGTTGCAATGCCGCCTCCTGAGAGTGTGTGACCACCTCTGAATCATAGCTCACCTCCTCAAAGGTTAATAACTCTATAAAAGGTCTGGGGCATCTGTTCGAGTGCTGCTGTTGTTTAGAAGGTGGTGAGGGGGAAAAAGGTAAGACGATCAAAAGACGGACTGCCACAAAAGATATGTGGTTTTGATTTAAGTAAACAAGACTGTCCATCAATTTTCCCTTGAACAATTTACAGGAAGAAAAGCATGTGTTCTAGCTGTTGAGGTTGAAAAGTAAAATGCTTTAATTAAGTCTTATATCATAATATGGTCCCTGATCGTCGCGGAGGTAATATGATGATACCAGACACCAGACCATTTCCTACTCACAGATATAAGCTATTATACCTTTATTTACTTTACCAAGCCATATTTACCTGAAAAAAGTTCTGATGATGCAAGTGGGATTTTTGTCTTGGGACTGATTATTGCTCCTGTTCTCGGTAATTTTTTTTCTGTTTTTTTTTTTTTTTTTTTTTTTTTTAGAAAATTATTGAACTTTAATTTATCTGGGAACTGGCCAACTTCCGAGGAGGTGGGGTTCCACCAATGACATAAATAGCGGAAATGAACTCACATTCAAACATTTTAAAAAGGAAAGGTTGTGGCTGGCCTTGTACCATGTTATTTATATAGCACATTTAAAGGAATAGTACACCCAAAACATGATTAGCCTTCATTTTCTACTCACCCCCATGCTGAACAACACTCTGAAGTACTTTTTTGATATCTCAAATGCATCTGGAGATCTGGGAGGCTTCTTGCTGTCTGCTGACATTCAAATAATGGAGGTCTATGGTGCCCGAGGCAGAAAGGTCCATAAAAGTCCACAAAAAACGTGTCAATATTCCTCCATACTGCTCGTCCAATGTATTCCAAGTGTCCTGAGTGGGTAGCATCCAGAATTTACTCGAAACGAAGTCATTTAGAATGTTTTTAGAGCATAAACAGTAGTGTATAGGATTTCCTGAAAGCGCGCACATGCGCGATCACGAGCCTACGGAAGCCGGCAGACCAAACCAGCGCATTCAGCTCGGCAAAGAACTCATGCTCTTCCTCAACACTGAAGTCCTCAGACATTTTTCTTTCGTTGTTTCTTTCTTTGCACAGGTAAATGTCACATTTCTTCTTCTACGCTTGCATTATTGGCAAAGCAGACGCTGAATGCGCACTTTCATCTGGTTTGGTCTGCCGCCCTGTTTTGCCTTTTTCCAGAGACATTTTTTATATTTTCAATTAAACAGCAATTCGCTGTTTCAGTTGAATAACCTGGAATAAATACAAACTTGTGCAGGTGAAAGAGGTGGAGGGTAAATGAGCGGTCCTGGAACTAGCTTTTCAATCATTTTAGCCAAAACTACTAAGAACGATATTGGGCGATAACTGCTTATTAATTAAATCTTGTTTTCCACTTTTGAATATTGAGGTAATTATTGCTTTTTTCCTATCAGTGGGACATGTAGACTTTCTCATGAAAAAATTAACGAGATGTGTCAATGGCTTGACCAGAACATCTCTATACTTTTAAGAAAACAATTATTCAGTTTGAAAATGTAATTAGGTTCTAAAATTGAAGGCTTATTTATTTCTGCAGTTTTTTGTCCGACAACTCTTTAACTGTTGTAGTTACAGTTTATGAGTTTATGAGTTTTTCTGGGGGAAAAAGAG
Source organism: Cyprinodon tularosa (assembly GCF_016077235.1). NCBI lineage: Eukaryota > Metazoa > Chordata > Actinopteri > Cyprinodontiformes > Cyprinodontidae > Cyprinodon > Cyprinodon tularosa. The sequence goes on from NW_024038232.1 coordinate 19,802, forward strand.
GACATGGAGTATAGATTATCAAGTTTAGAAGTTAGTGGAAATGAACCAAACGTGTAAGTGGCAAAAATGTGAGTGAAGAACTTGGATGGATGGGAAGGAGATAATGAATGTCCAGCATAACACCAAGGGTCTTGAGCTTAAAGGAGATAGATATCCAGGATTTGTCAATGCATCAGTTATCAAGTGTGGTATACTGTATAGTGTGACAGGGCCTGTGTGGCCCCGGGAATATATGGCCTGACTAAAAATTATTTTCATTCAAATTTGTAATTTTTGCTATACCGGTAATCCTAGAACAACTCCAGGCCACTGCCAAAAATAAAAATAAATAAAGTAATAAATAAATAAATAAATAAATAAAATATTAGAAATGCAGCAGAATAGAATGACTGACACAACTCAAAGACTTGTACCATACTGCAAGGATGTTTATGGGCAGTGTTTTATCCACTCGTTCAGAGATTTGAATTAATGGCGCTCTACCTTTTTATTCCTTTAGATTATTCTAATTTTTATTATTATTAAAAAAATAAAGTTTGTATTTCAAATAAAGTTTGAAATAAATTGTAATTACCTATGAGTAGTTATGCTTACTTAAGGTCACATAGTGCTACTGGGTGCCAGTATTTGTAGCTTCTAGTAGTTTTTCAGGTGAGATATTCCGATGAGGAAGTACCTTGGGTATTTGCTGTAGGTGCAATAGATTTGGGATAGTCTGCTTCATCACTTTGTCGCTTTGGATTTCAGGTTGAGGAAAGAGGAAGCTTTAACTTAACATGAAAGCTGCTGTTAATTCAATACCTTTGTTCAGAAGGTCTATCCTCTTTTAAAACCCAGTGAGGGTGAAAATGATCCACCTGTGAGACTGTACAATCACTGAGTCATGCTAATTACCAATTACATCCACAATCACCCATGTTAATTCACTTAGAAAGGGTCAGTGTAATTTATCCTCATTTTCAGAAACGGAGACTGCCACTAAATTATGCAACTAAAAAAGAGCAGTATTTAAAAGGCAGTTTCCCATTCAGTGTCATAAACTTACTCTACTCAGTAATGTATCATTAATTCAGCTACGACTGACATACTACTTGCCTGAAGGCTTAAAGTCTGCTTTTGAATTATGAAAGAACTGCAATGACCGTTTATAAAATTATATAGATTTAAATCTGTTGTTGATTTTCTTAATTTCAAATACTATTTTTTTTTTGTTCACCCAAATCTTCCTGAAGGTTGTCCTGAAGGATCTCCACAATCCCTCAACCTGAAAAGACCAAGTCATCTCAATTTTTGTACATGTCTGTAATCCTAAAAAAAAAACATTTTCAAAAGAGTATGAAACCGAATTGATTATCCAGAACTTAGATCAATGGCAAAGCAAAAATAAACAAACAAAAAACTTAAGGAAGAGATTGTAAGTAATATTTTAAAATGCCATGAGTGGGAAAAGTTAGCTGCAAGTTATTCACTTGACAGCACTTTGCAACAAGACTTCGACTTTCACTCTCAGGTCCAAACAGGTTGGTTAGGATTTTCATGACGGACACAGGATGCTAAACTTTCAAAGCCTGCGATGGACTAGAAACTATCGGAACACCCTTCCTACTATTTAAAGTGACAACAGTTTTACTTTTTCTACAAAGAAATTATCTACCAATCTACTTCGAGTAAATCTATTCATAGCCACATAAACAAGCCAAATGCCTTTGGAAAATCAGTAATGCTCAAACAAAAGTTGAGTAGCTTTTCATTTGCTATAACTACGCACTACCTTACAGACATAGTGGTGGTAGCATCATGCCTTAAAAGTTTTTTGCTGATTATACAATGCCCAATATGGATGAAGAAGAGAAAGAACTTCCTTCAACGTCCTCAACTTGTCATAAATGGAAGCAAACAAATCATTTAAATGTCAATCAATGAGATCAGTCAACATTATGAACTCAATCGATTGCTTTATTGCTTTAAGAGACAATATTTTTATACTCTTTGTCTGAAATAATTTTCCAAGATAAGTAACCTGATATTCGATTGATTCTGACAATTTCTGATCCTTAAGGAAGTAACTTAATGCACAATTTAGACATGACACTACTCCAACACATCTCAAACTGTTTAATTATGTCCTTAGCTTGTCATCAATGTATGTATGAGTACCAAGCTCCACCTATGCAGCCATAAAGAAATCATAATGTTCAAGGCATAGCAAGTGTATTTATATGGCACATGTTAGTAGCAAAATTCAAAAGGCTGGACATGAGGGAAAAAAAGAAAAAAACATTGCAGTGGCTTTAAGACAAAGCATATAATAAAAGAGCATAAAGAATTAATAATAAAAGAACATGATTATATTAGTAAGGATTAAACGATTGATTGAAAAACTGAAAGGAAAAGTTAAATTCATAGGAAACTGACATCAGACAAACTTGATAAATAAAATGCAAAATACGAGTTTTTTAGAAACCTAATCAAACAAGATTACTCCAAGAGCATCCTGCCTAATCTTGTCAACACTTATTATTAGACGTAAGAAATCAATTTCCCTGAAAAAGCTCATCTGTGAAAATGTTTACCTCTGAATAAAAAGTATGTTTGTATTTTCCATTTTCTTGTTCTTTATGGAAAAAAATTCTATTATTTGTTTCTCTATACACAATCATGTGGTTATTTAGCATTTTATTACATGCAAATACCGTAAATGATTGAATTTTCTACACAAATATTTAAAGTACACAGAACCCTGGACAGTTATCATTTGCACACTGCAAAAATCCCATGAATTTTTTTCCATCTGCATTTACAGATAAACAAGAAATCCAATCTAAAGGCTTTGCTGTGTAAGCCCAGAGTTCAATTCCCACTGAAAGATTCAGAGGAGATTTTCTCTGCACCCTTTGCTTTCATGGTTTTACAACAAACTTTGAACCACCAACCCTGGACATGGAGTAAATTGCATCAGATGCTATCACCGGGCTGTATCTGTAGGCGGCATGTCTTACCACAGCCGAGGAGTTGTAGTTTGCTGGATTGTGTTATATCTCAGCCACACAGGTTTCTTCAGAAAGCCTCCTCGACAGACCTTCTGTGCCTTTGGCATTTTCTTGTTATCCAGAGCAAACAAACAAAGCAGCTGCTATTACATATTTTAACTCAGATGATCACTCTTGTAATTTTTGCTATCTATTACAGACATTTAAGAGGTGCATTTTCAAAATGAGAAACAACTGTCTTCTTATCTTTATTGTTAATCATTATTATTCTCATGATTTTATCATTATTACCTTTCAATCTGCCAGTTATTAAGATGTTGTCTTTAAAAATGTCCGTACATATTAACCTTCCCTTAAAGAGGAAATTGTCAAAGCATTGTAATTTCATTATTTTGCAGATAATTTGCTCCTGCTATTAGTTTGATTTCACTTCCGGGTCCAAAAAGCTGACATTGCTAAATAGATAGACACAAACATCTCCACCGGGTCCAGCAGATGCAGAAAATTGCACCTGTTTTTACATCAGATTACAGCTGTCCTCTTTTTAGCAAAGCAAACAAAAAAAATTTATGTAGAAACAGTATTTTTTTGGTGCTGGCAACTATTCAACTCCTCATCCTCCTTATTTAGCTACATCTGCAATGAAAGGGAACAAGAGTCGAAACATGGTAATGAGGGCCACCGAAAAATTTTAGATATGAAAGTAAGCTTTCATGCATTAGCATCTGAAAAAGGAGAGAAAAAAATGGAGCTTCAGAGGCTGTTTGAGTGAATCGCAGACAATGGTGATAATTGGAAAAATGAGGACATGCTGGCTGTACTAGAGAGTTTGAATAGATGCTAATCATGGTAATATCAGGTTCAGTTAGAGATTTTTAGCATCACAGAGCTGTTTCAGTCTGTAATTTAAGATAAGTTATGATGGTTTCAAGACTAGAGCTCCAGAAAATAAAAGCCATACCTCTCAAACAAGCATTGCCCTAAAAAAGTAGAAAAGTGAGAAGGGGGAACATTTTTCTCAGAGTCGCACTATTTTGTCTTAATTTTAGCAGAACATTTATAAGATTAATATAAACCAAAGGAAAACTACCATTATGTTAACACTAAAGTTTGTTTATGTCATAAACCTATGATTGAATACAAGTGTCAGTTGGGTTTCTCCTTTAACTACCTCTGACTGAAATGATAGCCACAATATTAGTTAATGCTTTATTATTTTTGTATGATCTTTAGGACTGTTTAAGATTCACAGACCAAAACACAAAATATAAAAAAATATATATATATATCCAAATTGCAATAAAATAACTTTGTTTTTGGATAATAAATATATAATCAATCACCCATCTTTTTATTGCAACCAATTTTCTATCTGCCTCATCATCTAATATTCTAAACTGTTTTTTATGTATATGCCAATATCGACATTTACCCTGGATTAAGTTACCAAGCTTATAACCAGCTTTAAGATTTAAGGTCAGTTTGCAATTATGGTCTTTGTTAAGACTGATCATAGAAATTTTGTGCACCTTGAGCCTGGTTCATAGTATCATGCAGAGACTTGAGGAAAGCATAAGTTTAGTCGAATTAAAACCAGTAACGAAAAAAGGAACAAATGATACCCCCCCAAAAAAAATAATCAGAGCAGAAGCAAAAAATTCCACATAAGACAAAAGACAATAAATTATATACCAGAAATCCATCACTATTGTCGCTTTTCTTATAAATCCTGCCCTCAGTGTCTGTCACCTTTGTTTGTTCGCAGGAAAGTCTTATACTTCATCCAGAGCAAGGTTATTGTTAGACTATGATGTTAACCTGTGTTTTTTTTTCTTTTTTTTTCTTTCCCACCATAATATTTTAAAACAATATGTTTAATCAACAATTAATGAAAAGTACTTTCCCTTCAATATTTTCTTTGAAAAATAAATAACTATTTTTTAATTACTCTGGCTTTTTATCCCTTCTTTTAACAGCACCAAAATACACTAACGGCTCCTCATAAACTCTCTACAGATTTTCCGCTGTCAGCCATTGTTTATGACTGCTGCATTTTATTACAAGCTGACCTTATTATTCAATATCACTGTACTTTGCCAAAAAAGTTCCTTAATATCCCAGCCCATGAATACACACATTATGTAGAGATGTATTTTTTTTTCCATTGCCTGATCAGTTATCAACTAGAAAAGCTCTCAGACAGTGCACACCTCCACCAATTAACAAATTTCCCCTTAACATATTGTGACTAATACCTGTATTTCCAGAATCTTCCAAACAATTCCCAGATCCATGGTTATCCGGATCATCACCTAAATCTGATAATTTGTTTCCATACTTAACTAGTAACTTTTGTAGTTACTTTAAAATTAGACAAACCAAAGCAGATGAAAACAAAACTTCCTTGGCGGGGGGACAAATTATATCAAAGCTAAAAGTTTGTTTTTTTGTTGTTGTTTTTTTTTTAAATACAGCATCTTTGTTTAATATTTTTGGGGAACTAAAAAACTTAAAATTTCAGCCCTAAAAAATGAATAAAGATTATGTTTTTGTCTTGGTAACCAAAAATCAAACTATGTCTCCACTTGAAAGGGCTATTTTGTTAAAACTACATTAAACTACTTTGTAAAATAAACCTAATTAAACACATAATGTACTGATCTGTCAAATTCAACAGCAACTAAAACTATCTCTAAAGATGCAACTGAGAAATAATTTGCGTGGTGGTCCAGCAGAGGGGGTCCTAATTTCAGCTTGACCGAATGCAGGACATGCTGGTTTAGTAAATCAAGATCAAAATGTATTGTTAAGATTTAGAGAGAAAATGCCAAAGAATCAAAGATACTAGATAGAAGTGACTTTATTTTACTTGACTCTACATTTCGGGGCAAGATGCATAACTGTCATTAGGAACATATGCGAAAATACATGTAATAAAGTCTTGTTGTGAAAAAGTAATTTTACTGCAATTATCATTTGAGAGCATAATTATTCAAATTATGCAAATTTCATAATTTCTACTTACAGAAAAGTTTTTTTAAATAAAATTTTTAATGTATAAATGCTATTTTTGCTTGTTATTGGTTGTTTAATGATCCTTGGAAGGATCTATTGGTTTCTTCTCCTTCCAGCCTGTTCTGAGGATTTCTATCCATTGCTGGAAAAATTTTTCTGTAATGTTTGTCAATTTTCTCCTCTAAAGTTTTTTATTAAATTTTTTTTCAAAAGATCGTTCAACATTGCCTTCACAGCTTTTATTGTGCTGACTCTTTGAGAATCCACCCTAGTGTGAGCATCATCTGCAGTACTGCAGCATTCTGTGATTTTAGCAATCAGGCACAGTTTAGATGCTGAAACGAGTGTGAATTCACAGAGGCTGTCCTGGTGCCCGCCCTCGGTGACACGAGGCTCAGCTCAGCAGATCCTACCTGTTCCACACTGTTAAATCGAAAGGATCAATATCCAATTCAGACTACACTGGCATTTGCAATAACCACCTTACAGACAGAATCACTTGTCCTTAAAGTCTGTCGCGCCTCAACAGGCTCTGTCTCCATCTGTCTGGTCTAATAACATGTTTCTACGGCAACGCCCATCTTTGCCAACATTACACTCATTGTCACCATCAAAACCATCGCTGTGAATATTTTCTGTCTCATACAGCATTACAACATGCCTTTAGTGAGGAACATTTGGAATGCGATGAACATAGAAGCAGTTTCTAAAAGATACTTTAAGTATTAGATATAAAACAAATGCTGCAAATGTGATGAATTGATAACTCCTGAAGTAAGCGCATACAATTTAAATAACCCAATAAACAATCTCAATCCCATTACAGTAGCCCATTCTCATTCATTCATTCATTTAATTGCAAACTCCCAACAGATTTATGTGCATCTTTTCTATTTTATCTTTGCCCAATTAAAATCACAGCTGAAGCAAATGCTGTTTGCAAGGGGAGTTTTGGCTGCACCCAGTCTCCCTCCAGACTAGAATGAGACTGAGTGTGAATTTTATCTCCCACCAGCAGCAAAGAGTGGTTCTTTTGCCAGAAGCAGCCAATCCTGACAAATTTTAAATGTGTTTAATTGTTTTGTAGTTGTGGTTTTATTATAACTCCCCACTGAGAGGTGCGTTTCTGTTTATTCCTGCCTACGGGCAGTTACTTTATGACAGCTACCATGTGAGTTGAAGTTTTGAAAGTAAAAAAAGATCACAAATTATTATGTGCCTGAGTGTAAACAGGAAAAGCTTAAAACCGGTGAACGAAAAGATGGCATCTATTAAAAGAAAATTACAATCTTTACATGAATCGCACCCCTCATACACAGCACTATGAATTGTAGTGGTACAGAAATATGCTATATAAATAAACTTGCCTTGCCTTGAATGATAACATTATTTGACTAGTGATGCTTTTCAAAGAGTCAGTTTGGCTCAAGAGGGTGACAGCTTCCCAGTATTAACTATCTTTTTCCAGGCACTAGTTTTTTTTCTGAAGGAACATCATATATTTTATGATTAAATAAATTCTACCTGGCAGGTCCATGCAAACCTGCTTTGATTAGCTTTGATTTGCTGTGTCTTTGTGTAAATCCCTCACTTGTGTGCATATGAGCAATACAGCTGAATCCAGATATTTGTACAGGCTGATGAGAAGCCGCATGACCTCTCTTCCCTTAAATCAAACCAGGTTTCTTTCCATTTTAGGTCAGATTTACATACATGCACACACACACACACACACACAAACACTTGCATCACTATCTTTGCGGGGTCTTTCCATTGACTTTCGTTAATTTCTAGAGCCTAATCATGACCCTTACCCTAAACCTAACCGCTACAGGTTCATACCTAACCCCAAATTAAACTCATTCACACATTAGTCCTTAACGTGAAACCTGCCCCTAAAACAGCAAATCCCCACCTGGGGTCCAGGCATTCAGTCCCACAAGGAGCAGCCGGTCCCCAAAGCATGCTTTTCCCTAAAAATGAGCCCCACAATTAATTTAAAGCAAGAGCACACTGTTGCACACTCACTAGATGGATGGATGGATGGATGGATGGATGGATGGATGGATGGATGGATGGATGGATGGATGGATGGATGGATGGATGGATGGATGGATGGATGGATTTTAAGTTCAACTTATAACAACTTATGTAATTTTAAACTATATGACTTGGATGAGGTGTTTGTATTTCCTTTTCCCAACCTCAAAATAATTAGCTGGAAGTCCCAGTCCACACCTCTGGCTACAATTATCATGGCATTGAAATCAAGACTGTGCTTTTTCTCATATGTAGCTTCATCTGGTCTGTTAATGTTTGGCTGTGATTCCATCCTGGAGAAAAATATCAGCTGTGCTGCTCCCATCAACACCTTTGTGTATAGATATTGGAGCTTGACCTGTTTTTCAGTGTGGTCCTGTTTCTCTTACTGGTACTAACTGTATGTGCCCTCTTTGATCATCTGATATGGGAGCTGACTCGTAGCTCGTCTGCCTGGCTGTGTTTCCTGGACGGGGCTACCTGTGGAGCTGGTTAACAGTTGCTGTTTGTATCTCTGCTTCTTTATGTATGTCTGCATCTGCCTCTTTGAACCGCAGTGGCCTAAGTAGATGGCCACTCACACAGAGCCTGGTTCTGCTGGAGGTTTTCATCCTGTTAAAAGGGAATTTTTCCTCTACCGCGTTGCTACAAAAATGCTTGGTGTGAGGGATTGTTTTCGAGTCAAAGAGTAAATGTAGTCAAGTGAAGCAATCTGACTGTATGATCTGGTTGAATTGTCTCTGTAAAGTGTCTTATTATTATTTATTCTTTTTACCAGCGTCTTATGGTCATTACACTGTCACAAGTACATAGCAACAAAATTCACACTGCATTTAACCCATCCCCTTAGGGAGCAGTGGGCTGCCATTGTGTGGTGCCTGGGGAGCAGTGTGAGGTCTTGCTCAGGGACCCAGAGTGGCACAACGTGGGAGTGGAGCTTGAACTTTAGAACCTCAGGACCCCACACACATGACAATGTGTGGGGTCAACAAAGTTCATCATCTTATCAGCTGTTAATTATTTCTTTTTGTTTTGTTTTTTTATGTTAGACTAGTACCATTAGTGCATGTTGGATGGATCTCCTCTGTTGACATAATTGGTTGTTACAGTTTTGACCTCTCCTGTTGTGGAGGAACTAAAGACTGTACCCTACAAAGGACAGGCAGAGCATATAATGGCAGTATTTTCTAATCTTAAGTGTTACAGCTTATGTTATGGATTGGTGTTTTTCAAACCTTTTATGGTAAGTAACACACTGCTACTTACCATATCAAATTACCAATAAAATTTGTTGTGTTCTAGATAAAAGAAAACATTTCTAAATAATGTGTACCTAAGGATGAAGCAGAACTATCAAGGTCCACGGCTCTGATGTTGTATTTTGGTGAATGTATTTTAACAATTCCACGATGTGACAGAAGGACGCTGTGTGTTTATATTGTTGCTTTAAAAAAAGAGACATCTACACTTGTGCCTGAAAAGAACTAAAATTTTATAAGAAATTATTTTGACAGCTTTTAAAACTGAAGAAAGCTATAATAACCTTTGTGTATGCACACTGCTGAATGTAAAAGAAAGAAATCTTGAAAAAGTTATCTCAATATTCAGAATTTAGTGAATATTAATCATCTTAACTGACCAAATGCAAGAAAATATGTGGTGATTTTATGGCAAACAATGAAAATGACAGTGAAAAAGGGTCATGTGTAAACAATGGGTTTTAAAGCCAGGTCCTTACCTTTTTTTACCTCCTTAGACACCCTCAAATAACAGACCTGTTGAAATCTTGCTAACATTCAAACTTTTTCTTGTAAAGGCATTTCTGGTGCTATTGAGCTGACACTTTCTGCTGTATTATTTGCCACAAACTGAATGGGAGCTGCAATTGCTAGATTGTATGCAAGTTTTGCATCAGCACTGACATCTCAGGCCAGTCAAATGTGACCTGAACTTGAAGAGCCTTTGGACTTAAAACAAAAAAGGGACTGGATGATGGACACGGATGATCTGAAATTCAGCACTGATCTAACCTTTTTTTGTTGTGTTTAAAAACAAAGCCATTTGTTGCACATCAAGGACCAATGGTTTCAAACCTGATCTATAGTTCCTAAGAATGTAACGATTTACGACCCATAGTGGATTTAATTCATGAGTCGGTAGTTCAGTTTTAGATTTAGCTGACAATCTGAATTAGAACAGAGAACATTTATGTGACTAGATAATGCAGTCCTTACTTTTTAAACCATACTTTATCTCTCTGTTAACAAAGAAAAGCTGCAAAGTGAAGCAAATACTAAATTTATTACTGATTGTCTCCCAATCATCTATAAAAAGTTGATCAGGCTTATGTGACCCACAAGAAATCTCTTAATATTGTTATAGCTTTTTATTTTTTCTGAAAGAAGAAATAATGAAAAACATTCAGGACTACCAGAACAAATAGATCTAGCGTTTAGTCCAAGTCCACTCTGATTTCTTCAGGTTTGTTGTTCCCACACACTAATCTCCTGGTTTTAAAGACCGACTGGGCAATAAGCTGTATAGCCGTTTCTTTTGGGCTGTAGGTCCAAGCGAAGCAGTCATGTTTTGGATGTTTGAAGGTTCTTACTTTGGAGTTTGTTTATATATTAAGAGGAAAGACTGAAATATATTGATGAGCGTTCACTAAATATATTTTGGAGATTTAGTAAGTTCACATTTCCTGGGTTCCCAGGACACCAGCTTTGGTAATGAGAAATTTTTGTTAGATTTATAGTCCACTGGTGGTACTTTAAATATGAGGTGTTACAAGCTCATAGGTGATTAAATTATGTTTTCTTTATTTTATTTTGTGCAACTAATTCTGAAAATTTAACACTCCCAGTGGTCAATTTGTCTCTGATTTCAAAGCCAGGGAAACTATCTTATAGGAAAAACGAAATGCTACACTCCACATATTTTAAAGCATGAAAAGCAAGTTCAGATGAGGATCGCCATGAGCTGTGTGGTTAAAGCAGAAATTGAAAATGATAAGGATGACAGAGAATGTACAGATTTTTTACTGATACAGTAAAGAAGATCATTCATAGGGGGATGTGGTGCTTCTAATCAGGAGAACATTAAACAGCTGTAAGGAACGACTGAGCAGGGAGAACTAGGAAAGAAAAAGAGAATCAAGTCTTCTGTTAGGCCGACTTTAAACATACTATGTTCTTTGTTTGCTCCCAAAAAGGGCTGGACTCACTTCTTAAAAACCGGACCTTCAATAGGTCTGTTCTTAAGTCCAGTGTTGGATGGACAGACCAAAAGCCTTGCAGATTAATTGGAAAGTTTGCAAAAAAAGAAAGGAAGTGCAATAAGACCATTGAGATCTCAATCTCCTCCCTTCTAAAACAGTGCGAGGCGGGATAAGGGCACACTGCACATCCTCACTAATATCGAGAAGGACAGCTCTTCTATGCATACCTTTATCTCTCACCCTGTACTGGGTAAGAGCTAAGGCCTCATACACTGTTTGTAGTATATAAGAGCTAAACTAAAAAACATGAAATGATGAAATGTTTTTCATCCCTTATGATTTTACAATGTTTTTTTAGATGATTATATAACAATCTGTGTTTTATTGCTGATAATGTTTTCATCTTCTAATGTTTAAATGATATGATTGGCACAATTCATTTGTATGTTGTCCACTGTCTGACTTAATAAAGTTGACCTAAAAATCTAAACTGATCTAAATATGAGGTGTAGAGCATGAGATTTATCCATGCATCACCTCTTATTTAGAAATGTATCGGATCCTCTTAAATCTTCCTGTGTCTCCCTTCCTGTATGTTTTTTTCCTTTCTTTTAGAAATTGAAGTGTTTTGCTTCACATCCATTAAAGCTACAGTGTGTAATTTTCAGCGACATCTAGCGGTCAGACTGCAGACCGCAGCAACATGAACATCTCCCCCCCACCGCTTCTCCCCCCCAACAGTACGGCGAGCGTTACGGGACAAAATGTCTTCCACGACGTCCGCATCACCTACCTTCTCAAGTGATGAGGTTTGTTTACATAGATAATTTTACAGATAGTATTTCATTAGTCTGTGTAGGGTATAGATTTCATGTAGACTTAAGATAATAAATATACCCGTTATTTTTTCTACGTCGTTGTGACGTTTTGGTGAGCTGCTTTGCATGGTGATATAAACAGACGAAGTAATTGCAGTCATTAGTTTAACAGCGAGATTGTGTTCGCTGGAAGAATATATATTCCCCGTTTACAGAGTCCAAGTCATTTTGGTGGCACGGGGGTTACAAGGCGAGGAAGAGGGAGAGGGCAGGGAGGCCGTGCAGCTAGGGCCAGGCGAGAGAGGGGTGCCAGCGGGGTGAGAGCAGAGGAGGAAAGGCTTGAAGATCTCCAAAGGAGCCGGAGAGAAGTAACCGAGGTATATATCCAGAAAATTATTTTACAGAAAATTACTGAATCATTACCTGTGAAACGTCAGGGACGTTGCTGAATAAGTATACTGGAGAGTAACAGCATCATCACGTAGCATGTTATTGTTTTAGACAGGTCTGAGCATCCTGTACTCCAAAAACGGCAGTGATATTAGACAATTGTGTGTGTAGGATTAATTACCTGTCCAAGAGAAAACTGGCAACTTGAGCGTCACTTTGAAAACCTTTTTCCTCCATCAGTGACTTCCATCGTGTAAGTGCCGTGCCAATGTTGATCCGTGTTTTTTGTCGTTTCTTGTCACGCTTGCGTTTATTCTCGTCGTGTTTCCGCTTCTTAGATGACGGGGGTTCGGTGTCCGCCGCTTTTCGTTGTGATACAGAGTAGGCATGATCCTCCATTCGTCTGATGTTTGGCCACACAGTGCCAAACAGTTTGCAAAGTCACTCACGCCTGCCGCCTTGTTCACCTTTCTTGTTACTGAGGCGCAGTATACCTGCTTCTTCTTCTTCTTTGGTTTCAGGCAGACTAAACGCTTCTCAGGCATAATACTGCCATCTACTGTTCAGTACCGTCTCAGTTCATCTCTCTCAACTTGCCGTAGTTATTTTCGAGCGTCATGGGAGATCTCGCAATCGCTAGTTTGTTGCCTCTGCGCTTGCCGTAGCGCAAAGATGTCAGCCTCCATGGCTGCGAGACCCGCTCCTATGTAATTATAAATAACGAATTCTAAGGCAACGCAAATATTATGGTTAAAAGGCTGAGCTCATAGGTGATGATAAATAACATAGTTATGTATAATATATTACATTTCTGACTTTATATGCCTGTAATTATTACACACTGTAGCTTTAAATAGGCTTGATCTGTATTTCTAATCAAAATATGAATTAATGTTTTTGAACGAACCAAAAGAAATCTCCAAAATGATCAAAACACAAACAAACATCCATGAGTCATGACAGAAACTGGCCTAACAAAAAACTCCACTAACATGAAGAGTCAGCATTAGAAAACTGCTTATTGTAGAAAATGTTCGACGCAGATGCACCTCATTTATTTTCCTCCTAAGCCCCAATATTCTCTCTCCTACATCTCTCATCTGTTAACAGTTACCTGAGGTGTTTCTGTAAACTCATTAAGAAAACCCTTCATTGCACATTGGAGTTAATGAAAGCTGGACAAGTTAATGAAAGGAGAGGTATGTTTAAAAGCAGAGAAATTTTACATAGTATCCTTCTGCAATGAGTTAACTGTAGTTTAATGACAGTAATGAGACACATGCCTCATCAAATTTAAGATGAAATTATGTCAGTAGATTTTAATAGTTATGAAATGATTTTTTTTTAAAACTGCCAAAGCAGATATTAACATGGAATTTAAGTCTTTATCACACTGAGTTATTTCAAGAAACAGTCTTTTTTCAAAAATCCATTTGAAAAGCATCAGGGGACAAAATAAGGTTATCTACAAAGAACCGTCAGACCCCCCGGAGTGAAGTAAACTGAATATGATTTAGATCATTTTACTGGTAAAAACATCAGATATGGCATGGTGTCATGGTCCCATAACAGGAGGTCAACAGTCCTTTTACATGCTATAGTATTTACCGACAAAAAGCAAATCCCTTAATAGGTAAAACCCACATTATCTTACAGTGACCTACCGAGTTTTAAGTTCACTCAGTTCAGTTCTCAAGTTAATCTTATCCACCTGATCGTAGCAAGCTGTGAAAAGGAGGAGCCATCGTCTCACACCAGCGCCAAAAAGCTGACATTTAAATAAAAGATGGTATAATTCAAAAGAAAGCCATGGCTCCCAGGAAAATCTGATAACATAGAATAGCCTTTACTTCAATTTCATAGAGAGCTTCTCACCTGAAGGAGGCATTATTTTTATCCCATGCACTACCTTGCCAGAAAATTAAACATTCACCAGCTGTTTTCCTCATGTTTACATACATTTTATTTTTCCTTTCTGGGCCAGACTGTTTTTCAAGGAAAGTAATCCTACTTTATGTTGATTTACTAACGTCTCATTTAATTTTGGTGTTGAATTACAAGTGTCTGCTCTGCCCAGGCACTTCAGCACTGAAAGAGATAAGCTAAAATCATGTAAGGTAAGTTCCCCTCTGGAATTCAGCACCTTGGACATTTTAAAGTGAGACCATTGTCATGTAGTTTCATTGTCAAAAGACAGTAACTGATGAATATTTCATCCCTCCTGCCTACTCATCCTCTCTCTCCTGCATGCAGATGTTCAAATGTAGCCAGCAGTGTTTTTTCAGAACCACGGGGTATTGAATGGATTGTTTACAACAAAAACAGCTTTTTGTGAAACATACAGTATAAACATTTCATGAGAGCAGATTTAAAAAGCTAAATCTCATTTTTTTTAAAGCTGGTATTTGATCAGATTTTGTTCATTAGAAATGTTATATTATAAAATGTCACAGATAAAAAATCTATAAAATAAATATTTTCAAAAGAATTCTGTTTATTTACAAAAATGTCAAATAATTTGAAAGCTTTAATCTGATAAGCTGAGCCCCTAAAATAACTCAACATAAAGTAACAGACTTGAGCTTGGGTTTTAACAACCAATTTAAGGAAAATTTGATCTCAAAGTTAATGCAGGGAGATTTAGATTTTTTGGTTGTTTGGTATTAATTACATTTCAGCTGATTTAACGAGGGGTGTGGTCGATTAGTCATAATTATCATTTGAGATCTATGATTAAATCACAATAAGGAAAGAGTATTACATTGGTCTATTAATTTAACCAGAGGCAAGACATCAACTACCATCACCCTTAAAAAAATCCTCTAAAATAAATAATGAAATACATCCATCCTCCAATAACAGCTATTTATATACATGTAAAACACAGATCTAGTTCCATAATCAAACATGGCGATATAACATGGCATCTGTACCATCACCGCCCCCTAAGGTATTTACAAGCAGCTTATTCTTTACCAACAGCTTCTTTAATTTTTGATGTGATTGTTATAAATTTTTCACAGAATACGTAATTATGTATTTAATACTTGATTTTTGCCAACATCTTGCATGTTAGCAATAAACTATGAAGGTATTAGTGTCAGTTTTGAAGTTTAGCAATAGGCTAGAACTCTTTTAGGGCAGGCATAATCCAAAAGCAGTGCTAAAACAAGATATTTACCACTCATGCATTTTCTGTCTCCTTGTTATCTATAACCTTTCTGCTGCTTGATTCCTCAGAGCCACTGTAGTATTACAAGGTATGAGAAAAGCTCTTCTCAAGCCTTTTGGCCTTCTGCAGAAAAGGATGCCTCAAATTTGCAGAGCACAGTCTTGAAAAGCTTTGAAGCATGCCAGGGTCTACAAGAGATTTGTTGATGTCATTGTTGTATTTTTTTCCCGTATAAATCCTCAGGCCTGGGATAGAGCCGGGGTCCTATGCATCCTTTCTCTGATAAATATTGCATGGATTCCGACTTGCATTCTCTGGCAAGCCAGTGTGAGCCTTTAATAAAATCATAGTAAATTGGTACAGTAACTTACACTCTAACTGCAGCGGCACCAATTAATAATTCATTAGAAACTTCAGAAGCAGTTCAGGGCAGCATATCTTTATTGACACAGGTTTTAGTAGAAAAACCTTTTAGAAAATGTTTGGCAAAACAAAAACCCAATTTTTAAAATGCAAATGTAATGTTATTAAATGCTTCAAGACTTTCAAATAAATAGATTTTCAAACAAAATTTGTTGCGTTTGTTTAGGTTTTTTCACAAGTTATGAAATTGGAATGATGTATGAACCTATGGCGCACTTTGATGCTTTTTTTCTTTAAAGAGGAAAAGTAAAGGTTATACTTTAATCTATAGCCTTAACGTTACTGCAGAGTGTAATCAGTAAGCATTGCACTAAATATTTGAATTAAATAAAATCAAATTTTAAGCCCTATACTAAAGCTAAATAATCATGTTTTATCTATGTATGCACTGCCACTTTATTATCCAACATTAGAACTTTGATCATTACTCTGAGCTTGAAGCATTTTTATTTTCAGCATGGTCAGTAATAGCCACTTGAATTGAAAAACATAACTATGCATACCTGTGTTGCAATCTGATGCTCTGTCTAACTGTTTGAGTGGAAAGTTCAGCTACTTTGCATGGAGCAATCCTAAGTCAATTTCCCCAACTTTCTCAAGCGGAAAATGAGCAGAGCGCAGATAAATGCAAAATTTATTGTCTACATAGTATATCAGCTTTCTGATTGCATAGAGTGAAAATCCTATAGACTATCAGCAGGGAACCAACTGTAACTTGAGTCACCTTGCAAAAAATAATGTCCAATAATTCTTATGCTAATGATTCCTTCCAAGTATTCCAGCTTCTGTTGAATTTTGTTGTCCTTTCATTAGTTGGTAGTATATGAATATATAGTCCTGAGAGACATATAGAATTATGGATTCCAGGATAATTGGATTTGCTAAAGCCAGAATAAATGCTTGTTAAGCAGCCACGGCACTGCAAACAGACTATTGTAGGGAGGTAAGACCAGCACATGAGTAGAATAAATTAGTCATTGACTCAAGCAGTTACACAGTGATGACATTTAAATCCTGGTTAAGCACAAACGTTTGAACCAACATTTTGAATCCTAATTGCACATCCATTCTTTTTCTCCCGCTTATTCTGTCAGGGTCACGGTGGGGATGGTGCCTATCTCCGGCAGTGTATGGGCGACAGGCGGGGTACATCCTGGACATGTTGCCAGTCTGTCGCAGGGTAACACAGAGACAAGCAATCCTGCACATGCACACTCACACCTCAGGAAAATTTTGTGAAGCCGATTAACTTAGATGTAATGTCAAGCTCGTCAATGTTAAATGGGTCCAACCTACTGTAGCAAACACTTATATTCAAGAGAGATCTTTTTGGATACTTAGAAGCGACTGTCGTCCAGCTCCACTGAGACACCTACAGCATCTCCAGGTAAAGGGAAAAAGGTAAAAAAAAAAAAATGATCTTGTCATGCACAAGCAGGAGCTATGAGAACGAGCAGGAGATTGCTGCAGTTCTCTGTTTTTGCAACAGGTGGCAGTAACATTAGAAAACTCCATAATGACTCTTGAACTTTATTTTTTACATCCCAAATATAAAACTAAATTAAACTTAGAAGGAAATGAAAGAGATAAGTATATATATTTCATAAATTTGTATACGTATCCTGCAGGACTTCAATGTTAGGCTACAGATCCTGGTTAATTGCTGTGGACTTTTATCATTGAGTTTGTGATTTTTTTTTACAATTTCTGTTATAACCTAACAATGTCTGTTCATTCATGTTTCATCTATTTATCTGTCTTTTTCTAACCATTTTGCTGTCTGACTTGTTTCATTAGGTCACTTGTACTAACTTCTATGCCGCACTTGGGTGATTGTTTTAATCATAATGTTGTTTTTAACAATTTAAGTAAATTGTAACGATGAATAACTAAGACACAAGTAAAATGTACTAAAGCTGTTCTGATAAACTTATGAGAACTGACAATAATAACTTTTGCCAATGGTGAACCTATCAACAACTGCGGTGTAATCACCAAACAAGGAGGTGAGAGGTAGTAATTGATATTTTTGAGCAAGCAAATGTATCCAATAAAGCCTTACTTTCTTATTTGTTTATTGCTTGGGTTTGGTCATTTTTAATAATATGTTGTGAACACTCCTCTCTTATTTCCTCAGCACATATATCCCTCTCAGTACTCTCTTATTAAATATTTATATTGTCCTTTTCTTTTATAAAAATATTTTTCATCTTAGTTCACATTTTGCTTCCAAACAACGTCTTGGTTTTTAAAACGCAAAATCTGTTGCTTTTTATAATGTGATGTTTAAATATCCATTGACAGATATATGAGCAGGAAATAAGAGTTTTACTCAATATAGAGCCCATATGGAGAGAGGAAACAGTGAAGGTCATCCATGTAACATGACTAAAACATTTAAAACAGTGATATTAATAGATAATTGTATTGCTTTGTATTTGAAGACAAAACACTGTTCTGCTAATTTAGCAGCAATGTTTTACTTGGAAAACATTTAATCATAATTGTTTCTCTTCTGTCTTGATACATAATCCCAGCTACAGTAGACCTGACACTCTGCTATTAGTGTACAACATCTGAACTATGATTAGTCTTTTGGTCATGGAGGAGAGCACAATAATGAGAGGAATTCAAATCAAAGTTATGTGCTCATTCCAAGCTCCGCTGGTGCCAGGACCTGAGCCAAAAATTCTTGTGGCGTAATAGTACTCTTGTCTATCAGCTTTTATCACTCAGAAGACCTGCCATCTGGTCAGCCCCAGAGGTGCAGAAAGACTGATTCAAAATAGAAGCAATAACACATAAGGTCAGATGCTCGTAAAGGAATTTGTATAATTAGTGCTACACTGGTGGCAGTGTACCATGGCATGTGGTGCACTGACAGATTTAGTGCAAAGCTTTAATGTCTACTCTATATAATAAATGAATTGGCTCAGGTCGTACATGAGGATATTTATTTTTATTGCTGGTAATAATAATGACATTAATGCATAGATCCTGTGGATAATCAGCCGTTCCATGTCCTTGATATGTAATGTAATTGAGGCGAACATTATAAAACTGCTTCTTAAAGCAGGTTGGATTGGGACCAGAGTAAGAGTGACAGGGCCACCAAAAGCAGTAGGTAAATCTGCTGATACGGGTTTTTCTGCTTCACAAGTCCTCTTGATTGCTCCGCTCTTGTATAGTTTTTGTAAATTATTTGGGGGAGCTTAATCAGTGAAGCAGTCATTCAAAATTGGCCCTATCTTAACAGCTCAACACAACTCCAGCTAGGGCTTGAAAACTCTGACGTATGGCACTGCTGCAGGAATTGACCCTCATCGGATAAACCATTCCAAATTGCCTCCTTGATATATAGCTACCTCTTGTTACTGTGCTCCCCCTGTCAATTTTCCCTATTCCCCTCAAGGTCAGCACTCCGTGCTGTTGGACAAAGTAGCAGAACAGCACTCCCTTTACTGCCTGCCTCACATCTGACTCTGGCTCCCTCTAACCCCAACCCCTCCTTCACAATGTGCTTCAATAACATCCCAAGTAAGTTAATAATCACTGACACCCTGGTGTTGCACCACAGGGGTCAGCAAGGGAAAAACAACACAAAATGCCCCCAAATCAAAGAGACACCAGGTTTAGAAATACTGCAACCCAATACCATAACAGTCTGAGGAACACTTCACTTACTCACAAAATAATAAAAATAAACTATTGATACTGTATATATAAAAAAAAAAAACCTGAAGGTAACACAAAACATACAGATTTAGGTCTTTTCTGCAGTATTGCTGGCAATGGTCTGGTCAATTATGGTAAAAAAAAAAAAAATGGAGGGGCCTCAATTTCAAATGTTTACGTAGCAACAGTCACCTATGAATGCTTCTGGTATTTAGATACTTGCATAAGAACAGGACCCTGGATACCAGCAGTTAAAATGAGCCTCTATAGGCTGGCTTGGATTAGTTTTGAAGATAAGGTGAGAAGCATATTACCAGAGGTAACTAAAATTAGCATCATATCCAAAGAAGCCGGCTGTATGAATATTCCGATTGAATACTCCAATAAGTTTGAGGAACTTAGAAGCATTTATGAATGATCTGCATTTGTCTACACAAGTTATCCTTAATCAGAGGTCTTTAGTGTTGGGGCTGTCACCTCAAATGCATTTTGAAGGTCAGGGATAAGGAAATATTACCCCTTAAGCCCAAAGGGTCTGATAGTTTTAAAAATATTTAGACTTACTTAGTTTTACAGAAAATAAATCAGGCATAGTAACAATTGTGATGCTTAATTTATACAAAAGTTATCAGGTCTTAATGCAAACTTTTAGTGCCTTCTCAAAGGTAACAAATAAGTTTTTATCCATTTCTTTTGTTGTCTGTTTTCAAACAGGAAATTTGTTTACTGATGTTACTTATAGAAGTAAAAATGCTGACATTTATTCTATATCTGTAAAAAAAAAAAAGTCCTTATTGTAGATATGAAGCTTAGGCGTATATACAATCTGGAAGACTCTTATCAGCTTCACCTGAACCACCTGCGATGTCCCTTGTCCAGCTCCAGCCAATGAACTCAGGGGTCGCAACTTCTCCAAAGCCAATCATCTTGCAATATCCCCTTTATTTAGCCCCTGGCCCAGCTTCTCCGTCCTGCACACAAGTGAACTTTCATTCACCTCCACATCGTATCCTCCCTCATTCCCTCTGGGTTATTTCACCACCATACTCATCCAAGCCTTGCTTATTCACAGCATCGAAATCTTCTGCCAGGGTCCGAGTGCCAAATAACTTATTTTGTTTATGTCTATCTGCTTCTTTCTCCTTGAACCCCAGTCTGCCTCAGCAGATGGCCACTCACACCGAGCCTGGTTCTGCTGGAGGTTTGTTCCTGTTAAAAGGGAGTTTTCCTCTCCACTGTCGCTAAATGCATACTCAGTGTGAGGGATTGCAGAGAGTCAATGAACCTCCCAATCAGCTGGTTTTCCTTAGAAATATGTTCAAGAATATGATTGTGTTTCCTGTATAAATAAATTGAATATTTTCCTAATGGCTTCTTTCTCTGTCTGATTCTCTCCAGGTTGAAATAACATCAGCAACATCCCAGGGCCAGGAATGTTATTAATGCTTTTTGCAACATTAAAAACTGCTTTCTCTCTCTCTTATATTAACTACCATCTGTGAAAACATTGTGGTATGAAAAAATTGTTTGTACTCTAGTTAGTGTTTTAACTAACACTGACCTACTGACCTACTGAAGGCTGCTGATGGCATCCAAATAAAGCCGTTCATATACAGACCTACTCAGTAAATAATATCACTATGGAAATGTTTATTTATTTTCAATTATGGTATTTTCAGTAGCTGTAATAAAAAAAAAAGCAGAAATAGAAATGTTTTTCTCTCAAAGATAAAAAAACATTTATTTTTACATAAAAGCAGAAGACATGGTTGAATTGGTGGAAAAAAGAAAGATATCGATCTGAGTACTCTGACTCTGAAGTGTTGATCAGATGGACAGCCTGGGTAAAGTGAGTGCTTCCTCGGCAGCTAGTTTTAGCAAACAGCACTCAGTTGTGCACTGACCTGAAGGTAGAAGTCTCGACAGCCTGTTGCAAGATCTAAACCGATTACATTAACTTACACACAGAATAAAAGGCTTTATTTCTTTTAATTCTGACGTCACAGTGCTTTAAGATAATGCAAACACAACAATTAAGTTTTGGAAGGTATGACAGATAAAAAAGCGTTTTTGATACCCAATAAAAGTATATCTAATCCTTGCTTAAAGGTTTTTAATCAAAAGGTGCCTTGTCGTCCTCATCAGAAAGTATATTTACTGCACTGTATGCATTAGATTTCAAATTAATGCTGCCAGTATTTGAATTTTCTTTTTCCAATTACCCAAAGGCATCCACATGTTAATTAGCAAAACTTTTGTAAGTCTCACTTTTTAAATGAAAGCTTGCTCATTTGTGACTTTGTATCGTGTTTTTAATTAGATTGAGAACAAAAGGATAAATGTAAGAAAGGCTATTATCTCAGATAGTATCTTCTAATTATACAAATGTATAGGTTGTGCACTTCTGGTGAGAAGTTTCAGTTGATTATGTAGGAGTTGGTTTATCACAAC
This sequence comes from Cyprinodon tularosa, assembly GCF_016077235.1. Taxonomy (NCBI): domain Eukaryota; kingdom Metazoa; phylum Chordata; class Actinopteri; order Cyprinodontiformes; family Cyprinodontidae; genus Cyprinodon; species Cyprinodon tularosa. The sequence continues at coordinate 41,993 of NW_024038232.1, forward strand.
TACAACAACAAAAAAATGGAAAATTAGTTGAATGTATGATTACGAGATAAATTGCTTTTTGTGTTGTTTCTTAGACATAATTTGTTCTCTTGTGTTCAAACTACAGAGACATTCATTCTACTTGGAGAATTATTTCCTCAGCAGTGCATGTTAAAACTAGGCTATGTAGAATTTAAGATCTCAGAGTGGCTAATAGATGTTTGCAAAGTTTTTAAACATAAATGAAATAACCGCATATATCAAATAAAAAATCCTTCTCTCCTGTACACAATCCAATGAGTGTCCCGTCCAAAGCTTCCCAGTCACACCACAACTGTCTGATGCCCTGTTTCTATGTGTAGCTCTCAACCAAATCAGAAGATGGTGCTGTTTCCTCCCCGTTCAATATCTTTGGTCTTTGGTAAAAGAGGCGGCTGGAAAGATTGCACTGGAATAATAATTCAAAACCAGATGGTGTCAGTCCCAGACGAGTTCCTGAAGGCCTTCGCAGACCTGCTCTGTGGAATCCTACAGTACATCTTAACAGCCTTAGACTGATTCAGAAAACCGTTCCCTTCTTGTGGACAACCCTACTGTCTTGATGTGGTACCAAAGAAAACATCATAAAGGTCCTGGAGACAACCCTGCTGGCCTACATGAGTAAGCAGACTATCAGCAGGACCCCCTGCAGTTTGCTTGTCTTCTTGGAGTTGAAGGTCATCATATACCTGCCTTAACAAACACACTGTCATTCAGACAGAGCAGACAGCTCTGGGATTTTTTATTTATTCAGACTATTTAACACAATTCAGCCTGACTTGCTTTGCAAGAAATCCAGAATCCTCAACTAAAGGCACCCAACCATTCTCTGGATAAAAGCGTGACAGACACTGCAAAAGCAGATCTAAAATTAGGTATGAGACTATTGAAATAAGTATAATTTACCTTTAACTTGAGCAGGAAAAAAGGGGGTCATCAATAATCCTCCTTTCAGAGGAGCTAATGGGCATGGACAACTTTTAACGAGAGTCAATTGGCAAAGATTTGTGTGCCCTATGGTGGAAATATGTCACCAATCCAACAAAAAATTAAAACAGCTTAAATATTTATAAAAACAGATTAAATATTTATCTTGCACATCTAGAAAATATATTAACATTTTTCAAAATATTTTAATTTTATAATTTTATTTTAATTTGTAAAATCACAACAACAACAGGTGCTAGAGAGCACCTGGTATCCTCTATTGGCCAGCCGCCACTGTCCCCAGTCAAAAAGACATCCTTTCATAAAAGAACAGCATTATTGATAACCCTGAAAATCCTCCTTGTCAGAATAATGAACAACAATAGGTCTTCAGTAAGAAGCTTCTCCAAATCTGCTGTGAGGCAGACTGCTACAGGAAATACTTCCTCCAGTAGAGCCAACATCTACAACAGGTAATTGAAGAAAGACCTATAGACGTTATAACAATATTTAATTTCCTTTGCTATGTCTAAAACCTTCAAAAATACTTTCTAGATCCTACCAGAAGATATTTTTGAGCTGAATAGAATGAATAGCATAAATAAATCAAAACTTGAACAATAATACTTTGAAGGTGTGTATCTGAAAGTACGGTTTATTTTAAATTGCTAGGACTAAATAGATCAGGTTGACTTTTGTTTTTTTATTCACATACTTATTGTTTTATGTCTAAATTAACAAGATGAAACAAAATATCTTATATTTAGCAATGAATTTTCAGAAAATGTAATCATGTTAGCATTATATTAATACTTTATGCTGTTTTTTTAAGTATATGTCCAAAATAAGTTGCTGCATAAACTGTTTATATTTCCTAACCTTTTACATTCGAAGTTTCAGAATAAATGAAAGAGTTAAAATAATTTATTTTTGTATTTTTTCTTATTTTCTCAACACTGTATTGAGATATAGTGTGCTAATGAGCATTACTGCTGCTGGGAGGTTATCTAAACCTTTTGCATTATAACGTCAGTATGAAAGAAATTAAATATATCATTAGTTTCAATGTTTCATTGTAAGAAGAAGAATGCGCCATTATTTTTTTCGGATTAAAATCTAATTCTTCTAGCTGATTCATGAGACAACCATGAACATTTTCTTGTTATTGTTCAAAGACAAGCCCAAATTATTTAGCCTCTCAATGAAAGGAAAGGAAACCACTCAACGGTTTCTTTCTTGCCCTTTTTAATTGTAGGCCATCTGTTGCAGTGGTCTTCGCATCACTTCCTGAAATGTGGTTTGGACAAACAATGTGACCCCTGCAGTGACGGAAAGTGTCCCGCCATAGACCCTTTATCTGTTGACACAGGGACATAATCTACAGAGTGCTTGATGTGTTTAAAACATAGCAACATGTTGCACTTGGAAAGAAATTCATATCAAATTTAATTTTTTTTTATAATTACTCAATTCTTTCTAGACAAACCTGGGCTTTTTGTGCATAATGTGATGATTACTTTTTTTTTTTTTTTATTGTTTAATTTATGTCAATTTTTGTTCTATGAGCCTTTAAAGAGCCCTGTAAAGAAAGAGGTCAGTGGGGCTCCAGGAAATCCTGCATAGATCACACCTGATCATAAAAAGCGAAGTTTAAAGATATTTCAACAATAGAACAGATGAAGGATAAATAAACAAACATATACACTTTGCTGCTGCCTTTGGTATGCTTTAATTTTAGTACTTAAAAGTCTGCAGTCTGTCACCCAAGAATATGTTTTAACATCTGTCCCGCTGTTGCGCATCCTTAAAAAAATAAATAAACACAAAATAATGAGTTATTGTTCCATTTACAAACCTTCATCTATTTGAGATCCTTTAAGTTTGACTATAATGTTAAAACACCAGGAACAAATACTTTACTCTGAATTAAGTGTTTAAAGATGCATACAAAAACTACTCTTCTTTGTTTACATGTATCAAAATTATGCACTATTAGGATAATTAATACTAATAATTAATGTATTTTTTCTATGCCCCTATTGTGGGATTTTTAGGATTGAACTTTGCCTCTTGTGCTTTTAACTCATGCATTAGATTCGAAGGGGTTCTGGTGGCCTTAATGTTTACATGTTATCAAAATGCATGTTTTTCTGTGGGTTTTCTGGTTTACTACCACTGTTTAAATTATTATAAATTATCAACCTTAAATTGCCTTTAGGTAAGAGTTTCATTTGAGCATTGTCTCATTTGTGAGGGACTGAACTGTGCAAAGTTTTTTATCACTCTCTGCAAGTCGACTCCGAAACGAGATTAAGTATTCCACCCTACAACCCTGACTAAGAATTTCACAGCAATCATAACATGGAGTTCTGTTATGTAATTTGGAACTAATAATATGGGTCGTATTATGGATCTTCTTTTAGTTAAAACCAATCAATAATGATTTATGAATATAAAAATATGAGAGGGATTTCCCACAAACGTTTTTCATTTTTAATATCTGTTTCAATGTGTTTATACTAATTTGAGATTGGACTCAAACACCTAAATACAAAGAAAAAAGAATAATAAGATGCTGTAAACATGTTTGTGGAATTTTTTTCTTTAAATTTAAATGGTCTTCTAAAGGGTTTGTTATTTTAGATCTAAGTGTTATGATAAAAAACAACGGTGTGCAGGTGGTGCAGCGGTTAGCGCACATGACCCATCTGTGAAGCACTTAGTCCTCAATGTGGTCGACCTGGGTTCGAATCTGGCCTCTGGTCCTTTGCTGCATGTCTCTACCTCTCTCAGACCCACTTGATAAATGTGTTAAAAAGATAAGACCTTGCTACATATTTTACCTGTATAATACAACTTTCTATGGCAGTTACAGTTCATAGGCTTTTAAGCATTAGACATTAGTTTCTCCTCTGTTTTATTTAATTCCAGTGCATTACAAAAGCCCAACAGTTAACCTGAACAGCAGTTGTACTTTATCCCATGTACATTACATAATCCCAGTGACTGAACTTTAATAAAACATAAGTGATAATGTCCTTCGAAGCCTCAGCATTAAGGATTTTTTTTAATTACAGTAGATGGACAGTCCATACACCTAAATGCATTTTACCCAAAAAATTAATCTGCTCTGTTTTCCCTTTAAGATTAATTTAAAAACAAAAAAAATGCATATTATTAACACTTATAACATCTCATTGAAAAACTGCCAATTAGTTACTGCAGCATTAAATTCACCTTTGGGATTAATAGTGTTTCTTAATTGAAATACCATAGAGGCAGACAGTTCAGCTGTAAAATAAAAAGGAGAATCAGTCTAGGGTTGGACCAGAATGTCCACACCCTGTGTTAAGTATAACATAGTGACCCAGATTTAAATCCTTTATACTAGGAGGTATTGTAAAACCGGATATCGGTCAGTACAAAGGAGTGGTTGAAGATTTTCTAGAGACAATATACGCTTCATACATGTGTGGTTGAGAGAGTGGGGGATGTGTGTGTGTTTAAGTCTTGTAAACAAACAGAAGATCAGAAGAAGTTTATTTGACCTTGGTGTTTACCAGAAACAAAGTATTAACCTCTGATCTTGTTGGAGGTAAAATTGTGTTCCTGAAGTTTTATTCAAGTTCTTTAATATTTTAATCCCATCTATTGTTCAACAAGTTTCTTGGCCAATAGATCAACAGAGGACATATGCGCCCTGCTAAAGAAAGATCTGCTGGTTTGTTGAGATAAAAACATTCGAAAGCAAAGCCACCTACAAGTCATCTATACAAAACAGAGCAAATTAAAAAGATTATTTTTATGACATAAAGTTTTGGAAATTTAAATCATTGGAGAAGTGAAAAAAATAAGTATGAACTGCTATTTAATTATGCTATTATAATAATAATTTACCTTTATTAATCTCCCAATGGGGAAATTCACTCTCTGCATGTGACCCATCCCCTTGGGAAGCAGTGGGTTGCCATTGTGCGGTGCCCAGAGAGCAGTGTGGGGTTAAGGGTCCTGCTAAGGAATCCAGAGTGAAGGCTGTGGGGATAGAACGGGGTACTTGCAACCTTCTCAGAGCACAAGCACACTGCTCTAACCACTAGACCAACACTCCTATCAGGCTAATTCAATTATGAACAGCTCTTTAGTTTTATTAATATGACATGATCTCCTATCTAATGGTTTAGAAAATTGGGAAAAAATATATATGGTCTTTAAAAAAATAAAGGTTCCATTGTTGTTTAAAAAAAGCAAATAAAATATTATAGCAATCACCCATGCATTTTCTGTCATGCTTATCCCAAGCGGGGTCGCAAGGGGTGTTGATGCCTACTTCCAGCTGTCTACGGGCGAGAGCCGGGGTCCCTGGACAGGTCGCCAGTCCATCGCGGGGCAACACAGAGACAAACAACCATTCAAGCACACAAGGACAATTTACAAAAGACAATTAACCTAAAACTCATGTTTTTGGACAATGTAAGGAAGATGGAGTACCCGGAGAGAACCCATTCATGCTCATGGAGAACATGCAAACTCCATGTAGAAAGACCCTGGGCCGGGAATTGAACCCGGAATGTTCTTGTTGCAAGGCGGCAGTGCTACCTAGGGTGACCAGATGTCCTTTTTTTCGTGGACATGTCCTACTTTTCATATCTAAAGAAATGTCCTGGGGAATTTCAAAATCTTCTGGGATTTTAGTCGACTACAGTGCAGCAGAACCAAGCCGTGAGCTCTGGAGCTGGTCGTGGTTGGGGAAGGAGCGAACGAATCCAAACCGGTGACCGTGGCATGCACACCGGCAGCCCCGTGCTTCCCGGACCAGTCCTCCCCCCCAAAAAAATGTGTCCTCCTCTTCAGAAACCAAAATCTGGTCACCATAGTGCTACCCACTGCGCCGATGAGCTGCCCCAATCATCATTAGTTAAAATTGATGATCATTGATGATCATTTCACCATTATTCATTCATTAGTCAATCATTAGTTAGTTTAAACCAAACCAATCTGTGAAAAAATAAACAAAAATGTGTGATCTAATATTATAATTAAATAGCCCAATTTTGCTTTATTGTAATTTGCATAAATGTATTTATTAAAGTTCCATCAAAGAATTAGAGTTAAACTTATTGAATAGTTCACAGTGTGCATGAGATCACCGTCTTGTTGAAGCCCATGTTTTTGCCAAGCTCTAACTGCCACACAGATGGCCTAACAGTTGACTCATTGAACATTTTGGACTGCAGAGGGATTTATGTTTGACTTGGTGACTGCAAATTTCCAAGATTTTGTATCAGTAAACAAACAAACAACGTAATACTTCACCGTTAATTAACTTCTGACCTTTACATTTTGTTGCAAATTCATTATTATTTTTTCCGACACTATTAGCCTTTATGTTTTATGCATTTTTTAAATAATACACCCAGGAAATGGGATTGAGTACGAGAGGGGAAATGCAGCAAAGGTCAACGGGCAGGGTTTTAAACCTGGAACAGCCGCATCGAGGACTAAGGCTTCCATACTATAGATGTTTGTTTGTTTTTTCTGCCCTGAAGTCAAAGGAGAAAATATCAAATCTATATCGGAAGGTAAATCTGCATCCACACCAACTGTTTTTTTTCTTTGTTTTTTTTTTTTCAGATTTATGGCTTCACCTTGACTAAAATAAAAACATACCACTGATTTAGAGCAACAAGCTAAAACGTGTCTAAGTACATTTAGTTCTCTGGATCAAAATAAATCATATAATCAAAACTAATAAACATGCTTCTGCCCAAGGTAGGAAATGCTCCAGCAATGCTCTGCTGCTCATCTGATAAAGTAGCAGACACAGTGTGCTCACTAGATGAGCCAAGATACTACAATTTTGTTAAATGCAGTAACTCTGGATTTATGCATCTATTATGTATCAAGTTAAAAGTGAATTTTGGATTGTATAAGGACTCATAACCTGTCAAATTTTGTTTAGTTGACTAGCTTAAAAGGATTGAAATAAAGTAGATTTATCTTAACAGATACATGCACAAAATTATTTGATTTTGGCATTAACTCTGAGCTGTTTCTAAATATCTATTCTCATTGCTAAAAACGACTGAGTTTCAGCCCAAAACAGATTGAGAAAGTGATGAAATAGGGCTATGTATCGGGAAAAGGGTGAACGGACCCAGAGCCAAGGTTTTTCTTGACTTATCTGTCTAATTATTATGACAAATTGTAGCAACATTTCAAATGCAATTAGTAGAATTGAGACATGTTTTTCCAGACTTGTTGTTTAAAGGGACGCTCCACAGAAGGAAAACATACTCTCACAATATCAAACATTATATGAAGGTGTTTGTAGTCAGCATTTATTCAAAGGACAGTTCTGTGTCAAAACAACATCTTAGATAGATAGATAGATAGATAGATAGATAGATAGATAGATAGATAGATAGATAGATAGATAGATAGATAGATAGATAGATAGATAGATAGATAGATAGATAGATAGATAGATAGATCAGTCGATAGATCAGTCGATAGATCAGTCGATAGATCAGTCGATAGATCAATCAATCTTCCAGAATCTGCATAAGAGTGAGAAGCAACAACACTGACCTGAGTTTATGCTTGCTCACTCACAGCCAGTGCTCTGAAAAATTTGTGGCCTTCTTTTGAAGATTTTTTTTTTTACCTATCTTAGGTGAAACATTTATAGAAGAGGTTGAGAATGAGTCCTGCACACATTTGCTTTGTCATCTGTCACTGCTATTGAACATTTTTGGACTACATTCTTTATAGAGTACATAATGTATATGCTGTAGTAGTAATGATGAATGGATATGAAAACAGGAACCAAGGCATACTGATGGAAAAATGGTTGCAGGTTAGGAAAAGCTATCACAGGAAGGAAGAGAAGAAATTCTGGTGTACTGTACTGTCTGAGGAAGCACTGACTGAGAACATATAGCAGTTTTGCTGCAGCTTATTTTACTGCATAGGAGCTGGATTTCACAAGGCTGAACTAATCAATTTTAATCCCTTTGACAATGAATAAGGTTCTTTATAGCAGTGGTTCGTAAAGCTGTGACTAAACCGCCGTCTTTTCTCCAACACTGTTATTTTGTAGCATGGAAATACACTATGTGTGAAAATGTTGTTTTTTTTATTTGCGAGGAGCTCTTCTAATGCTTTGGTTACCACAAAAGAAGTTGCAAATACTGTTTATATGCATTTATTTATGTATGAATACATGCATAAATGGAATAATCTATGCTTTTACTGTGGTAAACAGTAAAAGTCCGTAAAAATAAAGAAGAGATTAGTTTTTGCATATTTTTGCACTCTGTCTAAGCAAATATGAGTTCTGCTGGTCTTGCACGTCTGTTAGCCATCAGTAAGACCTGATTATAGACAAACATAAAGCCCAGATTAACCACCTCCCTATTAACAATTAGAATTATTCTCTGGTCTTTCACTGTATGTACAATAGGATTGGAAGAATCCACTCCCACAGCAGCGACAGGTTGCCTGACACGTAGACACAGATGAGCAGATTTCCCGGGATATGCTGAGAGGGGGTTGATGTCAATGCCCCTTAGACAGAAGAGAGCGACTCCCATGGTAAAACAGGCAGATACTGTTTCCCTACTCAGCAGGTAGATGACAGAGAGTGCTTTTACTTTAACAGAGGATCTGCAGAGAAGGAGAGAGGCTGATCTAATTATTATGCAGAGTTCACATTTGGGAAAGGAGTGAAATGGCAAGGTAAAAAGGGCCAGAAAAGAATGGCTTTATATATTAAAGAAAGAGAATTAATTATAAAATGGCAACAACAACTGAAAATGTTTAAAGCTACAGTGCTGTTGAGTCATTTTTCTCTTCTGTTTTTGTTTACTACGTAATATTAAAGTTTTAGGCTTATCAAAAAAAACAAACTAATCTAAACCTAACCATACAGTTATAAACCATACGTTGGTTTATAATTAACTGGTTTGGCAAAATCACAGCTTTCTATTGAAGGTGTCCAGGATTTGTTAACTCCAAAGAAGTTTATTAAAAAACGAATAAATAAACTTATGGACATTCATTTATTCTGCCAAAGAGTTTTCTCAATTCAGAGCAAGCAAGGAAGACCTTCCAAGCTTTAAAGCTGTTTCAGAAGCACTGATCTCCAGATGCTAGATTGCCTCAACAGAAAGGTTTAAATTGGTTTGAAACTGAAAAGGCGTGATGCTTATGCTATGTTTGAGGAGTCCAATCCTCCAATGACTTCTGATCTGCAATAGGACAATTCCTAGATAGCTTTAAGGCTTAAACTTTCTCCATCATTAACTTTAAATAAAGAATGCCCTTCAATTGAAGACAACAAAAATAGATATCTACCTGTTTTGCATTATAAACCTTTTGATTTCTTTTTATAAATAGGTCAAACTCAGGATTAGTACTGTAAGTACCAGAACTAAAAAAATCAAGAAATTACCTAAAAAAGGTGCCTGACATACGAAGCAGCTTAAATTTAGAACTCAAAAAGCCTCCATCAACACCAAACAAAGTTATAGACATCATTCCCTTTAGGGTACACAGTCAATTGTAATGCCCACAGACACCACTGAGCAAAGGAGAGGGAAAATGTGTGGCATAATGCTGAACCACTACTAGGCTGCTTACAAAATTACTTTACAGGGACATGGACAAGTAATCAGTGTAGCAAAAAAAAAAAAAAAAACCCGGAGCAACATTTAAATCATCGCAGCCCTTCTTTTTTGCCTCAGTAAAGGTCAGTGTCCATGATTTAACAAGAAAGAAACTTGAAAAATTATACCTATGAGAGAATTTGAAGGCCAAAGACACAAAGCACCAAAAGGCACGACCAGGCTCATCTAACATTTACATTTTATTCTGCTCTCTGCAAAACAAATCTTTGAAGATTCTTTGAAGACATTTGAATTGAGAAAGCTTCCTGGAGAGGTGGCGAAACGTCTTCAAATCTTGAAAACCAAGTCCAGTGGATATTTTTTGAATTTTTACGGAATGACTATGACCTGGATGACTGAGAACCTTCATCAGCAAATCTTTGAAGAATATCCCGCTTTCCATGTTTCTCATAAAACTAAAGCTTGCTTGAGAATGCGGCAGAGCAATGATCCAAAATACAAGAAAGTTAATTTCTGAATCAATTAAAATTGGATTGATCAACCTATGGGAGGGGGTTCATTAAGAAATCTGATTGAGATGGTTTGTCATAAACTCCTATGTGGCTGATTCAAACAATCCGGTGAAGAAGAGTGGACATAAATTCCTCCATAGTGATGTGACAGATGGGTTGGCAATTCATGCAAACACTTCGGCATATTTATTCGCCCAAAAGTTGCTCTAAAGGTCTTAAGAGCGCCATTAGTTCATTCCCTTAACCATTGTTTGAAAATTTTATTTTGGATTTGGTTATTTTGGACTGATAGTAACATTTTTCGGATCTGAAGCAATTTAATGTGACAAAAACAACATTTATAAAAAAAAAAAACCTTAAGAATAATATAAGGTGACAAATTGCATTTTTATGGCACTGTAAAATATATTGTATAACTACCTGATATTTTAAATATTTTAGCTGCAAGATGTTTGTAGTTTTCTAAGGTAAAACTTATAGATTCTGCTTCAAAAAAGTAATTCCTGTTTGCAATAAGTTTGGTACCAATCTGATTAAGCAGTTGGGATCATGATGAAATATTCGCCAACACTTTTCTTTTCAAAGAGCATCAGTAATAAAGAAGGTGGAGTCAAGAAAATTGACTGGAAAGATATGAAACTAATTAAAACAAGTTGTAGTTAAACTGCTTCTTGGTCTGCAGATGTTCTGTAAAAAGTGAAAACATGAAAGAAGAAGGATTAGACACAAAAGAGACTTTTTATTCACATAATAAAATGACTTTGAGCTGAATTTCTGGCTCTGAAATCCCAATTTTGAGTTGTTGTTTTTTTTCATTATTTAAAGCAGCTGCGCTAGTAAATAATTCAGGGATAATATGTGTCTTTCTGTCTTTTTAGATATCATATAATTGAGAAACATCAATTAAAGTGTAAAAGGGGGAGTATTTATAGCTTACATTTGTGGATGATATGAATCTCGTAGGACAATATAGAAAAGAAAAACTTTCTTTTAAAATGGTTTGATGACAGCTAATATATACATACTGTTGTAGTGATTGCCTCTACTAAAGCTTTTTTCTTTCTCATGTCCTGGTATGGAATTATTAGCAGCTCCAAAGGGATCTAGGCAGGAAAGTTCAACCAGGACTGACCCCTTTAGTGTTCAATGGTCTTTCTTCGGGTGCTTGAAGTTAACAATGTCTGTTGTTTATGAAATAAACTCATTTATTTAAGTTAAAGCTTCTAATGCTCGTGTGCATATAATTGATAGATTTGCCTATAATAATTCTTCTTCTTGAAGGCATTTAAGTTCTTTTTTTTTTTTTTTATGCAAACTTGTTTTTTTTCTCCTCAGACCCCACATACAGTATTATTGTAGTGGATTATTTTGACCTTGCCATTGAACAAGCACATGACAGAGGGGTGGAGAAAGCTTTGTAAAGGGGCACGGCACTAAGTCTCCCACGGCCAATAAGAATGACTGACCCTCTCATTTAGCACTATAGTGTCCAGATCAACACACTGTTTGATCTGGTCACTGAGAGAACTCCAGTTTTTTTTTTACTTTACTCACTGGAAATAGATTGAAGCTGGCGCTAAGGTGCCTCTGGCAACTTTTGCTCTGTCATAGTAGATACAGACCCACAGATTCCTTCTAACCAATCTGTCAAACATATGCAGTGAATCTTCTTTTTTTTTATCCATATCCAAATCTACTCAGTCATATTCAGTTATGTCTGCTTTGAATTAAAGAGCCTTGAGGGTTATTCTGTGGAGCTGTTCTGTCCTTTTTCTAGAGCTCCTGCCAAGGTAAGATGCTCCACACAGACACTTTGCATAAGTTTCTTGAAAAAACTCTTAATTTACTTTTTCAACTGAAAATGTATGATTCATTATGAAGTGTTCAACTTTTTTTCTGTTGCCATGTAAATGTTTTGGCTAATTTGATTGAGCACATTTAAGGCATTTTACTCATCTATGAATTTTTGATTTCTGAACTTTAATACTTCATATAAGAAACATATGCTTAGAGGAGGCCCAGAGCATGGCTGCAGGGAAGAAGCTGTACTTCACTAAAATAATCATATTTCAGCATGGAACTCCTAGATTTTACTGAACGTTACTGGTGCTGATCTGTCAAAAATGTTGTTTAGTTAAAAAGTTTAAGACATAAGTCTTTACCTAGACAACAAGCATTTTGTAAAGCAGGACTAGACTCAGTCAGAAGTCCAGTCTTTGGAGAAGCAGGGATGGTTTAAGACATAAAGGCTCAAATAACTGATGATCACAATAGTCACAATGCATTTGTTTAACGATTTTAGTACAAACTGTTTTGTTGACAAAAATGTTTAAAAAAGGGGTTCCCATTAGGGTATTGGAAGTTGATTAAACTTTTACAGAGCAAATGTTAAGTAAACTTACCTAAACTATCGGTAACAATATTTAAGTGGTCTGTGTGTTGTGATGAGCTCTCTCACGCTGCCACTTTCACTGCTTTATTAAGGGCTTATTTTGTTCTTCTACCTGGCTAACATGAAGCTCGTACTATTTGAGACAGTTTTTAGCTTGAGGATGGATCTTTAGTGAGAAAAAAATAAAACACAGTTTACTGGAAATAAAAAAAAGTACATTTTCCATGCAGACAGTTGATATGTTGAAGCCAAGCTGAATATTGGTGGTGTTCAGTTCACAGAATGGAAACATTTAAACATTTTCTTTCTTATGATTTTGCAGATTTCAAAGAAAACTGACGGAGGTGAATCAAAACCTGAAACATCTACATCTTTTATTTAATAAAGGTAAGAATCAAAGTCAAAATCTGCTCTAAAACACAAATGGTTTGAAAGGTAATACAGAGTAGAGTTACCTTCAGTTCATTTAGTTTGTAGATTCCACAAAATATCTTTGAACCCATTATCTTTTTTAAATGCCTCTCTTTTGAAAACCTAGCATGTTTGAAAAGTGTGTACAAAAATATGTTACTACAAAGAAGGACAAGTGCTGTTAAGTCATTATTTATCCAATAATAAAGCACGCTATAGGAATACATCTAATCACCTTTAACTTTTACCATGTTAATTTATTAAGACACTTTTACCAAAGGTTCAAATAATCCCGTATAAGAAGTATAAGGCCTCTACAATGTTATTCATATAAAAATTATGTTGCCAACTTACAGTGAACTAAAAACCTTTATTTTATTAAAAAAATGTAAAAATCTATACATACATAGATCTTTATTCATTGTGATTCAAACACAGCAAATCCCTGATTTATATGATTTGACACATTGTATACAAGTTGTATACAGACTGCTGGTGTTAAATTACTCAGAACTCAAAAATGAAACATCTAGGCATTATTTATTTATAAAGGATAATTTTTTGCATGTGTGACATTGTTATTTTCCTAGAGAAATGTACTAAATGCAGCCATAAGCAAAATGCATATTGCTGATCTTAAAGCTAAAGGGAACCTAATGAGACATAAAGTCAGACACATAATGTTAATGATCCAACCTTACATAAAGCTCCAGCTGACAGCTTTCAGTTTCTCTATTAAAACACAAAAAGGCAAACAAATCATTACATGCAAAGCCTAAAACAGGCGCCACCACTTAATGTTAAATAATGTTGGCTTCAAGCAATATATATGCAAATCTAAAAACATTCACCCAAGTGTATACTACATGATTTTAAGATTTTATCCATAATGAATGACTAAGAGAGATACAATGAGTTTTAATTTTTATTTCCCACTTATGTATCTGTAGAACAGCACTAGAGGCACAATTACAGCCGCACAGCTGCAGCTAAAATCCCAGCTCAATAACAAAAGTTATTCTACACATTAAATATTCACCACTTGCTGCACAAGAACGGCTTATCCAATAAGTTTTCAGAGCACTAAACCAATTCATCAACCAAATCAAGTCCTGCTCGCCTGAAAAACGCTATATTATCACCCACTTTAGAGCTAAGCCCTGAGCTATGGAGCAGTGTGAATAGAACGTGTTTTCATGGTCTGATCAATGTACTCTTTGTACAGTCTGCCCCCCGTGTAAACAATACAGTAAGCTTTTACCACTCTGTAGATACACTGTTATTCATCTCCTCTAAAGTAAAACTGTTGGGAGATCAGTGGCTGGGAGCTCAGTAAACTCATGTAGAGAGCAATTCAAGCAAAGGAAAAACCAGAAACTTTACGCTTAATCTTAAACTCTTTTATTGACCCAGACGAGTAAGTAATTGAAAAAGAAAATGTCCTAGATTTGTTTAACACAGGAACCACCAGCAGAGCAGGGATGCAAAAAGAACCTGCTTTAAGATAAAATACAACATTAATAGCCGTGTAGTAATTTAATTTAATTGCAACAAGAAAAGGGCCTTTGCAAATAACAAAAAAAAAGATTCATGCCTTACCAGCGCACATCCCATATAAAAATGACTAAAAAGGCTTTACATGATAACGCTTCACTGAAATAATGGGGAAATGTTCTTTTAAATTTAACATAATAATCAGTAACAAGTGTTTGGGGCTTTTTAAAGGAAGTCGATATACTGACTCCTACAATAGAAAGAGCCCATATTAGAGTTAGAAAAGTGAATAATTTCTCTTAGAGGTAAAAAGCTGACAGCTTGTCAATCGGACCCTCAATTTAAACAATTTAATAAATATTAAACTGAGCTTTATCAAATCCAATCAACAGGATACTATGCTTTGTAGCAAATTTATTCATTTTATTTAAAGAAATGTGTTGCATTTTTTTCCCATTTTAACAAATTTCATGTTTTAGAATTATATAACCTGATCTTGTGGGCTATATTGGTATAAACTGGACCCCAAATCATGTTTTTCTGCAAATATGCTAATAAAATGTTTTAATCTTGGTAAAAATAATCTGCTTGACAAAGCATCAAATACAAAGCCAAACTTTATCTCATGTCATATACTGTATAAAACTGTTTCACTCCCAATAAGTGAAGTGGTGAAACCAATGCATGAAGCAGCGCAAGGTTTTACAGTTAGATGCAATCAGCCGATGTACATTTATCTTCTCACTATCAGAAAGGATTAACCGTGAGGGGATTTGCACACATTCTCTTTTTTTCCAAAAACATTTACTTTAAACACAAATTTAAAAGAAACTCTAACTTCACTACTGTATTTTTTTCTCTTCCCTCAGCAGACTTTTGTATTTAAGGAAAAATGCCAGTTGCCATCGGGGGGCCTCAGGGCTACCCACCACCTGAGGGTGGCTGGGGTTGGCTGGTGGTGATTGGGGCCTTTATCTCTATTGGCTTCTCCTATGCAACTGCCAAGTCTATCACCGTCTTCTTCAAGGAAATCGAAGTGATCTTCAATGCGAGCAGCAGCCAGGTGTCTTGGATCTCCTCCATCATGTTAGCGGTCACATACGGCGGAGGTGAGCTGCACCCCACATCACAGGCCGTTGATAACACTTGACATTTAGCCCATCAGGAAGATCAACTGAATCAATTCCTTGCTTTTAGCATGAGTGTAAAAGATTTACTCATGCTGTGTTCAGTTAAAAGTCAATCTATCTTTTTTTTCTTTACTTTTTGGAGAAATGCAGCCTTTTGGACAGGTCTATCATTTAGGGACAAAGGAGAATCTAATTCTCGCACTCATACAACAGACCAAACTAATAAATATGTTATTCTGCGAGAAAGAAAAAAAAAACACTGCAGCTACAACATTGATGTGTTTTTGCAACACTATCTGTCTCTTGAGCAGTTGAATAGGCCTTGCTTTGTATAGCCATTGTTCTCTGTTGTGCTTTGAGAGTGGAAGACCACCAGGAAGTTTGGCTCTGCTGCTGCTGCTGATGAGATGAATAAGAAGGTGGATGATGTCACAACCTTCTGGTCCATTGAGTGGTGATAAGAGTCTATTCATGTACTCAGAGTGGAGTTCAAAGGAGATTTCATTGTCCCACATGGTTCCCAAATCCAAACTCTATCATTATCTCTAATAATGTGTTGTACACTGTACACCTACAAAAAAAGAAGGATATTTTAGAACACTGGTCCCCAAAATGGGGGCTTTCCTCCAAGGTGTTTACATGAGGGATGCAGTACAAATCAACAGGATAAATCACCAGTTTTGAGCTTCTGTTTTCAGGTTAGTTTTGCATTCACAATAAAAAAGATATTTAGTTCACCTTTCCATAAACTTACACATTAAATCA
Organism: Cyprinodon tularosa; assembly: GCF_016077235.1. Classification (NCBI taxonomy): domain Eukaryota; kingdom Metazoa; phylum Chordata; class Actinopteri; order Cyprinodontiformes; family Cyprinodontidae; genus Cyprinodon; species Cyprinodon tularosa. Next base: position 58,269 of record NW_024038232.1, read on the forward strand.
GACAAAACATTTTAGATACAAGATTCTCAAAGTTATTTCATTTGCTAAGCCACAAACAAAAATTTTTCTGTTACTTTCTTTAAATTCATACGTTTAGATAAATTGGTATTTGGTAGAATTACCGAAAAAATTATGAAACAAGCTGTTCATCCATTCTCAAGTTTTCACAATAAATTGATATAATTTTGCTCCAATAATCCTTACAGAAGTGGTTTAGCAGTACCAGGTTTGTAAGCTGCCTCTCTTCCACAAAGCTCACCATCTATTTCCACGAATATCTCCAGAACAGTGTAATTGTTGTCCTTAAGCTGATTAACCTTGGCTTTATGCTCAGAGCCCTTTGAGAGACATTTCTGATGAAGCTTTGAGTTCCTGACTAATGTCTTGAGATGTGGCATCAACTTTACCACATCCTGTTCTTTCCTTATAATATCATCTATTTTTGGAAGTGAACCAGTCCCTCTGCAGTAAAACACTAACAAGATGTGCCACAGTCACGCATCATGGGATACTGTTCTGAGCTCATAAGCTACTCTCATTCCTCCAAATGCAACAATAGATATTATGGCCAACAACTTCAAACTGTCATCAGGAAAGGAAAAAATATTCCAAAAAGATAAGGTATTTGTCCCTAAGTAGATTTGCAAAATGTAATATTTGTTTTAATGATAATTGTTTTTAGTCAAGGCTCTTGAGTAGCCTGTTAGCACACATTTTAAACCTAGTAACATTAATATCTGGGTGAATCCCTCATCTTTTACCCTTATATAAAGAACCTAAAGCAGGTATCTGGAAAGTAGATTTAGCAGTCTTGAGAATGTATCCCTTGACTTTTTATTTCAATGTATATATTTATTTTGTTTTCCAATGTATTATAGAAGAATGTTGTTTGTAAGAAGTTCTGCATACATTTATCCACAGGTTTCTTCCATTTTAATAATTTTAATGTTTTAGATGGACCTGTTAGAAGCTTATAATATAGGACCATCATCATTTTGGGTTTTAACCTAAATTGTAAATGTAGCCTTTAACAACCTTCTAATATGTAAAAGTTTTATTTTAAACAAACCATTTAATATTTCTCTAACAAATGTAACAGAATTCTTTTAAGCATTTATTCTACATAATTGATTTTGCAAATCCTAGTAAGAGACCTCAAGCATAAAAAGTTTAATCTGATTTAGAAGTACAGTCTGAAAAAATGCAAAACACTGAAAACAAAATGAATTATGCCAAATGTGTATTATAAACAACAAACAACTGAAACACTTCATTCATTGTAAGGCCTCATTACTGTTCAATGTAATCATGATGTTGAAATCCTTTAAGAAATCAATGCTTCTTAGTGTTTGGCATCTAGTTTCCCTTGCAGGTGGGTGCAAAGCAACACGTAGGCAGTGGTAAGCATGTACGGTGTTATTCTATAAGACTGTTTGATTTGCCTTTTTACGTCACAGAAAGATATCAACACATTTTACCTATAAAAATAAATAAATCCAAGCTTTTTTTATAGCTCCTCACATGTCTTTACCAGAGGTGTCAAGCAACACAGTACATATACTTTATTACCTTACTTAAGAAGACATTCTGTATATCTATAATTTACTAGAGGAATTAATTTGTAGACAACCTTTTACCTCTACTCTTTAGCAATTATCTCTACTTTCTACTCCTTACATTTTCAAAATAGACTCCTTAGTTTTGCTTCATTTAAACCTATTTTTGTTATGGCCTGTTGATTTAAAAAAAAAAAATAAAAACCATCAAATACATTTTTTACATCCTGAAAATGTACTTCTTTGTGGTTGGACTCTGTGCTGCCCCAACTTGTTGTTGGCCACATAACAAAGTAAATTGATATTCACAATGATCTAAAGTTAAATTTGACACGGTTACCATTAGTTATAAAACTAAGAAAATGAAGTATAAGGAAGTTATCATTCAGAAAATGTTCCTTTCATAGGATAGCGCAGGTTTTAAACATCCATCTTTTAAAAAATCCCTGCACTACTTTAACTTTTTTACTTTAATTAGCTTTAAAAATTGTACTTTTACACTTTTACTTGAGTAAACATTTAAGCTGATACTCTGACTTCTACAAAAGTGTTTTTAAACAGTAGGATTTATACTTCTACTTGAGTAATATACAATAATATTTCTGACACCTCTCGTCTTTGCATGCCGTGGCACCTGTGCTGTGACAAATGACCCTCCTTGCAAACTTAACCTTTTACTCCTACAGAACCAAGATGCTTTGAGTCCATTTGCCTATCTGGATGGAAAAGTCTCAGTCAAACAATTGTTACTAAGCTGTTCTGAGAGATGATCTTCATCTGTTAAGGAAGCACCTTTGCCCCAATAGACGTTGTCACAGTGTGACAATGTTCCTTTTAGACAATGTGAGTTTCAGCGCTTTTTGATATACAGGAAAATATCTACAGTTGTTTAAAACCACAAAATTATAAACCAACCAAAATAAATATGTAAGTCACAGTGATAGGATTCCAGATATACCAAGAATGAGTCATTTAATGTGGAGGAGAGGTGGCTCTATTTCAATCTCCTCACCAGGTGACAGAGCTCCAGGCTGTCTCTAAGGTTGAATCCAGCTGCTTGGATCTAACATATCCTTGTGTTGGTCCTAATCTATATCTTATGACCTCTCATAGGTGAGCTTTGGAACACACAGTAGATGTAGTAGGAAACCTGAGAAGTTTGCAATTTGTCCTTCAACATGACAGGCCAGAGCAAAGTCTGTAGTGCAACAGATGGGAGTCACAGTAAATATATCCACGTCTAAGTCCATCTTCCCTAGTTTATGATAAAGAAATAAAATAAAATTAAGAATTTTTGCTCAAGCCAGAAAACCATTCCTGACCAACAGACTGTAATTCACCTTTTGTTGGATGTAAATAATTTTTCGTGATGTCGCTAGAACTAAAAATATCTAGTGTGGGCTTTATTACTCACAACATTTTTTATTCTGCAGAAGCATTTTCTCAATCTAAGTTTTGATAGCTCCATGTGATGTTACTCCAATCTGTCCATAATGACTTAGTCCATCCATTTTCTATACCAACTCAATCATTGTTAAGGTGCAGGGGGCTATAGACTGTTTCAGTGGTCATGAGGTAAGAGGTTAATGGTTACATCATAGACATTCAAGTCTATCAGTCTATCAAATTAGGAGTGACAGTGACGATCCAATCTAATTTCCGGATGTAACATAAACATTTGCATTGTATTATAAGTGAGAATAAGGTGAGAATTTTTTTTCTCTGCTGTGAGCAGATGTGAGGTTAGTCTGTTCAAGTATGTATAGTTATCTGGATATTTTCATCTAATCAACAGGAGAAGTTCAGTAACAGCATACTGTTATACATCTTTCTATTCTCTTAATTTTTGATTCATCACATTCATAATATTCTACATTGGTTCTTACCCAACCTTTATGCCCTAAGCAACCCTTTCTGAAAAGTGGAAGGAAGGAACTCATTGTTTGCATGGAGATGGCCTGCATTACAATTTAAAAACCCTTTGTCTCGCAACGTGCTGGTAAATGAGTTTGGACAACCTCTAAACAAAAACTGTCAGTTTCCATTTAGCTTCACTGGGGACTGCAGGGATTTGGCAGGAAGGCACGACTGTCTTCCATGCGGATCCTCGTACTCATTTAGGCTCATTGGTATAAGTGTTAGATGGAGATAGTGGTTTGCTATCCCAACTCTAGACGCATTCTAGTCATTTGTCTGCAAGTTATAGCAATGTTCATAGATTTTTCTTTCTTTTGAATTTGGCATGCATTTTGATAAGCTATTCCACATATTTCTCATTAAGGCAGCCTTTCAGTGTGAGGTGCAAAAAATGCCAAAAGGGCAAAAAGTATTTCTTTTATCTTCCTTGTGCAGAGCAGTGATCACCCCCACCCCCTCACACTCAAGTCCAAGACACACAATCTCATTCCCACACTAACTTGTCTAAAGAGTTTAATATTTGAAATCCAAGAGAGTAAAAAATTCCTAGATAATTTCATTTTGTATGATCCATGGTATTGCTTAAATTGTTCCAACGCGGTGTTTGTAGTTTTCTGACAGATCACATTACCAACGACATGAAAACACATCTTTTGCTGTGATGCACTCACAGCAACAGAAGAGGAAGCTGTTTAAATTTGCCAAAACACTAATGTGGCAATAGAGCCCCCTGGTGGAGGAATTTGGAACATACATAAGATCTGGGTTTCAAAACTGAATGTCTTTTATTAATAGTTTTGTGTCCTTTTTTAAATAATATTTTCAGGTCCTATCAGCAGCATCCTGGTGAACAAATTTGGGAGTCGTCCTGTTATGATGGTTGGAGGACTCCTGTCTGGAACTGGGTTTGTTGCTGCTTCGTTCTGCAACTCAATTGAAGCACTTTACTTTTGTGTTGGTGTAATGGGAGGTTGGTCTTTTGTTTTTTTGTTTTTTGCTATATTTTCAATTAAAGTCAATTAAAAAATCAGCTGTTTACATGCTTTTTATTTATTTATTTTTTTAGGTATGGGATTATCCTTTAACCTCAACCCAGCCCTCACTATGATAGGAAAATACTTCTTCAAGAGACGACCAATAGCAAACGGGATTGCCATGGCTGGCAGTCCTGTTTTTCTGTCTACGTTGGCTCCTCTTAACACCTGGTTCTATGATCAGTTTGGTTGGAGAGGAAGTTTTCTGATCCTGGGCGGCCTGCTTCTTAATTGCTGTGTAGCTGGTTCGCTTATGAGGCCAATAGGACCAAAACCCAAACCTGCAGAAAAGACAGCTGAGAGAAAGAGTGTAGTGCAGACCATTAACAGCTTCCTGGACTTCACTTTGTTTAAGCATCGGGGATTTTTACTCTACATCATGGGCAATGTTGTCATGTTGTTTGGCCTATTTACTCCACTGGTGTTTCTTTCTAATTATGCAAAAAGTAAAGAAATCCCCAAAGAGAAGGCAGCATTTCTTCTGTCTGTGTTGGCTTTTGTTGACATGGTTGCTCGGCCCTCGATGGGCATTGTGGCTAACACTAAGTGGATCAGGCCCAGGGTACAGTACTTTTTTGCTATTTCTGTCTTATATAACGGTGTGTGCCATGTTCTCGCTCCAATTTCTGTTGACTACAAAGGCTTTGTTATTTATTCCATCTTCTTTGGATTCGCCTTTGGGTGGCTGAGCGCAGTGTTGTTTGAGACCTTGATGGATCTGGTTGGAGCCCAGCGCTTTTCAAGTGCTGTGGGTTTGGTTACTATTATGGAATGTGCTCCTGTATTGTTAGGGCCTCCATTGCTTGGTAAGTATGCATTCTGCTAAGAAATTTTTTTTTTCAACTATTTACAATTTCTGAAACAAAATAGTAAATTATGACTTGCTCTGTCTTTACAGGAAAGTTAAAAGACATCTACCATGATTACAAGTACACATACCAGGCCTGTGGGATTGTTCTCATCATCTCCAGTGTCTTCCTGTTTGTAGGCATGGGAATTAACTATCGACTGCTGGACAAGGAAAAAAGAGAGGAGGAGAGGAAGGTCAGGATGGGAGTTAGACAACCAAATCCTAGCAGCGATAACTTTGGCAAAGAGGTTGGAGAGGTTAGGAACAGAGAGGACTCTGTCTAGTGGTCTATTACATGCTTGCTTGCATTTAATAATGCAATTTAATGTTGTACCAAGATGTGTTTATTCATGTGAAATATTAAACATCATGTATCTGGTTCATTATATTGTGTACTTGAACAGTACCAGTAAAAATACAGATCGATTTGCAAATCAACTTTTACATTTTTTGTCTATTATAAAAGCCCTTTAAGTTAGAATTTAAATTCAGGATAAAATGCTTCTTTAATGCAAAGAGACTTGTATTAATGTTTGTTGCTCCTTTAATTTTAGGTTATATATGAGTCTTTAATGTTAAGTTAGGGAGTCTTACTAACCTTTTTAACCTATGGAAATACATTTGCATGCTGTATTTTATGATGTACCAGCACAAAAAAAGACCAATGTATTTCAAAAGAGTTTGGTATTTTTTGAATGAACACTGTCCATTTTTTAGATTTACAGGTAATTTTTGCACCTCTCTTACTTCATGCATCAAGCAAAATATTTGTGCAACTTTCATTTTCTCTTGTAAATGTGTTTTTTTTTTCATATCAGTTAATCATTAATCATTTTACATATGATCAAATCTTTAATCGCTGCTTTTTCTGCACCAACTGCAGTTCGCTGTATATATGAAAGTGATATTACATAGACGAATAAAGGAAACGTATAAAAAGGATGTCTTTCTTTGCTTTATTTCATAACTAACAGGTATTAGCACATCATTTCCTGAAAGATGCAGCCAATCATATTTATGAGACAAAAATAATATGCGGTCCAATAAAGAGATGAAAATAGTACAAAATAATATTTACTTAACTGTAATTCATTTTATTTTATTGAGCCATTATATAAAAGACTAACACATAAGATCAAATAATTGTAAGAAATGTAAAGAAACAGGTCTAGATTTGACTAGGAAAGTTTTGATCACTGTTATTCTCCTTAGACTTAAACAGTTACAAATCGCAGTTATTCTCCTTAGATTTGGTATTAAATCAATAGCCTGTGAAAAACTGCAAATAAAAGTCCTCATGCTTCTATATCCACAGTTTCTTCTTGCCCATCAGAGGTGTAGGGCGACTGAGTGATTAGCAGGTAAACAGCTCCTCTCACCTGAGCTGTGGTTCTCCACCTCTCCTCCAGAGAAACCCTTTTGCCCTCTTTGCTGTTTGTCTCTTGTCTGCTTAGCTAACTACAACCACTGCTCCCCTTGAACAGCCATGTCTTAGTAGTTTTCTTCTCCTATTTCCATGCCATTTCCAGTTTCGAAAGATGAAGATGGAATGACTTTTACCTGTAAGATGTTTTCAGCTTGCGGTCTCATTTCATAGCTTCTACACAACTGTATCCTTTGTTCCTTATTCTCCATGTAACGTGTTTACAACGCTGGTCATCTCAAGGCACTAATTTAATCCAATCATAAAGACAGATTGGTTAAAAGCTTTCTATTTAAGGAACACCACAGACTTCATTGAATTGGTGACTTGGGGAATTACCCTAACTCTCCTCAGCAGAACCAGGCTCAAGATGATGAGCCATTTACCTCGACTGATTGGGTTTTTTTGGAAGACGGGGCATACAGTAAGACACAAAAAGCTACATGTGGTCTGGTGTAGCAACTATAGATTTAACTACCATGTAAAGATAAAAAATACGATAATAAATAAAGTTAGAACTTGAAATATAGATTACAAATTAATACTTGAGAATGATATAATGTAGAAAAATGAAAGAGTATCTGTAGGCCTTAACAAAACAGTGGGACTTATACAAAGATTAGACATGCAGTTTATTTACTAATTCTGAGTCTTCTGAAAACAGTTGGTTTCACTACATGGATTTTGAAGTATCAGAGTTAAAAACTAATGCCGTACTTTTTACATATTTCAGCTTCTCCATCTGTTCATCCTCTCTACTGTACCAGTGTCTATCAGTGTATATCAATGCAGCATTACAGAGGGACTGCTGCATTTTTCCATTAGTCATTTGGCGAGAGGCGTTGTGAATTCTGGTTTTTAAAAAGTTTTTCAATGAAAAAAATAAGACCATATCAAGCACATATTTTTATTTCTATCAATATGAAGAATTTACATTGACTTACATTCAATTTAGCTATGCCAATCCTTGACATTTACGGTAACGCTAATAATTATCAGTTAACTCTAACCATTACCCTAAGCCAAAGTTAAGTCACATCATATCTCTAAATTGTCTCCCAAACCTTAATAAATGTGGTTCCACTACATTAGGGCCAGCCTTTGGTCCCCATAAGGCCTGCTGCTCCTTCGAAGGTTAGTGATATATACCAGTCTTAAATGGGTAACATAAACAATTAAGTTTTATCATGCATTCTTTTATGTCATTTTACTACATACAACACAGTAAAATACATAAACATGTATTATCATTATTGCAACTGTAACAAAATGTGAAAGAGTCCAGGTGATAATTTCACAAGGCGTGCTTTGTGAAAGGTACAGAGAGAAATAGCAAAAATTTAACTTTCCTTGTCATCTACAGAAACACTTAGACTTAGAAACAGGCACTTATGTTTATAAGAATTTCTTATTATTTATTATTAATATTAATACATTATATGTTTTAAAAAGAAAAACAAATATTCTCCTATATGTGAATGTATTGGAGCAGTTTTCCTGTTGGTTGTTTGAATCGAAACTCTGGCAAGCCGATTTGACATTTATTAGAAGCGCTGTCCTCCCCATTGTTCCATTTGTTGATCTCTAAAATAAGATTCTTCCTAGCCAAAACTGCATTCCTACTAGCAAGAAATGTACATATAGATATCCTAAATTACATTTTTGCCAACAAAAACTACATTTCAGGCTGCAAAAAATATAATTGTACTAGTAAGAATAAACTTTCAAATACCTAGAAATCTTTACGAATTTTAAATGGCCCTTTTAAGATTCATGAGCTTTACTGAATACATATTCAGATGTCTCAAATGCCTTTCTTTCTAAAAAGGAACATTTCAGATATCTAAAATAACACTCCTCCTATCTAAAATTTACATTTGAAATATCTGAAATGTTCATTTTGAGTAGGAAGAAATGCATTTGAGACACCTGGAATATAGCTTCAGTCAAGCTAATAAATGTCAAAATGGCTTGCCATACTTTTGCCAGCCGCGTTACCGTGCCTAACGTAGAATCCTGACTCGCGTCGTAGAGCCAGTTAAAACCGGTCACAAGGTAAGAATAACTGTTCATTGTCAAAAATAATTTTAATATTGGCAAAACTAAAAAAAAAAAAGGAAAAAAGTTCGACCCGCCCTGGTAACTGTTAGGGATATTGTTTAAAAGAAAATGTAAGCTCTATATCCTCTTTTACGAAATTTAAAAATAACGCTAAATCAATATAAAGCTAAAACAAGCTAGCCGCTAATTCCTCGGCCGTTAAGTAGGAAAGGGGTTCCACTATTTGTTGCTTTTATTGCTCTAAATTGTATGAATTATGTGAAAATAATGATATTAATTATACGTTCCGTATTCCAAATACTTTTGATATGACATATTATATTTTCTTTGCTGTTTCTCTTAGTTCACGATGGACAAGGAGCGAAGTTTTAAGTTCAAGCTGTTGGTGCCTCCCAGGATAAGCCACAGCCAGACTCACTCTGTCAGACCTCAAGGCATAGTGCAGGGGCATGGTAATCCCATCAGCATGGTGAACCTCGTAAGCCCTTCAGTAAACCAGGTAATATATAATTCTTCTTGGTTATGTTGATTACAGCAGTTTAACACTGGGGTTTGTTTCACGAAGCAGGTTTAACAAACTCAGGTTCAAATTCACATCTCTAAATAGATCTAGCCTAAGGTAGGGAAATCTGAGTTTTTGGTTTCACAACGGCTGCTGTAAAATTAGTAAAGTATTTTGAATCTTTTCAGAAACTGAATTTCAGAAAGTAAAAAAAAAGAAACCAGTAAGAATTACGTTTTATATACCTAGAAATGTTTATACATTTCAAGTGACTTTTTTGACATTTATCAGCTTGACTGAATATGTATTTATGATTTCGGAAATACATTTTTTCATAGTCAAAATAATACAAATGCTACCAGTAACAATAGGGATATGGAGATCGGAAATAAATTGCTAGACATCTAGAATGTTTATTCTTAATGTAAAGAGAGTCATTTTGTTTCAAATGGTCATTTTGACATTAATTTTTTTTTTCAGATATGAAGAATATATGTTCATAACATGTTAATAAAACTAATACATATCAAAAAGCAATTAATTAATTTATTTTTGTATAACCTGAAAATAAAAAGTGCTGATCTTTCTTTAGTAAGATGCTCGTCAAACGGACGTGCAATGTTTGTTTTTAAAGGTCAGACAAAATTAGGAAATAAAACAGCGTGATTAGCTGTAAGGAAAGTGGAAACAGAGGACACTCCGAGTTTACTGAATAAACCAGGGCCTGTGTACTTGTGCGTTCTCATGGGCTCGTGAAACGTCATCAACCTCAGCCCTAGAACTGTTCCAATTCACAAGAACAGAAGACTGGGAACGGACAAAGTCCCTGGATGTTGTTCTCGCCTCTCCCTATTTACACAGTGTGCATTAGGGGTGGAACGGTTCACAAAATCCACGGTTCGGTTCGATTCACGGTTTTTGGTCACGGTTTTCGGTTCGATTCGATACATGTTGATTGTTACACCGAAATTCCATAAAAAATTATGAAATTAATGAAAAAATCCCCCCAAAAATAATGGATTGTAATTATTTTAAATGATCCATGGAAACCCTGGATCATTTCCGTATGTTTTGCTGCTTTGAATTTAATCATCTGGCACATGCTCTCTACCATCTCCAAGGAACTCAGAGGGGAGCAGACAAAGCCACAGTGGGGGCTGTAGGCTTTGCTTTGAGCAGCCGGTCTGGAGCGCAGCGGGGGTTGCTGACGGAGTATGAGGGATTTCGGGGTTAGCATGACATGTTGCTGTTAGCATAAACAAAACGTGTTGCACAATGCTTTCTTTCCGCCGTCATAGTAGGTCATTCTAAATGCAAAGCGCTCCCATACAGCAGACCTATAAAGTGCTGCTGGCGCGTCTTCCAACTCCTGTTCTTTCCCACTCGCCAGTCCGACACAATTCTCCACAACAACTGATTTTTTTCCCTGCTACACCCGGCTAAGCTGCTTTGCTTCTTCTTCTTCTTGTTTACTACTGGTGGTTGGCTTTGGTCGCAGTACCGCCACCTTCTGCTCTGGAGTGTAATCGCTTCCTCTATGAGAAAAAGGAGCAGCGCATGAACCGAACGAAACACACGCGAACCGAACCGAGACAGTCGAACCGAACGGTTCGGATGGTTTTCATAAATCGTCCCATCCCTAGTGTGCATTAGAGCAGACTTGTCCGTTCTTGAGATTGACAGCTGTCCCAGCATGCTCTGTGGCAGCAGCAGCTTCCAATGAGTGCTCACAGAGCTCAGAGTATTAAGTTAAAAGTTTAACAAAAGTACATCTTAAGATAATTTGAGGCGAGAATATTATACTTTAAAGCCTCACTATATGCCCCATTAACCGATTTAATGCGTAATAAAAAAAATAAAAAGTTTAGAGAACCACGGCAACCAGCAGACCTCCGAGGGTAATGGCAGCCAGGGCTAACCGCAGCCCGTCTGCAGCAGCTGGGTGTGAAGTACCGCTGGCTCTGATCTAAATTTTTATTTTTTTTCTTCCATTTGGTAAAATTTTCATTTGATTTATGTCTATCTGACTGTGTTAATTATTATTCCCCCACTAAAGGAAAAAAGTCAGAATTTATTATTATCTAGGGAATATTAATAACAGCAGGGGATATGAGGCTCCAGAAAGAGCAGAGTGTGTGATGACGTCACGAGCACGCTTCTATTCCAATTGACCCATATTTGCCCTGCGTGTTCCCGTCCTCCTCGAGTCCATACTTTCCTGGGCTCTTTTTAAGAATATACTTTGCGAGGACACAAGTCCATACTTGCTTTCTTATGTATTGAGAAACGGTCCAGGTTAGCTCTGGAGAAACTCTTTCCTATATTTCAGGTTTAGAAAACTTAGAATTCTCAGTAAACCTGCTTGTTAAACTGAGCCCTGGAAAAACAGTTACATGAATATTTAGTCTGTTGTTAAAAAGAGGTGACATTAAGAAGCAACGGCTAAGTAAATTGGTGTATTACCTTTTTAAAAAAAAGATATTTCACCAGTTACAGGAGCTTAACATATCTATTTTTTTTTCAGGGAAATAGAATATTTTATTTAATTCAACTTGAAACTGTTGCTTCTGAAATGCTTATTTTGTAAGAGTGCACCCCAGAATAATCCCAGCACTGGTGAGCTCTATACCAAACTCTTTGATGAAGTGGAGAAAATAAAGTCCTGGAAGGTCAAAGTTGACACTGACACCGTGGAGAAAGAGAGGAAACTCCAGGATAACAAAAGAACAATTGAAAACCAACGGAAAGCCATTCAGGATTTGCAGGTGTGTACCTTACAGATAGCTGCTCTTCAATGCTCTTTGTTGATTGCTTCCACCCTTGCTATATTCAAGCATTTATTTCTTTTTTGTTATAATGTTGTTTTTGCTTTAATATTACTTAACAGAATGCTTTTAATTTTTACAGTTTGTCAATGAAAATCTAAGCACAAAGCTAGATGAACAGATCTCTGAAAATGAGGATCTAAGAAACATGTATGTATTCTTTTCACAACAAAATTCCACACAAACTATTCCAAACAAAGCAAATCAATATATTTTGAAATTACCACCATATATGAGAATTAACTGTGATTGTTTGTGGTTTGAATTGCATGTATGAAATACTATCATTTTGCATATCAAGGTAGTTCTAGGCTCATAATGTAGAATATTTAACATCATCAAATGAAAGCATAGGATTTCCTTTTTAAAATTTTTATTTCATTTTAAAAAAGGTCAATTCAAACTAAATTCAAAATGTTAAGAGGAATAAAAGTAATACTGTGCCTACTTTGAAAGATTAGATAGAATTAGGGCTGCAACAACGAATCGATAAAATCGATAAAAATCGACTTTTAAAAGCGTTGGCAACGAATTTCATCATCGATTCGTTGTGTCGCGCGATTAATGCGTCATCTGCCGCCGCCGTCATCACTGCCACTTGACTGAAACGGGGGAAGAAAAAAAAATACGACAGAGCGAGCCAGCGCTGCAGGTGCAGTGTAGCCAACTCAGCGACTTTTCAGACCCCTCCAGCGACTATTTTTCAAAAAAGCGACTAGTGACAAATCTGGTGACTTTTTACGGTGTCACTGGCGGCTTTTGGAGACTCGTACGTGAAAGCATGTATCGTTCCTTCTCTGCCGTGGGGCGCCTCCCCCCGCTCCCGCAGGAGTCCCTCTCTCCTTGCAAATTATGAGGGCAAGGCTTTTAAAGTTTAAATCTTCTGGCAAAGATAAAGTAAAGAAGATCCTGCAATTTATGGAAGTAAAGCAGAATAAAATCCAGCAAGATCAGTAATATGTCAATTAATTATATGCCACATTCCCATGTAAATATCTGTCTTTGGAGGATGTGTTTTTTAGCACCCCTAGTTCTCTCATTTTTATTCCAAATACAATTTATAATTTGAATCACAGCGCTATTTTTATCTCTATGGTTAAGTATTTTCTCAAGTAGTACTTTCCTGTCTTAAAAGGCAGAACTCTCCTAGTCTAAAAAAACCTCATTTGTTGAAATGGGGGGCCTATTGTTTGAACCCCTTAGGGGCTTTTAAAAACAAAAATTAAAAAAAAATTTTTTTGCACTTTATGAAACAAAGTACCCTATATTTTGTGGATGTACAGCTACATTTCTCATCTAAGTTTTTGTAGTTTTAACACAAACATTTATTTTTCATATTGCACCAGTACAGTTAATGAGCAACCTGTACTTGTGTGCTTGTTTGTTCTGTCTAAAATGTTTATTTTGGAATAAAGAGGTTAATATAAAAAATATTTTTTGTCCGATTCATCTATTAATCGAAAAAATAATCGGCCGATTCATCGATTTTTAAAATAATCGTTTGTTGCAGCCCTAGATAGAATATCAGGTCACTCTCTTAAGCTACTTCAGAAATTAACAATAACACTATAATAAACTTAGCCAATAACTTGACTCAGAGCTTGTCTTTTTTTTTTTTTTTTTTTTTTTTTTTTTTTTACCCCTGCATCTTTGCTCTTATTTGGGTCACTATTAAAGCACAACTCTAATGTTCATCAGACTACAAGAAGGTGGTCTCAGTTCGGCTCCAGCCAAACTCTGGTTTATGTCTGAAAAGAACTGTGCTCTGGTGAAATAATATAATTATGCTATGGGCATAATTTACCTTGTCTGTTGTTGGTATTTGCATGTTAAGGAGCATTAATCTGCGCCTTCATCGTGCACTCTGACTGGTAACGCGTGCTCAGGTCGGTGGCACAAAAATGACACCATAGATGAAAAGCAAGTTGGGGAGAGTAGGAAGAAGAGCGAGCAAGGGAGCAACTGCTGCCAGTGATTTTGTCTCTCTGCCCCTGTAGTGACTTTTTCTTAGAAAAGCGGCTGGTTACTTTTCTCTGTGTTGTTGGAGACGTCAATATCGATCAGTCAGTTTACTGTTTTCAGATCATTTACGTTCAGATGTTGTACTTTTAGCTTGATTATTACTGATTCGGTACGTAGTGAAAAAAAAATTCTGATGTTTAGAGGACCGTGGAAACCAGTGGACTTTCGAGGCTTTCCGCAGCCAGAGCCAACATTAGCCTGTCTGCAGCAGCCCATTTTCAGCCTATATTGCCAAGATCACGAGTTTATACTGCGTTCTAATGAACTGAGAATCGGCACTGTTGTATTTTTAAAAAAAATATCAAAGACTGTGGCTTACAGTATTGAAAAATAAGGCACTGTATATTCTGCCATTTTTTCCAAGTTTCCAAGCTTCTTTATTGATGACTCGTAGATTGAATAGTCACTATCACAATATTAGGAAAAATATTAGCATATTGTAGAAATACAAACTCTAAACACTGTCGTTGGTGCATCTTTGAAAGGTTTTTAGTAGATTTTAATTAGGCCAAGATGTTTGTTGTTGAAGAAAATAGTTCTGTCGTTTTAATCCTACTTTTCAGTTTGAAAGTAGTTCAGTTTCATGTTTTCATATCTAGAGCACAATGAGTTTTAAGGCTTAGTCAAATTCAGTGTATCTGATGGTAGGTGTGATCCTAAAAAGACTGTCTACTTAGACTACAACCAAAATAGGATGAAACAGATTATTTGTTTAAGAGTGTGCATGCCTATCATACATATTTGTTTTATGTCAAATAATACAATGTAAATTCCATATTGAAAATGACAAAAAATTTAAATGAACTTAATTTTATACCACAAAAACGTATTTAGGATTCTGTTTATTTTTCCATTTACTGTATCTGTTTATATAAAAGTTATACAAAAGTTTTTTTTCTATTGTACCAGTATTTATAACATGTTATTTCTTATATTTAAACAGAAACAATGCCACAAGAAACTTGTGTAATATACTCAGAGAAACGTGTCAGAGATCTTCTGAGAGAACGCATTTATGTAAGAAAAACAACATCAGTGCTACAACCCTGTTTGCATTGATACTAAAATCATTTTAATTATCAACATATTTTTGCTTTTTGAAGTTGAAACTGAAAGGGAAGAAACGCATCAACTTTTCCTGGAAAATAGTGAGAATATTAAGGTAGATTACTGCAGCACATTTTAATTGCTTGTCATACTATCTCAGTCATATAAGACATGGTTATTCAATTTTGTTATTTGCAGGGACTCCTCTCAGCATTTGAAACCCTTTGCGTTCGAGTAAAAGGTGACCAACAAGAGATGCAGAAAGGTAAATGTTTAGAAATAGGACTACCCTAAATGTATTACCTTATTCAACTTTGTACTCTGAAATTTAGATAATTAACTGAGTAAACAGACCCACAAAGAGAAGTGTAAGTATGTGATAATAATTTATTCTCACTTGAATAATAACTACCGGTATGCTTTCTGTACAGTGAAAGAAGACTTGTTGCAGTTTGAAGATCTGAAAGATAAATATCATGAGGAACTTTCAATGAAAGATAAAATGGTTCGTTAAAAATTATTTATTTAAAGTTTCTTGAGGAGTGTTAGCTAAATGGGCTATTTTAAACAGAAAACCAAAGTGTTTGATTCGTTTTTTCAGGTAAAAATGCATCAGAAACAGCTTGAGGATAAGGAGAATGAGCTTCTGAAGGCATTGTCGAACCTTAATGAATCTCAGAAGTGCTGTGAAAAACTGCAAGACTCCAAAAGTAAGATCATGGATATTGCTTTTTCTATGTGTACAATTGTACACATGTAATATTTCAGGCAACTTTAAAGGATTATTTCATGTTATTAATTTTATCCCTGCGTATTCCCTCTGGTCGGAATAATCGAATGAGAAGATGGATGAATGGAAAGTTTATTTGTCTGAACTGCATAATGATCGGGTTACCTTTATGCAATCCAAACAATAAACTGAACTCCTTTGTAATGAATACAGTTGGTATTAAATTTGATCAAGCATAATTTACTAATGCTAAATAAAAATACCAAATTTATGTATTTCAAATAAATAAGATTTATTGTACAAATGAATATGGATCATGAGTGTAGAAACATGGTTAACATTTTTGTTCTTAATTAAAATACGTAAAACCTAACATACTAAAAGTAAGGATGGAGTTTATAGAATTTCTTTGTGACAAAAATTTCAGTTAAGCTTTGCCTATACTATTAACAAATAATTAAAGTATTAAATGAACGCCTTTCACTTTATGTGATTCATATTTTGGGCTGTTTTCTGGGCTAAGCTGTATTGTAGCGTACCTATCCGTACTATTATACCTTTATTTATAACATTGACAACATATTTTAACAGGGCAAACATCTGAACTTCTAAAAAGCTTGAAAACGGAAAAAGAATCCCTTCTTCACAATCTGGACAGTGCTGAGCAACGCTGTGAAGACCTTAAGGCGAGTAGTACAGATGTCACTGAGAGTAAATTGTTGCTCTTAAGTTATTTATGTTGTAATTAAAACCTTAATCTTGGAAACATAATGCAGCAAAAAGAGGAAAAAGCAGCTGCAGCCCTGGTTGAAAGTAAAAAGGAGTATGAAGAGATTATCAGAAACAAAGACCTCAACATACAAGACCTCACAAGGGGAAAGATTCAACAGGCAGAAAAAATTGAGAAGATGGAAACAACAATCAAAGAATTAAAGGACTCCCTTGGTCTAGAACTGCAAAGGTTGAATACATTCCTTAAAACCAACCGCTTGTTGAAAGACTGAATTGTTGTATTTTACTTTTCATAAAATGTTTTATGTTCAAGGGTCAAAGATCTGGAGCATAAATTGATGATGGAGAGCAGTGAGCTTGAAAGAAATCTCAAACTTTTAGGTAATCTACATTGGATGATTGATGTGGGCATTTGTATAATATTCGTTGTCCATTCAAGCCAATTTCATCACTTTTCAGGTGAGACAATGGATGAATCTGCTAAGAAGGAAGATATGATTAAGATGCTTAAGGAAGAACTGGTAAGATGTATTTGTCTTTTATTCAAAAATACACATTGTAATACACAATGTAAGATATTAGGAGCAGCAGATACTAATTTTTATTCTTAGGATATGAAATCAAAATCCACTGGGTTGTTGGAGAACAAGATTGATGCTTTGGAAGCCAGAGTGTATGGACTTGGTTCTGAGCTGTTAAGGAAAACAGAAGAAAGTCAGAGATTGATGGTGATGCAAAAAAAAGTGTATTTTTGTAAAGGAAACTGCATGAGACACATACTTAGATAAAACATGTGACCTTCAATATTGCTGTCTATTGATACAGAATGAAAAAGAGATGGTGTTAGCAGAAAATTGTCTCCTCAAGGACGCTTATGAAAATGTTGAGAGGGCGAAAGAAGATTTACAAAGGAAGGCTGCTTTAGCTGAGGTTTGTACATACTTTTATGACCATTGCTTTTTATTTCTCTTTCCTTGTATTTTTATTTGTTGTTTTAAAATGAAACAATATACTATAGTGGTTGATTTAGAGTAGGCCTACCGATACTTCATAGATAAAAATTTAATTTTATTGAAGTTTTTTTTTTAGGCCTGAAATAGGTAAAATGAAAACATATTCTGACACATCCTATTTCACTCTTGTTGAAGTTGTATCCTTTCATCTTACTCTTCTTCCTTGTACTCTTTCTCCAATATTTTTTTTGGCCGGTGCCTCTTGAAGACGTAATTTATAATTTGTTTTTTTTTTCTCCCTTTTCCTTATTTATTCATTCGTCTTTTCTTTTATGCCTTCTTTTTCCTTTGTTTCTTGGTTTATTCCTTGTGTCTCCTTTCTTTTCCTTGTTTCTTTCTTTCGTTAAAGAGCAGATTGCAGGTTAGAGCCTCAGTTTTATCAGTATGGAATTGGTTTTTGAATCAAAAAGTTTTTATACCGGTATATGAACCTATTTAGGCTTTTTGTGTTGTTTTTCTGAGAAAATGCTACTTTCATATCTAAAAACTGACACTGGAAGTGACGTGACGTGGTGGAGTTTACTTAGCTTTATAGCGTTAAAAAAATGGATACCAATGCTAATTCAGACAACAAAGAAACTTTAAATATGTACAACTTTACACAGGTTGGACCTCAATCCTATGGTCATGCCTATACCAAGCTCAACTATACGTCCACTCTACATGATAACTACCTACTCTCCAAACAGAGCTGTAGCAGTGCATACTATTTGACATTCCCATATGATTCAAATGTGATGAGTTAAAAAAGCAGTTTTTAGAGACACTGCTAATAAATGTCACTTTTATTGGTAAATTTAGTTAATTATGGCGGCCAAAACACTTTAAATCCTGTTGGAAACTTTTCAAATATAATCCATTAGACAACACTTAGTTATTTTGTTAAAGATTTCACCTACAATTGGCTCTTTAAACTCATCCCTTTTATTGTCTGTTTTGCTGTTCCTTTATGTCCATTATTTCCCTCTCCCTTTCCTCTTTATTCTCACTTTGTCACTTGTGTTTTCCTGACTTCATCACTTCATTCCCACCATGTAGTAATCTTAATTTAAGATTCCTTTTTCGTTGTGCCGTCTCAAACTCACCTCATTCTGTGCTCTTCCCCTTCTTTCCTTTTGAATTTTGTCTCTTCTTTATAACACCTTTGTTTCCTTTCCTCCTTTATTTTTGCCCTCCTCCTTTTCATCATCAGCCTTCCCCTATCTTCCTCCCTGCCTTCCTAACTGCTATATTGCTGATAAAGGTAGTTATAATTTACATTTGTTCTTCCGCCGTTAAATGATTAATAAAGAGTGAAAAACTTTTTACTTAGGTAAGTGAGGAGAAGATTGTAAAACTCGAAAAGGAGGTACAAAAACTGGAAGAAAGAAATCAGCATTTGAGGTAAGTTCCCAGTAGAGCATCTTGAAAAATGTATGTGAATTTGAAGTCATATAGTTCAATTTTGTTTGAATAGAGATGAGATGAGTACGATCACATCCAGAATCCAGGAAACATTTCAAGAAATTGAAAATATCCAAAAGGAAACTGAAGGAGTTGTGAGTACTCCCTTAAACAGTATGAAATAGATACATCTACAATTCTCAAGATAATTGTTTTTTTCCTGCATTTCTATAACAGTGCAATAACCTGCAAGAACAAATTGCGAAAAAGGAGAAACAAATAAAAGCTGTGGAAGCAAAGGCTAGTATAGAAAAATGCAAATTATAAACTAGTTAAACTCGTCAAACATGTTCTTATTGTGTGGAGCTAACAACTTATTTGCTATTTAGCTTCTCAACCTGAGGAAGACATTTGAAATGAAACTTAAACTGCAGGAGGAGTTCAGAAATGAAGTATGTGATAATGAAACTTCAGATATTTAGCAAAATATATAAATATTTCTGAATAAAACAATAATCTTTCAAACTTTCAGAATAAAATGCTTAAGAAGCAAATCATAAAAGAAACTGCTAAATCCAGTCATCTCGAAATGATGGTAGGACATCTATATTCAAGCTTTTTTTTTAGAATTTAAAAGGATAATATCAATAAACATTTATTCTGTTAATTACACTATTTAATGTAGATCAATTGATTTTTTCCCCCTTAGATTAAAAAGCTTCAAAGTGAGACAGAGGAGCTCGAGACACAGATACAGAAAGACTATCAAAAAAAAATTGAAGATCTTGAATCAAAATCAATCCTAACAGCAGAGCTTGAAAATGAGGTTAGTACAATATATACAATACATTTTTTTTCTGACCACCCTAAATGACAAGATTAACATCAGAACAATTCCTGTCAAAAGGTTCAAAAGCTGAAATTAACATCAGCAGAGGCCGTTAAGAACAGAGAAGAGGCAGAGCTCAGGTGCCAGCATAGGATTTCAGAAATGGTCGCATTGATGGAAAAACACAAGGTAGTGTATAAAGAAGTTGTTTTGTATTTTAAAAAGTGTTGTTGCTGCATATGAAAACATCTGATTTGTTATTTCTAGAGACAGTATGAGCACATGGTTGAAGAGAAGGACACAGAGCTGGGTAAAAGCAAGATGAAAGAGACCGAAGCAGTCGCTCTTGCAAAATCACTGGTATGCTTTTTTTTTTTATTGCAATTATTTTTAACCATTGCAATTTCACTATAAAGAAAACATAAACACTTCTTTTAATAAATCCCATATAAGGAGTTGGACCTGTCGAAACAAAGGACGGAAAATGAGCAGCTAAAGGAACAGTTGAAGACAAAAGGATCGGAGATGGTTGGTCCTTGTTTAAATAAAATATTTGAAGGCCTTGAAAACAAAAATGTCTTTTGAAAGAGCTTAAAAGTGTCTTGGTCTTTTTAAGGAAAATCTACAAAAAGAGATGACTGAAATGAATAAAGCAAAACGTACTGCAAATGACATGCTGTTTTCACAACTACAGAACAAGCAGGTAATGCCAGCACTCAGTTTGGCACTGGTAGCATTGTTTATAATCTGTGCATGTCAATTAAATTGTCTTTTACTTTCTAGTCAAATGCTTCAGACTCTAAACAAGAGCTAGGTCATAATACTCCAAAGAAAGGCTCTTTAGAGACGTACGATTTCTCCAAGACCAAGAAAACATCAAACAGGAGTCCTGCAGTTCCCAGAAAAGCTGTAAGTTTTAACTTTTAATGCATTATAGATTCCAGAGTTATCATTGACTGATGGTTGACATATTAGGGGAGCACACTGAGGGAGGCGTCAAGGGGGTATCTGAAAAAGATGTGTGAGCCATCTCATCTTAACGCCTCTCAACGTGGAGTAGAAGTGACTCTACACCCATCCTCTCCCAGTAGACCGAGCACCGCACCCTATCTCTAGGCCCCCCAGCCACCCTTGTTTGGTCATTATCTAGTTTTAATGACCATAAGACCGGAACGTAGAATGATGGTGTCCCAGTGCATGCTGTAGGTCTTGGCAGGAGGGAGCCTGCAGAACCACGTCATCTGCAAATAGCTAAAACAAAATCTGCTGGTCCCAATCTAGTCTCCTGGATTTGGGCTGAACCTAAAAATCCTGTCCATAAAGGTTAGGACCAAGATCGGTGATGGAGGAAAGCCCTACCGGAGTTCAACATTTACCTGAAACAGGTCCAACTTAATGCCAGCAATGACTTTAGCCAAGGTGATAAACAAGTCTGGCTCTGAGCACCTTGTCTCTTCCTCCGCCACGGAAAGTTTTGAGGTTGAGGAGATCCTCAAAGTGTTCCCTTCATCGTTTCCTTTACAGGCAGCATTTCCTCCCTGCCACTAAAAACAGTGTTGGCAAAAGGCTGCTTCCGCCTCCAGAGGTGTCTCCCAGAATTCCTCTGATGCCATTTTACACTGGCCGTTTCTCAACTTGTGAACTGTTCCAATTCACAAGAACAGCAGACCGAGAACAGTCACTTAATCGACTTGTCCATTGTGTTTTCCTCTCTAAGATAATGATTTGTAGGCTCCTTAGTGGACCACAAGGGAAAAAAGAAAAAGTAAAAGAAAAAGTGCCCTCAAAAATGCACCTAATGGGGAACGCCGTTTTTTTTCTTCTACATTAGCCCCTTGATTTTACGTTATTACATCATGTTCTACTCACCCATATGAGTTTTGTGTCATTTGGAGCTGTTCTGAAGATATTCGGTTAGGTTATATCCGGAGCAGGCCGCCACAGTCTTGTTTATTAATGGAAAACACTGGTTTATTTGAATGTGTTAATTATTATTCCCCCACTAAATGAAAAAAGTAATAATATATTATTATCTAGAGACTATTAATAACAGGATGTGAAATGCAGCTCTAGACGAGCCGGGCATGTGGTGACGTCACGAGTACGCCTCTGTTCCAATTGACCCATATTTATGCTGCGTGCTCCCATTCTCCCCGAGTCCATACTTTCCTGTGTTCTTCTCAAGAACATACTTGGCGAGGACACGAGTCCACACTCGCATTCTTATGAATTGGGAAACGGCCAATATTTTAAACATAACTGCTTTTCCTCAGCTGTATTCCATCTTCAGATATCTGACATTTATTTTTGCACTGGGTTTTTCTGTTATCTGTCAGGTGTCAGCCAATAAAATAACCAAGACAACATGTGAAACACCAGCAAGGAGAAAGGTAAACAGCATTTCAAGTGTTTAATAATCTTCTGCTTCTGGTTTAAAGCTACAGTGTGTAATAATTACAGGGATATACAGTCAGAAATGTAATATATTATACATAACTGTTATTTATCATCATCTACGAGCTCAGCCTCTTAACCTTAATATTTGCGTTACCTTAGAATTCGTTATTTATAATTACATAGGAGCGGGTCTCGCAGCCATGGAGGCAGACATCTTTGCACTACGGCAGCGCAGAGCCAACAAACTAGCGATTGCGAGATCGCCAAAACGTCACAACGATGTAGAAAAAATAACGGGTATATTTATTATCTTAAGTCTACATGAAATCTATACCCTACACAGACTAATGAAATACTATCTTGAAAATTATCTATGTAAACAAACCTCATCCTTTGAGAAGGTAGGTGATGCGGACGTCGTGGAAGACATTTTGTCCCGTAACGCTCGCCGTACTGTTGGGGGGGAGAAGCGGTGGGGGGGAGATGTTCATGTTGCTGCAGTCTGCAGTCTGACCGCTAGATGTCGCTAAAAGTTACACACTGTAGCTTTAAACAGAAATTGAGAATTGCTGCTATGTGAAGGTAATAAACTTTGTTTTTAACCAATTTTAATAAATCTGACTTTGTTTTACAGCTTGTTTACAACAAACATACTATATCCTCGGTGACAAAAGTAAGATTGATGGACTATCGAAGATTAGAGTTATGCATAGTTTATGCTTTTACATTTTCCCCAGGGAACAAAAACACATTTTTTTCCTTTGTGGTTTCCTCTCACAGTCGTACAGAGTAAAAACACCCCCCCTAAATGAAAAAGCAGGATGGTGGGGAACCAGCATCTTTGAAAAGGACTCCAAGTCTGACAGCTCAGATCATATAGATATGGTTGTGAGTACTGCTTTTATCTGTTGAAATGTGTCCTAAACCTGTTTGGTTTAACACATAATGTTACTATTTCTGAAACGTTTCAAAGATGCATGAAGCCTTTTCTTTTTGCGATAGACCTGTGCAGATGACCCAGCACCGACTGATTTTGCTCTTCAGCGCAAAATTAACATGTACAAAAAGGTAAACTGACAATAGTAGTGTGTCTAATTATTATGCTGGACAGCATGATATTGTTAAGATGAGATGAGAAAGAATTTACATTTTCTTTCTTTTATTTGTTTTTTCACTTTCCCAGATTCAGAGCCCCATCGATGTTAAAACACCTGTAAATTCCATAAAGCTGGCTGCAATGAAAAGAATTAGAGATGCTGGTTGGACTGCTGTCACTGGCTCTGACAAGAAAAAGAAGACGACCAATGAGAAAATATTTGCCTAAGTATTGTCTGTACAGGTCAGGTAAGCAGATAGTTATAGGCTGGTGGTGTTTTGGATCTAGCTCTAATAGAATAATTCTCATATCTACATGAAAAGATTTTATGAGCTTTCGTAGTTTTAGTGTTATTCAGTTATACTTCATTTGGAATAGTTAATATTGTTCATTTACTTTAGCAGTTGACCCATTTGACTACAAGGTCAAGTTCTCTGTTATAAATTCTGTAAAAATGCTTTAGCTGTTTTGCTAAAAGTTTTAATTTGTATCGCTTGTTGTTAGCTTTGGTTGACTTTGTAGTTAGTTTGCTGTGTTAATGTGGTAACGTTCTAATTGAAGCCATACTAAACAGAAAAAAATTATACCTTCTTTGAGGATTGTTAGTCCTAATATTTGTTCTTATACCAAGAATTGTATAATTTATTTCAGGAAAAAACACTGTAGAAGTTGATCAGATGTGAAGACAAAGTCACCCTCTTTGCTTTAATTTCTTTCAGAAAAGATGTATTGCTGTTTGAAGAAAGTTATCGAATGAATTTATTCTCAATATATCTTATTGTTAATTTGGCATTAACTGTAGTTATTAAATCCTGATACATTTATTATTGGTGTAATGAATAAATACAGTGGTGAAGGTAATAAAGGTGTTTCATGAATAACAGTTTTTTAAACCATTGGTATTCATTTTGTTTTACATTTTTATTAACGTATGGAAAATAATTCTACTCACAGGTCCCAACTTCTAATAGGACTCCCTGGATGAGAATGTTTTTTTTTTTGTTTTTTTTTCCATGTCAGTAAGTCATCAAACACATTGGTGATTTCAGATCTTTTCTTTAATGACGGAATTCCAGGCGAAATTGTGACTGTTCTTCATGAGGGGGTGGTAGATTGTCATAGATCGGATGGCCATCATAAAGTCCTCCGGAAATAACAAGGGTGTCCTCATCGACTGTGAATCCATCTGTTGAACATAGAGTAGTAGCTTTAAGTGATAATGTTTACTGCAATAGGTTGGACTCGCTACATGAAAAGCATCAGTCTTACCCGTGTCATCTGTGGTGTGAAGAGGTTGATGCAGGTACTGAAGTTTATGCTTGCATTTGTAAAGCATGATCATAACCGTTGCCAAAGCAAAGAGACCAAGCATACCACTGAAGATTATAGTCAGATTCCTCTCAGAAATGTTAAGTTTCAAACCTAATGATATAGAAAGGTAAGGTGTTGACAACACTGACATAGCAAATGGAAGGAGTGGGTATGAACTTGTTTAACACAGATGCTTACCTTCTGTGCTCTTTGGTGGATATGTGTATGTTGTGACACTGTGAGTTGAATTTACAGTTGAACTTTCTGGCGTGTCAGGTGTACTAATGAAAGCTGTTGTAGTCTGGTTGGCTTGCGTGGAAGATGCGGAAGATTGTGATGTTGGTAACTCTGTTGATGAAGTCATGGTGGTAGCTGACTGAGGCGTTTGATGTTCACTTGTGTTTTCAGTTGAAGCCAGTGTGGTGGTGAAGGTTTGATTGTTCGGGTTTGTGCTGGTGTATGTATCCGTTTCCTCGGTTTGAGTTCCAGTGGAGTCAAATGAAGCTGTGGTTGTACTGAACTCCGTCAGGTTTAAATCAGTCGTTGAAAATAGAGTCAGGTTTTCCGTATGAGCCTTTTGAAAAGACATTAATAGGAGGTAGAAAACTAGGGGTGCCAAGATTGTTTCCATAGCTTGTATATCCTGTACTGGGCAGAAAAAACATGGATACTGAAAAGACATGCAATGCTTGGAAGATGAACTCATCAATCTCTCTATAAATGCCTGAAATAATTAATAGAGCTCAGCCTTTAAATCCTAGCAATAATTGTCAGTATGGAAATTAAAGTATGTTCACTGCGCTTATGTTAGTGGTCAGGTTTTCTGTTTTTAAATATTAGAAATGCATTTCGACTGCTCTTCGCAACCTCTTTAGCTGGAGCGATTACTTTTTAATTTTTATGCTTTCATTTAGCGTAAAAACTAAAGCTTACATCCTGCTTAGATGATTATAATGTTTGCTGGTACAAATTCCAAGAAATGGTACCTCACCTTATATTTTGAGGGGTGAAAAGTTAGATTTTTACGCAGTTCCTTGGTTCCGAGTCTGCATCTAAAACAAAGACTCTTCCTGGAACAGCTTCAAGACAGATTATCTGGCTCAGAGACAGGTAAAAGTGGGCAGGGCAGTTCTTTGTCAACTTCCTCTTTTGTTTGTTTCCAAGGAGACAAGGGATTGGTCACTCACAGACAGTCCAAAGCTCATGCTCTACCCTTTAGCTAACATGCGTTTTATAACCATTAATAAACAGACACATAAACATTAGTGTTACCTGCATTGTAAAACTCTATTCTTATATTTTTTATTATCACATCAACTCTGGTAAATGGTTAATTCAGAATGTATGTGTTTGAAGTCTGTGAGGTAAATTTAAACAGTACAAAATATTTATTGAAAAGTAGAAATATTTTCCATAGAGTGAAGAGTTTTCATGTAAAAAAAAAACACACAATTCAGCCTTCATTTCAAACAAATAATGACTTTTAACAAACAGTAAGTGTATTTCTGCTTTAGTATGAAAAAAAAGTCAGGTAGGCAGTATTTTTTGTAAATCACTCATAAAAACAAAACAAAGTGCAAGATTACAATACTGCAAAAGCACAGCTAAAATATGAAATGGAGGTATAATCAATGGACGCTCAGAGATGGTAACCTGGTGCTGTAAAGATGCCTTGTTTTTACTTAAAAAAGTACATAAAAATAAGAAACTGTTTTTGACTTTGATCTATTTATGTAAAATATTTGGTTTCTTTTAAGCAGTTTAAATATAAATGATCAAATTCTTAATATTTGCATTATCAGAGAAAATAATTTCTCTTTTAAAAAAATGCCCGTTAAATATTTTAGATGTGTTTAATGAGTACAAATATCAACAGCCTTATAGTTTTGTAGAAATTTCAGATTCTTTGATTGTCATATCCGTTTCTGTAAATGCTTTGTTGTCAACTCCCATGTGAAGGTCTGTTGGAGCCTTTTCCATCTCTCTAGATTCCTGCAGTAGGTTAATAACAGAATGAAACATTAGGAAGGCATACTTGGTTTTTTGCGTTACCTATTATCTAACAACATGCCAGGGTCAGCATTTTACCTTTGATTTACTGCAGCCACGGAAGCATATCAAGTCAGCTCTTCTTACGAAGAGGTCAGAGTTCATCTTCTCTTGTTTGCATCCACCTATAAAATTGAAAAAAAAAACAACTTGTTCCTCTGTTTATTAACCATTAAAATTAAACATTAATGGTTCTTCTTTCACTCTATCAAAAGCAGAGCATCAGAAGTGAACTCTAACCTGTGATTATGCTCACGAGAAGGCCCGTCCCCACCGTGATCAACACGCCAAAAAGAGAAAAGTAGACGTAGGACAGAGAGTACCAGGTGTCTGCTAATGGAGGCCTTAAACTGACAAAAAATTAATAGATTTAGTGCTTGCCAGTAAAATTCACTTAAAATAATAGATAATTATTGATCAGGTAATTCAGAATGCATAAAATTCCACTGGTAATTTTTTTATCAGCAGGTGGAGCTATTGTTCTACATGATGTAGAACAAATAAAATACAATAAAGCCTTTTCTCAAGAATGTCTTTATTACTGCTGTTCAAAAAAGACCTATCCAAAAAAAACAACAACTTTGAGTCATGTTGAACTGATGCAGATTGGTCTGTGCAATTTCAATTTGTCTATTAGGAAACTAGAGGGTGTTAGCTTTCAAACTATGTATTGCACATGTAATTTGGGCTTACAGTTCCTAAGTTATTTACTTTTCAATTTGGATATGCAAAATAGGTGAGGATTACCCAAAATGAGGTAGATGTTAAGAGGTTAATTTGTTGAGAAAACTTTGAATCTTTCAACTTGTTGTTTTAGAGAAACGTGGAATGAGCTGTGTCATTTATGGGGAGGGTAATTTGGTAATAGCAATATCACAACACATATTTCAAATCTGTTTTTCACCTTGAATAATCTGCCTGGTTTAAAATAATAAATTCTTTACATCTAAAGAAAAAAAATTCCCTGTTTTTATGTAAAATGACCAACTCTGGTTGTGTTGTCGGGATGGCTGAACTGGTCCATGGAGTTGCTGTCGTGTTGTTTAGGTCCATTGTGTTGTTGCAGCCTACAGTGGTGACAGGAAGGGGAAGTGTCTTGTCAGGTGTTGGTGGGTAAAGCTGAGCTCCAATCCCCACCCATAGGGTCAACGCCAGCCCAACGATCAGTCCAACCAGTCCTCCCTGAAAGGTAAACATGACCTCAGTCAACTTCCATCTCATGGTGTCACATTCCTTTTTCTACAGCCAATGCTTTGTTGTCCAGCAGTTCAGTTGTGCAATAAAACTTTCCAGTTATATAAAAAGACTCACTGTTGGATTTGTTGTGCGGAAAAGAATGCCTAAAAAATATAGGCCAAGAAGAGGTCCACTGATCATACCAAATATGGACAGAGCTGCCTGAACATAGAACAAAAAAAAATCAACTGGTAGCTCTTCAGACTTACCACTTGGTGGTGCTGTTGAGCTAAAAACAATCGCAGCAGATGGTTTATGTTAAATGAGAGTTATACCTGCAGAACACTTCCCATTGCTGAAGCAACTCCAGCCATTCCAATACACACACCTCCAAAGAACACACCTGGGTGTTGGGAGATAAAATAAAAAAATTATATTTTATAGAATAGTCTTAGCATTGGCAAATATATTCTTTCCCATAATCAACAAAAAAAAGCAACATTTTGGCTCGCTGGGGGAATGCTAAATTTTAAATTAGGTTCTTAGAATCTATATGCAAGCTATAATGAAAACTATATCATCTAATTTTGGAAATAGGTATATTTTAGAGTGCAGTAGCCTTTTAGTGGAAGCGTTTTTACTAAATTAGAGCAGGTATGTAGAATTTGTCTCAGGGAGCCCCACCCTTCATTTGGGTTGCAAAAGCCTTCTCAGAACCAAATTACTCTTTGATGCATTTCTCAGTAGAGCTGTCAAACTACTCTGCAAGTTGCTGGAATTAAAAACCTGCTTCTGGAAATACGCTCGTGTGAATTACCTACAAAATACTCTGCATTGTCTGCTTCTTCACAGTTGTTAGGCAGCAGTCATTTATTTGTTATCCTACAGTACATTGAACTGGAAGTTCAAATACTTTTTATCTACCAAAAAAACAACCATTAAGATAAGATAAGATAATGGAAACTGTTGCTTTTCTTAGTCTCTCAAAGGTCAATATACTTGGTTGATGTATGTGTGAACATAAAATATGAATCTTTAAAACTCACTCAGGCCCATGTTCATCCAGCTCACTTGTTTCTGTGTTAGATCTTTCTTAACTGGAAAAATGAAGTCTTCCACAGTGACAGCAACGAGAGCATTAATGCTTGAGGACACAGTGCTGAAAATGTGTAAAGGCAAAAGTTTAGTAAAGTCAATCAGAAAAGGATTAGTGCAAAAATAACTGCATACATAAGTATGGGATGGTGTGTATGACTCCTAGGTTAAAAGCTGTAAAACGTATCTGTTGACGTGACAAAGTCGTGTCTTAAAAGTAAAAAATTAATCCTTATCAGTAAGAAGCATTTACTGATGACATAATTTCTATAAATATCTTTTTCCTTCTTTGTTTCAAGGCTTACCTTAGGGTCCCACTGTAAGCTGCAGCCACAAACAGGCCAGGAATTCCAGGATAGGCTCCCAGGATATCCATCACAAGGTATGGCAGCAGCTAGTTCACAAATACAACCCAATTTTTTCTGTCAAACCTTGTTTTCAAACTCAGCCAAAAGGCGTATTATACATGTGATTGTCAGTTATGTAGAAAATGCTATCAGTCACCTGGTCAGAAGTTTTTACGTCCCCATTTGTAAGTGGGTCACAGTTTTTGTAAATGGAGTACATAGTGAGACCAGAGAACACAGCAAGACTCACTGTTGTCAACAAACCAACCATGTTAACATACAGAGCCCTGGAGGATCAGATATGACTTGTTAGCACATGAACCTGTGCTCACTGCCAAAGGTGCATATGAATTACAGTGTGGTTATGCTCACATCTTGGCGTGTCCCAAGGTTTTGCAAGAGATGTAGCGCTGCACCTGGGACTGGTTGATTGAGTAGATAGAAACCCACATTATGCTGCCACCAATCACTATGGACCAGAAAGTATGGCGCTTGAGAGGATCTGGATCAAAGCTGGAAAAGTTCAACAGTGTGAGAGAGTTTAGAACATGCCCAAACACATATTGCCTTTCTTTTCTTTCAGGTGTTTCCTTCTTTGGATATACTTTGAGGGCTGAGCAGGGTTTCTATCTAAAACACTCAATGCTTGCAGTTTTTCTTTAGTTTCTTGTCCTCCGACTTGGAAAGTGTGACTACTTTGATGTAAGTTTAAACAATATTTAGAAGAACTGCTGTGCACATACTCAAAGGCCTTCAGTCGGCCTCCTTCGCCAGCATCTTTCCAGATTCTTGTCAGGCCGCCTTGTAGTACAGCTCCTCTTGCTATAACAGCTACAAATCCTGCCAGCATGATCACCATCTGCAGCACATCTGTCCAGATAACTGCTTTCAGGCCACCCTGATACAGAAATCATATTTCAATACTAATAAAATTATGCTAATTTAGGTCATCCATGACACATTAGTTCTCGATCAATGATTTATCACACCAATGATAGATATCATTCATATCACAGCCTCCAATATATGATATGATAACCTCAAAGTTCAAATGTGGTCTTTTTTCATGCTAACAGCACAACTGTTAGATCTACAGTAGTCATGCTAACTCTGAGTTAAAGACTAAATCCTCTATTTCTTTTGTTTTAAATTTGCATTAAATTAGGTATGTGCAATCCCTGTTTATTGTGAAATAATAATTAAAGAAATACGAACCAATGTACAATAGACGATGCATACTGCCCCTGTTGCCACCAGCACTCCCCAGAGATCCAGCCCTGTGACTAAACATTCAGATAAAATGTGCTATTTTAAACAAATATCCATTCCATATAGCTTTTCTCCATCTTTCTGTGGGTTGTTTATTATTTAATTTATCATTAAGCATCAATTTATAACTGCTGAATCAGTGTGAGAAGATCCGACAGAAGACTTACTTTGATTTAGTGCAAGAGCTGGAGCATAAATGACCAAACCTGTGTAGAGGGCCTGAAAAACAGCACCATCAATAAATGAGCTGCATACAGAGAATTGATGTATTACAATATTCACATCACCATGGTACACATATCTATAATCAGTATTGCATGATGTAAAAGGAGAAGAGAGCAGATGCTTTTTGTAATTTTATATTTGCATCATAGAGGCTTTGTTTTTCTTTTGTTTGTTGTCTTATTTGGGAAAAAAAAGCTTAATCTTTATGATTGGCCTGAATCCTTATCTTATTTTAATTAAGCATGCATGCTTTACCGTTTGCACAATGTACATTGATGTTCCAATGAGCCGAATCACCCGGTTAAAGCGCAGCTCCAGGTACTAGAAATGAAAAGATAAGCAAAAGATTAGACCTAATTTCAAATATTATCCAAACACGCAATAAAATCATTGCAAATCATTGCAAAAAGCAATGATTTGATTGATTTATTTCTAGTTTATTTGAATTTGCCATATTTTAGTTCTTTCTGTGCTGTTTTAGATATTTTATTATTTAATTTGTGTGTTTTCCCTACATAGTATTTTTTTATTAATGTCACCCCAACCATTTGTGAGTCAAGCATAAAAAACAGCTCTGTTAGGGACTCTGGGGTTTCGCTGTTTTTCTGGTTCGAGTGAGCTTCCTATCACAGAGAGGATTTGTGCTGATGCCTGGGCCGACCCTGTTGCTGCACACTTGAGAATATTTCTCAATCAGGATGACTAGCGTTAGGGGTGTAAATAATAATAGTTTTGTATCGATGTATCGATCCAACTGCCGACGATCCGATGCATTGATACGTCCACGATAGTATCGATTCTTTTTTTTTTTTTCCCTCCGGTATATTTTTATCCATTTGCTCCTGGGCGTAATTCTCCCTCCCGTGCTGCGGTGGCGCTAAACCTATTTTGCGCTCCTACCTCGCTTCCTGGTTATACTCTTACAGCAGTGTGTTGCAGTGAGCTTGACACAGACATTTTTGATTTATGCTCAATATTGAAGCGTGGTCTGTGCTACACGCTGTGGGTCTAGATACGGCCGAGGCGGTGAGAAAGTGGGGGCGAGTTTAGTACGAAGACAGAGGGACATGAGGGCCAAAAAGAGCGGAGATCCAGAATTGCACTCATTGCACTGATTTTGTGCAGTATTTTTTTATGCAATTTTTCTACTTCTGTTATTTGCTGTTGTTTCTCAAAAAAATGCATAACGATATTACAGCTTTCATTGATTTATGTCAAATTTGAAACATTGTCTAGCCTGTAAGGTGTAAAAAAAAAAAAAAAAAAATGAACCAATTAATCGAATCGTATCGTGGTGTATTCTTGAGTATCGAAAATAATGGAATTGTTGGGTCAGGAAATCGATACTGAATCGAATCGCCATGATGGGTGTGATTTACACCCCTAACTAGCGTGTATACAAGGAGGTAAAGGATCATCTCTTTTCATGGTTATTCCAGCGAAAGACTTAAACTAGGAATATCCTAATTTGTCTTCTTGTGAATCTCTTTTACAATACAATATAAATCCCTTTATGGTCCCACAATGGGAAAATTCTGGTGTTTACAGGAACAAAAAGATTATTTAAAAAAAATGGTCACACAAATGTGGACCGTAGAAATACTTATAAGACTAATATAATACTGAAGAGTTAAACAATAATATGGAGATAAACAATAAAATACTGTACTGTAAAGTGTTTTGAAAATATAAAACTGTGCATCTGGAGAATAAATAACCAATATACAACTATGGACATTTTTACAGTAATGGATATTTGAAAATAGCAGCAACATCAGAGATGTGCAAAATGACAGCAGCATGTTATTTAACTGAATGAGGCAGGAACTGCAATATAAGCATGAATGCCACAACTTATTGAGGTTTTTGGGAACAGTGGTGGTTATAGAGTCTTACAGCTGCTGGGAGGAAGGATCTGTGATAACGCTCCCTGGTGCATTTAGGGTGCAGCAGTCTGACGCTGAAGGAGCTCTCTAGTTCATTAACAGCTTAATGCACGGGGTGGGAAACATCCAACAGAGGTGTTAATTTAGTTATGATACTTTTGTTTCCCACCTCCTGGGTCCAGAGGGCATCCAATCATAGAGCTGGCCTTCTGCATCAGCCTATCCAGCTGCTTCCTATCAGCTACAGATAAGCCACTGCTCCAACCAACAGCTCCATAGAAGATGGCTGATGCCACAACAGAGTTATAGAAGGTCTTTAGGAGCATGTCCTGCACTGCAAAGACCTCAGTCTCCTCAGCAGAAAAGAGTCTGCTCTGACCTTTCTTATACAGAGCCTAGGTCTTGTGAGTCCAGTCCAGTTTGTTATTTAGATGAACACCTAGGTACTTATAAGAGTCCACTATCTCAATGTATGTTCCCTGGATGTTCACCAGTGTCAGTGGAGTGGATCTGCTTCTGTGGAAGTCCACCTCTAGCTACTTGGTTTGCCCTGCATTAATCATGAAGTGGTTCTGTTGACACCAGACCATGAAGTTCTGGATCCACTGTCTGTACTCCTGTGATGAGGCAAACTATTGCAGAATCGTCAGAGAACTCCTGGTGGTGGCAGCATGGAGTTGGTGGAGAAGTCTGCAGTATAAAGGGTAAGGAGGAACGTTGCCAGTCCTGTGGGACCCCCGTACTGAAAACCAAACTATTTGAGACTCAGCCCGGTCCCCTGATATACTGTGGGCAACAACTGAGGTAGTCCAGAATCCACTTGGACATGTGCTGGTCCACTCCTGACAGCTCCAGCTTGTCCCTTAGGACTCCTGGCTGGACAGTGTTGAAAGCAGTAGAGAAATCAAAGAGCATGATTCTCACAGTGCTTCTCTAGGTGAGTCAGAGCTTGGTGCAGGAGGAAAATGACGGTATCATCTGCTCCAATCCCATGATGTTTGGCAAACTGCTGTGGATCCAATGAAGCCTTCCCCAGGGGGCGTAGATGGTGTAAGACCAACCATTCGAGGGTCTTCATCAGGTGTGAAGTTAGCGCTACCAGCTAGTAGCTGGTACCAATTTAATGTCTGGTATTGTTCCAGACAACCAGTGAACCTCAGTTCACCTCCAATCTTCTAGGAAAAGGTCTGATTTGTGTTGTGTGTCTCCAACATCTGCCTGCCGGCTCTCTAGCACATCATCTCTTGCAAGTACCAACGCTCTCTGATGTCACTTTCATTCTGCTGGACCTCTGGTGTGCAGTCTGCACAGCCAGCAGACTGCACAATCAACCCCTACAGATCCATGTTACCTCCCCTTCATTCTCTAAATAAGCAAATCAATCAGTTAATCAGACTCATTAGAACAACCAGAGAGTTCAACTGACTTCCTGTAGTTCTCCACTTTCTTAATTTTTGTTAATTTTATAGACTAAACATTCAAATTTACTGGTTCTCCCTGTGATTCTGCTTGTGGCTCAAAAAAAACTACAAACCAACTTATCATTTCTTATGCTTAAACTGCATCTTTATCCCCGTAACCTTAACTCTGTTTCAACTACATTGCTTTTGTATCTATAAAAAAACAGAAACAATATGATCGCAGTATAACAGATTATATAATTTCATAAAGTATGAAGTTATAATGAAAGATGAACATTATTCAATTATTCAGCCAAAAGATGATGCATTTGTAAAATCTTCCCTAGTCTCTTTTTTGTTATTTCTTAAAGTCATTGTCTTCATATTCACCCTACACCCCCCACCCCACACACACAAACACAATTTTTTTTAATCTAACTTTAATAGAGAAGTCATTTTATCCCAGCATTGTTCAATCTTAGGAATTTTTGATTCAACTAAAGAAATTAGACATGAGATGTTTTGAGGCAGGCTGTTACCTTCACATGGTGTGTGTATGTGAAAGAATGCTACTGTCTTAAAAAAGGGGACTTTTTAGCAAAAAATAAGTCACAAGTTATTGTTAGATGGCTTAAAAAAGAAAATTAATAGATTCTACTGAGATTTAAGATTTTCAAGATATTCAAACAAAACGCCCAGAGAAAGCCTGCAAACATGTTATTAAAGGTAACTGGAAAAAAAGAACGATGTTTGTCTCAAACCCACTATGATTTTATTAAGCTTTTTCTTCCTAGTATGAAGTCATTTAGAATATAAAGCATGTTCTTACCTCATAAGCGCTGGTGATCTCCAGTCGATAGAAAAGGGGTACAAATAATTCAGCAGTGATGACAGACATGATGGCGTAAGAGAAACCAAAGAGCCAGAAGGCAGTGCCATAGCCGTACGCTTCTCCAGGTGTGCCAATGACTGTGATGCCAGACATGAAGCTGGCTGTGAGAGACATGGCAACTGGTACAGCTGTCATTTGTCGTCCACCTAACAAAAACTCTGCACTGCTGGTCTCCTTCCGACCCCGGATGGCCTGGAAAAGGCCGATGGCGGCTGCTCCCACAATTATTGCAGCAAACACCACATAATCCCAAACAGAAAAAGTGGCCACAGGGCCCCCGGTTCCAACCATTGTTAATCTACGAAGGAGTATGGGCTTCCTTGAACCTAAAATAACAGGGAAAATGTAAATATGTGGAATAAACAGTTTTGGTGAAGTTTATGTCCCTAGTTAAGGTAAAAGTAAAACATTACCAGCACTATAAGGAAAAAGGTCAATTAAAGATAGCCAGGAAAATGATTTCATTTGTTAAATTAAAGTTAAATTAAATTCAAATTCTCTTTACCAATTAAAGACTTTTTCCAAGAATTAAAGCCCTTAGTCCTACCGTGCCTTCAACTTTGTTGCTTCAGTCTTCAGTAGTTCATTGATAGTTCCAGCACCTCTCATGCAACTAGAAGAAGTCTGGTCAGCTCTAATGCATTCAGCAGACAATAAAGATTAGTTCCCTCAGGTTAATGATCCATCAAGGACACAAGGCAGTGAAGCCTTCCATAATTTCAGAGATTATAAAAGAAGATGATTGTTTGCTGTGTCGCGGATTGCGTTCTGGTAGCAATTAAAAGATTGTTTGGTGTCAATAAATCCATTTTTTGGCATAAAATGATCCAGTGACACATTGATGGGAGATCTGTTTATGTATCTTGGTTACTCAGTACCTCTTGGTTAAATAAAGAGTTCCTGGGGGAGGGAGGCTGGAATCCTCGGGGCTTGGTCTCTACTCCTGTCACCACATCAACTTGTCATTAGTGATTAATATTTACATAATTAATGTTTAGTTTTTTTTTATCTACTCAGTACTGCACAAGGTAACATTTCATTTTAAAATCAATTACCAAATTGTAAAAAAAATGTCTGATTCAATTAGGAACATTTACAGAGATTTAAACGTTTTTTTTTCTTCCTTTTTATTGACATCTTAAGTACTTGCAACCAAGAGGTTTTCTATGTTATTATGTCTACTATGTAAAAGTTGACTGTAGAAAAACCCCAGATGGTTCATAATGACAAGTTTGTTTTCTTAAGATTTATATCAGCATTTGAGAAGCAATGAGTGGCCTTGATACATTAATGCTAATTTAACCTCACTTAAGTTTATACTGTCAATGTTAAAGGATGCATCTCATCTGCCTCTAAGACTAATCATATTAGATATTGACAACATTGTGTGAAAGATGAGGAAATGAGTCCATTGTGTTCAGCTTGTTATTACTCTTGTTTTACATTAGAACACATTTATGTTTGTCTGCATGAACTAAAAACATACAGCAGACCAGCTCTGACTCATCAGTGCGTTAAAAACTGCTGCTTTCACTTCATAATCACCTAATGTTTCCATTACAGTTTGACTACACGGGCCAATGATTGTTCAGACTTACAGATAAGAACACCCCCCATATAACTTTTGATGGGGGTTGGTTTATAACCCTATATTTCTCAATATTTTTTTTTTTTGTGACCATTGCCGTCACTGCTATGTATTATATCCACTATGAAAGCTGATTAGATAAACCTGCATGTAAAGCGCATGCCGTGCCAATGTGTTTTTACCAGCTTTCATCTTTGCTGACGTTAGAGTCAATCTTTAACTCAACGGCGCCAAAAACATACTTTAAACACACAGTAACACACACACAAAGTGACATTATTGCCCACTAACTTTTTTTCTGTTAATATTCAATCCCAAAAAAAGGTTGATTTGTTTTAGAGAAGGTGGTTAAATTCACTCTTTAACTTATGTAACTCTCATAACATATACAATAATTTTTAGTAGAAGTAAAGAATGTTGGCACTTTGTCACAGTCTGCCATGGGTTAGAGCAGCGGTCCCATACCTTTTTTGCACCACGGACCGCTATATGTCAGACAATATTTTCACAACAAGCCGGTCCCATCTAGGCGTAATCGGAGACAATGACACACGAAGTGTGCTCCTGATGTCCAGTCTGCTCCGTAGCTTTGTTTTGGTCGCTGTAACCGCAGAAAATCCTGCTTCACAAAGATAGGATGTTATAGATAGGATGAGTCTTGAACTGAATTAACCTGTGTCAAAAGGCACAGATGCACCGACTGATGTAATTGGGAGAGAATACCGCAATTTGTTATATTTTTCAAAATAAAACATCTCTCAGACTCTGATCGTCGATAAATTATATATATATACTTTTTTCTGTCTGGCCCGGTACCAAATGACCGACGGTCCGTGGCCCGGTGGTTGGGGACCGCTGGGTTAGAGAATATCCATATGTTCATCTCATTCACAAAATGGACCAAAACATAAGGGCACCACTTTCGTCAGAGATAGACGATAACAGTTAGCTTGGATTAGAGCAGATAGGATTATGTTTTC
Source organism: Cyprinodon tularosa (assembly GCF_016077235.1). Lineage (NCBI taxonomy): Eukaryota > Metazoa > Chordata > Actinopteri > Cyprinodontiformes > Cyprinodontidae > Cyprinodon > Cyprinodon tularosa. Next base: position 95,904 of record NW_024038232.1, read on the forward strand.
ATGAATAGATTAATGAATAAAGTGTATATATCTATACAGTTCTGCAGGGATGATCAGAGTGAGAGCATTATTGGATCTGTAAGTGACCGTGTCCCTCGCTCAACTGATTCTAACATCAATGAAAAAGAAAATATTGTTGATTCTTGATGTAATCTGTTTTTTGTTTTTTTCTCTAGCTCTCCTTCCTTTTAGAAACAAACCAGATGAAGGGAAAGCTAAAAATGGAGACATCAGTGTTCAGCTGCTGGGTTTTTTTTCTGCTCTTTTACCCAGCTGCTCCCATGTGTCTTCCCACGGAGTTCACTTTATTTGTGGAAAAGCCAGAATGTGATTATTGTGTTGCAATCAACACTACTATCTGCATGGGGTTTTGCTTTACAAGGGTATGTGTTTGTATTAGAGCCTGACATTGTTTTTCTGTTTTTTTTGTTTTTTTGTTTTTTTTTTATGGCAACAGTTTGTTGTACTGATGTCATATGGTGTAAATCCAAGTTTTAATGAATTACTTAGAACATATTTTTATTAGATTTTACTTAACTATAATCTTAAACATATATTTTTAATCAGCCTGACTCTAAAAAATGTGAAACTAATGTATTTTAGGCGCTGCGCGTTTCAAGAAAACAGCAGTCAAATATCCTGACTGTGCTGCTGAGAAAAAAAAAGATGAATTACTCCTCCTGTGATCTTAGTTAGGTAATGTCTCCCACATAAGAGTCATTTAGTGTCATTCTCACAAAACTCTTGTTTCATATTTTTCAAGTTTAATCATACGTTTAGATTATTATATTTAGTTCATTCACTGCTTTAATCGTGTTAAAGCTTACTCTTTGTATGTTCCTGTCAAATGAAATCATCACATGATCATTCAGCTGTTTCCCATGTGCTTGTGTATCACGCAGGACAGCAACATGAGGGAGATTTTCCATCCGAGCTTCGTCGTCCAAAGAAGGTGCACCTATGACAGGATGGAGTATCGCACTGTCATTCTGCCTGGCTGTGGTCTTCATTCCAACCCTGTATTTACCTTCCCTGTAGCTCTCAGCTGCCACTGTGGAGCCTGCAGGACTGACAGAGACGAGTGCTCACGCAGAGTCAACAGCTACAATGCTAACTGTGTTAAACCAGTTGTGCGGGTTTATCCATACCCTGGTCAAAGCAACTACATGGTCCCATTTTAATTCCTCTGTTTATGTAAAGAAAGATTTCCACCATATCTTCTAATGGACCATATGGTGTTAGCACTGTTTCCTACTGTATCTTAATTTAATCAGGTTGTTGTCTGATAATACTGCTTCATTTTGACTCCTTAGTTTACTATGAGATTGACTTCCAATGTCTTTGTTTGCATAGTTTCTTATGCTTTCTCCGAGACTTTTAATGTTTATGCTTAACTGTATTTTCTGAATACGAGTCAAATAAAGCTTAAACGAAATGGCTCTCATGATCAGGTGTCCTTGAATTAACCGTGTTCTGGTTCTTGCTATAGTGTCTGTTTACTATATAACAAACCTAAAGCTGTTTACATCAACATTTCACCTTCTGATTCTATATTTACTAGAGATCTCATTCAGAGAAGTGCATGATTGTTGACACAACTCTGTTTTTCAGGAGTAAACGGGCGGATGTTTAATCTAATATTTGGCACAAGCTATTTACCAAACAGAGAACTGAATGTGTCAGTTTGTAAGCTGCGTCCATATCTCATCCTAAGCCGGGGTTTATGAAACTTTTATCGTCCATAAAGGGAGCTTCAATGACAGCTGGAGAGTATTAATAGATCAGAACTTCAGAGTGAGACAATGTGATAAAGTCATCCTATGTGACATTGCTGTTTCATAATCGTTTACTGTATTAGGCCACATTTTCTATAAACATTAAGATGTTATAATAGTTCTTTTGTATATTAAATACATTCTCAGATGTTTAAGTGTCTTAAAATATAAAACCTCAAAAATGTTACATATCCTCTGTTTGGTGATTTTATTTAATTTGACTTTTTAGTTCTTCCCTGTATTTGTTAAAAGGAATGGTCTGTGTCAGCATTTATGTCAAGTAATAGTAAATCAATGTAAACTTAATTTATTTTTATAGTAATAAATAAAAAAAACATTTTGTGATATAAAATCAAAATCCAGACTTAAAAACGGTCTATTAAATATTGATTCTAATAGACTCTAAAACCTGATCATCTGTTTGGCTTTAGAATCAGACATCTTCGAGTCAGGAAAAATATGTTCCACTACGTAGATACAGATCCTAGTCATGTTTATATTTCATAATGGGTTCAGATAAATTAATATACTGTTGGAAAGGAATAGGTAAACAAAGCAAAATGCCAGCCTATGCTTAATAAGCTCCCTCCAGAGGTTTTGGTTGAGATTAACTGGTTCAATTATTGTAGAACCCCTCCAGTAGTTAAAAATGTTCATCGTGAAAAACATTTAAAAAAGTTATTTGAAACCTAAATATGCCAGAAATTCAAGTTATTTTTGAGATAAACTATATGCCAACAGGAGTGAGTCCTCCTCAGAGTGCAGATTTGGTAGAGATTCCTACAGTGGCTAAAAGTGGAATGGAAGGCATCTCTCAGCTGCCAGCTTAGCTCAACTTAAATCGTATAGCACTTTGCAAACCCAAGGGTTGGTCAAAGAGTTTTACAAAGCAAACCAAGAAGAAAGTTTCTAGAAAATAAATATATTTTTATATCCTAGGCAATATCCCATTATATGCAAAATACTACTCCTTAGTCTGCTCTTCTTTTGCATTTTTACTGCTGGAATTACCTTCTTTTTTGTTTTCTATACACATGACCAAGTGTTTAAACAATATCTCAAAGACCTATATTCATATGTATTTTTAGTCCTGACAGTTAAGGTAAGTCATCCTCCACTTCCTGAATGATGCTCTATTAAACCTCCAGTAAAAGGAAGTTCTTAGTAAGATAAAGCAATTTTATGGAACTTTAATAGATTGGAAAATGACTCATATGAACAACACCTTTTTTTGTATATGACTAACTCGTGATAGTTATCTGTTGTTTAAATTGCCTAGTTGCAGTTGTGTTTTGTAAAACCTGGTTACCTAAAGGATAAAACGTGTTTCCAAAGGAATTTGCTTGCATCAGCACTCCATTGAGACCAGCTATGTGGTGAACATGCCGATCCCCTTTTCAGTCAAACATGCAGTTTTGCCTGGTTTTTTTTACTGTTTTGTTCAGTACCTCTTATAAAAAAAGAATAAAAAAAATAAAAAAACTTGAAAAAATGGATAGTTCCCAACAGTTTTAAGACAAGATTAGTAACGTAGGAATATATTTTTTGATCCAGTCTTATAGCAGGTGTTGACATTAAGGATTTTTACCACTTGCCCAAAGGGCAAGTGACTTTCATATTTCATTTGCCCAGAAGCAATTTTTACTTGCCCAGTATAATGTTTGATAAATATAGTTCCTAATATTCATTTTTGTATATATATCAATGAAGCATGTTTGTTTTTTAAATGTTTTTTTGTAATTCAGTATTTTTAGTTTCCAGGTTCCTGGTGTGTATATGCATGCGTCAGATAATGAACTCAAGCCTACATTACCGTGTTAACATGCTTTTCAATCCTTCCTGCACATTCTTTTCAAACTAAACTTTGCTTTAAACTGTTGTGTGTTTGGAAAAATATAAATTGTAATGTTAAAAATCTAAAAAAAAAACTTGACAGGTTAAAAACTTAAGATAAATCACAAGACAGAAGTCAATGTCACAAATGAATAACTTTTATTTTAGAGTCACGATAAGTCAAGATAATACTATTAATATAATGTGACTTTTCTAGAGAATCATTATACAGTTATTTTATACAGGGTTTCCACAGTCTTACATGATTTCAGAATTCCCTGACTTTTAACTGACTCAGGATTAGTTTGCCCTGACAAAATAAATGCAGCAACAAGACAATAATAACATAACAGGTCACCAATTTAACATGTTTAGCTCTATAACATTTAAATGCACCTCTCCAATGTTTAAGAGAAAAAAATTTCATTAAATTTTTTTAATGTATGACCTGCATCACTGTACAGAAGACTGCCATATGATAGCCATATTTACACTGTGCACATGGCATACAATTATGCCAATTTTCCTAATCCCTGACAAATAATTTTTAATCTAGGGTTATCTGGGTGGTGGGTGAAATGGGTGGAGGGTAAAATAGCCTTGTTGTTGTTTTTAAGCCTGCCAAGTCGAAAAAAAATGTGTCTGATTCGTGCCGGACAAAAATCACGCCATCTGGCGGAAAATCACGCGGCTTTTTGAAATCACGCGAGAATGTGTACAAAACAACAAAAATGGCGCCGGCAACGCTTGTGGGTCGTTTTCAGCGAATGTCGGTGATTTTAAAGTAATTTTGAGTGATAAATATATTTTTTTGCGATCATTGCACTTGGCCGGCGGGCAAATGCAATGAAATGCGTACTCTCCCGACAATAACAACTACTTGCCCCGGGCGATCGGGCAATGGTTAACATCAAGCCCTGTATAGTGATAAATTTAGCGTTTCATTACTGATGTAAGCAAAGATAAAACATATCATGTTTCTCACACATATGCCAAATAGTTTTTAATGTATGCTAATATGTTTCATAACTAACAGATTCCCATTTGGGCTCACACTCTAGGTTTGGCAGTGAAACAACTTGAGTCGATCAAAAGCCAAGAATATTTCAAATTGAAATATATGCCACATCCATGGTTAATATGGAAATATTGTGCACCACCCAGTGTTATACAACTTTCAGCCCCTGGTCATATGCATGGAACCAGTTCCTGGTAATACCTTGGAATGTAAACCTTTAAAATCAGCTTTCCAGATAATACCTCTTGTTTGTGGCATTCAGCTTGTAATTTTCCAATCTGCATCCAGTTATCTAAGTCAAAATGTTTCAGATTACCAAACATGGGTCATGGTTGCAAGATGCGAGATATTAGCAGTTGTGTACTCGATTTTTTTAAATTTTATAAAGTATGAATTTGCTAAGCATAGAGAAGCTTTTCTTTGAAATCCTAAAGCTGCAATCACATCCTAAGTCCTTAAGAATTGCATGTAAGCACCTTTACAAACACTTGGTAACGGGTTAATAAACCTTCTTATCCTCAGTAATTAGTCTGGTAGGCAACAAAGGAAGCACTTCAAAAGATAAGGATAAATATAAGTGCATTGCACAAAAAAAAAAAAAAAAAAAGCTGCATATTAAAATAATTCAATCAAACATATCTTGGAATAAGAAATACAAAAAGCACAGATGCATTTTCACATTAATAGGAGTTTCATTGTGTGCATTAGTTTAAATAACGAAAGAGAACAAAGGTAAGTGTATATTATAATTAGTATTGTTTTCCCGCTAAAGGCATTTTTAAAACAATATTATTGTAACTAACAAATAAGTATAAAATACTTTAATGGTAAGAAATGCCTTGAAGAATATTTCTTAGACCACTTGGGTCAAGATGGATAATACAGAAAGATCAACCTCTCCTTTGTAAAGCAAGCAGCTAAAACATTCAATGAAATCATGACACCTTGAAAAAAATAGAACAGAAAGTTCTAGATCATCTTTTGTGAAGCCAACACCCCGCTGCCTATCTACTTAATCCCTTTATGATTTTAGGAGGATAAAGTTAATCCTAACACATGTCTGGATAGGAACACCATTATTTAATACATTAAGAAAATACCTTGCATTTTAACTCTAAATTTAACTTTTTTACATTTTAGTGCTTTTGGTTCCTTTTTTTTTTTTTTTTTTTTTTTTTACATATATTTATCTTTCCCTACGTTCTTGCGACCGATTCGTCGCAGCTTATAGCGCTGCGATTTGCGATTGGCTGAAAATGTTAACTGACTGATCTATCGGCCAATGGTGATGGAACTTGTCCGCTACGTGAGCGGCACCTGAACTCCGATTGGTTGTCATTGAGAGGTCTTGACGCTGATTGGTTGTCATTGAAACATGTTGCAAGCGTCTTTGTGCAGTTAAGAGCAGTGGAAATTTCCTGGCGCTTTATTCACGGCTTTGTCTGGGGAGGTGAAAAAACGAAGGATACGAACACTTTGAAACTGTATTAAAAACAGAATAAAACCATCCTTTTGGTAAGTAGGTTACTACACCTTACTCGCGTTTTAGTAAGAAAATGAGCGCTTAATCGAATAAAACGTTTATGAATATTATTTTTAGTTTTGCGGATCGTGATACTTTGAATGGGTGTTTTACTATGCTTCACGGAGTAACATAGACTGCTGTTCTTTGCAGGAAATGCCAAAAATATGACATGTTTTATTGGCTATTGTAGTTTGAAGCTTTAAAATGTTTTATTGTTTAGTAGATTTAAAAAAGTTTTACATTTTCTATCCCAATTGAAACAAATTCTGGAGAAGGAATTTAATTCTACTAATCTAAATATGTGTTTGCCAATAAGACTCGCCTTACGAAGAACTGTTTATTTAGAACCTCCACTATATCGAATTTCTTTATAAATATGCTAAAGGCGGCAATTAGCATATAAGGTCTTCCGGTCTGTGAGCTGGACACGCCCACAGGAGGTCCTTAAATAGCAGGGCGGATAGATCACTGTCCTATGACTCTGAGACTCATAGAATAGTTTAAAACTGCAGCGGTGGGTGGGAGAAGTTAAAGTCTGTCTTCTCGAGATCCTGTTCAGACTTCTTATAAATTGCAGCTGGTTTTCTCTTTCCAGGACAATATTTACTGGCTTAACTGCAAACATTTGAATCTACATCGCTTCTTTTTCGCCTCTGAAGTCTTCAGTGGTTCCACAAAGAGTCAACATGTCTCAGCAGCAGATCAGGTAAACCATTAAGTTCTTTTTTTATTCCCACAATATAGGACGTTTTCTTAAAATTTTAAATGTGTGTGTGTATATAGGTTTTTCTTTTTAATTTACAAATTGTTCATGTTTTTTTTTTTATTTATTTTTCAGCCTTCCTGCCAAACTTATTAATGGTGGTATTGCCGGCATTGTTGGGGTAACTTGCGTCTTTCCCATTGACTTGGCAAAGACCAGGCTGCAGAACCAGAGAAGTGGACAGCAAGTCTACAGGAGCATGTAAGTATATGTAGCTCCACTCTACACAACACTGCTGTGTTGTCTTGGAGTATTATACCTACTACGTCCTTCTTAAATCCGTCTGGGCTTTTTCTAATTCCACAATGACGCATTCATGGAATCCCAGTCCCTGTGTCCTGACCTTTTAGGCTCTGGCAGCTGTACATTGTTGTCATTGTTCTTTGTTAAGTAGTTAGAGTAATTTGAGTGGAAGTTTACAGCGCTGCAGGATATTCTAGCATTTGGTACCTTTTCATGAAGTTAATGGAATTTTCCTATGCTTTCTTTTTGTAAAGGATGGACTGCCTGTTTAAGACTATTCGATCAGAGGGATACTTTGGAATGTACAGAGGTAATATGATGCACCTGAGTGTTAAAGAGCTGTTATGTTAGCAAATGTGGAAGTTTTATTTCATAGGATTAATTGTAGGAAAATGTAAAGCTCATAAGAGTTGCCATTCAAAAAATGCCTGTGCTTTTTGTTGTATTTTGTATTTATATTGCATGAAAAAACATGGGTTTTTCTATTAAAATCAAAGTATATTTCACAAAGCCAACTTTAATCTTTGTAAACATTCCATACACTTGGTGATATTTTAAAATGTGCTGTTGTATTTAAATGTGCAAAGAAAGTAAAGACCATTAGGTTAGGCGTCTGCTCTTGTGAGGAATGCTGTTGTTTGCATCTGTGTTTTTCCATATTACAGACTTGGGTCCCCCTGGGATATTCAAGGCTAGCCGATAAGGCGCAGCCACGCTGGAGGCAAATATTACATGGTTCTTACAATATTGCTCTATTTAAAACTATAGGCTGAAGTATGTTTTGCCATCTGTTTGTTCTGTAATCAGACTTCCTGTCTCATGTTTGTTTCTCCACTGTCCTGTCAACTTGTCCTGCCTCGTTCTATATGGACTCTAACATGTCCTTACAGACTCTGAGCTTGCAAATTAATCTGAGCTGTGCCGTTTTCATTGTCATTTTTTTTTTTTTCTTTTTTTTTTTTTTTTTTTACATAACATAACTTTTTTGAAAGTTTTTTTTAAGTCTGTACTCTCTGTATTTTGTTCAAGTCTATTTCCTGTGCCTAACAACTTTTGATTTATTTATTTATTGTGTTGTAGTCAACATGTTTACTAACTCACAACCTTTTAAGTTCACACATTTTAAAAACAAAAAACTGCTTTCTCCTGAAATTATCCTCTGTCTTTTACTTTAGACTTCATCTTTGTATAATTTGTCCCATTTCTTTTCTGTCTTTGACAATACAGTTGAAATTGTACTTAAGTGTGATGTCATGAAATTATCTTAGTTATTGAGCAGCCTTTCTTTGAATACTAGATGATGATAATGTAATAATAGTCATGCAATGTTGTTTCTCTGTCATTTGACCACTAGATAGTGGCTTCTGTGCTAATTGTGTAATTGTGTTTTCTCAGGTGCGGCTGTAAATTTGACTTTGGTTACCCCTGAAAAGGCCATCAAGCTCGCAGCGAATGACTTCTTCCGCCATCACCTTTCAAAGGAAGGGTGCGTACATTTCTCTGGAACAAGTCTTAAAAATCGTAAATGTGTCACGGGTGTGTTTTTTTCTTTAAATTTGTATTTCTGTCTGAATCTTGTTTTCTGTTAACAGAAAAGGGTTGACTGTGCTCAAAGAAATGCTGGCGGGTTGTGGTGCAGGCATGTGCCAAGTGGTTGTGACTACCCCCATGGAAATGCTTAAGATCCAGTTACAGGATGCAGGCAGGATTGGTGAGCAAACGTCCCATTATTGGTGACGGTGGTTCTAATTTATGTTTCTAATATTTTTATTTATTCTCTGAAGCGGCCCAGCAACAGAAACCGGTCATGATGTCTCCCACCAAACTTGTGGTGACAAACGCAGTGCTCAGCCGCTCATTCAACTCCGGCCCTGTAGTGTCAACGCCGAGAGCCGTGTCGGCCACGCAGATCGCCAAGGAACTCCTGCAGACACAGGGCATCCAGGGCCTCTACAGGGGCCTGGGGGCAACACTGATGAGGTAAAGCAGAGTTATTTGTAAAACCGTTTTCTATTTATCAGAAATGCGATGTGTCGGACTAGTCTTTGCTAAAGTTCTTTTACTTTTATTTTTTCAGGGATGTTCCTTTTTCTATTGTTTACTTCCCGTTGTTTGCTAACCTGAACCGCCTGGGTAAACCCAGTCCTGAAGAGTCCTCACCCTTCTACTGGGCCTTCCTCTCTGGGTGTGTTGCAGGATCTACTGCTGCTGTTGCTGTCAATCCTTGTGATGGTGGGTTATGTTTATTTTCTCTCCACAGTGTGTCTCTAAGTCACTAGTTCCCAACCTTGTTCCTCAGAGATTCCAGTCCAGCAGATTTAAGTGTTTCCTTGCTGCATCAGGTTTCAGGCTTCAGGTTTTCAGGCTTCAACAGCACTTAAATGCAAAAAGGAAGCCATAATTTGAATTGGGAGTGCTGGAACAGATGTGTCTAAAATATGCAGGGCAGGGGCCACTGAGGATTAGGTTGGAAAGCCACTACTCTTAAGAACTAGTAGCAACATGTCTAAAAAAAATGTTTCACCTGCAGTGGTGAAGACCAGGCTGCAGTCCCTCAACAAAGCCGCAAGTGAGGAGAGCTACAATGGCGTTATGGATTGCGTGAGGTAAGAGCTAATTTATTTGCTAATTTCGTGAGGTATTCATTCTCCATCTTGCACCTACTTAAATTTACCGATCCTCCTGTCTCAACAGTAAAATCATGCGGAAGGAGGGGCCGAGTGCCTTCCTGAAGGGCGCCGGCTGCCGGGCCCTTGTCATTGCACCACTGTTTGGAATTGCACAAGTTATGTATTTTGTGGGGGTCGGTGAATATATCCTGGACAACTTTTCTCCACGTTTCCTGTCTGTCTGAGCTGCATCAGCAGGCCACGTACTCACCGGACCCAGTTAAAACTGGCAGCTACATTCAACCCGTTTACAGCAAAAAAGAACTCCTGACGCACGAGTTTATTTTTATTAATAATCTCTAGTTTGACAGCTGTGTTGCATTTGCACGCTCTTGTGACTTTAAAGCAGACTGAGCCCACTGTTTGCACTTGAATCTGTTGGTCTTTTAAGGTTGTGGACTCAGAATTGCAGTATTTTTCTGTCCTAGTCCCAAATCATTAATGTCCAGATTCCCTCTGTGAGGGAGTGGAATTCACTCAGAGCTATTTTTGTGTTTATTGGTTTGATTATTGTCTTTGCTATTTTTATAAATGGGATATATTTTACTTCTCTTATATATATATATAAATATATTTTCTTTTCCCCAAATTTCCGTTATCTTATCACATAAAGCCTTCATCTTAGAAATAAGATTTGTTACAACAAAATTCATAGGGCCCAGTTTACACTTTTCCTTTTTTTTTTTTTTTTTTTTATTCTGCCATTTTAACAATGTTTAAATGTTTATTGGTCTGATCTTGAGCCTTCCCACTGGTGTGGGACCATGCAGATCTCCAAACCTTTACAAAACGTTCTCTTATGAACATATTGGTCCTGTTATCATAGTCGATTGTTTAGCTCTGCTTTACATAGCTTGACATGGTTTATTCATATCATATTTGTCTTCATAAATTCATTTCAGGATTTTATGTTAAAGACCTAAGATCTTGTTTCAAATGTACGGTAATTTCTGGATAATTTTATTGTAGAACAGAATTGTATTAATTTGGTTCTATAAGGAAACATTAACTTTAATTGAACATTAATACTGTGAGAGATGGCTGTTGCATACTGTCACTTTGATGGCTTTTTTTGTACACTGCAGCCATTAAATCATTCATTTTGGTTCCATGGTGGTCTATTTATTCAAATGTTAATAATTGGTCTTGGTGTAAAATCAATGTTTCAGAAATGACTGTTTGTGTCCCAGAAATTGGCACCTCTGCTTAAGATGTGTTTTAAAAAGAAAAAACTTTAGCAGAAAATGAAGCACAATGAAACATTTCTCCTGGCATAATCTTTGCCTGGCTGTTGTCTACAATATTTTAATGCGCCATTCAGCTCAGCCAAAAATTTTCATCATAATGATCATTGAAGACTAGTGAACCATATCAATGTTAACTTTATTGAAAGATCTGATGGGTTTTCTCACTGTTTTAGACAGAAAAGTACCTTTAGAAGTAAATGTGTATATTTATATATATATATTTTTTTACAAAATGATGAGTCCTCTAACAATAGGGATTAGGTGTTTTTACACATTTCTCCTGTTTACATCAAACCTTCCTAGAACAATTGGAAAGTTTTGTTCCCATTTAATCAGAGTGTACAATGTCCATCAAAGCCATTATCATTTATACCTTGAATTTTATTGGGAACACGGCCTAAACTTTATCAAGTCTAATGACCCAAAACTCTGCACTACATTCATTCACCCATATGGAGATGGTCTAAGCTACATAATAGCAACAGCTACCCAGGTGCTGCAATGATGGAATGATAGTAAATATTTCTGACATATATCAATCCATTAACATGCTGTATATGGTAACAAATGGTGGTTTTGAAGTTAAGTTACTTAAGGTATCTTCTACACATTTTTTAGTTTTCATTGATGAAAGTTTGATTTGGAAAGAGGTTGTGTTAAATCTCTTGGTCTTTGAGAGTAAGCTATTTTTAAAGTGTTTTTTCACTTTTTAACACAACCTTGTGTATCCTTACCGCACTTCTTGCAAAATAGTTTGGGGGAGTCTTAAGCCGACTGCTGTCTACAAGATTTTACGGATCCAGACATGCTTTGCTAAAATGGCAACTGTCAGGAACGTGCCTATCAAACACCTTTATTTAAAAGTTTACAGATTCTGATGAATTAATAAATCTTTTTCAGGCACTTTAATGACTAAAGCAAATTTATCTACATTTATTTACATACTAAAAGCCAGTCAAGGGATCTCCATCCTTCCATATATCTTACGCCATGCATTTTCCGTTACGCTTATCCCAAGCAGGGGTGCTGGTGCCTATCTCCAGCTGTCTACAGGCGGGGTACGGCCTGGACAGGTCGCCAGTCCATCCCAGGGCAACACGGAGACAACGGGACAAACAACCATTCACTCACACCTAAGAAGAATATAGAGAAGTCAATTAACCTAACAGTGGTGTCAAAAGTATGCACATTTGCTACTTAAGTAGGAGTATAGATACTGCAGTTTGAAAACACTCTGGTAAAAGTATAAATTTGACCTCTTTACTCAAGTAAAAGTGAAAACGTATGTGGTCCAAAAATACTTAAAAGTATAAAGTAACCTAAAAAAAAGCAAAAAACACAGCCAGATGCCACTATATGAATTGAAAGCTACATTTTTCGACTATTTCGAAAAAATGATTTGAGATGGGGCCAAGGATGAGGGAGGTCTTGTCGGTCTGTGTCTCCCGATACGCTCTCGCCTGTGTCCGACCTTTCAGACAATTCGACATCTTTTTCTGAATCCGACATCGTAGCATGGCAGAGACAATTCACGTTAGCAGTTTGAAGAACACCTGCTTGCTTTTGATGATTTCCTTTAGCTAACCAATGTGTTTGCATTATATGACTCATCCAATGACACTAGTTTTCTCTAGATGTGGATGGAGCCAATGATCTGCCATGGATGGGAGCACATGACCTAAAATAAATATTTATAAACATAAAACCGAAGCCAAAAGTAACTAGTAACATTTGTTTTACAAATATAAGGAATAGAAAGTACAGATACTTGTGTGAAAATGTAATGAGTGGAATTCAGAAGTAGAAAGAAAAATAAGTAATGGAGTAAAGTATAGATACCTAAGAAGTGTACTTTAGTACAGTAAGGAAGTATTTGTACTTCGTTACTTGACAACTCGGCCTTAGAGTCATTTTTTTTGGACTGTGGGTGGAAGCAGGAGTACCCGGAGAGGACCCACGCATGCACAGGGAGAACATGCAAACTCCATGTAGAAAGACCCAGGGCTGGGATTCAAACCAGTAACCTTCTTGCTGCTAGCCAGTGCCCCAGAGCAGCTGTGGCGCTGGCTAGCAGCTTATATTACAGGTCGGTAATAACAGCACTACATTGTAACAAGGATTCTGTTGCGGTTATATATATATAGAGCTGTACAAAGTAGATGTACCTGTATTCCTGTGTATGTTCCTTTTTGTTTTACTTTGCATGTTTTGTTTTTGGTGGAGGCTTCAGATAACCCAGTCTGGCTTTTTGCTTCCTCCTGCAGAGTCTTATTCTTTCAACTTTTTTTTTTTTTTACTGTGTGTTTGATGTATTCTCTAATGCAAAATACCCTTGAACTAAACTAAGAGACAAATGTCAATTTGGTATGTAACATTTAGCCTTAAGCTTTTTTCGCTTTCATTGTAAAAAAATTGATAAGTTTAGTTTGGAAGGATTTGTCATTTGTCCAGTCTAATATAATATCAACAAACCTCCGCCTTGTTTGTATGGAAAGTTTGATTCCCTCTCTTATTCAGACTCCCAAATATTTCTTTGCTTAAAAACTTAAAGCAATCATTTGGCTCCTGTTAAGTGTGAGTTGAAGGTTATTTCTTTGATTTGCTCAGTTTAAAAAACTTGAATCCTTGTCTTTGAATGTCACAATTACAAGCAAGTTATGTTGATCTGTTGCATAAAAACCCCAAAATCTATTTGTAAACTGATTATATCTGCTTCTGTCTCCTTGAACCCCAGTCGGCCTCGGCAGATGGCCGCTCACACTGAGCCTGGTTCTGCTGGAGGTTTCTTCCTGTTAAAAGGGAGTTTTTCCTCTCCACTGTTGCTACAAGCATGCTTAGTGTGAGGGATTGCCTTCAAGTCAATGAGTCGATGCAATCAACTGGTTTTCCTTAGATAGAAAACTTTTAATCAATTTGACTGTATGATCTGGTTGAACTGTAAAGTGCCTTGAGATGATGTGTTGTGAATTTGGCGCTATATAAATAAACTGAATTGAATTGAATTACATTATAGAAATGCAAAAAAAGGAGCAAAAACTTTTGATTATCACCTGTAATATTCTTTTAACTCTTTTGCACAAAATATTCTACATGTTGATTCTCTTTTCTAGCTGACTTGCTGTGATGCTTTAACTTCCTTAAGTATGAAACACACCTTTTAAACACAGAGTTTAAAAAAGAAAACAAACATACATACAAGCACCCAGAACGTTTTATTATCATTAACATGGGGACAAACTATATTATCTTCTACTTTATATCTAATTGGCACACCCAAAAAAAGTACATCCAGTCAGACAAATTGCAAACTAGCTTACTGTTAAAGTTAAACATGCTCAAGAGTTCAGCACAACACACGGTACTACTGACCTTTCAGAAGAATTTATAGATTTACAAAAGTTTCCAGGCGTGTTTTACAGTAGAAATACTTAAAAGAGGAGGCAGAGAGCAGAAACAGTTGTTATGTACATATTAAACCTATGAAAAAGACACACTAATAGGTAGCTGGAGGTCTGTCTATGACTTAAAAGGTTCAAAGAGGCACGTTATTGAAGTTCACACTGCAAAAGGTCGGCTAGTTTCAAAACTTAGTAAAAACAAAGAATGACAAGGTTAAGGCCCAAAAAAGCGAATGAATGTACAGGATAAATAGAATCAACTGAAAGCGTGTCAAGTATTTACAGCAATACTCCCTCCACATAACATTCCCGTGTCACAGAAGGCCGTACGTATTGTGTTATAGCTACAGTGCAGTAAGACAAACTCTGCAGAGCACCAGCAGCCGAACACAAACGTGTTGACCGCATGGAATGTCACATTGCTGTGCCAAAAAGCAAAGCACAAGGAATGGAAAAGAACAGAATAATAAATCTGTTTCTGGGCTGGTAAAATCACGGAGCAGGTTGGAAATCGATCCAGCGTATTGTGTTGAATGCAGTCAGTGCAGGTACCCCCCCACCTCTACAGTTGATCTATAAGAGGTGAGGCTGCTTTACCCATATGGATACATTGATTATAAAGGGTTGTGCGCGTATGTAGGGGTCTGGTTGTTGCTTAGTGAGTGGATGTGGGCAGGTTGTGGGGTGTGTTACCCCCCCGTCTATATAACTTCTCTGCTGTTCTTGATCGCACAGCACAGCACCATACTGAAGATCATTCCTATAACCTGAAAACAGACATAATTCAATATCACATCTAATCTATAATTTAATAAACACCACAAGCCAGTATTTTTAGCGGAATATTTTCAAGCATTTAAAAATGTTTTCTTTGAATTTAAAGTGAAAACTGTCAAAATTCTCACCATTATTCCAGCAATGCCAATCCCTACAAATCCGATGATGTGCAGCTTTTCTTCAAAGAAGATTTCTATTGCAACACCACAGTCCTAAAAGGTCACAAATTGAAGGTTTAAAAGATAAGCAGAAATGCATGATCAGATCCAAAGTGGCTACACTGCTGCTATGTGGCTATAAAGTGTTACAATCAGCTTACCATGACTGTACGTTCATCGCATGGTTCTATAACAGTGGATGCACAGCAATTCAGCTGTATATGCAAAAGGTAAAGGGACATGATTAGGTTGTTACTTCAATTCTCAAGGAAGCAATGGATTAAAAGCTAAGCTGTACTGACTGCTTTCTCGTAAATATCCACTATGAGAGTTATATTAGGGTTGGTACTGTCAATGGAGTCACTGTAAAACCTGTGGACATCTTCAGCAATCTGTTATAACAGAAAAACAGAGAAGAGAAAGGGTGATTAGTGAGTGCTCTTTTGAAAAACTGAGGTAATCGGCTAATCGTTTCTTTAAACATTGATTTTACCTTATCCTTGTTCACAAATCCAAACACACCAGCAGTGATCACTGCTCCAAAGATGATCAGAAGGCAGGCAAAAAACTGCAGAGGTAGGAACCAGACTTTTATTTTTCAAAGATTCTCATTTATCAATATGTAAACATGTATAAATGCCTCAGCTGGTCTCAGTGATTATTCATATCAGAGCACATTATTTGACTCAAGATACAAATACTTCTAAAACAGAATCTGAATCTTTTTAACTTATTACTTTTTACATTTTTGTGGAAGATAAATTACATGTATATCTGTTAACTTAATCCACCCTTTGTTTATTTTTCAAAAACTTTTTGTCACGACTTAAAAAGAAAAAAGAAAAAATGCACTAAAGGAAAAACTGAGACATAAAACATGAGACTTAGACCGACTTTATTGTGAGATAGATATTATATTATAAAATAGATTATGAGATATAAGTCTCAGATCTCATCAAAGGTAAGGGAACAATCCATTTAATCCCTTCTGACTGCTTTAACCTACCGATGCAAGAAGACACTGGGACTCCCGAACCGCTCCAAAACAACCAAAGAACCCTACGACTATCATCAGGCCTCCTGCTCCAAGAAGGATGTAAACAGCTGCAGAAAGACAAAGAAAGATTCATTCAGTGTTAGGTTTTCTTTGAAAATCTGATGAATATAAGAATGATTATATTCTTGCAGTTTACAGCTTCACCTGATGGGGGCAGCATAGTCACATGTTCCTTCATGTATGTGGGGAGGTTTATAAAAAGCCTGTTTGTTGTGTTTGAGTAGCAGCAGATATGTGTAGGTGGAAACTTCTTTACTAGCTCAAATCTTCAGAGCTGCCTCCCACCTCTCAGTCTGATGATCAGCCTACTCCTTCACTGAGCTTTTCACAGCTTTCTGTGGGAGAAGCGCTTGCTGCCAGATTGACTGCTCTTTTAAAAGAAAATGCTTTTAGGATATGGTTGCATGTAAATGGGTTTACTAGACTGCAAACTCGGCATCTAAATCAAAAGTCAAATAGAGAAATTGGACTGGAAGGTGCTATTTTATTAATTGAATGATTAATTGATTGATGTCTAATCTCTGATGGTTTGGTGTTTTCTTGCTGTTTTCGTACTGAAATGCCAGGGACTACAGATGTAGTAGTCTTCAAACTATTTTTGGAGTATTTAGTTTAAAATTTTCATAATAATCAACAGTCCATTTGAAAAAAAAAAAAAAAAACATTTTGATGTTCAGAAACATTAAAATGACGTGATTCTGAAGCCTCAGCATGTAACCAGAGGATCAAATTTGTGGAGTCTTTGCTTAATCCCTGTTATATCTAAAGCAGAGCTGAAATGAATTTGTTTCCAGTGTTCTTTTGATGTGTTGGTGATGTTTCTGTCATGGTTCTGCCCCCTGTTTGGGTTTATTCTTAGTTTTCTGTCTTTGTAGTCGATTTCTACCAGTGCTGAGTTTTTTAGTTACCCTCTGTTGCCCCCTGGTGTTTGTTTCCTTCCCCTTTGGCTTCCTCCTAGTTGGTCTTGTTCACACCTGCTCCCAATCTGCTGATTAGCCTGTGTTGGTTCGGTCTCCCAATATAAACACCACCTCTTGTTTATTTTTCCCTGACATATCTTATTTTTGGTTCTCAGTATTTTGTATGTTGGAATTTGGATTTCTGCCTTAGTGTTCCCATTAAATGTGACAGTTTCCAGTTATAGATTGTGTTCTGTCATGTTCCTAAACCCTAAAGCAGTAAACCTAAGACAATTGGTTTTATAAAACTGGAAATCTAATTCTGGGCCTTATAAACGCTGGAAACCATGACCGTCTCTGCTTCTCTCCAGTCTGGTTGACGTCACCTCTTCTACTCCCAGCCTTCACTACTGGGTCCTTTACGCTGCAACTATACACCAGGCGGCTCCCTGAGGTCTATGGTTGGAGCCTAATCACTACAGCAATATAATTAATGCACATGGGCCCGTCGCAAGCTGTTGTTTTGCTGTCACCGAACAAAAGGGGAGGCAAAGCGAAGCTGACCTGCAGGAAGCTGAACGCATGGCTTTAAAGCAAATGATCTGGATTTGCAGTGGAAAACAGAAGAGGCCAAGAAAGCTTCCACTGTATATAAAAGATGTCATCACATAGAAAAACATTATTTTTCCATTAGTCATTCATTTCAACACTTGTTCTTTTGTAGAACTTCCTGTTTGTAAAACCAATGACATCTTGCAGATGCTTCCCAAGCAGCCCTGGTGTTTTTTTTAAAGCAGGTATCGGATAGAAACACAACTGTAACCGTAAACATCTGCATTATCTCATAGTTAAGCTCTGTCACTATCTTATATACACACGAGATAGTTGTGTACACACAGGGAAGCGCAAAGGTGACAGAACTGCAAGTGAATCATCCACAGGGAATGCTGTCCTTCCTTCTCATTAAGGTAGCTCTGTGTTCGCTCTCTTTGTCTGAAATGAACCACCTCGGTGCCTTTCTATTGTTTTTAGGAACTACGATGGCATTTATTTGTTGTAACTTCTTTTCTGCACCATGTTTTAGATAAACCGATGTTTAAATTGGTTTTGGTGTCATTTAACTTGAATCTAATTTTGTAAAAATAAGAACAGCAAATTGGATTTACGCTGCACCACGCTGACTAATTGGAGATGCTGAGCTGCCTCCTCTAATCACTCTTCTGCTTGTTTACTTAGGCCGCCTCAGATTTCCAATGCCTTAAATCAACATACGTAGGTGAAAATGACTTGTAATATGATCCCTCTAAGATCAAGGGTTCTGGAGGGGTGTATTGGCTTGTTAAAAGTACCATTAATCAGCTTGGCATTATGTAGAGAGGGAAATATTTTATATCAACCAAAAAAAATTATTTATCACTCTGAATCTAATAAAAAAACACCTGGGAAAAAAAAAAAAATCAAATATTCATAATATTATACGATTTATGCAAACCTTGATTTGGTACCACAAATATCAATTCCTCTTACAGAAGGGAAAATAAGCATTAAACGCATCAGTATTTTTTCCTCAATTAATTATTAACTCATCATTAATTACTATCTTATATAGTAGCTGAAATGCAGACATGCAAAGTGCAAATTAATTTAACTGTTAAATTAGCTATTTGCATTTAATTAAACTGCAAAAATATAATTTTAACCGCTTCTCTGACTTTGCAAAAACTGAATTTAAACCGTCAGTGTGTGCTTTATTTTGATCTCCCACTGTCATGCTTCAAAGCTGCACTTATTTGTCTTTAACAGTCATGAAAAATGAACAAACAGTGTTGCAAGGAGCTTGGGCTTATACAGGCTTCTGGAAAAAAAACATTTATTCTGTGCATTAAAGTATCAGCAGGGGAATTAAAAAAAAACTCTACAAAGAGAGTTTCCGTTTGACATGCCCAACCTGCTCCTCTGCTCTCAAGATAGCAACTATTGGATGGTTGCGAAGTGAAGTCACCATTTTAGGTCATGTTCTCAGCGGGAGCAACAACAACAGACTTCTTTCAAAGCGTGCGCTCCTACACTGAACAAGAAATAGAGAGCCTGTTCTACTGGGACTTAACACTGAGGGCTGCTTGTCTTTCCAACTGTATGTCTTAATAATCTGCTGTGTGTTTAGTGGGAGTTTTGCAAGAAATGTATTCAGTATTCAAAAGCCACCTGAAAACAAAGTGTCAAAAAGTTCATGCTCCTTTTTTAACACATTATTTCTAGAAATCCTAGTAAGCACTTGGTTTATCAATCCAATAAAACAATCCAAAGCTGGTCATCCAAAAAAATTGTCTTATAAAATATTAACATTGTAACTTAGCTATTTGCATTTACAATTTCCAAAATTCAGATTGTTCAAAACAAAGAGGGGTCCTGGCTGCAACCGTAAAGAGATGCTCTTCAACCTCTTCACAAAACCCTGTTGAACTAAATACAAACGCTCACAATATTTCAGAATAAAAACCAAACTGTTTTAAGGATGTTCATGTAACACTCCATCTGAGAAAGGGATGTTTTGGATGCATACATCTTGGGAAATTGATGCCTGGCAGCCAGCAGTGTTCTTCCACCTTAAAGGAACATAACAGTAGTCCCAAATGTAACATAAAAACGAGATGTAGGGTAAGTAGCAAATTAATGGGCTGCACAAATAACCACAGCTCTTTTCCACCCTAAGTACTTGACTGCAACCTTCATCTTTATTCATTTTGACTGCTGAAGCAGAGATTGCATACATGTACAAACAGCTTTTTTACTGTATTTTATTTAGGGGTACTAGAATAAATAGGGATGAAATTGCATGCAACAATATTTCCGATTTCAAAATTGAGAATCATTATTTTTCCTTCTATTTTGCAACAATGCTTTCTTTTTGTTTAGTTTATTTCTTGTTTCAGACACTGAAATATTTATGTTTATTTCTTGTGGTTTTGATTTCCGAGGCAAAGATGAGATCAATAGATATTTATTTTAAACAGAAATTATAGGCTGTTGAAAAGCATGTTTATTTCTATGTATTTCATACTCTGTTGGGCCTCCATTTGCATGCATTACTGCAGCAATTCGTTATGATATGGCAGCAAAGGGTCTGCCATTCTACTGAGGTGTAACTGATGCCCAAGTTGCTTTGATAAAAGTAAGAATAAGATTTGATTTTAATTTTGAAAACATGGTCTGAAGGAACAGTAATAAGGCACAGAATCCATGATGCCTGAAGTTTAGTTTTCATGCTAACAAGCTCATTTCATTGTCAAGCTTGGCTTGGTACCGGCCAACGCTGCTAAAGGTACCCAAAGCTCATCTGATTACCATGGTGTTACTGACTCATTTGAACTGAAACCCACATAGTAGCTACGGGTGTTCAGGCTAAAATAAGAGTAACCAGACTCCAAAATGCAGATGAACTAAATTTCACTATCAGATCAACAGCTTTCAGTTACAGGCAGTGACAAAATATGCTCTTAGATTAAACTCAGACTGACGTCAAATATTTGAACTAATCAGCTTAAATATCCGAATATCCGTTTATACTTCAAGAGTTAAATGTAACATACTGAGTATGATATCTAAAACCACAGAAAGTCATTTAGGGCAAAGATCACACCGTAACATGCACAGAATTATGTAGAAATGCTTGAATTTTAGCTGCTAATGGAGTAAACTTTGACACAAAGATTAATATCACTTCAGTAATGATGAATACAAATCCTAACTAAAAATAAGAAGGTATTATCTAGGAGTCATTTTGAAGGTGTATGTTAAGTAGGATAAAAACAAACAAACACACACACTGTATCCAGATATAATACTACTTTGGCTAAAACAAAATGCAGTTTTTTTTTTTTTGCATATTTTGCTATTGTTAATGTTAGCCTTTAATTATTTGTTGTTTTGTATTCTAGTGGTAGCCTATCAAAAGTAGTATCAAATATTTTTCTGTAAATCAATATTGAGTTTGAAATTTTATTATTGTGACAACCCTAATGTTGAGTGAAGCAGGTTTGAAAAATGGTGACATACCAATGAAGAAGGTCTCAGGAGCCCCATCGCCCGGCGGGAACTTTGCGGAGTCAAACCTTAGCCACAGTCCCACCGTCAACACCAACAGGCCCGACAACTGCAAAATGATCATATCACAAAATCAATAACTGTGTTGGCTTAATAACACAAATAGGCCTATGTTAAGTGATGGGCAAATAACAACAAAGTAAAACATTACTTGTTTATTGTAAACCTTATTGCTTTAAGCTTTTTGTTCCTGTTTTGCCAATATAGCTCTGGAAATTGAGCTAGATCATAGCCTAACAGATTTGCTTTCACAAGCAGTCCAATAAAACTATGTTCTTAAACTTTTATGTAATGGGTCAACGTCTGGTATCTTGAATGCAAAAGATTCTTTCTGTGCTTAGATTTTTTTTTCTCCACATTAACTACATTGCTGTTTTTTGGATATTGACATGTGGGATCTGTGATGTGTAGTTATAGAAACTTAAAGTTAGGCTGAAATTTTTAAGAACTGGGAAAATACCTGATCTTTAATACAACTAAAACCCACAGATCTTAGATGTATTATGTTTTAAATATCTGCAGGTGGCGCTCCTGTCTCCTAAGTAAAGAGGCTCCTGACGCTCATGGTCTGTTTTTCCTTCTGTTTATTCAAAATAGGCTTGTGCCAGGAATGTTAATGGTTCATCTCTTCAATGGCTGAAAGAAACTGAAAAGATAAAGTTCAAGTATGTTTGCTGTGAATCCTTACTCCTCTCTGAGTTAGCTAGGCTTGAAATAAACCTTAGTAAAAAAAAAAAAAATGAAATAAAAATAATCTCTGCCACCAAACTTTTATATATTTAACACAGAGAACTGTAATCCTAAAGAGAAATCCTAAATGTGTGATCATCAAAGCATTGAGCGATCAAAATATATGGATGAAAAACGATTTTTATCTTAAAAACACACTTTGTACATTGTAATCTTTTATGTTTCAGTTTGTGCCTTTTGCTTTTCTTTCTTCTGACTCTTTTAGAGGCAGAATCTCACATGCCTACATGGACTATTATATCAGAACAAGAAGATCAGGGGGCAATCTCCCAGGATGCACTTCAGCCACTGGTTGTGCCAGCCTCACAGTGCCTTGGTGATGTAACTCACGTTGGCATTGGCTGCATGTTGGCTCTGTACCCCAAAATGACAATGCACTGTACGCCTCTTTTGGCTCCAATCACAAGAGCTCTCCTTTCTGTCCCAAAACGACAAAAACAAAGAGGTTGCTGTCAGTTTGAGTTGAGACAAGAGATCATCTTACAGAGCAGTCAATGCTGCCTCTTTAACTCATACATACTGTATCATTTAACAGTAAAGCATCAGTACACACAGCTCACAACCAAAACAGGCTTTTGCTTTCTTATCTGTATTGATTTACCTCTTCCAACAAGCAGCAAATGAAATGTAGCTCTAGTCTAACATTACAGCTAATAGTAGATCAATTCCATTTAAAACAAGGACATAACCTAATGAATAGTAATCGATTCCAACAAAAATTCAGATTGTGGCACAAGATTGAAAATATATGAAAGGAAAACAGAAAAATGCTTTTCTATCTAGGAAGCCCTAATATGAAAACATTCTTTTATTTATTTTCCTTTTTGCATTTCATTTTAAACAACATATTAATAATGTAAAAAGGGTTTTACTCTAATAAATGTCTTTGCTTTGATCTGTTCCTTTGTTGTTTTTTTTGTTGGAGCAGGATTTGCTGCTTTCTGAGATTCTTTAGCACCATGTGTCTGACATGAAGTGGGGTAAAACAAATAAATAAGTTTGAAGAGGAAATAAATATTCGATTAATGGATTGCTTCATTCTTCAAAGTAGTAATCAAACCTGGGTGTGACTTGTACAATTAAATTAGCAGAGTGCAGCTCTGATTTAAACTGCAGGAGCCTATTTCCTGCAGAATAAATCACTTGCTTTAGATTAAATATCAATAATTTGAAACAGATTTTATATATGAAATCATCTCTAACAAACAAATAATTGTAACCACTTTAAAATGCATGAAAAAAAAACAGAATTACATTGATGTTTGTGTTTTAAGATTTTTAGGAAAGTGGTGCAGATGTATAGGGTCTGTGTGGACTGAACAGGTGCAAAAGAGCAGTCTGTAAAAAAAATTATCACTTTAAAATTCTTAATGCCCCCATTATAAACCCAATATAAAATGTGCACATTATGGCGTGCTGTAATATTTAACATGTAAACACCACTGCGAGATGAAGCAGATTACAGTCGCACCAGCAGCATTTTTTCTCCTCTCAAAAATCTGCTTATTTTGCTGGAAAAGCGCGCAGCTTTATTATCATCTTTACTGTAATCTAAGTAATAACTATTTATATACACAGGAAAAAATAAATAAATAGAAAGGATCAGAATTCGCGCACATCCGAGTGTTCAATATCAACAACAATGTATCATAATTCCATTTTCAGCTCGGACTCACCCAGAAGATGAAGTTGAAGCCGAAGAGCAGATATTTCACACATTTCATCCCGCCCTGCACTTTCCCCATGATGTCCTCTGCTTTATGCCCTTTTTCTGGTTTGGATTCTATTTTTCGAACCGTCGATTCTTCCAAATGAGCATCAGTCCATGCAGCGATGAAGACCTGCCCCGTTAGTCTATGAAAACATGCGCACAAGCTGCTCAGGCTGCCTGGGAAGCTGCGCGCCTTCTTGCACCACCCAATGGTGATGCGAGGGTTTCCTGAGGAGGGGGCTGTCAGGGACCCCCGGAAAAAAAACATCACAAGGTCCATCATCCACATGGGTTACATCAGTGTTAGACCTTGGCTTAGACCTGGCTGTTAGATTAATTTTTCATGCAGGCCTCATTTGTAAAGAAAATTTGCTTCTGGTTATAGGATTTTTTTTTTTCTTCAAATATTACATAATATGTAAAAATAAATAAAAAAACACACACAAGGAGGTTTATTCTTTTATTTAATTCTTAACTGTAATTTGTATTATTCTTTTGATTGTATAATTGTGTGACTTAAATGACCACAGAAGTCAATTATTTTTATATTGTACGGTTTTTCATCGATTGAACTTTTATGTTTTCCAATGTAGATAACAACAGAACATAATGAGTTATTTGAGCAAAAAAAACAAAAAAACAAAACAAAAAACAGCAAAACAGACCAACAAAACATGGTGAATAATTTTGAATTCAGAAGTGGATAGAAAATGGGCTAAATGCCCAACTCCACTACTTCCTGAACTTTTGCCAATTCCTTTGTTTCCTGTCTTTCATTAGTGGGAAGACTGATTAATTCAGGAGTGTGTAAGCTCAGTGGCCATAATGAAAATGATCAGATACATCAGAATGAATCTGCTGTTGTTGGTCTGCCTCATGGACTCAAACTGGTAGTCGGTTCCACAGGAGAGGAGCCTGATAACTAAAAGATCTGCCTCCCATTCTACTTTTAGAAATTCTTGGAACCACTAGTAAACCTGCAGATGAGATTGAAGTGTTCTGTTAGGAACATAAGAAGGAATCAGATCTCTGATATAAAGATATAAGGATTTTAAATTCTATTCTTGATCTAACAGGAAGCCAATGAAGAGAAGCTAGTATAGGAGAGATATGATCAGTGGCGGCCGGCCCATAGGGGGCGCTGGGGCACCGCCCTCCCTGATAAGAAGAGAGAAACGTAAAATATATTTTTAGAAATTAACTCATAAATGTCTGTTTTACTCTCTAGACTGTGTAACTATAAGCAAAACAAATTATATAAACTACATTTCCCTATCTACTGTCATTAATTTGTGGATTTCCACAGACAGACTCCTACCGTCTCTGTTCTGGGGGCGCTGATCAGACTGACCCACATTTGCAGAGAATCTGTCAATCATGTACTATTGCTAGGTGAATTTAATGGCCAATCAGCGTCTCGGAACTTTATGGTATTGGGGCGCTGAAAATACTGCGCTTTTACAGGCTTCTCTTCTGAACCCAAGCGCAGGTGCAGACAATTAGAGGGAAGATGGCGAATGTAACGAGCGAGATGCAGCTTCCACCAAATTCGGTGAGATCCTTATTTATCTACCCGTTTGCCAGAAGAACATCCCTGTTGTATGATATGAACATTTCATTTCATGGTTATTGTGACTGTGACGAATCCACCTCGTCGCTTAAAACAACCTCTCTAACTTTGCGCGCCACATACACATTCCTGTTATACTGTGTTTGTGAGGACCAATACACTCGCGCTGAGATCAGTAGCTCTATTAACTTAAAACACACAAGCTGTCCTGGTTACCTGCTGGCGTATTGAGGGTGCACACTTAATATTTCAGTGGGGTTAGCCGTGTGTGTGTGTGTGTGTGTGTGTGTGTGTGTGTGTGTGTGTGTGTGTGTGTGTGTGTGTGTGTGTGTGTGGGTATGTGGGGGGTGTGGGTGTGTACGTGTTTATGCGGGGACTTGTCATCTTCAGTCTGGCTGCGTCTTTGCTGGGTTCAAACCCAGTTTGGTGTAATTGAATAAGTCAATGAATCTGTGTAAAAGAATTAAGTTGTAAAAATTATTTGTTTTTGTACATCAATTGTTTGTGGAGGTAATATATGGACAAAACTGATTAATGAGAAGAAATCAGAAATAAGAGAGCCTGAGGTGAGGGGCTTAAACTATTTAATGAGGGCTGTGGGAAGAAAAGCGGCAATTTTTGTTTTCTGTTTCTTTGTTACATTGCTGGTAACTGGAGGGAGGCTGAGGCCCAGAGTATCTTGTATATGTTTAGTTTCTTTTGCACCCTGTTTTGAGTTTTTGAGCTCAATAAATCACCAACACCGGTAACCCGACTGAGACTGGATTCTTGGAGGCCAAAGAACCCCATCACAGTGACCCAAATCATCACTGTTACTGTTATTATATAGTAAATTAAATCATTACTGTTAAATTGTATGTATTGTCCAATTGTTTATTTGAATTCTTATTCCGGGTTAGTTGGAGACATACACTAGGCTATATCAGCCCCACCAAAAATATTTTTCACCAGCCGCCACTGGATATGATCTCTCTTTTTAATTTTCATCAGAACTGGCTGCAGCATTTTGGATCAGATGAAGGCTTTTAACTACCGTTTGTGGACTTCCTGATAGTAAAGAATTACAATAGTCCAGCCTTGAAGTAACAAATGCATGGACTAGTTTCTCAGCATCACCCCTGGACAGGAGATTTCTAATTTTTGCAATATTCCGCAGATGAAAAAAGGAAATTCAAGAAACCTCTTTGATACGGGATTTAAATGACAGGTCCTGATCAAAAATTATAATGAATAATAATATATTTTACTTTATTATCTGAAATCAGTTTAATCCCATCCAAATGAAGTGACTGACTAATCAGTTTATTTTTCAAAGACTCTGGTCCAAAGACTATAACTTCTGTTTTGTCTGCATTCAGTAGCAGAAGGTTAAGAGTCATCCAGGTTTTTATGTCTTCAAGACATGCCTGTTATCTACGTAATGGGTTAGCTTCATCTGGATAAGGACGAAGTAATTAAAACAGTTCCTTAAAAAAGTAGCAAGTATTTGAAAAATTATTTACTAAAAACATGTTACTAAAGGGTTAATTGTAAAACCACAAAAGCAGGTAAAACAGTATCCACCTGCTCTAAAGAGAACTAGAACAGCCTATGTTCCTCTTAAATCTTTGCATCCATGATCACAGAACCAAACATAAAGACAAACTAAGCGTCAAACGAATGATCTGTGTGGTATTACAGGTTTCCTGAATCTCATAAGAAATGCTGGTTAATACGTTTAACTGGTGAGAGAATGAAAAACTTTTTTTAATGTGTTTGTTTTCAGAAGAAAACTGTATTTTTTCCATTAGTATCATAATAATAATAAAAAACTGTGGGCTGATCTGAAGGTACGGTAGTCTGTTTTTAAGAGAACCTGGTGTAGCCATAATCTTTCTAGCTGTCTTGATTAACACTTGATGTCATACCTTAATACAGACTCACTGAGTGATTTGTAAAAATGTATCCAAATGTCTTTACAAATGCAAACCCCCATAAGGCCCGGTCGAAATACAACAGTTTCCAGTGCTGGTTTTGCCAATGAGAATGCTGAAATATGTATTCAAGGCCAGTTGGTTTGAGGCCACAGCAACACACTAACAATTCATGCAAGGTAAAGAGCATGATGGCAGGAAAGAGGGTTACAAAGAGAGGAGGAGCTATGACATCCTAATTTCAGAAGAGACATATTCTGCATGTGTGCACAGATAATGTAAAGAATAAACAAGTAGTTTAGACAATTTCAATTGAGATCTGAGCAATATCCCAAAAGCAACATCAGCTGCTGCCACCATACTTTTAAGTTGATATTAGTGAGTCACAAAGAAAGGGAACAGAAGAGAATTATATGTATATAAAGGAAAAAAATATTTAATAATAATAAATATAAACAATTATAAATAACCAAATTAACCTAAAACAAATTAACTATAATGCAGTTAATGAAAAATGCATACTTAGATTAAATGAGAATTGTCCAATGTAAAAAGAAAAACAACAAGCCATCTATAGAATAAATAAAAAAAAACGTTGCTAATAATAGGAAGGATGTAAATGCTTATGCTGCATGTTTGGAGACCTGTACTGAAGGAGGACTGTAACAGCTTTTTGCATTGGGTGTTAAACATTGTCCAAAAGTTATGGTAGTTGTTAACATCCGTTCTGACTCCGACCACCTGCACTGTGTGGAGGAGGCATCCTGGGTCAGAGTGAGCCTTCTAAAAAACAAGCGTATGCCACCATAGAGGTCAAGAGGTGAATTCAAACTGTTCTTAGGAGCAGCAGCGCTGCTGAGTGCCTAAAAAAGAAAAAAATATTTTCATAAAGTTTGACCTATTAATTATTATGATTTATTTTTTCCTGAAGGATATGTGTACAGATTAAATTAAATCAGATTAAAAAGAATAAATTAGATTAAAAAGAATTAAAAAAAAAGAAATTTACTACCTGTTTTTGCAACAGAGGTGCAGTCCGGGTGTTTTAAAACCAGATGCATATCCATATCCATTTCCTTTTATATGAAAAGTGGTATTGATTTAGGTGTGCAGCTGTTTCACCTCCATAGGCAGCTTAGTGGTCGATAGCTTTACAAGGGAATTAATCACATTAGAGGTGAGAGCTACCAATACAAAAACACTGTTTACCTGGCTGTTTGATGCTCCCTCAGCATTTATATAAAAAGCCCTCTGAGCTGATAGCCCAAAACCAAAGCAATGATGTTTCTGGCCATGCTAGTGCTAACAGGTCTGTAGAAGAAACTTGCAAAACAACTTTGAAGTGAAATGTATTGTGTGTGCCTATATGTTAGGGCATAGAGCTTAGAATCCCGAGGTTGTGAGTTCAGAACCCACTCCCACAGACTGCCACTCTGGGTCCCTGAACAAAGACCCTTAACCCCACTCTGCTCCCTGGGTGCTGCAAATGGCAGCCCATTGCTCTCTAAGGGAATGGGTTAAACGCAGATAGTGACAATTTTGTGCTGTGCCTGTGACAGTGTAATGGCAACAAAAATGCTGGAATTGAAATAACATTTATTTATAAATTCCTTTTAACTGAGCCATTGATTTCTACAGCTGTTACCATAGATATCCTTGTGATCACTCTTTTCCATGCCTTGCCTTTGTGTTTAGATGAATACTATGTTGGTTTACCAAGACACTGGAAATGTCTCAGTGAGATTTTAAAGGGGATCATTTAATAAGATCTCATTTCAACCTTCCGTCTTACGTGTCTGATAGGCTCACTAAAGTTCCTTTAAATGTTCTTGGATGCATATGAAGTCATATGAGTCTTGTTGAGGTTATATTATACACATTTAGTGTCTGTTTACTACTTAGAAGATATCTTAAAGCAAGTATTGCCTTGGATTCTATGTAAGAACATAAAGCAGGGCCAGCCCTGAGAACACCATTAACAGTTTCCACTTCAGGAAGGGCATTTTAAATTTGTTTTTTTATTAAGTCTGAATATTTCTTTCAATTCAAAATGATAAACTACTTTGGATAGGTTATTCTTATTAATTTGCGATTAATGACAAAAACATTTTTCTTTGTTTCATTGCTGTAGATGTGAATAGTAGTAAAACTTTGGTCCTGTTAGACTGATCTGTCCTTGAAGAGTCATTGATATCACTGTTTATTATGAAAATAAAGTTTTGTGTGTACTTTAAACACAGACTTAAACAGTTATTACATACAACCTGTCTAGAGTCATTGAATGCCGTAAAGCATTAAAGGAGAATCATAATCTTTAAATGAATAATAAAATCAATTCAATCTAGATTCAGTTTCTGCCAAGTTAAAATTTCCTACATAAACAACCAAGAAAAATAAATTTTATCTGTTGATTGAATAAATGCTGTCATGGTGGGAAGGGAGCTTTATTCTGTTCAAAAACATGATATCAGTTTGAAGGAGGAACTGTTAAAATCTGAAGAAAACTCAAACTCCTCACTGATCCTTCATTATTTTAGTGTGGACGGCACAGGAGATTGTTTTCTGACAGCTTTAGATTTAGAAAAAATTCACTTTAAATCAAAGAGCTGCGTGTCACTTTAACAGCATTCTTCTAATGGTCCCGTGTGATTAAAATCACTGGAGAAATTTTTGTTTGAGAATATTAGCTGTTATATTGTAATTTTATTTGATAAATAATGACTTTTCCATTAGCTTTCTATTTTATTTTAATTATTAGGTTTACAGAAATAAACATTTTCTTCACTTTCTGTTGTTTATATCTATTCAGACATAAGGCGCATCCAGAAAGTATATAGAAACCTACACCTTTCACTCATTTATATAAAAACTTTGTACCAAATAATATTACATGAATCTATTGCTTCAAAATTCTAAACACAAAAACCTATTATGAGAATGTGATTTTTTTTTTTTGGGAGATTTCCGCATTTATTACAATATAAAATGAATCAATCCATATATATATATATATATATATATATATATATATATATATATACATATATATATATATATATATATATATATATATATATATACATATATATATATATATATATATATATATATATATATATATATATATACATATATATATATACATATATATATATATATATATATATATGTATATATGTAGACAAGATTGTCTAATGAGCAACAAATCTGGGGAAGGATACAGAAACAAACATGTGACTATGAAAGTCCCAGTGAGAAGAATAGCTCCATAATCTATGAAAGGAAGATGTTTCAAACAACTAGTGCTCTTCCTAGAGCCTCCAGGCCATGTAAACTGAGCAGTTAGGGAGAAAAGGGCCTTAGTAAGGTGACCAAGACCCCATGGTCACTTTTTAAGAGCTCCAGCTTTAGGCCCTGGAAAACAGAATACCTTGCAGGAAAGCAATCTCTATAGCAATTCACCAATTACTCCTGTATGGTGGAACGGCCAGACGAAAGCCACTCCTTAATAAAAGGCATATGGAAGCCCATTGAGATTTTAAAAAAGGCACCTGGAGGACTCTCGGATGATGTCAACAAAATGATCTAATTATCTCTCTTGTCTGATGAAACAAAGATTAAACTGTTTGTGGTTTCCAGGCATCACAAAGTGTGGCAGCATCATTCTCTGGGGATGTTTTTCAGCTGGAAGATTTGGAAAACTGGTCAGGATAGAGGAAAAGATCAATGCAGCAATACACACAGAAATTCGGATGAAAACCTGCTCCAGAGCAATCAGAATCAGCAAATGCTTCAGTGCTTTGGATGTATGAGGAAATTTTTTGGTAATAAACATAAACAAAACAAAAAACATATATAAATACTATATGTAAGCATAAAAACCATGCATATACACATGTGCAGAGATGACTGTTTTTTGGGGAGGGGAGCACGATCTCAAAGAAGTGGCTTTAGAAACACTTCTGGGGTGTCCAAACCAGAGTCCAGATGTTTCCTGTCCAACCTGATGGAACTTGATATTTAAAAAGAAGAAAGTCACAAACTGGCTTAAGGTGGGTAAGCCAAGTTTTTGGCATAATATCTGAAAATATTTTAGGGTGTAATTGCTGCCAATGGTTGATTAAATGTTATATTTTTTGTTTTATATTTTTATAATTTTGCGACCAATCTCAAAATTGTTTTTCATACTGACATCATGGCAGTTGGTAGAATTATGAGGACAGAAATGAGGCCAAATAAGGCTGAAATATAAATAAAGGTGGAAAAAATGCAACACTGTGAATTCAAGCATCATTTAGGATAAATTACTTATAACCCCCTGCTAAAAATAAAATAAACAATGCACCTCCTCTGCCCAGTTTATGTATTTTTAACTTATTATTGAAATAAAAAAAGTTTGAATTAATTTAAAACTATTAAATCTATCAACATGTGGCGCCTGAATCTGTCATTCTTCCCTATGAAAGACCGGTATGATGTTAGCAAAGCTCTTCTTGTTTCTCTGCAGGTTGGAGGGGGTCAGCTCGGGTTCAGCCACTTTGACATCCAAGCTTCTGATGTTTGTGTCGCCTTTGTTTTCTGCTATGATGTGGGAATGAAACAGCGACCCCACTGTTTGACAGCTGGTTTCTATGGATCACGGGACACATCACATCACTGCCTACTGCTGCTGTATATATGCAAGAATGTATGCATGTATAGATGGATGTATTATCTAGATAGAAATGAACTATCCATCAATTTGACTCTGCTGTTGATCTAATGGTTTTAATATGTAAAAATCATTAAACTGGTTCAGTGTTAACTAAATATGAGCCTAATCCTCCTATCCTGTCATGTAATCATCTGAGAAAATATCTCCAAGCTGAAATGATATCCTCTGGGTTTAATGGAATGAAAATCCTATTATCTTTTCACAGGCCCCCGTCTCTCCATCCTCCCAACATCCTTTTCTGTGCTTCATACGCAAACTGAACACTGTGGTGAAATCTAATCGCCATATGTTACAAATGAGTCATCCTCATGACTGGAGAGGCATTGGGCATCAGATAAAATGGTGAAATAATAAATGCACTAGAGATTACAAGCATTTCACTTAGCAAACTGGAATATGTGGTGAGTTACAGTCAAGGTTTCCAAAGGAATACAGTGATGTGACAATGATTATGATGAATTACAGGCTCATCATTACTGACATTGTATGTAGAGAGTTCATTATTGTGAAATAAATATATTGGTGAAAGAAAAGAGTAGAATTTAATTTGGTGTCATCATCTAGTGGTCAAAGTCAGAAATGTCAACAACTACTATGTATTGCAGATAAATTCAAACAATTATTACCTGTTACTAAAAGCTAAAGAGCTGATATTATTTCACCCAGCTGTGAATAATAAAGTTATATATCTAAAGTTATGTTTAGTGCTTAGAAAAATGTCATAACCTACAACTTTTAATATTTTATCAAGGATTAATTGCCAGATGTGATTCATTTGTTTAAAATTTTTATGGTAGACCAATGCAATATATGTGGAAAAACTAAAAGGAGAGGGTTGCATTTCTTTAGAAACTGCAAATAAAAATATAAAACGTCAGCCATGCCCTTTATACCCATCCTATGGGGCCTTAGAGATGCAAATGTGCTGCAAATAAATAAATGCACTGCAGACCAAAAAAATGAGGCCAAAGCCTCTTTCCCAAGTTTTTTTTTTTTTTCAAATATGGCTTGATTGGCTAACAATCGGCATTTGGCTCCTTTCCCACTTGGGAAAAAAGCTGGATCTAACGCCCGCTGGCAAGCTGCGTGGCCTCAGTCACACCCATCCCCCCCATCCTGAAAATGCTCCTGACCACTTGGGAGGTCGACCACCTACTCGCATTGGACCAGAACCTCAGTCAAGACATAAATGTAATGCCTATTGCCCAGAGGACATTATGAGGGAAGGAAGAAAATATGTGTTCTGCTAAGTCTGTTTTAAGGTTAGAATCTCTCTGACCATCTTGTTACTCATGAGTCGCACAGTGACACATGGGTTGGCAGCAAAATAAAAAAAGTATAAATAGACATAGTTTTTTCCCCAATCTGGCTGAGTTTGAACAATTATTGAAAGAACCGCAGGACAAATTTTCAGTTCCTAAATGTTTAAAGATCATAGAAACATACTGAGAAGACTGTAACAGCAGTAAAAATGGATCCCACAAATTAACTCTGAGGGCCAATTACAAATGTCACAGTTTTTTAGGCGTGTATAAGTAAGAAAAAAGAAATATTCTTAAAAAAAAAATCATTCTAATTTCACTTCACGGTTCTAAGATCATTTCGGTATTTCGGCCACATGAAAAACATGGTAAACAGTTGATACATTAACATTCATCAAACTCTCTGTTATCATGTAAAATTATAAATACAGTTAAACTAAGTGAGAACTTCATTGTTATGATTATATCTAATAAATCCATTCAAACTGACCTAATGTATCCAGTCTCTTTTTAAGGGAACGGTTAATATATTAAGCTCACAGAAATGAATCCAATCAGCTCCAGATTTTACCCTTTTAGGTATAGTAGATTACACCATCTAAACTATAATCCACAGCAGAAGGATTTTCCTCCCTCATGTTGCCCATAGGGATTTATTTCTGACAAGTTGTACTTCCAGCCTTTGTCCGCTAGAGGGCGGTGTTGATTTTTGTTTTGGAGGATCTCTTTTAAATTTAGTTTGTACTATTAGGATTATCTTTTAAAACGTTAGTGTTGATCTTAGGCTGAAAATTGATAGATAACAGATAGTAAATATCAGAAAACTAATTATCTCAAAATAAACACTGTTTTTCACTTTCCTTCACATTTTAATCACACAAGCCAATATGAGCACAAGTTGTGATAGGCTACAAAGCTGGGCTGAGAACCCAAAACCATCATGACTTATACTGAGTGAATGCCAGCGGTATAATTTGTAGTGCTGACAACAGCAAAACGCCTCTGCCAAAACAAATAATCTGCTAAGCCATGATACTATCAGTGAGTAGCTCTCATGAATCTTTCAATGTCTTTTTTAATGGCTGTTTCTTGAACCATTATGTTTCATATCATTTGCAGAATAATGATAAGAAGAATAAACATCTACAGTAATAAATTAGGGGCTGTTCAATGGCTGTATTTTGATCTTATCTGTACATTTCTACAAAAGGCTGCATTGCTTTCATTTTAATGTCCCATTTTCAGCTATATGCAGGGGCAACTTCATGAAACACACAGTGCATGTTTGTAAATGTTTAATAAATAACAATATAAACATAATTATTCAATATAAAAAAAACCAAAAACAAACAAACTTTATATAGCAGACCTGGGTTAAATTGTATCAACAGAATTATTTTGTTTGCTTTCTCAGCAAGACGGGTTTTCTGTAAGGCAACAGCAAAGAAGAAATGATTACAAGTATTTATACACTGTGTTTGTCTGCCAAAACTTTTACAGGCATGTTACTGTGTTACTGACTCGGCTGCTATTAACAGCAAATATTTTAGCCTCTGCTTTGTAGAAGCTCCAATCCCTTGAACATGTAAACTAAATCACTGTGTTTTCAGAAGCTGTGGTTTACAGTGCAGCTGTGGTCTGGTCTATAAGCCAGCGTCTTTTGTCCAAATCTGGAAGTTAGTACTGTATAATTCTTTTTTCCCCTCATATAAATTGTTGTTGATCGTAAAAAATAATCTATCAAATTGTAAATTGCAGCAGACATGTGGAGTCTGCAGGTATGGGGCTAATTTTATGCGGTTTTGTGATTTTATTAGGATCTAAATAATAATAAAAGCTCTTTCAGTGAAAATGCTAGTGGATAAAAATGATCAAACATTCTGGGTATTTATTGGACTGCTCCATTTCTTTGTTGAGCAGTGCAAGAAAGAATTGGAAGCAGGACAATGTGAAATAACCAAAAGTTCACGTTAGCCTTGTTGTTTTATCAAAAGTGACATTTTGAATGATATTAAGGCCTGATAGTGCTACCCAAACCTTTGAGTGATTTTACAAATACATTTTTCAAACTACATTTAATGTACTTTGATTTAGTAATATATTGAGGTAATGGATAAAAAACCTCTCTTTCCAAATATCCAACATCTAAAACAGCAAACCGTCCATTATGAAAGGAGAGATTTTTCTTATTCAAATCTTTGTGGTCAATTTCTTTGAATAGTAAAAGTCCTACTGCTGTGCTTACATAACTCAAAGTCACTAAAGTTAAAAGTCAAATTGCACATTCTTTGGCAGGATTTTCTGGTAGAGAGCTTAATTCCTGGTTCCTTTTCTACAAGTTGATAAGTTGATGAGAAACAAAGAAGCCCTCGACCACCAATATTGCCTCCACCGTGTTTAACTATCATGATGTTCTATTTTGGAAACTGTAAGGGGAACAAAGTTTCTGAGAAGTTCCAATTTTGACACTACAGTCCATTAAAAGAAATCTTTGACCATTCTCTTTCCTATTGTTGAATCAAGAATACTGGCCTAGGGGAACTGAGGCTTTCAGAGCTTTAGCTATTTTCTGGGTTCTTCTTTGAACACCATGATGATTCAGCAAAGGGTTTCTTGGAATAATTTAGGTAGGCGGGGATTTCATTCAGTTCACCTGATTCACAAAGGCTTGGAGATCCTTTTCTAACCCTTTCCAAGCCGATGGATGTTGATGATGTTTCTCATCTCTTTCTTAATTTTGGGACATGGCTTTTTTAGTTAAATCTTCTTTTAAAGTAATTTCTTTCTTTTCCTAGGTTGTCAGAAGACACGCATAGGTGAGGTGAGAATAACTGCATTTAAAAGAGTCATAAATCACATTTATTCATGAGTTAATAAGGAAAAGATAATATATCTAAATGTATTATTTTTTTTACAATATTATATGTTCATATCCACAATAAGTTCATAACTTATTGTGGATAACGTTTTAAATTAGAAATTCAAAAACAATGTTTTGTTTGGTCATCTTTACACAAAGTATGTTTTAACAATACTAGTGTAAAAAACCAAATCCTACAGAAATCTATTCAATTTTTTCATCGGCATTGTATTTTGCTGAATATGTTAGAATAAAAATTCTGTTGTTACTTTCAATTGATGGAATCGGTTTGTACCATAAATATTTTGCAAATAAATTCTTCTAAATGTAGTAGATTTTAAAGAGCACAGGCTATATTGTTTACTAAAAGGAAATTTCGCACTTCAAGTTTTTTCCTTTAGAAACTACATCGTCTAATGCTATAATGATGCAATGAACACTTGCATCTCAAGAAACTGGCCTTTTTTGTGAACCACAGCTGAATGAAACACTTTTACAATTCTGATAATACTTTAGTAATGACAAACTTGTAGGTACTCTTTGACCCAGGTCTGGTGTGAATACATGTAGTCCCAATACTTTGACACATAATATAATAATTTACTTTGTGCAGGCCTTTGGTGATAATTTATTTGCAGGAACATACCTGTTTACATTTTATTGTGTTTGTCTATATTGTGTTCTGAGTGCCAGCCTGTCGGCTCGGTCTTCACTGCCTCCATGACTTGCGGCTGAGCACACACACGCAAGCCACGTTGATGCGTATGAGCCTCCAAGCCACCAGGTTCTTGAATGAAGTCAGTGCTCGAACAAAAGTGTGTGAGTTGGTGCAGTAGGAGTTCCAGTGCCTCCCGTCAATTCCTAAACAGCCTGAGCCTCCAGAGCCAGGGCTGTGACACGTCGTCTCAAAGAAATACTGCTTCTTGTTAACATTATTTATGTTCACATTTGGGAGCACTGTCACCTCATTGCCTGAGATGTCTGTGGCTTTGGTCTTGTTGCCCACCCAGACACTAACACTCTCACACACAGAGTACACCCCCCGGTGTTGAGGCTGTCCCGCTCGCCTTCGAGTCCTCCTGCTGATACCATGCTCCCCCGTTGGTTCCACATTGGGGGGCTGTGAGCTGAACCGCACCCTGGGTGAGAGGTAATGACGCTTGCTGAAGAGTTTAGGGTCCACAGTTGGGATGGAGGTTGAGTTTTTCTGTTGATCTGTTGTGGAGCTGCACGAGACCCCTGTGATGGTGGCCAGAGCCTGGGCACTGAAGACGAAAAACAGGACCAGCATGGATGACCTCATGGGCACACGATCTGAAATAACCAATGAGAGAAGAGAAAAAACTGTTAAAACAAAGATAACAAGATTCTGCATGAAAGAAAAAACTTGCCGTTGTCGTATTAGACTACCAACTCAGAGACTAGTATTAATCTTTCATTCAGATTTGCATCACCCTATGCATATCTGGACAATTTCTTGCAGTCGCTCAGAAACAAGTTCAGAAACAAAGCAGGATTATCTTTATATAAAATTAGCACAGTTCTAATAAACCCAACCCATGGTGATAAGGAGCACCTCAGGATGCAGCCTTAAAGAAATAGTACACCCAAAACATGATTAGCCTTCATTTTCTACTCACCCCCATGCTGAACAACACTCTGGAGTACTTTTTTGATATCTCAAATGCATCTGGAGATCTGGGAGGCTTCTTGCTGTCTGCAGACATTCAAATAATGGAGGTCTATGGTGCCCGAGGCAGAAAGGTCCATAAAAGTCCACAAAAACGTGTCAATATTCCTCCATACTGCTCGTCCAATGTATTCCAAGTGTCCTGAGTGGGTAGCATCCAGAATTTACTCGAAACGAAGTCATTTAGAATGTTTTTAGAGCATAAACAGTGGTGTATAGGAGTGGTGTAACTGAAAATGTTTTGTCATTGTCTCCTTCCTATCTCCTCTTTCTTTCATCTTTTGTCCTTTTTTTTTTTTCTTTTTCCTTCTTCTTCTTCTGTTTTTCTGCTCTACTTACATTGCAGTGTCCATATGAACTGTAAAACTCCCTGCATAATTATAATAAAGCAATTTATATACATGAAACAAGTGGAGCAGTATGGCAATTGCGATACCGCTACACTTGTGGAAGTAAAATCTGTTGGGCTCCTTTTGGCATCAAGACAATTATTCTTATTGCCACCTTGCCAGACAGGACACTGTGAAAAAAAAAAAAAAAAAAAAAAAAAAAAAGAATGTTTTTAGAGCATAAACAGTAGTGTATAGGATTTCCTGAAAGCGCGCACGTGCGCGCTCACGACGCTACGGAAACCGCGGCAGACCAAACCAGACGAAAGTGCGCATTCAGCTCGGCAAAGAACTCATGCTCTTCCTCAACACTGAAGTCCTCAGACATTTTTCTTTCGTTGTTTCTTTCTTTGCACAGGTAAACAGCACATTTCTTCTTCTACGCTTGCATTATTGGCAGAGCAGACGCTGAATGCGCACTTTCATCTGGTTTGGTCTGCCGGCTTCCGTAGCGTCATGAACGCGCCGGCGCGCGCTTTCAGGAAATCCTATACACTACTGTTTATGCTCTAAAAACATTCTAAATGACTTCGTTTCGAGTAAATTCTGGATGCTACCCACTCAGGACACTTGGAATACATTGGACGAGCAGTATGGAGGAATATTGACACGTTTTTTGTGGACTTTTATGGACCTTTCTGTCTCTGTCACCATAGACCTCCATTATTTGAATGTCAGCAGACAGCAAAAAGCCTCCCAGATCTCCAGATGCATTTGAGATATCAAAAAAGTACTCCAGAGTGTTGTTCAGCATGGGGGTGAGTAGAAAATGAAGGCTAATCATGTTTTGGGTGTACTATTCCTTTAAAGGAACCTGTCAATAAAAGAGATTACTAGTGGTGGCATGGTTTCCACTAATCTGCTTTCTTTTTAGCAGATTAGCCTTCTATATACTTATGCTGCTATAGGCTTAGCCTGCTTAGGACAGGGACCCCTTTTCATCATTATGCCTATTCAATCTCAATTCTTCCATTCTGCAATATTTATTTAGTACAACCTCTAATTTATACCCTTTTTCGTTTTTCTCCTCATCGTAGCTTCATCTGGTCTCTTCTTGTTTGGTTGTGACACCATCCTGGAGAGAAATATCAACTGTGCTGCTGCCATCAACAACTTTGTATATAGATGTTGGAGTTTTATCTGTTTGTCAGTGTAGTCCTGTTTCTCTTATGTGACTAATTGTATGTCCGACATTCGAGCT
This sequence comes from Cyprinodon tularosa, assembly GCF_016077235.1. Classification (NCBI taxonomy): domain Eukaryota; kingdom Metazoa; phylum Chordata; class Actinopteri; order Cyprinodontiformes; family Cyprinodontidae; genus Cyprinodon; species Cyprinodon tularosa. Next base: position 135,430 of record NW_024038232.1, read on the forward strand.
CGTCTTCCTGGCTTTGTGTTTACTTGACAGGGTTGACAGTTACCTTTTGTATTTTTGCATCTTTCTGTCTGCTTCTATCTCCTTGAACCCAAGTCGGCATCGGCAGATGGCCACTCACTCTTAACCTAATTCTGCTGGAGATTTCTTCCTGTTAAAAGTGAGTTTTTGTCTCCACTGTCGCTACAAGCATGCTTGGTGTGAGGGATTTCTTTGGATTCGATAAGTCGATGCAGTCAGCTAGTTTTCTTTAGATAGAAAACTTTGAACCAATCTGACTGTATGATCTGCTTGAATTGCCACTGTAAAATGCCTTGAGATGACACATGCTGTGTATATATGTATCAATTCAATTCAGTTTATTTATAATTCACAACACATGTTATCTCAAGGCACTTTACAGAGGCCATTCATTGTAACTCATTTGGATTTAGAATGATAAACCATGAATTCGTTGTAATTTTAGATTTAAGAAATAGAAACCACAAGTTGTAACAAGTAACTTAAAGTTTGTATAACCTGCTGGTAAATAAATGGGTCTCTTGTTCTCTTAGCTATGGTGGTTTGATATTATCTGTTAAAATAATAATATCACTTGATCATGCCTGTTGTAACATTCCACACTACAAAGTCAGCAACTGAAAATACAAGATTTGAGCTAATATCATATCAGATTAGTATTAGCAAATGGATGTTAACAGACAAAATCTATGCTACCTGAGTGAGTGTGACCTATTTTTCCAGAGGATGAGGAAATAATTTAATTCCTAGATATATAAAGCTAGTAGAGACTTACCCCAAAGGACTAACATCTGAAATCTGACCAAGAAGTCTGTGTAAGGATTACTCAGGGGGCTTAACTTTTGACAGAAGGCCACGGATGACTTTCTTTTTGTCCCAATATGTGCTACTTATGTATCCAATAATTATCCATTGAGAATAGACTTTAAAATTCATCTGTTACTCTATAAATCATTGGCAAGTCTAGCACTTAAATTCAGTTCAGACATGTTGTCAGAACTAAACATGGAGAAGCAGCATTTAGTTCTTCTGCTCCACTACTCAAGAACAAACTTATAGGAGTCTTGCAACGTCCCAAACTGGAATCATCCCTGCAGGAGGAGCCAGTGTTGCAGTGTGCCATTTAAAAGTGTACAGTCAGAGAGGACGCTTTCTGACAAAGCTGTGAGTTACCACATCAAATGGAGCCCCTCAGATTCAGTTTGTTTTTGGAACAGACTCATTCAAATCTCCCCCAAGAGCTTTGAAAATGGACTGGTTCTGGACTTATGTATCCAACAAAATTTCAGAAGACTGTAAAAGGGCTGAAACCCAAATTTGTTTACATAATAGTTACACCACCTATTCGATGTTGTCTTTCATTGATTTACTTAAACTTTTCTCTAAAATATCATCAGATTAATTTTATAAACTTTTCTTTACCTGCTACCATTATTCCACTGTAACGTCCTTCCCTCTCTGTGTTTCCTTTTCTTATGTTCTGTTCACATACGGACTTTTATATGGTCTCGTTATTGAAATGTGCAAAACAAAATCCTCTCTTTCCTTGTCTCACTATGTCTTTTGTTATTAAAGAATATTGAAATATTTATCACAGGTTTAGGTTGTTTTCAAAACAGTTAAAGGTATAAACACTTTTGCAATAAATATTAAGAAGCAAATAGATAAAATGTATTTAATATGTTAAAAAGGAAATAAATTGAGAACTTATGAGAATATATTGAGAGTTTTACAAGAGCCAATTTAAGATGTTTTCACATCTAGGTAGAACATTTTTTATGGAATTTTGATCTGATCATTCACCATTTTCCATAGTACCTGTGAATTGTGCAAAGAAAGACATGGAAGCAGAATAATTATTCAAATTAATGTCCAAAGCCTTGACAGGGCTCTATTTATGTAGCCTTCTATTGAAGTGGGTTTTGCTTTGAAATGTGGGGCTAAGTATGCATCATAAGCAAAACAATATTGTCTCTTGGTAAAAGTTTGAATAAGCTGAATAGAGCCTTGAAAACTGCAGAATTAGTTCCACAGTAGCATGGGGAAAAAATTATTGGAGTTACCCTTATACAGCCTCTAAATTATCCCAAAGTATCTGTAAGATGAGCAGGACAAACTGTACTAATCCAGACCCCCTTCACACAATTTAAAGAAGCATTAAATATTTTTTTGCAGTGTTTTAACTGCACAGATTAGGATTGGTTTTCACAGCAAAAGGAGAACATCTCCTATAATGGGCAGGTTTCTGTAATTATTTCACATAGCAAGCTGTGATTTGTGAAACATTGCCTGGGGGACCAATAGGTGGAGTATGGGATCAAGCATTAAACCATTCAGCAATCATTAGCAATAAAAAAAACAAAAACATTTGTCACATGATGGTGTTATCAGTTATTGCGTAAAAAATGACGGCCAATTCCTAACCGGCCTTTGAACCCCGATGGTTTTAGAAACCAAAATAAACATGAATGGAAATTTTGTTCAGTTACATTTTTTCCCCAGATAAAAAGTAGAAGCAATAAACACTATGACTTGACTTCAGAGGTTTACATGTAATTTTCATATAAATAACTAGAAATGAGTAACACACTCTTTAATGAAGGAAAAGTAGCTGCAACTATTACATTTCGGTACATTGTTTAATTTCTACTTTATCTGTTAATCATAATTTTTTGTCACCACGTAACAGAATCTCTGTACTTTCAGTATTGAATAAACTGGCAAGCAGTGTACTGTATTTAAAGCTGGCTTGTTTAAACCTGCGGTGGCTCTGCTGCAACCAGAATCTGTCAGCTAACCTGCCTATTAAATGCTGTGTTTGCCTCAGGTGTCAGGATGAGGGCTGCTGTATAGAAGCTGTTGGCACAACAAACGAACAGGAAAATTCACTGCCTCTAGACTAGGACATAATGGGAGCTATGTGACACTGAGCCAAGATACACCCAGCTTGTAAGCTTTGTTCAACTCTAACATATAGAGTCTCAGCCCTCTGATCTCTTCTTAGTCCCTCTGTTTGGTTCCTGGCATGAGAGAAATAATTGCATTTCATGGCTTTTATTTGAGTATAATTGCCATAACTATTGCTAACAAATTAGATCTGGATAAAATTAGGTTTTGTCTGAACTTCTATGATTTAATTTAAACAAAAAAGGGAAAGGATCATGATGAAACTCAAATGATTCTACAGCTCAAACTCAAGACTACAAGTTGAACAAACTAAAAAACATATTCTATGTCATTAATTTCAATTGATATAAAAAATATAAATATTAGCTCTAAAGTTCATACTGTTATGATTTGTTTATCATCTTCAAAAACGACCATTTGAAAAAAGTATTTTTAGAAGAATCTGTAGTAAAGGTTCAATGTGTATTTCACTTGTATTCCAGAGCAGCCCTTTGAGCAATAAATACAAACATAACTTCATGTTCTGCATGTACACCTAGATAAATATTGAATACTAGTAAAATCTCTATAATCTCTAAATTAAGGTCTATAGATATCAATGATAATTTGCATTACAATCTGTTGTATCCTTAATGAAAATCGGATTTAATCCGGGAGGAATGGGACAAGGGATGGGTCACCCACACCCTGGATGACACACACCCTGGATGCATATGTTACCTCCTCATTAAAGGGCAAAGACAAAGAGCTTTTTACACTTTCATGCATATGGCTATGATTTATAATCACTTATCATCTTGCAAATCCCACCCAGAGGAAGATGGAGCATTTAGAGAAAATCCCTGTAGGCACAAAGAAAACATGCCTGGTCCAAACTCCACATGCTCTTAAATTTAAGGAGTACATGAAGTTCAGCTTTATGAGCAAAGGGGCAGGCCTTATTGTTACAACATGTTTTACAATCAATATATTTTTAGAAAAAGATGTGCTTTTAATAAACATTGCAGTAAACAACTGCCAATGTGACACAATTTGTTTAAACTATTTTTATTGTATATGTTTCCTAAACATCATAAGAGGCTGCTATTTATGATATTTTACACGTAAGGGTTAAAATAGATATTTTTTAAATTTATGTAACAATAGAAAACTAGATCATATTGTGCTATACAGCAAAAATGCTAAATAATCTTATGTAGTTGTGGCTTTAGTCAAAAACAAAATCCGATTGTAAAGTAAAAGAAAAGGGACAATTTTATTTATGCCAGAAATATAAACACATATTAGCATATTTCCATACCTTACCTTTCAGTGTCTGTGTGAACTGTTTCACCTCAGAGGCTCCTACAGAACGTAATTATAGCTCTTTGAGATCTTGGCGCCTCCTGCCATAAGGCCTGGCCGTGGCCCCATGCAGCACACTTCTGCCCTGCTATGCCTCGGCTCTTCAGCCCTGTTCAGAGACAAGCCGAGAAAGTGTTTTACAGTCGCCTCATAAACCCTACTGTAAACACATTCTTTGGAAGACCGATGCGGGAAAAGAAAGTTCAAATGTTTTGTCGTTTTCATCAGATCATCAAATCTGAAAATACCAACATAATGAGGTAGATCTGCACGATAAAGATTATGTAGAATAAGATTATAATGTGCATTTTTTGTGCATATTTTTTTAAGCATTCTGACATTTTTGTCTGGATTTTAAAATTCAAATGCAGTCAAAGACAGATATTTGGAATAATAATTCAGCTTTGAAGCTTAGAAAGTAGAAACCAGAGAATTTAGTAATCTTTTATCTATATCATGATCATATCTAATGAAAACTGATACTTAATGGGTCTGAATTAATTCTGAAACAGAATTTTTCCAAATTTAGGTTCAAGATTTGCAATTTAGTGGCTACCAATATAATACACATAGAAAGTAAATACAATACAGTACAGATATAAGTACAACACGATACATAGAAGTCTTGGAAGTGGATAATGTAGAAGAAAGGACAAAATCATATGGAGGGGGCTAGCACTATGCACTGAAGGATAATATATTTCTTGTTGCAATTTTATTTTTTTATATATTGGATAACTAGAACGGGAAGCTCAGTTAATCAATAGGTCATTCAGATCAAGCGTAAAACCAATAAATGATTATTTGTAAAATAATTATAAATTACATTTGCTTTACACCAAGACTTTTTAGTCTTTTACCCAAGTTTGGACTTCTTGACTGACTGTTACAATCCTATTGTCTTTCACCAGTTTAATAATTTAGACTATGTTTGTCAGCAGAGTTATTAATCACCAACCAAACGAAATTATCTCTGTTACTTTAAGTGTTGACCAAAAGGGGGCTTTCATCGCATAAATAACCACAGGTTAAAAATATTTGTACCTTCATTGGCTTATAATAGTCATTACAGTATTAATGTGTTTAACAACTAAGCAAACACTACAAATTTCTGAAAATAAGCATAAGGTAAATGAGAAGCTAATAAAAGGGGAAAGGGGGCTCTAATGCTTTGTTCATGTTGCACGCAATTTAAGCAGCAGAAGCAGCTGGTTTACATGCAAAGTCAATGGTTGATGTGCATCAAGGCACATCAAAAGGTACTGTAGGGCATTTTGAGCAGCAGCATATCTACGCATCTGAGCAGCTGAAGCAGCGCCTCATGAGCTTCTGAAAATCTGATGAAAGTGACGCACAAGCAGCAGCTGATGGAGTAGGAAAAATTTAACTTTTGAGGCTCGATGCACCAAATCAACCAATCAGAGAAGCTGATGTAGGAGCTGGCAGGGAGACAGACACAGCAGTGCTGATGCAGATATCTATGATCACTCCACTGAAACATTTTATTAATGTCTAAAAACACTGCATTCAAGTGAGCCACCTCTTTGAAAACGGCATTTAAGAATGCTAACATCTACTTCCAGCGACAAACAGTAGCGGAAACTCCCCAGCCTCCGACAGCAGAATAATATTTTAAGGCAGCATCGTAACTTTGATGAACTGACTGCACAGAGGATGTTTTGATGTGGACTTTTTCACTTAGAAAATACACTATATTGCCAAAAGTATTTGCTCACCCATCCAAATTATTGGAATCAGGTGTTCCAATCACTTCCATGGCCACAGGTGTATAAATTCAAGCACCTAGGCATGCAGACTGTTTTTACAAACATTTGTGAAAGAATGGGTCGCTCTCAGGAGCTCAGTGAATTCCAGCGTGGAACTGTGATAGGATGCCACCTGTGCAACAAATCCAGTCGTGAAATTTCCTCGCTCCTAAATATTCCACAGTCAACTGTCAGCTGTATTATAAGAAAATGGAAGTGTTTGGGAACGACAGCAACTCAGCCACGAAGTGGTAGGCCACGTAAACTGACGGAGCGGGGTCAGCGGATGCTGACGCGCATAGTGCGAAGAGGTCGCCAACTTTCTGCAGAGTCAATCACTACAGACCTCCAAACTTCATGTGGCCTTCAGATTAGCTCAAGAACAGTGCGCAGAGAGCTTCATGGAATGGGTTTCCATGGTCGAGCAGCTGCATCCAAGCCATACATCACCAAGTGCAATGCAAAGCGTCGGATGCGGTGGTGTAAAGCACGCCGCCACTGGACTCTAGAGCAGTGGAGACGCGTTCTCTGGAGTGACGAATCGCGCTTCTCCATCTGGCAATCTGATGGACGGGTCTGGGTTTGGCGGTTGCCAGGAGAACGGTACTTGTCTGACTGCATTGTGCCAAGTGTAAAGTTTGGTGGAGGGGGGATTATGGTGTGGGGTTGTTTTTCAGGAGCTGGGCTTGGCCCCTTAGTTCCAGTGAAAGGAACTCTGAATGCTTCAGCATCCCAAGACATTTTGGACAATTCCATGCTCCCAACTTTGTGGGAACAGTTTGGAGCTGGCCCCTTCCTCTTCCAACATGACTGTGCACCAGTGCACAAAGCAAGGTCCATAAAGACATGGATGACAGAGTCTGGTGTGGATGAACTTGACTGGCCTGCACAGAGTCCTGACCTCAACCCGATAGAACACCTTTGGGATGAATTAGAGCGGAGACTGAGAGCCAGGCCTTCTCGTCCAACATCAGTGTGCAACCTCACAAATGCGCTTCTGGAAGAATGGTCAAAAATTCCCATAAACACACTCCTAAACCTTGTGGACAGCCTTCCCAGAAGAGTTGAAGCTGTTCTAGCTGCAAAGGGTGGACCGACGTCATATTGAACCCTATGGATTAGGAACGGGATGTCACTTAAGCTCATATGTGAGTCAAGGCAGGTGAGCAAATACTTTTGGCAATATAGTGTATATTGAAACTACCTTTTACCCACTTATCACAACACATATATCAAAGCTGCTCTCTGCATTGAACACAGGAGCTGCACAAGCATCAGAGGCATCTGGACGCACTTTACTGGACACACTTCAGGAGCATCGAATATGCTCTTGAGGCAAATTTGACCAGCACAATTTTCAAAAATGAAGCAGCAGGTGCATGTGGTGTGAACGTAGTAAGTTAGAGTCCATTCAGAGTAAGGAATCCTCAAGTTTTTAGGATTGGTGCATGACACCAAGGACATTTAAGACGCCCTTTGAAATAGATAAGCAGATAAATGGGAATGACAGCTGATACAGAGATCTTGCAATCGAAAGAGTGAAGCTTCATCTGATTTTAGAGTGAAAAATGAACCACGACTAACTAGCCTATCCAACCGTAGCACCCTAACTCGTCAGACACGCAAAAAAAAAAAACAGAGACAAAAACACACAGTGCTGATCTTTCAGTCGGGTCAGTGAGCATTAGAATTCAGTTCAGAATCTTAAAAACGTAAAAACCATCAGCTGTTGAATTAAAAAGCCTTTTTTCAGATAAAACACAAAACACAAGATGTGCAAAAATACTATTCTAATATTACCCTAGCCCAGGGTAACCAGTAGGCATCAGAAAAAAAGGGGAAATGGGGTTACTGTGTGTTGGCTCGGAGGAGAGGATTCATAGTTATTCCAAAAAAGTTAAAACACAATCCACTGGACTTCGCTTCCCCTCCAGGGAGCTTTTTCAATTCAAAATGTCAGAATTGGCATTGAGTTTGAAGCTTTATACAGGTGCTGGTCATAAAATTAGAATATCATGAAAAAGTAGATTGATTTCAGTAATTCCATTTAAAAAGTGAAACTTGTATATTATATTCATACATTACATACAAACTCATATATTTCAGATGTTTATTTTGTTTAATTTTGATGATTACAAATGACAACAAATGAAAATCTCAAATTCATCATATCAGAAAATTAGAATATTGTGAAAAGGTTCAAAATTGATGGCCCCTGGTGCCACACTCTAATCAGCTAATTAACTCAAACCACCTGCAAAAGCCTTTAAATGGTCTTTCAGTCTAGTTCTATAGGCTACACAATCATGGGGAAGACTGCTGACTTGACAGTTGTCCAAAAGACGACCATCGACACCTTGCACAAGGAGGGCAAGACACAAAAGGTCATCGCTAAAGAGGCTGGCTGTTCACAGAGCTCAGTGTCCAAGCACATTAATAGAGAGGCGAAGGGAAGGAAAAGATGTGGTCGAAAAAAGTGTACAAGCAAGAGAGATAACCGCACCCTGGAGAGGATTGTGAAACAAAACCCATTCAAAAATGTGGGGGAGATTCACAAAGAGTGGACTGCAGCTGGAGTGAGTGCTTCAAGAACCACCACACACAGACGTATGAAAGACATGGGTTTCTGCTGTCGCATTCCTTGTGTCAAGCCACTCTTGAACCACAGACAGCGTCAGAAGCGTCTTGCCTGGGCTAAAGAGAAACAGGACTGGACTGCTGGTGAGTGGTCCAAAGTCATGTTCTCTGATGAAAGTAAATTTTGCATTTCCTTTGGAAATCAAGGTCCCAGAGTCTGGAGGAAAAGAAGAGAGGCACTTCATCCACGTTGCTTGAAGTCCAGTGTAAAGTTTCCACAGTCAGTGACGGTTTGGGGTGCCATGTCATCTGCTGGTGTTGGTCCATTGTGTTTTCTGAGGTCCAGGGTCAACGCAGCCACATACCAGGAAGTTTTAGAGCACTTCATGCTTCCTGCAGCTGACCAACTTTTTGGAGATGCAGATTTCATTTTCCAACAGGACTTGGCACCTGCACACAGTGCCAAAGCTACCAGTACCTGGTTGAAGGACCATGGTATCCCTGTTCTTAATTGGCCAGCAAACTCTCCTGACCTTAACCCCATAGAAAATCTATGGGGTATTGTGAAGAAGAAGATGCAATACACCAGACCCAACAATTCAGAAGAGCTAAAAGCCACTATTAGAGCAACCTGGGCTATCATAACACCTGAGCAGTGCCACAGACTGATCGACTCCATGCCACGCCGCATTGCTGCAGTAATACAGGCCAAAGGAGGCCCAACTAAATACTGAGTGCTGTACATGCTCATACTTTTCATGTTCATACTTTTCAGTTGGCCAACATTTCTATAAATCCTTTGTTTTTATTGGTCTTCAGTAATATTCTAATTTTCTGATATGATGAATTTGAGATTTTCATTTGTTGTCATTTGTAATCATCAAAATTAAACAAAATAAACATCTGAAATATATGAGTTTGTATGTAATATATGAATATAATATACAAGTTTCACTTTTTAAATGGAATTACTGAAATCAATCTACTTTTTCATGATATTCTAATTTTATGACCAGCACCTGTACTATATAAAGTTTCATACTCAGCTCTAATTCTGACATTTTGAATTGAAAAACCTTCCTGGATAGGAAGTGAAACATCTTGAAACTTGGAAAAACCAAGTCCAATAGATTGTTTTTTAACTTTTATGTAATTTTCCTCAGCTGCTTCACCAGGAGGGTTGGTGATGAAAAACATTACGTTCAACTTGATTGTCCAATTCTCTTTGAATCATAATGTGGTTTCAGCTGAAGACTGGTGTGTCACGCCTATCAGACCCAAGGGGCCAAATGGGAAAGAAGAAGCAAAGCGGAAGGCAACTGCTTAAGTAATCTCTGTCACAGGGATTTGATGTCACGCAGGAGTCACTCCGCTTACATCATTTGATATTTGATCTCCAACATGGTGCAATATCCACAATACGAAAGAGGTGTGAAACTAAGCTCAAATATTTTGAAATAACCAACTTGGCGAATCATGCTACACTAGTTCACACACTGAGCAAAGAAAAACAGCCTAACATATCTACTTCCATCAGCCAGACAACTATGATAGAAAGAGTGCCAAAGTTTCCTCTTTATAGTGCAGCATAACTCCTCACTTGAAAAAGGACAAGCAAATGTCAAAGCCCAATTTTACTGCTAAGGATTTCTGACCATAAACAGCAAAATTGAGAGCCTGGGCTTTAAGGGCCGTGGAGGATCCTCTGAATATAAATTCACCTCTCAAAGATTTTCACCATATCAATGATCTCCATATTTAACAATGTGGCCACAGCAAAGTGAATGGAAACAGAAATACACTTTCCACTATTTACCACCAAAGTTTACATAAAAAGATCATAACATTTATGATCCAATCCATAAAAAGATTATTTCTATACAAATAGCTATTTTTTAAAATCATTGATGTAATGTCTTATGAAACAAGTAGCACGCTTGCAAAATGAAAGGAATGTAAGCCACATGTAAACAGCTGTTAATCTAGATGACTGTGCTGTACTCCTGTGCAGAATCCACATCAGCACACAGGAAGTGTTCAACAAATTAAACAAAGGTGGTCTCTGGATGTCAGGGGGTTTAAAGGGTGCATGTTTCAGTGGACAATTGTTCTCATTCATTTGCTGTTTTTTTGTGCTTCACGGTGACATTTCTTTTAGTGGATACTTTAAAAAATGCCCTAAAACTGGAGGAAAAACCACTGCTCTAATAAATCCCTCAGCAGCAATTTATGTCATGATATATGTGCTTAAAATACATTTTTAGACTGGTCTTTTCTCCTGAATCCTACAGCAGCTTTTTTAATTGGCCCTTGAGATGCTTGGGCTCAGTCGTGCATAAATCTATCTAATGCGCATAAGTAATAAGGAACAGACCTAAGCTCATAATATAAAAATGGTTTTAAAATGAATAGCATGCCTTGATGATTGGATACCTGCTTTAGGAAATAAAATACTCAACAGGAAGACTAGTATTATGTATGAATAAAGACAAGCTGTGTGAGAAAAACCCCCAAAACATTTAAAAAGTATGGCAAAGTTTAAGTGGAAAAAAAAATATCACCCAGGACTGTATAAAGAGAGAATTGGTTGATTGAGAACTAAATTAGTAAAGGAGCCAGGGCAAAAAAGAGCATCAAAAACAAACAAATAAAGCAAAATCTCAAGAACAAATGCAACAGCTTGATGTAAAACATAATTTATATGAAGCTGCAGCCTCATGAATGCTCATGAAGCTGCACTCCATTCCAAAATAAAATATATATTTGACCATCAATATATGTGAACTGAATAGCTAAGAGAGCCAGTAACCCAGAATTGGAAATTTTTCTAACCAAGAGAATATAAAAATAACACATTCAGAAGCAATGATTGTGAAGGTACAATCGAGAAAAAAAAAGATCTGCTCATTTCTGTTTCTTCTCTTTTTGAATGAAGAAAGAATAAATTCAATACGTATAATGAGATCAGATCACACATTATTTTGGCTAAAAGGGAGGAGTAATCCTAAAAACACATATTCAAAAAGAATGTATTTCTCCCTACGATGCTCGGTGGATAGGACAGAGAAACCAAACTTGAAGAAAACTAAAAGAAAACCGGACCTACAGCATAATTGTAAAGCTCTACCCTTATTTAGAAATTATTATTAAGTTATTTGATGACTGCTGCTTAATTAGCTTTTACAGTACCTTCCAGTTTTTTTACAAAACTGTCATGTCCAAATAAGCAGCTTTTGATGGTTTATTGTTGCTGAGTTTTATGCCTTTTATGTGTTTTCTGTGCTTTGACAGATTAGCCCAAGATTTTTTTGAAAAAAAAAAAAAAAATAATAATAATAATAATAATAAATTAGGCCAAAAACCTTTGCTTTTGGTTTATTCTGTAACTACCTCATGCCCATCAGTTACACAAAGAGACAAGTAACCCATAACTGCCAACCCAAAACACATTAACTCTAATGGAGTTTGTTAAATGAACCCTGGCTGAGATGACTGACAAAATGCCAAGCTACACAATCCAGTTCATGAACAATCTATTTGATAAAAAAAGAAAAGAAAAACAACAGGATGCATTCATTCATATGGTAAAAGTCTCAGACTCATTATAGTAACCTGATCCACCATGGCTGGCTGTCATTGAAAAAGGAAGGGAGCTGAAGATGATTTTATCTGAGAGCTTCCAATGAGCTTTAACTGATATGCCACTCTTTATGTTACCATGGTGATTAATGTGATAACCAGATAAAGCATCTCTTGTCTTAAATCTAAGACTCAGACTTAAGAAGTAGTTGAAAAATGCTGCAACCGAACGTGGACATAACTACATTAAAACATGCTATCTTTATTCTGATGATGGAAAGTTTACATCTGCTGCAATGTGTGGGTTGTTTCCATCTGTTTGGGTTTCCTTCAGCAGTCCAAAAACAAAGACTGATAGATTATTGAGTTATTCTAAGTTGCTCTTGTAGCAGCAGAAGGAGACAACAGGAGAAGATAACAAGTTTCCACAACATGGTCAAACAACATAACATGAGGACCAAGTGAACAACTCATGATCTGCACATAATATTTCACAAAGACACAATACTAATGCACACAGCATATTGTTACAACATATACATCTGGCATAAACTCATTACATATACAGCTTCTGTTACACAAGCATGTCAGACACACACGTCACATAGACACAAAACATGTCACAACACACATGGACACATTTTCTACGCAAATGGAACCCCATTCTTGAAAAAAAGAAGAAATTGCGGCTTGTTACTGCCCAATCCATCCCCCAAGCACCATTTGTACCATCGGCTCATTTGAATGCGTTTACATAAATAATGTAATTATGGGAAAAAATTATTTATATCCTTAACTCAGTAAAGAATCCTAATCCACATATTTAAATGATGCTTTATGACTTTTCTGAGACAATTTTGATGGTTTTACATTTTCTCCGTTAAACTGCTTGTCTGACGTCATCATGCTCAGAGTATTCCGGCAAAATATGATTAAACCATGTTATCTGGATATTAGTTGATTCTTTCTTTAAGTTACGCACTATGTACCATTATGTTAACGCAAAAGGAAAAAATAAAACTTAGAAAGCCGAAAAAGTTAGCTCATGCAAGTAGCGTACAAGCCCATTTCCAGACAGACGAGTGATAAAACAGAAAGGATTTTAATGCAGTTACAACGCCAGAGATTGGCACCAGTCCCAACATGACCCTGACGGAATAAGTGGGAGAAGATGGATGGATGGATGGATGGATGGATGGATGGATGGATGGATGGGTGAGTTATCACAGTCAGTGACACACACAATACTGCCTGGATGTCCTTCTTAATATGATGATCCTTCATTAGATTCTGAAGGTTCCATTAATAATACTTCATTATATTTACTGAGGCTACCAAATATATTTTTCTGACGTTACACACAGAGTTAAACTGCGCTTTTTCCACTCTCTTGGCTGTGGCTGCCACCGGTTACCATTAAATAACAATTGGTTAGCTCTGTCATTAAAATACATAATGACATTCATGCAGTGCCTTGCATAGAGCATTTATGGTGTAATGTGTGTGTGTGTGTGTGTAAGGAGGGAGAAACATGAGGATGAGCCTTGTACGCTAACTCTAAGGTACGGCTGTAATTTATCAGGGAAAATTGCTTGGTTTCATGCATGCGCACAGCTTCATGAATCTAACTTTTTGTTGGCATTCTCATTCTTTGCCGTTTAGGCCTGGGTGAACTTTTAGTATGCATCCCACGTAATCTTTGATAAATCAAACGGCTCTGGATATATTAGACCCAAGGTTGGTCTGTAATTTCCCTTTTCCTGGTAAATCAAATCCTGGTCTAACAAAAGGCATTTGCAATTACAGCACTAATCTTTTTTTTTTAACTACTTCTAAACTTGGCAAAAATGGGGGGAGGAAGACTGAGCCCACAGAGAGTTCACAAATGCACGGGGGTAATATACAAACTCCATGCAACAAGACCGGGAATCAAACCCAGAACCTTCTTGCTGCATTGCAACAAGCCACTTTGACACGTACAGCCAGTCTCCTCTCTGGAAATCCTCAATACAAGTTACATTAGATGCTAGTAGATGTAATTCTTGCACACAAATGCACAGCCTTGGCAGTTTGCTGGAGACAAAATGCATTCTCACTGCAACTCAACCGAATCATGGTCTGGCATCACTATGCTTAAATTAGCAGCTGTAACCCTGCCAATGAACAGTTGTCTAGTCCAGTTCAGTGCCTGGGATGTATTAACAGCGCATCCCAGAAACTGGACTCTGGCAGAGTAAAATGTGCCTCAAAAGTATGATGTAAAACCAGCTATATGATTGTAAAGGAGAGACAGAAGGTTTATTAAGGTTTCAAGACCTCTACAGATTCAGAAGAACACTGATATGGATGGGATCAACTTAGCTGATTAAATTAAAAACAGCAGGCATCTTCCACTAAAACCTGGACAGTGTGTATATTTTCCCACTTTGTAGACATAGTAATCACCATCTCTAGAGGAGTGACTGCCATTTTCTGGGAAAAGTTCAATTTGACATATGTGTTTTTCCGACCTCCACTGTAGGGGACACATCCTAAAAATAAATACTAATTTCGCTAAACTATGTTTTTCAGTCCATCAACTGAAACAAATGCTATGCATTGAAGAAAACAAGCTCAAATATTTTAAATGAGATGTAAAGATAATATTAATGAGTCAACACAAATCATCAAATGTAAATAATTGCTTATATTAATTTTCATTTAATTTGAAACTCAAGCTTAAGCAGTTGCCTGCTATATATACATTTACTATATAACTATTGTCCACTTAAAATTTAGAATAAATAGGGATTTTTCTCTGTATTTTTTTTTGTTTCAGGTGCAGTCTTAACAAAAGCAATTTAGGTTTTTTGTTTGTAAAAAAATCCACAAGTTTACATTACCATTCTAATACTGTTGCTTGCCAAAGTACCGTCCGAAAAAAACCATGGGTTTGTTGTAAAGCTAGATTATTATTCCTGAATCGTTACCATATGTCCAGTCTTTGAGAATTTCTCGACATAATTGAAGGCTGGATGCACATTTATGGACAGGAATGATAGGATCTAAGCATCATTTGTAATGACAGGACAGTAAATTAAGCCCAGAAGCAAATGCTAGAGTATTTTACTAAAGAGTTTCACGTATAGAATGAGAAAAATCAGACAGTTCAACACATACTAGAATGGACCTAATTCAGGGATAAAAGTCCTAGTGATTTTCCAGCAGTAAAAAGCGAATAATAATTTGGTCTCCACCGATTCTTTAAGCAGTTGTTTTCCTGCACAGATTTTGTGTCAGCCCACCTACAGTGTATTTGATTTGGAGTTGACTTGATTTGGAACCCAGCACAGCCACTAACTAACACCAAGCAAAAACAACATTACATGCCAGGCTAAAGCCATTCAGAGGCTATATAAAATTTCAAAGAGATCTTAGGATCTTTGCTTATTTTTGGTGTAGATTGTAACTAAATCCAAACTAGTCAGATTTGAGCCCTGCTGAGTCAGCATTTGCAGCATTTTGAATCATTTATCAGTATTACACATCTAGATAAACAGAGCCTTGCCACTAATTTCTTATAAACCATCATAACCTCAGTAATATTGTGGAGCTTATGGGAGATCCAGTGATTAAGTTTTCTTGAATTGAATTTAGGTTTAATTTTTGGATGCACCATTGTAAAAACCATTTTAAAACTTAATATAGTTTGGTTTAAACCACTCTGTATGTTTAGGATAATTGCTCTGTTGGAACATGAACTCTCAGCCCACTCTAGTTTTTTCATTGACACATTTTCTTTCAGAATTGACCTTCAGCTCAATTAATCTTTTTATCAAATTTGACTCTTTTCCTTACACCATTCCTACAATAACAGCTTCCTTCTAAGGCTCAGTTTCATAAGAGTACAACAGGTTATCTCAACTGTGCTGCTAATATCTAGAAAGTTGCCTTCGGCTTCCTAGCTCCCTCTCCTATTAGTGCTCTCTTTGTCTAATCTGTGTGATTGCGTATTTCAATCAATGCCTTATGTTGTTCAACAACAAACATGCAAAAACATAGTATCTTATTTATATTTTTAAGTTTGTTGTTGTAATTACACAAAGTTGTGGAAAGTTTAAACAGTCCACATTTTAATGCATGTCTATGTTTGACATTTTTCTTTTTTATCTAAAATAATATGGCCTACAGAGTACACAAAAAAATAAACTGGGTTTCTTGTAATATTTAATTATATCAGACTGTTGCCTTTCATGTTTTGGATTAGATTATATGATGTTAGCTAGGATATAATGCAGTATCCCTTCCCTTACTTAATATTTATGGTCAATTTAAATTGTAACATTGCAATTTCTATTCTATTCTATTCTATTCTATTCTATTCTATTCTATTCTATTCTATTATTTTCTTGTCTATTCTATTCTAAATTATATTTTCCAGTTTCAGGATTCCTAATGCCTTCATTCCATTTGTGTATTTATTTGTTAGTGTTGTTTGTTATTTATATGGTATAAAATCTGCCAAATTTCCTTTTATAATGTAAAGTCCAGACGCCCATTTAAACATTGGAAGATGCCAATTATGTTGGAATAATATTTGAGTGAATGTTTTTACCGCGCTTTCTAAATGTTGGCCACAGAATCTGCTTTCTACACCTGCAGATCTGTTCTGGCCTGTCTATAGTTTACAGGGAAGGGAAATGTCTTATTCTTCTCTGGGCGTCTTGTCAAAGAAAAGTTGTTAGGAAATATAATAGCTTGCAATCGAAGCTTGTAATTTCCATTATATCCTAACTGCTGTCCTGTTATATCAAGCAGTGGTTGTGTTCTACTATACTGATATCAGGCAGCAATGCAGGCAAAGGCAGCTCTGATTTAAGGCAGATGTGTAAAAATATCCTGGAAACAAACAGCCATAGTTGGCTTCGGCTGCAAACTGACATACAATTCAGTTTAGCTCCAAAGTAGAGCGGACATGATCAGTGAATTCAAAAATCACTGAGGAATAGTTTATAGTTTTTTTTCATCTAACACTTTTTATGAAGAAAAGAAACTTTAATCTCTTTGAGTTGATCCTCTGATTTGTTGCACTTGGACAACAAAAGCTTATTTTTCATGTTCATGTATTGTGACACATTCTTACAAAATATACCTCTGTGAAACAGTATTTACAACCTAAGTGGTTTCCACATGAGATTTCGACAATGAAATACATGCCTGTTTCACATCTATTATCATAAATACATCTCACTTCTTCAAACACCTAAAAAAGCCTCAGAAAATCTTTCTGACCTAGAAGATAAGTTGAAACTAGGACAGTAAACTGATATTTCAAAGGTTTGCATGTGTTAAAGCACATTAAAACTTGTTAGTGTTCATAAAACTGATCTGATAAAGAGGGGCATATCAGTTAAACATGCCTGCAGTGTGAATGTAGCCTAACAGGACAAAGATTATGGTAATGATGTGAGTGGGAACAGGTGTGCAGAGAAAGAACAAAGAAACCAATGGGAAGGGGACACTAGGGGCAACAGAGAGTAACTGGGAAATGTAACCTACAATTAATATATATATAAACAGTTACACACAGTTTTGTCTTTGCTGAATTGTTGTCTTTATTTAATGTCTGCATCAGTTCCGGTGGTCAGCCACCTCCGGTGTACTCAGTACTGGTTCCCGTGTTCCTTGCTTGATTACTTTTGTTTTTATACTCCCACTGCCTTCATCATTAAATCTACAAGAACTCCTCTCTGCCTCTTCTTCTGCATTTTGGGCTCAGCTACAAAATTTTACACAACCTGACATATGTAGATCATATTGTACAGTAATGACCAAACCTTGCAAATGTATGACTTTAAGTCTCCCAGTTATTGGTGGTGGAATTTCATTGCAATTTAGTGCTTCTTATTTTTATTTATGTTTTTGAAGATCAGGCCTTAAGTGTCAGAACATTTGATAGCTTCCTTGATCAAAGATAAGAAATACGCCAATAAAACCAATGTCAGGAGAACGGAAAATGGCAGATTTCAAAGAAGCTGTCATTACTCACTCATTATTTTACCTGCTATCAATTCATAAAGAAAGTGTTTTTTTTAAGGTTAAATAACAAAGTTTCTTTGTGTCATGGTTTAGGTCCTGTTCAAGTTTTATCTCTGAGTTTTCATTGGTCTTATTTCCATTTTTGTGTTCTAGTTATTTTTGATTGTATTTAAGTTCTTAGATATTTCTTGTTTGCCCTCTTGTGTCATTCTCCTTTTCCCTAGCTCCCTTCTTGCCTCCTCTGTTCACACCTGCTCCCAATCTGCTAATTAGCTTGGTCTTTGTCTCTCTTTGTTTCTCTCTCCCATATATCCTCCTCCTGTTCAGTCACTCGTTGCTGGTTTGTCATCATTTTTCTTTCCCCTCTTCTTGTGAGTATTCCTGGTTCTCGTTTTTTGTGGATTTTGTGGATTTATGTTTTAGATTTTGGCTTCTGTTGAACTTTTGATTAATTAAATCTTTAAGTGTCTGCATTTGGGTCGTGTCAAACCTCCACCCCCACCATGACACTTTGTCTATTGATTTAAACTCATAAGAGCTGAGACTGAAGGCAGCCTACGTGATCTGAAGTGGTCTTAACTGTTCTACTTATAAGGCTAACATCAGATTACAGTTTGTTGATTTGGTCAATACCCCTATTAATGTGCTTATTAAAAGTCATGGAAATAGCAGTTTCCACATTTAGATATTGGCTTTAGTCCTTGGAAAGAAAATCAGCTTTCTCTATGTTACTGTTTTTTTCTGTTTTATTACAGTGTTTGTACAGCCCTTGACATCCTCTTGTGTCTTCACTAGGCCCATGTCGGGTCTGTCATAATAAAATCAAATCCTCAAGAAAATAGTTTGCCTGACAATTTTTCATTGAAGATCACTGATGCAAACACTGAGTTCATAATGATTCTGTGGAAATTGTTTTATTTTTTTCAGCTCTCCTACTTGTCTAAAACTGATGGTTGTTAGTTTCATAACTTCCCAGACTTTACTTGGGCATTCATCCATGATTAAAATGCCTGCCACAGAGGCCTTTAAGTTTTGTTTTCAATTTATTCTTATTTTCTCAAAGATCAAACATGTGTTTTGTCACAAAACCAGTTAGAGGTTTACATAAAACCTAACAGAGTCTGACTTTCTATGGATTTAATCTCAAAAAGTTTAGTTGCTAAAAGATGCAAAATAAGCAGTCTGCACTCCTGGATTCAATATGTCCATCTGACTCTAATAACTCCTTCTGCAGATATGATTAACAATGTAAATTGCATTAGTTTTAATGATAGAACCTTTGCAACAGTGGATACACAGTTTAAGACACATCATTAATTCACAAATGCCTCTTCTGTGTGAGCTCCTGGTGTTCACTGTTATTGAAATTCTCACCTACAGAACGGGTGTGTGTTTTTATTTGTAATTGTCATTCCACCTGCCTTTACATTGAATTGAACAATAAGCTGGAATTATTTTCTTATAAGTTTATCTTAAGGTACTTTGGTATGTTTGCAATCACAACACCACTGAGATTATAGATTTTTCTTAAATTTATTGTAACTTTTTCAAATTTAAGCACCACAAGCTTATCTATGTATTCATTTGTTCTTTATTTGTTGTGTTTCCTATTTTTTATTAGCGTCATTAAAAGGAAAGCTGTCAAAAACTGAACATAGACCAACTGTGGTACTGTTCAGCGAGCAGCTGGTTTAGGGAGGCGTCATCAGGCTCATGTATGATTGTTTATTCAGATCGTTTTTGTCTGACATGTTTTAGCCTCCTCGTTGTTTAGCCATAACCCTTACAACCATTGCAAAATGTTGTGGAAAACAAGCCTTGTATAGTTTGTTTATGGAAGTAAATCATTTCAAGTCTGCTTACACTATGTAAAGTAATACAGGCATACTGATTGATGAAGATCGGATTTCTGGGTAGGTAAACCGTGAGAAGGACAAAAACTAGGACGGTTATATTCTATTGGGAAGGAAAGAACATGACTAAATATTTCTGTATTATTATATCACCAGAAAAGTGGTGTGAGGAAGTAAATTTGCATGAGGCTACATTAAAGCACTTTTTTTTTTATCAGCTTTTCTCCGTGTTCATTAATGATTGTTAAATTCTGCAGTTGTTTAAGGCTCTTCAAATTTGAGAAGGATATAAACTTATTGATTATATCCTTGATGAAAAACAAAACATTATCATATAAAAGTATATAATTTTTGGTGCTTTAGATATGTCCATTATTATGATACCTTATTTTCGTTGAGTAAAACCATGTGGCATACAGCTTCTTAATTATATAGTCACCTTTTTTCAAAAAACAAATGTCTCTGGTTTTCTTGTAGACTTTTTTCCAGATGATACCATTTTTTTCCCCTACATTTATTGCCAGTCCAAATTATTTTCATGAAGCCAAAACACTCGCAGAAGCCATTTATTTCAACACTTCTGCCTTGCCCATCCCTGCATTATGGTTTGCTCTTTTTCTAAATAAACGCACTTCTGCTGTTGTGCAACGTAAACAAAGTAACACTATGAAAGTGGCAGTGTGTATTTTTGTTTATATGCGTGGCAAACAATTTTAAGACCTTTTTTTCAAACTAGTCTGTTCGTTAGGCATCAACTTGGGGATGGTTTTACAATCTCAATCAGACGAGATTTTCCTTCTCCCTACATTTTTACTTGGCAGCTTAGAAAGATTTCTAGCTTGAAACATGACAATTGCATTTCAGGGATATAAATTAAAAGACTACTGCACTTTTCAGCATTTACCAATGATGTCAGTTTTAGGCTGAAGGCTTAAGGATATATATATATATGACAATATAATTGCATGTACAAAAATCATTCATTTAAACTATATATGTAGCAAAGTACAGTGATGTAAATACTGAACATAATTTAGTGAGACAAAGTTACACGGGGATTGCTGTTCTGTGATTTTCAGGGTGATAGGACTTGGTGTGCACAAACAAAAACAATGAAACTGTGTGTGGCCTTCTTGTACTTTTCATCCCAGGATGATGAAATATGTGAGCCTGCAGGGGTGCTTCACTTCGAAGAGACAACGCTGTTCAGGCACAGGCCTGTTTTAACTCTTGGAGATGCAGTTTTCCTGTATGTGCTGATCTCTATCCATGAGCATGCAATGCAAGAGGGGAGTATCTCTGACTTATTAAGGGAGATAACTGTCTGTAGGTCTATAAGGGGCTTTTACAGTAGCCTTTAGTTCTTTTTGTGTTTTTAATTGAGCACCCAGTTTTTTAAACTGGGCCTGAGGCTTAAAGCGATGATCAGACATGTTTTTGTGGAAAGTTAGATGCTGCTATGATTATTTTCAAAAGAGGGATAGTCAAGTTTGATGACCGTGAAGGTAAGAGGAACACAGTCCTCTGTAATGCTGGGTAATTACTGTCAGGCTCTTTCTGACATCAGTAGAAAAGGATTATCCACTAAATGTTCCTTTTAATATGAAATTTACACTGAAGTTAAAACATATTTTAAATTAAAGTGTTTAAATAATTTATGGAAAAAAAACTTTATCCTTTTTCAAGCTCCACCAGCAAACATTTCAGTATTTTCATATACATTATAATTAAGGAAGGTGGCAATTATTGTCTTTGAACAAAGGCCCCAACATTATAAACATGTTAAGAAAATGGATATTTTTGGTCAGGAATTTAGTTTTCAGATTACATCTTGTATTTTAAAAAGAACTATAACTAATAATAACATGAAAGCCACACTGATTAGACTCTTTGCTCGAAATTGTAAAGCAAAACATACATTTGACAAATTCTTTCTCCAGCTCACTCTACTCTGAATGCAGGGTGTGGAACTTCAACTACAGTCACAAGGCCTTGAGGAACAATTATAAACTTTCCATTCCTAAAAACATCCGCTATAAGAACCCTTGGAATGTAGGGAAGTGCAGGCCGTAGCAGCTCACCATGGCAAAAATGTTGATTGCAAACATCTAAGTGCTATTATCAAAATGTTCTTGGTGTAAATAAACTCTTGATATACTACTGAGTATTCACTAGCATTGAAGTAAACATTTAATTTTAAATATTGAGCATACCGTAATTCAGGCATGTTGGTCCTAAAGGATCGCTGTCCTGCAGGGTTTGCCTGCTCCAGCACAGCTGATTTCCATTAAAAGCTGATTAACAGGCTTTAGTTGAACTGCAATCATCAGAATCAGCTGTGCTAAAGATGGGAAACCTCAAAAAACCAGCAGGACAGCTGGGCATGTCTGGCGTAATATGGCTGCAAAACAAAAATCCTGATATGAAAAATTATAACAAAACAATTAATTCAATTTAGTTAAATTTCATTTAATGTTATTCGGTTCAGTTCATTTCCATTAAATTAAATTCAATCTATTTTTACAGCATCAATTTTCACCAAATCATCTCAAAGCACTTTAATTCATTCAAATTATATAGGCAGATTGGTTGGAGTTTTATTTTTATCTAAGGAAACTCAGCAGATTGCATTGAGTGACAGACTTGCAGAATTCAGTCCTTCTGGATGGCTCAACGATTTGCTTCTTAAAGGTACTTCAAATCGTTAAGGACACTTTAACCAGAGCAGAAGTGTGTCAGTGATTACCAAGATAAGGGCTGTCCTAATAGTACAGGCAGTATGGAAGGAGATGGGAGGAAGAAGTAGAATGCTTCCTATCAGTAGTTCATTTAGTATATAGGGAACTCCTGAGCTTTCTGTTCACCCCATAGGAGCTATACATTTACCCACAATCCTTTGCATGACTGGATGTGTTGGCACAACCCACCTCACTGAGTTAACAAAAAATGCATAATTTTGTGAAATGTACTATGTGTGAAACATGTAAATATATGGGTCTTAATAGGTTTGGGGTTTTATATGTAGAACTTAATCCGTTCACTACATTTGTGTAACTTGTTTCTGGAAGTCTGTAGTCCCAGTTTGGCCAGCATTATCCAGGTACATGTCCATCCCGTAGTGATGTCCATAATGCTGAAGGCATTCCGGATTAAGTTCAGCAGTCCCGAGTTCCTTTCCTAAACCAGATAGACTTCTTACTGTTTAAGGAATATGAGCAGTTTGATGTGTTTGAAATAAGCCATTGATTTTGCAGCAATCCCTCTTACCAAGCATGCATTTCAGCAACATTGGAAAGAGGATCTCCCCACTAATTGAAAGAAATTTCCTGCAAAGTTAGTGGCAGTGTGAGCGGCCTTTTACAAAAACTGATTCTGGTTTACTTTCTGGCTCTTTTAAGACTGATTAACCTGTTAATCAAATTTTAATCTCGCTCAACTTCTCATCCATAACAAAACATGCTGCTATTCGGATGTACATTTCTATGCTGCTGAATAGCAGAGAGGCAAATCAGTAATACATGATCAATTTATTTAGATTTTTCTATTAAACATGTTCATAATTGTTCCATTTCATTTAATTTTTACTCCCTTTTAATGTGTTTCAATACTCAAGTGTCTGTCACATCTCAGTAATGTATATTCAAACAGGATAATAACCAGCAACAAGGTCCCATCACCTTATAGGCTATTCATTTAGGAGGTTCAGGCCTGTTTAGTTGCTGTAGCTGCACTATTTAACCTTCACAGTGAGATAAATGGTATTTATATGTGCAAACACATATGGCTTTTGGTGAGCCACGCTCCATAAATCAAACACGTAGTGAAATGCATACTAAGAACAAAACTTATTGCATACTTGGCATACTTGAGATAGCGGTAAGGATATTAAGTTACTCTCTAAGCATCTGATCGATAGTTGCCAGTTTAGTTTTGCAAGAGCATCTTGTGGTTTTCTCAACTGGGCTTTGATGTCTAGACAGTTATGTTTTTCAAAGCAGACAACACAAAATCCTTTAAGAAAATTGGATTCAAGGAGCCACATTGTATCATGTTTTGTAGGTTGGCAAGTAAAAGTTAAACCGCAACTTTGTGCTTTGGCATGATAAAAAAAAAAAAAAATCACTGATATTTCACAGATGTTCCAAGAGAGGAAACAATTTGCTTCTTACTGCAGAGCATCAAAGTCTGCTGTGTTTTTTATTTTTGAGAAAATATCAACCACAATTATTTAAGACAAGAAACTGACAACAAAATTCTAAACGTACCTTTAAAATTTCATATCCCTAATAATTTCTGTCACCCAAACCAACTTGCTACCAGCACTCAACCCCCCTCTGATCTGTCTGTCTTTGTCGCTGTAAACCGACCACTCACTGCTTCTGTTATTGGTGTGCAGAGAAGCCTTTCTTTCAGTTCACCATTCTCTTTTTCATGCCAGTGGAAAATCATGTTGTGCAGCACAAAGCTGAGTAAACTTTTAATGTTGCTCATGTGAAGACAAACGTTCTGTAAGCAAAGTACTTTTGGCAAAATAACCCGAGTAACCATGAGGAACTTCAGTGATTTTCTCTGCAACAATAAAGGCTTCCATATGTATGGTTAAAGATCTGATAAAATTTCCAAGCACACCCACTGAAGTCATCTTGACTCTAATAGCTGACTTTTATGTGAAGTATGCAATAATTTGCTCTAAGTTTGTGGGTATACATAATTTGAGGCAACTGCCCTACAGCTAGCTTCTTGTTTAAAACCTGACATGACATTTAGATACATCTATCTGCAGGAATGCATGAGAATTATTACCTAACTGTTAGAGATGGGTGCAGGTCTGAAGGCTGCTATTGTAACATGATGTGGCTATGCCAAAAAGAGATGGGAGGAGATGGCAGATACATTTCATTAATTTACAACATGTAATAAAACTGATCATCTAAAACTATGTGTATGACAGCATTACTCCTCTTCAGTGTTTTCACAAAACTTCCTCACATACTTATTAATGTGCTTTTTAGTGATTTATTTCATAGAGCAGTATGTCACAGTGAATTCATGCATTCTATTTAAAGTGGAAAAAGAAACTCTACCTTTAAAGTAGGTCTGTTGTCTCTTACAGATGCAGGATTCCTGAAGCTTCCTGAAATATATTCCAGTTTATATCTCCAGTTCCAGAGAACCCCCGACTGTTAAGCAACCATTTTATTTCAAACACTCCTATCTGAGTCTTGCACTTGTTTGAAAATTGTTCTGAAAGAAAGTGAAAAGCTTCTTAGGGGCTAAAGGATCTCTGTGGCTGCACAAAGCTGCAGGTCCTAGTGCCTGCCCCCTGTCATGATTTACAGATGAAAAGTCTCCTGAATGCATGTGTAGGTGGTGGGATACATTTAGATAAACTCTCTCAAACAAATTAGCACAACATTAAATACTCTAATTATTCATCTTTTAAAAAAAATTGATGAAAATATTGAAATGATTGTTGTTTGTGATGAAAAACTTTTACAGTTAGTCCTTGAGCACAGTTGTAGAAATTCTAAGTAGAGGAGAGCATGAACTTGAAGCAGGCTTTTATATGACCATTAATTTATGACAGCCATCTCAGCCAAGGTTAACCTTTTGATAAAATTGCCTAGGTTTCCAACCACTGATAATGGATCATAACAGTTTTATTTTTACTGCCCTCTACAGTAAGTTTTTAATGACTCCCTCTAGTATTGCATGCTGTTTTTTTTGTTTGGGGGGGGGGGGGTGGTCATTTCAGTTGGCAAGAGGTATTTTTGCATCCCCACCACCTTGTCATAGCAGCATAAAATTATAACCCATACTGGTATAAACAGTTTTGCAGAATAAATGCCACCAAATCTTTGATATTGCTCAATTTAATAACTAAACTACTGAAATAGATGAATAATATAATTACCCCTTAAATTTGGTTTATTTATATAACGCCAATTCACAACACATGTCATCTCAAGGCACTTTACAGTTCACCAGATCATCCAGTCAAATTGATTCAAAATTTTATCTAAAGAAAACCAGCTGATAGTATCAATCTCTCATGCCAAGCATGCTTTTAGAGACAGTGGAGAGGAAAATTGTCCTTTGAACAGGAAGAAACCTCCAGCAGGATCTGCCTCAGTGTGAGCGGCCTTCTGTCGAGGCTGACTGGGGTTCAAGTAGACAGAAGCAGCTGTAGTCAGAATTTCTCTTCATGGTGAGGAGGACCTATAACAGCCTAAATCTTTAAAGTTGTAGGGAAGCGGCCGTTCCAACCGTTGCATTTCTGAATTCTCCGGAGCAGTTCCAGACTTTACAAGAGTGAATAAAATGAATGTGATAGGTCGTTTATCAAGGGGGCAGGATTGTTGTGGCGGTAGATTCACAAGATAGTTTGGTTGTGGCCGGTTTGTCAGAAGCCTCTTGCTAACCAGTTAGCAACTCAGTGCTAGTAGGTTCCCAATGGCAAATTCCATTGGGACCAAGTAGCACTAAATTGGTGACTTAGAAAAAACTCTGTCAAGGAACGCTATGGACAGCGGAAACATGCAAGAGGAGGAGAGTTTTGGGTCGGAGGTCATGGATGAGTGTCCATGACTCATTCATGACCTCTGACAAAGCACGGACGAAGATGCTGTGGAAGAGGACGCCATGGCGGCAGAAGCTTGGTTTGGTGTAGAAGGCTTCCAGCCGTACATGTTTGAGCCCTTGCCTCGCAACGCTGCAAGTTCTGTTAGCTCTACGCCTGCTGAAGACACAGACATCCATCCCCGTGAACACTGGGACGGAACTCAATGGGGAAGGAAATGATTCTTATTTCTTATTTTAACCATTGGGTATATCAGCTACGACATATGAATCAACATGCTATGACCAAAAAAATTTGATTGACAGATGACCGTTGATATATGATTGGCTGAATTTAGGTGTACAAGCTGACGTATGACTAACTGGCCTGCATAGGATGGTGAAATGCCCCCCCACAGATTTTAAGACAGCATTTTTATAAAAATAGAAATTTTCTGACTTTTGGGACAATATAGTCTAATAAAGAGTACATTTATATACGTGTTTAAGCTGGAATAATTTGACATTAAAATATTACTTCCCTATGATTTTAATAGAGATTTGGGCTGTTATAATGAAATAATTACAAATTGGGGCTGTAACGATAATATTATTATTATTATTATTAATAATAATAATATTAATAATATTAATAATAATGTGGGAAAAAATTGTATTGTAACCCATGATGCATCTTTCTGTTGACATAATGGAAGGTAAAGAAAAAAGTTACGGGCCTCTGTTTTTTGCTGAATATAAAATGAATATTAGCCAGTTACTAATTTGGATTTTTTTTTGTCATAAGTAAGAGTAAATGTCAAACAGAAACAAGCGATATCATCATTGGTTTCACAAATCTTAATTTCTGCAAGGACTTTTAATTGCAAATGTATAAAAACAGCTGATATCCAGTGAAGATCTAGGGTCTAGGTTCTTTAAAACTGTATAACTTTTATATAATAAAAAAAACAACTTTATTCTCCTTAAAAAAACCTGTGAAATTGTTAATTCATTATACTTTACTTTACAAGGTTTTCAGTGATGATTGACTTGGTCCAAAATTTAAAATTGTCCAGCTTCTTTTCAGCTGATGTAATTGTCAACACAAGTTGCAGCATGGGATAGGATTACAGAGCGAATGTGTTTGAACCTCCAACTGAGAGTGAGTGAAAAGTGCTAATGTTTCAGGAGAGCGTGGATGTGAGGCTACATAAACTAACCCAGGTGTAATAAAAGTGCATGTGTGGACAGGAGACCTCCTTTGAAATCCTGCTCCTCTCCTTTCTCATCCCTGCCTGTTAAGTTTAAGTTGAGGTCACTGGGAAATCTGTGTTTTTTTCAATTTTTCGCTAAATTGAATAATAGCTAAGATTTTTTATTTAATTTTTTTTAAATAAGCGTTTCAGTGTGTTCACATTTATTTCACTACCAGATTTACACATCTGGATTCAAACAAGACCACATGGAAACAGAATCAGCTTACCATGTTACACTGGGACCAAATCCTGGTTTTGATTATCACTTTAAACTCACTGTGTCATGGATGATGTTTTTAAAGAGGTCATGATCATGTTTTTGAAAAGCTTCTCTCTGTCTTTTTTAGGTGGAGCCTTTTTTAATGGGCTTTTTCATGTGTCAATACAACTGGGCCTTTCTGATTCAAGACCGACTTTTCACTGAAATGCTGTGAAACTCATTGGCAAGAAGAAAGAAGAAGAGATTGGAAGAGATTGTACTGCTTCTCATCAAATATGCTGGACTCATTTAAACATTCCTTTTGAATTTTATTAAACTGAGATGAAAAACAGACACAAAAGAGTGGTTTGAGATTCAATCAGAAGTAAAAAAGCTGCAACTGTGCTCTATCTAAAACTGGTTCTGAATCCAATTGAAAGATCATTAAGACAGCAAACATTCTAAGAACTGTCAGCTTGATAGTCTCAGCATGACGTAAAAACATCTATTTATTCAAATTTCTTTCTGAAGCCAGCCTTCAGATGTAGATTTTAGAAATCCAGATGGTTTAGTATGTGAAGCAACAGCTTGAATTCCAAAGCAAAAGTTTTTTTTTTTCCTTTAGGCATTGTTAAGGTATTGAAAGCTTTAAGTTCTTCCAGAACTTGAAATTTGGCATCAACATCTGCAGCAAAGTTTTTGCAATAGCTGACGAACATATTTTTTCTTTTACATCACTGTAGAGAGTTTATGGCATACCCTTCTCGTTCAACAAACGGAAACGAGTCAAATCATCAAGTCCAACCTTTCAACCTGTTTTTCCTGACATATAACCCAATTCAACATAGAAAGACTCACACAGAAGACAAGGAACAATTTGGCATTTGGCGCTCATTCCCATTAGGAAAATGTAAGAATAAAGAATTATGATATTATGATTGAGCAGATGAATTAGGATAGGTATGACCCCCTCCCCCCCCAAGATCCACTTTTTCTTGAGATTAATGCGAGTATGCATGCAAACACGTCCTCTCAGTATTGTGTTTTTGTGTAAAATGCTGTCTTTGATTTGACACGACTTAAATCTTTTTTTTCATTCAATTAGCGCAATAATTTGTTTGTGATAACTAAGAGGTTTTTGGAAAATTTGGGATTTAATTTGTCTTTTATTTAGTGAGTGATGTCATTTTTGCACAGTTCCTTGCTTATGATCGATTGAATAAAACTAAAGCAGGTGATGATTGCAGTGGATTGGATGTTCCTGCAGGTTATTTTCCTGACCATCTTAAGTAATTTATGGATATTACTCCCACTATAGTTAATGAGAATTCTGATCCTCAGAAATAGCTCTGCAAACCTTATTGTAACTTTTTTATCCGTCGATTAATTTATTTATAATCAAGATGTTGTATAACAGATTCTATGCAAGTGGTATCTTGAATCCGCTGGTTAAGCAGTACTTTAGTTGGATCCTAACAAGATAATTTAGCCCGAATAATTACTTACAGTGAATTCTGTACTTGGATAGGCTGAAGGTTAAATAGTTTTTTTATGAAGAAAGTATAAAGTAATTTAAAACACGTATAATTTGTATTATCTTTGATTTAGACAACTTATCTTTGTCTTATATGAGTCCAAAATGCACCATGGAGCATTATCACAGATCCTTCCTCCCAGCAGTTGTGAGACTTTATAACAATCACTGTTTCCAAGAACCTCAATAAGTTATTTTGAACAATTTCTGTCTTAGTCAAATAAATAACATGCTGCTGTCATTTTGCACATCTTTGGTATTGCTGCTATTTTCCCATATCTACTACTGTAAAAATGTCCACAGCTGTGTATTGGTTAATTATTATTCAGGTGAATGCACAATATTTATGTTTGTAAAAATATTGTACAGTGAAGCATTTAGTTTATTTATAAACTCTGTCACTTCTGTTATTTTATACACTTTTAAGGTCCTCCTTTATGTGACCAGTTTTTGCTGTAACGCTTTAGCTCCTGTGACACCACAATTTCCCCCTTATGGGTCAAAAAGAGGATTTTTTATTTCTACTTTTTTTTTTTTTTTAAGTTGCCTGACCTCCAACGTTTAAGTTGATGGAATTTTTATGTTTCGTGGGATTGTTTGGTATTTTAGAAAAGTCTAGTTGTAAAAATAGCTTTATAGTAGTTTTTTAGGGACAGAAGTTCTGTCGAATTCTGAAAGCTTGTACCTTTTATGTAGAGATATTAGAGAAAAGGGAAAATAAGTGGTGTGAAAATTACGATCAATCAGCCTGAGCAAAATGTAATGATTTAGTGTTTTTTTTTTTTGTCATACATTCAAAAACTCAACAATACATTTTCTTTATAAAGTCATAATCCCCTTAAAAGGCATCTGGGTGACATTAATGGTATTTTCAGGCAAACCGCAAATTAGAATGTCTATTTGTAAAGCAACAAAGTAACTCTGAACTTTTCAAAGGAAAGAAAATGAGTGTACTTTTGTGATCCACATCTGGGCTTCATCAGCCACATCAGCTTAGGTCCAGCATTTGAAAAGACAGCTGACTTCGGGGAAGAGAACAGGAAGTCAAGGCTTATTCTTCATTCTGTGAAACATTCAAATTTGATTACCACTAAGATGGAGCAGAGCACAATCCAGCACAGGTCATCTTTGTAAGTTGCCGATGGCTGTCTTGGCTGACAGTGTCCTTGTACTCACTGAAGTCAGCCAGGGTCATTATTTTATGGAGGTTCTGCATGGGAAAAAGAATGATCAGATAAATTACTTCCTGCGTCTTATTCACAAAGTTCCTAACAAAAAAGATGGACTCCTAGCACCTGACCTAAACAGCCACCAGAGCTATCTCTGCTAGGAAATTGAGCCAAGCTAATCTAAGCATATGGTCTGTGACCCCACTCAACCTAGGTCCATGAGCCCGGGGCCACCAGGGAGATAGCCTTTCAGAAGGGGCTTGCTAACCTCAGAGGACAATGGTCGTCTTGTCTGTCAAATAATGAACCATTTCTGTGTGAGATTAAATTTCTCACAAAGGAAAAGAATTTGAAAAATTCTCCCCCATACAATTTGATGTCAGACTCGTTGAGTTTTTGCGGTTTTGGCAGCTTAATAGTTGTTGAATCCATACCAACTGTTTAACATTCTAACTCAGTTATGTCTACCTACTGATTTATGGTGTCCAGCAGTAGTGTTGTAAACCATAGACCTCAGCAGTTTCCTGCTGTTTAGAAATGTATGTTTTTTATATCTTTTTATAGGCTCCGCCACTTCTCAGATGTGTGTGTTTGTCATGTACTTCCTCCGCAGCTCGGTCTGTTTCTATTACATGATTTGATTCTCAGCACATCTGTGTTTACAGTTGTGAGATGATGATTGAAGGATATTTTCTGTCTTGTTATTGTTTGCTTGTACAGAGTTGTGTGTGTGTGTGGGTGAGAGTGTGTGTGTGTGTGTGTGTGTGGTTTGTGGGAGGATTCAGCTCCTTAAGAAAAATGACTACTGACAGATAAGCCCTCATTTATATTATGTCAGAATGATGCCCTGATTATTCAGTCTATCTTAGCGCAGAGAAAATCATTACTTGTTTTTTATTGTAATGGTGGGATAATTAGTAACATCACACATATTTGTAGGGAAATGTCATCTGCTTCATCAAATGTGTTTTAGTTAAGTTTTATAGGTTCAATGTGTTATTTCACCTTAATGAGTCTGTGCAGCTTATCCCCAAAAATCTTTCCAGCTTTCTGTTGAGCTCATTAATCTGTACGGAATAATCTTCTGGGAAAATTTTCTAAACCTAAACTGTTATAAAACTGTCTAAAATAATTTTTGACATGTTCAAAATTGTCTCTAATGTTAGCCAAGAATTTTATTTATATTAATCACATCTTTTCAATTAATAATACATTACAGTGGTTTCAACACTGATATAAAGGTAAATCATAGAACATTGCACAGTTTATTTGTGGGTTTTTAGTTTAGATTAAAATGTATCGAGGGTCTGCCGTGCTTTATTAGGCTTTATATCAATGGGCTAGCTCAGTGCCTTTCACTCATTTAGCATGGTTACATACAGAAAAAAGTGGAAAGCACAGTTTGACACAAGGGCCTGTTGCCACATTAGCAGTGATTTATTTTCTATAGACTTTTGGCTGTCATCCACTTGGAATGTTCCCATTAAGTCATTCCATTTTCCGCTTATCTGAGGTCTTTACTCAGTGAAATTTCTGAGCCTTTTTAATAGTCTTTGTTATAAAATGTTAAACAATTGATTTTTTATCAGTGTTTTTAACTGAATTATTATTTGGTATTGTTAAGTGACAACAGAATGCTGGTTTTGAGAAAATAAGAAACTTTTCCCTTGTTTAATTTCTACCCTAAATTCATTAGTTTAAAGCTACAGTGTGTAATAATTTCAGGGATATACAGTCAGAAATGTAATATATTATACATAACTATGTTATTTATCATCATCTACGAGCTCAGCCTCCTAACCTTAATATTTGTGTTGCCTTAGAATTCGTTATTTATAATTACATAGGAGCGGGTCTCGCAGCCATGGAGGCAGACATCTTTGCGCTACGGCAGCGCAGAGCCAACAAACTAGCGATTGCGAGATTGCCCATTATGCTCGAAAGTAACTACGGCAAGTTGAGAGAGATGAACTGAGACGGTACTGAAATCTATACCCTACACAGACTAATGAAATACTATCTGTAAAATTATCTATGTAAACAAACCTCATCACTTGAGAAGGTAGGTGATGCGGACATTGTGGAAGACATTTTGTCCCGTAACGCTCTCCGTACTGTTGGGGGGGAGAAGTGGTGGGGGGGAGATGTTCATGTTGCTGCGGTCTGCAGTCTGGACGTTAGATGTCGCTGAAAATTACACACTGTAGCTTTAAGTCAGGCATGGCGAAATTCTCAAGGGCCGCTGTTCTGCAGGTTTTAGAGGTTTTCGTGCTGCAAAACAGATCATTTTCAACGACAGCTAATTAACAGGATTTTGCTAAACTGTAATAATCTGAATCGGCTGTGCTGTAGCAGGGAAACCTCTAAAGCCCTTAGGAGGCCCTCACAGACCAACTTTGGGCAGGCCTGGTTCAAGTATTGCATGGTTAAAGATATCTGGTCAAGTAATGTCCCTTGAAATTAAATATGTCTGAGACATGATAAATTTCCCTTAGCCTGTAAATCAGTGGTTTTTCCAACTTGGTCCTCGGGACCCACTGTCCTACATTTTTTAGATGCATCTCTACTCCAGCACACGTGCATCAAATAATTGCACTACCTCCTCAGCAGCCACCACAGTCTGCAGGGGCCTGCTAATCACCAGTTTATTTAAGTCAGGTGTGTAGATCCTAAAACATGCAGGATAGTGGGTCCCAAGGACCGAGTCTGAAAACCACGGCTGTCGACGTTTTACCCATGAATGGTTGATGCTTATTATACTAATGCCACTGAGGTACCCCACACCCCCGCTCCCCACAAACTATTACAGAGAAAACTGCAACCCACAACCACATCAACAGGATCGGGTGACACTAGAGCTTCTGCTGTGAAAAGCAGCTTCCTCTGAACAGCCTTGGTTTAGTTTTTGCTAGAAATGCTTACAGCAAATTAATAAATCAAACAATGGAAATGTAGGGTTGACAATATGAAGGTAAAAAATAATAATATAAAAGGCTTTCTGGTATAAAAGTGAACAAAAAAAGAAAGGTATGCAAAGAAAGAAAGCAGCTAGAACTTTGGATGATTGTCCTGCAACAATCATGCGATTAAAAATTAAAACTCATAAACGTAACACATGTTATTTTCTTCTTTTTTTCACTCCTAAAGGGTAATCAAAATAGTTGCAAATCTTTATACACAATGCCACAATGTTGTAAGGAGCCAAGATGAAACCTTCTGAGAATGGAAAATCTGTGCTACTGAAACTTAACAAACTATAAATGACTCTCTAATAGTTGTATCATCTCTATCTTCAATAAGTTGACCTTTTGCCGCTTTGCATATTTGGGGTTTTCAGCAAACACAATGTGATCTTATATCACATAATTGCCTCTTGGCCATTAGTCTGTTAGTAATCTGAGACCAGACAGGGGACATTCTTGTGATCTAAAGGACATGTTGGCCACGACTTTGAGCTTTGAATTATATTCTGCTGTTCTGGATTTCACTTTAAGTTCTACGTCAACACAGGCTCTTTTACATGTGGCTTTTGTGGTCGTTTTCCAGTCTTGCAGTGGCTCCTTTTCTCATGATGTCTTAAACTTTTTAGTCACTGTGACTGTCGAAGAGGAGACTTTCTCTCCTCACTAACATGGCACGTGGACAGGCCCATAATTGTAACCAGAAAAATACATAGGACTGGTTGCTGAATGAATGACACAGCAGTGAAACCACTGGAAATTCTCTATAATTAGCTTTGCCAAAAAGATGCCTATAATGTGCAATCTTTGAATCTAAATATCCACATGTGCTTTAAAGTGCAGGGCCTTTTTTAAATTAAAAAAAAGGATATAAATTGACACAAAATTAAACAGCTCTTCCTAACATACACAAAGTAATATTTTGTAGCATCTAGCTATGGCTAATATTTAAAAATCAGCTTGCACCTTTTAGTTGATTCTATTACATTCTATTACTCAATATAAGACAATTCTTTCACTGCTTCTAACCTGTTTTTACT
Source organism: Cyprinodon tularosa (assembly GCF_016077235.1). Lineage (NCBI taxonomy): Eukaryota > Metazoa > Chordata > Actinopteri > Cyprinodontiformes > Cyprinodontidae > Cyprinodon > Cyprinodon tularosa. Next base: position 170,208 of record NW_024038232.1, read on the forward strand.
TGTCTCTATGTAATTAGGCCTTTTTACAACATAAAACTAAACATGCAAAATGAATCCCTAATACTTAACAATCTGGACACCAGATGTGTTTCCAGTGAGTATTCCTTAATCTCAATTTTAGTTTCCCTCAGAGCAGCCTCAATTACATACCCTCCAGTTGAAAAGATGACTTATGTACAATGACACGTGTTGCATGAAAAGGAATGTATAGCTTCCAAGTGGCAGCAAACTAAGGTAATTATGCTGGCATGCTCCATGTACTGTAACTAACAAAATGATTTGATCGTTTGAAACTTTTAGTCACATACAACTTCAATATGGACATCATACAGTTTTGTAACAGAAAGTAATAATAGAGTGAAAGGGAGATAAAGGGTTATTTAGTTCAGAACAAGCAGGCATCAACTGCTACAGATTATGCTGTGTTTATGCAAACTGATGTATAAACATAGAGCTAAAACCGCGGTGGCTAATAACATTCAGACACCATGAGCAAACAAGTTTAGAACTAATATTTGCTGTGACTATAGTTGGAAGTTGCCTTCACCAGTTACCCTTTTTTATTTTCAGAATAATCAAAACGTTAACCCAGCTGCAGATTTTCAGTTTTATGTAGGTTCTGACTTTGATTGGACTTTTGTATCATCAGAAAACCTTTGGCTTTAACCATGCCATTGTAGCTCTGGCCTAATGTGTTGGGTTATTGTCCTGCAACAAGGTGAATCTCAAGCCTTTTCCAGACTCTATGCATCCTAACTGCCAACGAACATAAAACCACGTGATAGAGCAATCACCATGTTCTACTGTAAGAATAAAATTTTTCTAAGTAATATGTATGCAACACTAATAAGATTTACATTTCGAAAGCAAAATGGAGACTCCCTGCTTTTTGTTTTACTCCACTTCACAATAATGTAAAAAATAGTATGTAAGTGTAAAGCTGTGAACAGAATTTGTGAAAAACTGCAAAGCAGTGTAAAAGTTAAGTATTCAACAACACTGATATGGAAATGTAAAGACTTACACCCATCAAAGGTTAGATTTAGCAACAATCTTTTAATTTTCAAAACCCTATAATCCCAGTTTCAAACACCCATAATCTCAGATAGCATGGTGACCAGGGGGGTCAGTCTTTGACAAATAGCTGAGAAACAAAAGATTGCTGCACTTTAAACGAACTAGATCCTGTGAGAGTCCAGCATTGTTACAAATGATTGAAACAAGATGGTTTAAAATGCCTCTCTTGGATGCCATGATATAAACTTTGCTAAATCCATCTGCTGCCCTCTGGTGGATTTTTGCAGTCATTTACTCTGTAAGAAATGAAGCTTGTAGATTAACAAAAGCATGTTCATATTAAAATGAACAATTGTTACAAAAATATGAATAAGCAAACAAAAAATGTTTGTTTAAAGAAAAAAAAGCATTTATTTCTATAATAAGTAAAAAACAGCTTTGGTTTATGGAATTTAAGTTTATTTTTCCAGTTAGATGCTAAATGAAATTATTACAGATGCAATATCTTCCCTTTTTTGATCCCTTTAAAGAATATCTATAACATATCACACTTTGTTATCTGATGCCTATATACACAGAGGAGAAGCCTGTCCAACTGCTCATTAGAAGAAAGGGCAAATTAGTTCTCCCAGGGATCTTTGCACTGTGCAATCACAACAACAACAGATGCACAGGTCGGCAACAAAATAACAAACAAAAAAAAACAACAACTCACAGTTATCTGTTAGTCAAGTGATCTTAGTACATTTCACAGATTAGATTGTAAAACTGCCAGCAGACAAAGTGGCAGCTGCAGATGCTCAGGCAGCAGAGCAGACAAAGTGAAAACCCTGAAGGCTCGAGGGACTTCACCTTTGCTACAGTTTAATACTGGAATATCAGAGTATGTTGGTGTCAAGAAATGGCATCACAGTGTTGCAGCCATGACCAAAAACTGTCACCAGCTTTACAGACCGCTGCTGTTCCACAAATGTTTCATGCATCCTCATGTAATAGGTAGTCTTGTATAGATACTGTTTAGAGAAGCAAAAGAGAATATCACAACAATGGGGTGTGTTACAGGATGTTTTATCTTAAGTCCACCAGAAATATCAACATCAATAAATACAACATAGTAGAGTTATGTAATACATATATAACTGTATTAGTTGTTCAATCCATAACTGTTACTACAGCAAGAATACATACACATCAAACTAAAATGCTTTAAATTGTTGTTACGTTTCCAGTCTCTGTAACCTCATGTGACTCAGGCTTTGATTGATTTTTCCAGTTTTCTGCTGTGTTCCCTCTGTCATAGGGGCGTCGCAACTGCGGCTGCCGTAAAAGTGTTGAAGTATTGGGGTAGAGACACATCAAGACTTATTCAGACAACTGTTACCTGCCGTCCAATAGAGAGTTTGGTAATAATTTCAGGCCAGTAAAAAAAAACACTTTTACCTATCCCAGCCAACCTTCTGTTTTTTGTCATTGGCTTCTACTTTTTTAACACATCTTGGTATTCTCTGTTTATTTATTTTTCTTCTAAAATTTATGTTTTTTATAAACTTATCTATATTTGAGCAGTGTTAGCAGGGAGATCTAGGTCTACCAAACTGTAACTAGCCATACATAGTGCCTATCTCATCCTGGCTTAAAAAAAAAAGCTTTTCTGTCTGATTTGTAAATGGTAATACTTTACAATAAGGCACTGTACAGAAATATTCATTTAAGGGATAGTGTGGGTTTATGGAAACAAACTTGTGCGGTTCACTGTCTGTAGGTGAGAGAAGCTCTGGTGCAGTATGGGCACACAAATAGTCAAAGGTTTTTAAGCTATCACTTCACCCCATAGGTAAGGAAGACAGTTCCTGTGAACAGAAATGAATTATTCTCCAGCTGGTGTCTCATGGAGGCAGAATTTAGAGGGATGGATTCCTAGGATGGATGCCTTTTGGTTAACTTCTGCACTGTGATAAGTAACCTGGTGCCTTTTTGTTGCCCCGGTAAATGCGAAGCTTCATAAAACATACCGGTACCTTCCTTTTCCTCCTTTTCTCCTAGCAGTTTGGCCTCCAATTCTGTCCTTTCTCACTGCCTCCTGGAGCCTCCCTCAAACCTCAGAACCTGCCTGTCTACCCTCCGACACTTCTGTTGAATCGGTAAACAGTTACTCCCAAACCACTCAACTCCTCTCAGCCAAATAACTGTATTCTAGTGGACCCATCTATCCCCTCCCTCAACCATCTGAGAACTGGCAGAACCATGCAGCTCTCCCTATTTAACCTAAGCTCCTCCAAGTGACCATACCATGCCATACCAAATTTATTTATAATTCAATTCAATTCAGTTTATTTATATAGCGCCAAATTCACAACCCATGTCATCCCAAGGCACTTTACAGTTCAACCAGATCATACAGTCAAATTGATACAAAGTTTTCTATCTAAGGAAAACCAGTTGATTGCATTGACTCATTGACTCAAATACAATCCCTCACACTAAGCATGCTTGTAGCGACAGTGGAGAGGAAAAACTCCCTTTTAACAGGAAGAAACCTCCAGCAGAACCAGGCTCAGTGTGAGCGGCCATCTGCCGAGGCCGACTGGGGTTCAAGGAGACGGAAGCAGAGACACAAAAAGCAGCTGTAAAAGGCGGCCCCGTCCAGGAAACACACAGCCAGGCAGACGAGCTCCGAGCCAGCTCCCATTCCAGAGGACGAAGAGAGCGCATCCACTCAGTCACGGTCAGAGAAACAGGACCACACTGGAAAACAGGCCGATCTCCAACATCTATAAACAAGGGTGTTGATGGAAGCAGCACAGCTGATGTTTCTTTCCAGGATGACGTCACAGCCAAATAGGAACAGACGAGGCAAAGCTACTCTGAGGAAAAGCAGAGAGAGCAGAAGGTTAGAGATTGAACTAACAGATTCTGCAGAATAGGAGATCAGAGAGAGAATGAAGCAGAATGATGAAATGGGGGTCCCTATGTCCTCCAAAAGTCTAAGCCTATAGCAGCGTAACTATAGAGATAGCTCAGGATAACCTGAGCCACTCTAACTATAAGCTTTATCAAAAAGGAAAGTTTTAAGCCTAGCCTTAAAAGTAGACAGGGTGTCTGCCTCACGGACTAAAACTGGTAGTTGGTTCCACAGGAGAGGAGCCTGATGACTAAAAGATCTGCCTCCCATTCTATTTTTAGAAATTCTAGGAACCACTAGTAAACCTGAAGATTGAGAGCGAAGTGCTCTGTTAGGAACATAAGGAACAATCAGATCTCTGATATCAGATGGAGCTTGGCCATTTAAGGCTCTATATGTGAGAAGGAGGATTTTAAATTCTATTCTTGATTTAACAGGAAGCCAATGAAGAGAAGCCAGGATAGGCGAGATATGATCTCTCTTTTTAATTTTCATTAGAACTCTGGCTGCAGCATTTTGGATCAGCTGAAGGCTTTTAACTACAGTTTGTGGACTTCCTGATAGTAAAGAATTACAATAGTCCAGCCTTGAAGTAACAAATGCATGGACTAGTTTCTCAGCATCACCCCTGGACAGGAGATTTCTAATTTTTGCAATGTTCCTCAGATGAAAGAAGGAAATTCTAGAAACCTCTTTGATATGGGATTTAAATGACAGGTCCTGATCAAAAATAACACCAAGATTTTTTACTTTATTATCTGAAATCAGTTTAATCCCATCCAAATGAAGTGACTGGCTAATCAGCTTCTTTTTCAGAGACTCTGGTCCAAAGACTATAACTTCTGTTTTGTCTGCATTCAGAAGCAGAAAGTTAAGAGTCATCCAGGTTTTTATGTCTTCAAGACATGCCTGTAATTTATGTAATGGGTTAGCTTCATCTGGATTTATAGACAGATATAGCTGGGTATCATCAGCATAACAGTGGAAATTAATCCCATGCTGTCTAATAACTCTACCAATTGGGAGCATGTATAAAGTAAAGAGAATTGGTCCTAGCACTGATCCCTGTGGTACTCCACAGGTAACCTGTGAGCATGTGGAAGATTTGTCATTAACATGAACAAACTGAATTCGATCAGATAGATAAGATTTAAACCAGTCTAGTGCTGTTCCTTTAATTCCAACAAAATATTCAAGTCTTTCTAAAAGAATATTATGGTCAACTGTATCAAATGCAGCACTAAGATCCAACAGGACGAGCACAGATACAAGTCCATTATCTGAGGCCATGAGAATATCATTAGTGACTTTCACCAGAGCTGTTTCAGTGCTATGATGAGCTCTAAAGCCAGACTGAAACTCTTCAAAAAGTTCATTATGGTGTAAGTGATCGCAAACTTGTTTGGCAACTACTTTCTCAAGAATTTTGGATAAGAAAGGAAGATTGGATATAGGTCTATAATTAACCAAGTCATCTGGGTCAAGAGACGGTTTCTTAAGCAGAGGTTTAATTACAGCAACCTTAAAAGCTTTAGGTACATATCCCTGTAACAGAGATAGATTAATCACATCTAAAATGGAGGAGGAGATCAAAGGGAATACCTCCTTAAATAACCTGGTTGGAACTGGATCTAACATACAAGTTGAAGGCTTAGATGAGGACAATAATTTTGCTAACTCAGAAAGTTCAACTGGATCAAAGCAGTCTAAACCCGGTTCAGATTCCATGACTACCTCAGGTACAATCGCGGATAGAGGAGTGCTTATGATCTTATTTTTAATAAGATCAATCTTATTTAGAAAGAATCCCATAAAATCATTGCTGCTAAGAGCAGGTGGAATGGACGGTTCAACAGAGCTATGGCTCTGGGTGAGTTTGGCAACTGTATTAAAAAGAAATCTAGGATTATTCTTATTCTCCTCTATTAATGAGAAGTATGCTGCTCTTGCTTTACAAAGGGTCCTCTTATACAGCAGTAAACCATTTTTCCAGACTTGGAAGGACTCCCGCAGGCCTGTGGATCGATATTTTCTCTCCAGTTTCCTAGCATTTTGCTTCAAAGTACGCAGCTCTGCATTAAACCAAGGAGCAAGCTTTCTATTTTTAACGGTTTTCATTTTCAAAGGAGCTGCGTTGTCTAAGGCAGTACGCAGAGAACTAGCAACCCCATCAACAAAATCATCAACCTGTGAAGGGGAATAAGCTATGCTTTTGCACTCTGCAGCACTGCTCAGTGACACAGAGGAGAGAGAAAGTGAAGCAGATTCTTTAAAATTTATAACTGCACTATCTGATAAAGATCTACTAAAATTGAACCTTCTTTTGGGGGAGGAGAACTCTGTTAAAGTAATCCTGAAGGTTATTAGAAAGTGGTCAGAGAGGACAGGGTTGTGAGGAAATACTGTTATTTCTTCACATTCTATGCCGTATGTCAGCACAAGATCCAAAGTATGAAGATGAGAATGTGTGGGACTATTCACATTTTGAACAAAGCCAATAGTGTCTAAGATAGCATTAAAGGCTGCTCTTAAGCTATCGCCTTCAATGTCAGCATGGATGTTAAAATCTCCCACTATGATGACCCTGTCAGTATTTAATACCAAATCAGAAAGGAACTCTGAAAACTCATCTAAAAATTCAGAGTAGGGACCTGGTGGACGATACAAAGTTACAAAAAGAAGAGGTTTTCTTGCCTTGAAATTTGGATCAGGGAAATTAAGGGTTAAATGTTCAAAAGAGTTGTAGGTATTAACTGTTTTGGGAGTAATGAGTAAGTCAGACTGGAAGATTGTTGCTACTCCTCCTCCTCGCCCAGAACTTCTGGGTATGTGAAAATTTAAATAGCTTGAAGGAGTTGCCTCATTTATGCTCACATAATCCTCTTGCTGCAGCCAGGTTTCTGTAAGGCAAAACAAGTCAATGTGATTATCACAAATCAAGTCATTAACTAGGAGACTTTTAGAGGAAAGCGATCTTATGTTAAACAGACCGCATTGAATTGTTTTAACTTTTTCCCCAATTGGAGTTATTTTGATTTTAATTAGATTATCATGATTTACTCCTTTGGGAATCTTTGCTAATTTATTAGATTTTGGTCGTGGGCAAGACACTGTCTGGATGGAGTTAAGAGTGGGTAACAGTAGAGAAGCTGCAGAGATGTGTGTTAAACTACAACTCTGCTTCCTGGTCTGCACCCTGGGTGGTCAGGGTTTTGGAGGACTAATAAATGTGGCCAGATTCCTAGAAAGAAGAGCTGCACCATCCAAAGCACTTTTAACACCCAACAGCACCAAAGTGCTTTATACAACCATAAAATTAAAAGAATAAATCACAAAAACAATAATTACAGTGGTGCATAAAAGAAATAATAAAATAAAGAGCACTGATAGAATAATAAACTGATTAAGTATTGACTTGTTCCCCAGTAAGTAGTAGGTTTGACGCCTCACTACATAAAGTTTGCAAAATATTAGCTAGAGAATAATTTTGCACTCAGTAAGTGATAGACAGACATATTTGAGATGACAGCAGTGCAGTAATAAAAATGTTAAGTATTTCATCAAAGGGTTTTTAATGGAACAAATCTAATAAAAACAGTGATCAGTATCTAAGAGTAACATTGACCTGTGACCTCAGTTGTGCAAATTTATTCAGAAATCTCTGTTGCTTTGGTGACATTCCTGCTGTCCCCTAATAGAGCTTGACCTTGTGTTACCTAGTAAATAAAGCAGAGAAGTGTTTTCCTCCAGTAAATACTGGTTAACTACTCATTATTTCCTCTGTTGTTTTCATGATAACTACTAATTAGTTCCTGACTGATTCCTGTTCGATTTCCTGATAAATAACCAGTGGTCCCATAATAACACTTTGCTGTGTGCTCCCAGTACATACTGGTCAATAATGCTGGGCTGTGTGCTTCACAGTGCAGACTAGTCACTAAAGTTAAAGAGTGTGTTTCCCAGTAAGTACTGGTTAACTATTCATTAATTCCTGATTACTTCATCTTTCATTTCCATGATAACTACTCATAAGTTCCTTATAAATTCCTCTTTGTGTCCCATGTTACTAACCAGGTTAAGCTGTGTTGGTACCGACTAAGTAATGGTTAGTTATCCATCACTTCATCAAGGAGTTTTCTGGTAGTTGATCAAATTTGAGGTAACTTATAGTAAAGTGTTACCTTGTAATCTACATAAACTTAGAATAGGTTGTAAATAAAGGATTCATGTAATGAGCAGCTTGCTTTCGAAGGGTTTTTCATCACAGAAAATTACCTTTAATTCTCTTGGGAAACCCCAGAAGAGAAAAGGATGCACTGATGTGTCAGCAAAGCAATTTCCTTTCTGAATCAGATCTTGATGGTAAACAACAGGGGCTGCTCCTGTGTTACTATACACACAACCGAATCACATGTAGAGCAAAAATAACAGCTTATTAAGCTAAACATATCTTAGCTGTATTAAAATATATATATATTGAACATAATTTCAGATTGTAGATAACATTAATAGGCTTTGATGTTTGAACTTAGAAAATAGAAACAAATGCAGGTTTGCTTTTAGATTTTTTTTTTATCCAAAATTGCTTATTCTTTCACACCTTCTCTCTATCTGTCTTGTTTCAGATCACGTGAAGCTAGAAGCAGAGGTTTTTCTTCAGACTGATCAGAGTATTTATATCTGTGCCCCATCTGTGCACGGATTGTTCTGCTTTTCATAAATCATTGAGCTAAGGCAATTGCACCGACAGGAAGGAGTTAGACCTCCCTCTGGTGTGGAATGAGCTGTGTCCAATATGTCCTACTTGTTTGTTTAGTCAGATGTGTGGAGCGAACAAATGTGAGCTGTATCAAATGTGACACATTTAAAGTCAGAGCTGATGTTATGGAGTAAATGTGCCCCTTTATGCCATCTTTATCCAGTGCATAAATTACTGTATGTGTATCTGAGTGGTCTGCAGCCTTCTCTAACTCCTTTAAATGATAATGTTATTGCTTTGCACAGGCAGATACGCTCAGTATTTTCTTAAGATGGCAAGGTTTGTCAGTGGGTTAAATTGTATCCTTTTTTGTGTGTCAGATTTTTTGGTTTACTACTACCTTAGAAATAAATGTAACAGAAAAAAAAACACATTAATGATCAGTTTCTTAACTGTTGATATGGATTTTACGAAATTATGTTTTAATTAGGGATCAAAGTGTAATTTTTAATTAATATCAGAATTGAATTAAAATAAGGATAAATACTGAATTCTGTTTGTTATCAAATTGAACTGAAATTAAACAAAAAAAAATGAACTTTTAATGTCCATTTGCAAAAAAGATTCCTGGAGATCCTTTATGGTTATAAAAGAGCTGTTGAAAACTCCCGTGGCATAAATATGAGCTCTAAGAATATCCATTACCTGGGAGAGTGAGGGTTATTGTGGGATTTTAGAAAGATTGAATCAGGCAGTGAGAGCAGTATAGAGATTCAGCAGTAGCCTATCAATGTCATGTTTGACATGTACTGTACCCTCCTGCACCTGGTAGACAACCAGATGGGGTTGTTTTCCTGAAAAGGAAGGTTATACTTTACTGTGTGATTAATCACAGACTAAAGGCAGCTCCCTATTATGCTTTTCAGCTTATTTTGTAATTATTTGAATATTAATTCTCTGTAGATCTTTGCTATTTTTCTGCTTAATCTCATAACACAGACTTTTATAGATATAAACCCATCTACCCACTCTGAGATATCCTATTATTTTTTTTACCATGCAGTGACAAAACATCCTATGTTATATTGTTATAGTGGAGGAAATATGGTGTTTCCAAAATAAACTGTGGCATCCATCATTTTTGGTCTAGAGCTCTGTAACTGTGCTCCGGGTTGGGGGTCTCTGTGCAATTATTTTCCAAAATCTAACCAAATCTACACTAATGGGCCAGAGAAAAATGCACTGATAAAAAGTATAATGTATTGACCACAGGCGCTGATTTGACCTTTTCATTGGGGGGGGGGGGGGGGGGGGGGGGGGGGTTGACAGAGCCCAAATGCACACGGAATCCAAAAACATAAATCCACAAAGGTTCAAAATGCTGAAAACCAGGAATACTCACAACAAGAAGGGGACAAAGTAATGACGACAAACCAACCAAGAGTGACTGAACAGGAGGAGAATAAATGGGAGAGAGAGGGACAAAGAGCAAGCCAATTAGCAGATTGGGAGCAGGTGTGAACAAAGGAGGCAAGAAGGGAGCTAGCGAAAAGGAGACTGACACAAGAGGGCAGACAAGAAATATCTAAGAACTCAATTACAATCAAAAATAACTAGAACACAAAATGGAAATAAGACCAAAGAAAACTCAGAGATAAAACTTGAACAGAACCAAAACCATGATAGACCTTCACCATGTATTTAACTTTATAATTGCATTATAAGCATTCTAAGTATTATTTTTTTCCAGTTACAGTGTGGGCAGAGTTTGAACCAACAATCTCAAAAGCAGTTAGAAAGACTCCAGTTGTCAAGGTTAAGTGGAGGTTTTTGAGAACCCAAATGCAGAGATGAGGAGGCATAGATGATTTTGTAGATTTAATAGGTTTCCACAGGCAACTGAGGCAAAAATAAATAAATACATAAAATACAGAATACTGAAAAATAAAATCTAGGAGAGCTTCAAGGACAAAAACAACACACGAGGAGCCAGGAAACAACGGAGCAACTAAACAACAACAAGGAACCAGCAAAGAGTGACTGAACATGAGTTGTATAAATGGGAGACTGAGCAAAGACCAGGCTAATCAGCAGACTGGGAGCAGGTGTGGACAGAGGAATCTAGAAGGGAGCTGGGAAAAAAAGAGACTGACACAAGAGGACAACAGAAGTCAAACAAGAAATACCAAAGAACTCAAATACAGTAAAAAAAATAACTAGAATAACACAAAATGAAAATGAATCCAATAAACTACAAAAAACAGAAAGAGATTAATGTAAGTATAAGTGAAAACTAAAAAAGCTTAAACAGAACCAAAAAGTGCAGAGTCATGACACCAGCAGTTTTCAGAAATGTGAATTCATAATGAAAACAATAAAATAAATCATAAAAAACTGTGAACCTTTACCTTTTTTCTCAATCAGTCCTCTTTGTTTTTTTTTTATTCCATCAGCTGTTGTTCCACCTTCCTGCAGCAACCACACGTGAACCTGTGTTAATGGTTGCTTAAAAAAGGTGGAGCTCTGTTTTCTCCTTTTAATTTATCTGTGTTTTTGTGCACTTAACCCTTTTAAGAGAGCCAATAAAAGAGGCATACACAAGATTTATTGTTGTACTTTGGCACTGCAACAGTTATAAGCAGCAACTGGTAAAATTGATTGTACTGGTTAAAAATGATGGAATGCACATGCTCACTACACCACTTAGCTCGTCCCAAACTCCAGATGTGTTTGTATGTCTCATCTAAGGCTAAAAACAGAATTTGCTGTTAAGGTGTTCATATTGCAGGATCCCCAGTGAGAGATAAACAGCGCTTTCACACCGATCCATCTGTTATTTTACACCGAGGAGAGCTTGCTCTTCAAAGGCGTGACTTGTCTAATGAGGACTCATGCTTTGAAGTCTGTGCTCATACAGCTTTCTGCTTTGTGTGCTTTTGTTTGGGTTTCAGAAAAGATGAATTGCTTGTCTATTAGCATTAAAAATAAATCAAGGGGAACCTTATCTCTGTGTTGGATGATTGGATCTGATTATAATGTTTTCTTAGTTGTTAGAACAGTACATTACATAGTGTGATTCAGAATGAATGCTGGTCTATTTTAAACTGTCTGCTCATTTTCTAAATACAATTATTGGGATTGCAGTAGACTGATTACATGTATTACACATAAAATGACTGACTTCTTTTCTGTCAATACTGTGACAGCACATTATGCTACTGCAAATCCTGAAAACACCTTCATTTCTATTTGCTTTGTTTTTTTTACTGTGACTGTTCTGTAATAGTTTTCCTCCGTCAGCTGCCAGTGACCATCTTTTTCACTGGGTATTTTCCCACAGCTGTGCCCACTCTCTCATCTCTACTGACCTGAATCATTATCCCAGTCGGGCTGTCACTGTGTTATCAGTAAATATTTGAATGGAAACCATTACTATGGAGTGCAAGTGGTCCTGAAAAACAGTCGCTGGATAATGCTGTCGGTGCTGTTATTGATTTGTTGCTGCATTTACTTGTATGGATGCATGCATGTGTACATGCATGTATTATGTACTTTATGTATGCATGTAAATATGTATACTTGTGGGTGTGTCCTGTTTATGTTACTTGTTGTTGAGGTTGTATACAAACCTTCTGAGGACTAACAGGCCTTGGGGGGACCAAAGGCTATTTCTAATGTGGTGGAGGATAGGGAGTCAGCTTGGTGGTATTGTGTGACTTATCTTTAGGTTAAGCTTAGAGTAAGGAATACTGTATAGTGATAATTGTTAGGAGCAGGTTAAATGTCAGGGTTAGGCATAAATGCAGTAATTAAAATTAATGTAAGTTGATGTAAAGTCCTTAAATTGATAGAAATATAAACTTGTGAGTGTTTGATCATTTGATTTTGTTAGAGCGTCTGAAAAACTGGGTACAGCCTTTCTGATATCGCACTGGACCAGTTTAAATCCTACCTGAAGGACAGGTATTTGTATGTGTCAGTTGGGAGCTTCAAATCAGAGACCAGAAAAATCACATGTGGGGTTCCTTAAAACTCCATTGTCTTTTCCATCATTAGTTTAAAATTTGTTATCCAGGTGTTTTGTTTCTTTTAATACCTACTTTTATCATGTTTTTATATTTAACTGCTTTTATTTTCCTTCTATTTTAATGTTTAATTTATTTGAACAACTTTAAATTGTCCTTGAACAGAATTGTTTATGCAAAAACATTGCCTCGCTACTATACTACTAGTATACAGTATAGAAGTAATACAATCTTATCCAAATTGTATTTAATAATAAACTAACTCCAGTTCTTGTAAAACTAATTGATTTTTTTTTTTTGTAGAAGGATTTGATACAGAAAGACATGTTTTTGCTTTGGTTTTGGATATTTTCTTATTTTAATATGTCTCAATTCTCTGATTTCTTTTCATTTTTATTAGTTTACTGATTTTGCTGAAGTTTTTTGCAAAATATACCGAATATAAACAAAATGTATAATCAAAGTGAAAAGTGATGTTTCACCAGTCAATCTGTAGCTGATAATAAAGTAATACATTAACTACCTCTGCAAGTACCAGCCAAGTTGAAAAGGAGGCACCAGGGATGCAGAGCAGGAGCAAGGAGACGAGAGAGGAACAAGGAATGTAAGCCATGTATTCCGTACCTCATCATTGCCAATGTGAGATCTTTAGGGATCAAGTTAGAAGAACATCAAGTCCGAGCAAGGACCCAGCCAGAAAATTGGCAATGCAGCATTATGGGTTTTACTGAAACGTAGCTGCAGGATGATATCCAGCATCTCTCTGCCAGGTGTCATCCAGCACCTGATACTGTGAAGATTCCTCACTGCAGCCTAAATATTAAATCGTTGGCAGTTGATTTCTGACCGGGCTGCACAATAGACCAGTGGGTAGCACTCATGCCTTGCAGCCAGAAAGTTCTATTCCTGGCTCGGGGTCTTTCTGCATGGAGTTTGCATGTTCTCCCTGTGAATGCTGACGTTAGATGTGTGATAATCAGTTGCTGCTAAGCCTAACACATCAGCTAAACCTTCCGCATTTGTCAAGAACTCCTACTTCTCTGAAGTAACATCTCCTATTCAGAAATTAGATCACAATCTTGTTTTTCTCTGCTCATAGTATGTCATTTTATGAGAGACAACCTGCATTAAAAAGAACTGTGAGAGAAAGGTCACAGAAAGACGAAGAAGCCCTGCAAGGTTGCTTTGAATCTACAAACCATGTCAGCCACATGGAGAGGACCACAATTCCACCTGAATGACTTTGTGAGAAACTTCAGAAGACTCAGTTGGAGGCATCAACAATCACCTGGATCTAACACAACCTGACAAACAGACCACAGTTTGTTTTACCTAAGGGTAAATTGTTAGATGGTCAGCAGCACAGGATTGCCACAGGGGACAGTACTCTCACTATTCTTTTTTAGTCTATATATCTCTGACTTCCAGTACCAGACATTCCTGTTAGTTGCAGAAATACTCGGATGACTCTGCACTCATTGGCTGCATGAAAGATGACATGAAGATGAGTACGGAGAGCTTGTGAAGTGCTTTGTGGAATGTTGTGGAAACAATTATCTGATCCTGAATGTCAACAAAACAAAGGAGATGATTGTAAATTTTAGAAGAAACAGGAACAAGTTGCATCCTATGAACATAATGGGAGAAGAAGTGGAGGAGTATAAATACCTTGATGTTCACCTGGACAACAAACTAGACTGGAGACTCAACTGTGAAGCCATCCACAAGAAGGGACAGAGCAGACTGTACTTCCTAAAGAGGTCCTTTTGTCCTTTGGGATTTGAAAGAAGATGCAACATATCTCCTATAAGTTGTTGTGGAGAGTGTGATCTCTTCCTCCATCATCTGTTAGGGTAACAGCATTGAATCAATTGACTTAAAAAAGCTAACAAACTAATAAGAAAGGCTGACTCTCTTCTAAAAACTCCTCTAAAGCCTCTAGAGATGATTTAACAAAGAATAATCATTTTGAAAGTGAAGAAGATTGTGGAAAACATGAGCATCCTCTTTAGAAGGTTTTTTAAGCAACAGTGTCAACAGCGTCAGTAAGAGTCTTCTCTAGATCTAGTGAAAGATAGACTGTTACAGAAGATCCTTCCTGGCTTCAACTATGAACATCTACAGCAACCAGATGAAAAAAAAGACAATAAAAAAAAAAAAACCCTGTGACTTGCTGCAACATTTAATTTCTTTTTGGGGTTAATAATGTATTTTTGAATTTAACTGAATTGGATTTCCCCCTAGTTAATACATATGCCAAGAACGTAGCATGTTTATAATCCTGCTTTGGAGATCTTCATAAATTTGGACATAAAATGTTGGCCTGTTCTTAAGCCATGAGTATTGAGCACAAGCTGGTTCAACGGGATTATCCTCTAAAAATCTCATAACATATCAGTACAACCAAGCAGCAGACTGTTAAAAGCTGTTCTTCAGACTTAATTATCCCATCTTAGTATCTCAAGGCCAACATTACTGCATAATAAAAGAAAGTTATGTAAGTTTTTTCCAGTTTTTTCATAAACTGTCAGAGCAGGAGGTTCCCAGCTTTCACAGAATTTAGTTTTTGATAAACCAATTGTTTGAAAGCAGAACCAC
The DNA here is from genome assembly GCF_016077235.1 of Cyprinodon tularosa. NCBI lineage: Eukaryota > Metazoa > Chordata > Actinopteri > Cyprinodontiformes > Cyprinodontidae > Cyprinodon > Cyprinodon tularosa. The sequence goes on from NW_024038232.1 coordinate 185,449, forward strand.
AAAATTTCTAATGATTTAAAGTAATTATTCTCATCATAAGTTTCCAAGTTAAATTAAATCAGCTTTAAGAAACAAGCATAATCAGCTTTCATTGTTTAGGTTTTCCCTTAGTGCAATATTCATTCTACATACATTTATATTATTATTTATTATTTTTTGCAGAAAATGTGGGATTACACCCCTGTAACTTCTGCGGCATCAACTACTCAATATTTCTATGCTTATTACCTATTCCCAGGTCTTTACTGAAAAAGTTAAAAGTGTAGCTGATATGCTCATTTAAGTTTCAACAAAAAATTAAAATCAATAATATTTTTTGAAACACTGGATTCAATTTAATTGTTTACCTTGGGTGTGATAACTAATCAAATTACATACGGTACATTAAACTAGCCTATGCCAGGTATTGTTTTGTTGTGAAAACATTTTCAACCTCTATTCTGTCTTATTTGTGATGCTGTGTGCAACATTTCCATACAAGTCTTCCTACCATATCTTGCTGTGATTTGGCAGTCTGATACAAATACCAACCGACCAACCGACCAATCAAAAGATGAATTTGTTGGTCCATCTGCTGCTCACAAACTGTGGCTCTCGCTTCAAAGTTGTCTCTCGCACCGGCATCTGCTACGAAGTGCAAGCTTGATAATTTGCAGAGAAAAACTGAGGAAGAATAAAAAAAGGAAATCAAAGCTCAATTGACTTGTTTACGAAATGCAAAACGTTAGATTTTTAATGTTATATTTTTCAAAGTGGCTAAGTAAATTTTTCTGTCATCTATTACTGGATTATTACCCTGTATATATTTTTTTAAAATTAGGTTATTGTAAGCTATTTGCAGCTTAAAATAGCAAAAAGCTATTTTTGCACTCTGGTTAAACGAAACCATAATAAATTCCATAATATACTGTAATACATATTCTCTGTATAACTTCAAATTTATTTTGTGGAATTCAATTGAAAGACAAACGCATATCTTAAAAGAAATAAATATATCCTGATCTACTGATCTGGATTTTTTGTTGTGTTGAAGTTTTTACTTTGGTTTTCAATTACACTTTGTTTATGTAATTCTGTGTTTCCTGGGCATTTGTTTAATTTGCCTTTAGTGTCATTTAAGTTATTTTCTAGATATATTGAAGCCCTGTTTTATTCCCACTAGTGCCATTCTCCCACCACCTCAGGTCCCTTCTAGCTACTTCTGTCCACACCTGCTCCCAATCAGTTGATTACTCTATTCATTGTTCTTTTTACCATATAAATACTCCTCTGCAGTTACTCTTGGCTGGATTCTCTCCATTCCCTCCTGAAGCTCTGTGTTCCCCTTTGTTCTGTGTTCCGGTGTTGCCTGGTAAGGTAGTTCTGGATTTATTCTTCTGTTGCCACTACAACATTTGAGTCCTCTATAATCCTTGCCCTGTTGACAAAAGTAAATGATGAAGACAGTAATCTGGTTGAATGAGTGCGCACATCTTTATATATGAAACCTCTGATTTAGCTACAATGGTATCTTGATTCAAAAATATGCAAAGTATCAATTTTTCCTGGCAAAAGCCAAGGCAAGCAAAATTTATTCATCCGGCAAATTTTCAGTAGCAAGAAAATTCAAAGTGCTGTACATAAAAAAAAAAAAAAAAAAAAAAAAAAAAAACATAAAACACACAGAAAAAAGTACAAAGGTTTTTAAACCCATGAAATTTCTCTGTGAACTTCCATTTTGTTCATAACACAACTTAATCTGAACATATACTTGGAGTTACTGTGACCATGATCTACATCGTTAGAACAGAAAAAAGTTTTTGGTCACAACTTACTAGTATTTAAAAATATTCATAGATTCTGCTCTTATGGCCATTTCCATATCAGAAGGAACAATGCTACCGCCACCATATTTCATTGGGATTTGGTGTTGTCATGGTGATATTTAAATACATCAAATACAGTATAGTCTTTAATAGTCTTTAAATTGGTCTTTCTTTTTCTCAGTAATTATCCTCCACATGGGTCAAAGATTGACTTTGGATGATGATGGTCTTAACTAAAGGATGCAAATAAGGAAATATCAGAAAAAATCCTAAGCGGACAGCTGACCTTTGTCTTAGGCTTTAATCTCATTCGTGTGAACTTGAATATTAAGTATTTGATTTAAGATTGTGCATTGCATCTTTTTTCATATAAATTGTACAAGCTATATACAAATATAAAATTTCTGGAAACATTTTTCAGCTGATTTAACCAAATTTTATTCTTGTACTTTTCAAAAACCTTACTAACAACGTGTCAAGGCGTTTGAGAGCATCTTTACGTGTGGCTTCTATGTAGCTGTGGGAGAAATAAAGTGTCAATGCAAAGCTCATGGTGGGTGGGTTTGGAGTATAACCATATCCATCTCCACCAATCCGCAGCAGTAGCAGCATGTAATCCCAAAGCAAGAAGCTTGTTCTTCATAAGGACTTCTAATCCAGGGTGCTGGATGTATTCACAAACATGCTATCTTCCCTTTACTTTTGACCTTCACATTTTATGCAAAGATGCTAAAAAGCAAACAACAAACAGTCCATGTCTCATGCCATATCTATTGCAATGATTCCTTATAAGTACATAACATTCTGTCACATCCAGGGGGGCATGTGCTTTGTTGTTCGTCTGGACTCTGCCTCTTGTGACAACTTGGAGGCACACCCTGATAAAAATTCATATTTGACACATTCAGTGTTAAAGGTCACACCATGCTAATCATAGGTAATTATCATTCCCTGTGAGAGAGATTTGGTTTCAGTGCAAAGATTTCACTTGCATTAGACGCAGATGCAAACATTACCTTCTGTAAAAAAAGGCCATAAATTTATGTGGCATAGGAAGATCGGGCGTATTTTTTTTGTGCTTCAGCTAGGTGAAAGGACTGTTGATCTTAAGGCACGTGAGGTGATTAAAAAACAAGGTCTATTCGCCCAATGTGCTCTGTTATGGTCAAAGTTATTTCATTCATTCTCATAACAGCAGCTGCTTGTTCTTCTTAAGGGATAAGATTGATGTACTAAACATTCTTAGCCTCACTGAACTAAAACCTTTCCATCAGGACTCTTTTTCATGTGATGTCACCAAAATAAATACAGCTAATCTAAAATCAATCTAAAAATACTTTTAAGCCTTATGTTTCAGTTATTTAGACAAAAAACAGAAATCTTAGCTATATTTTTAAAAAGTTAAACAGAGTAACAAAAAGAGATCCTAATTCACATCATTATAGATAAATAATCCATTCTAATAAACCTGGTCATATGTAAAATAATGCTTCCATTCTTCAAATAATTGATTATGATGAACCACATGATGTAAACAACTTCAAATATATTTTACTTTTCCACATTAAAAGGACATACTGAAATATTTTACATGAAATTTTAAAAAGCAAATAGTTACAATTCTTTGTCGCCACAAACTCTATGTAGATATTCATCAATAAACAAATAGGTTAAACCAAACAAATCAAAATACCTCTTAACATATACTGTACAACATTAAACAATTGAAAACTGAACTAAAACCTATTAGTGATTTTATTGATAAAAAGGGAAATATTTATCTCCTTTCTATCTGATGATAAAAAACAGTCATGGCATGTCTAAACTTTGTTTCTTCATAGGGGAGCACTAGTTCCAGAGGGTCAGTGTCCTGCAACTGTTAAATGTGTCCTTGATTAAAATTTGAATTGTCATTGCACTGCAAAATGTGGTTTGCATCTATCCAGAAGTGCTATACAGGATATACATATTATTACAGGTGTATGTACAATCAAAAAGTAATAGTTAGGGACTGTAAATATTGTGTATAAATACAAATATAAATATGAATATGGGAGCTACATGCACAAATTATACAGAATATACAGGAATGTTTGGAAAAGGATTATATATGTATTAGCGTGTTCATAATACAAGATAAATAATGGCAGATAAGATTTACGATTATATACACACTGTGTACAGATTGTGTATGTGTGTGAGGGAACAGTCCATGGTATGTGTGTGAGTATGAGGACAGTCCATATGTTATTATTGTATGAGGGGATACAGTCCAACACACCTGAATCAAGTAATTAGACGATTAAAAAGAAATTGAAAGCATACTGAATAAGTAAGTCAGCATTAGATTAAGCAAGGTGTGTTGGACATAGGACAGATCTAAAAGTTCCAGGAACTGGAATTGCCTAACCCTGCCATAAAGTATATGCATGAAATGTTTTTGAAGTAACAGTTATACTCCTAAATAATAACTGCTATTGGCATTGTTTTTAGAACTGGTGCAGATCCAGGTGAAACTCAAGTGCATGATACATTTTAAAATTGTTTACTTTTAATTACCATTTCCTTTGCAGCAACCTACTGTAGAATGTATATACAGTTGTCCCAAAACAAAAACCTAGCATACCACCACTATTTTTTCCCCAAAAAAAACTTGGTCAGAAATTTTTTTACCACAATTCTTGTCTTTTTTCAAGACAACGAAACAGTATCAATAAAACTGAGATTAATTGTTTTTATCAACAGGTACATGTACGTTGGCACCTCTGGGTAAGATATGATATAATATTGATTGAATTTTACAAAAAAAAAAAAAAAAACTGCTGTTGGGAACCCTTGCAATGCCAGCTTGATACATTAAACTGGAATATTTTTGATGATATGATTTAGCTTCTGAAGTCGATCTCACAACTTGGAATGTTTTTAATTAGTAATCTAGAACTTAATGTTTAGCTGAAGTATAAATATGACATGACACCTTTCTTTTAGCCATCCTTCAGATAGGAAAAGCTCTGAAGGGGGGTGAAGATGGTTGTAAAGCAGGAAGAAAATCACTTTGGTCCAAGGATAAGAGTTTAAAGTGCTTCTTCAATCTCACCTGTATAGACCTGTGCTTCAAGAAAAGTGTTGCTGCATTATTTATAACCTTGGGTTTGCTTTTGACTACTGACAGTGGTGAGAGTGGACAGTGTGAAAGTGTAATGATTCTGCATTGGCAGGAAACACAGCCAATGCACAGCTGATCGATAGGCGGTGGTTTATCTCTCCCCCTTTATTGATCCACCAGTATTTGCCTGTAAGCCAGACCAGGCAGTTAGAAATGAAAGAGGAAAGAAAAAGAGCACCTCATTAGTTACAGAGAAGTCCAGGCGGTGTCACTGTAGCTGGAATCCATACATCTTTTCTCTGACACTATCTACAGGGCTGAAGAATGAAACCTACAGTTCAGATCCTTTTGAGGGGATTATTATTTTAAAAGACCTCATTTCCCCGTCAGTCCAGAGACACAATCTCATTTGTAACGTCACTAAAATTTACAGCCTCCCAGATTTAAGAGGTAATTCTTTAACTTCCCAGACTGATAAAAAGCTAATCTTTTTAGCTACAGAGGATGGGACACACATGGTCTTTTTTGTGGTTGCTGTTTATCTGCAGTTAAACAAACTGAAAAGTGAGAGGAGAACAGATTAAAGATATTGTGTAAATAAAAACTATTAAAAATTAATAGATGACCAGTCATTTTCAGGTTTCTATGTGCCAAAATATGCTAAAAATTCAAAATTAGATATTTATATTAAATTGTTTTTGGATGCTAAAGTAAACTATTTTTGATAAAATATCATTTAAATCTCAACTATTATATCTAAGCTGTATTTTCAGGGAAAGAAAGTTTGGAACAGAATGAGTTAACAGGCAGACGAGTGTTGTTATGAAATAAAAGTGTCTATCCTGTCCAAGGTCTCTTCTTTAATATCTGCTCTTTCTTGTTGAGCCAATTCCTCTGGTTTTTCTTAGAGTCCTTGGAGCTTAAACACACAAACACAGACAAACTCACAAACAGACTGCCTCTTTTTATTCTTGATGTATAACATGTTCGCATCAAAATAGCACTGTAAATATTGGTTTCTAGTCTTCTTGCTTTTGCACAAGGTGCCTTGAATATTCTGTAACTTCATCAACACTTGATGTTTTGTTACCATGGTGATGAGAGCCCAGCCAAAACTTTCCATGCACACGGTTTTGCAACACCGTCCAGGTTTTTTTGTAACAGCATGATTCCCTCGCTGAGAGGGGTTATTTCTAAATACCTCGATTACATTTCTGTGTTATTAATTAATCAGGTATGAGAGAAGTTGTCCTGACACGGATCATATTAACCATTATTAGATCCTTGAGAATGGAATTGATTGGCTCCATACATTTCCAACTGTTTCCTGCTTAGACTTTCCAAGCAGGTTTAAAAAATAATTGTGGCATAGATATGTTTCATTAGTTAATCTTAGATTAACAGACACTGTATCTCACCAGTAGTGTTTGCTCACTCAAAATCAATGTTTATATTGCATGATAAGGAGCATGGTAAATAATCCTGTGAAGAATAAATCATACATATTTTCATATCATGCAGAACAAGAAGCTGATTTAGGTTTTTGACTGAATATCGAAGCTCTTCATCTGATTTACAGCTTGTGTAATTGATAAATGGCAGCTTTAAAAGTAGTAAAAACACTTTTGGCAAAAATATGTTTGTTCTTTTTTTATCTGATCATTTTATTCAAGTATTACTAATGTTTAGAATGTATTATAGTTATGATAATAAAACATAGCAGAACAGGGTTACCTGTCATGATGGGTTCTCTAGAGTAAAGCCCAAGATGCAGAACACACACGGAGACACTGGTAAAAGTCCAAAGAGTTTATTTTAAAGACAAAAGCACATGGATAATACTGACACAATGCAGGCAGGGGGCTGGTTCGCTGGGGTCTGTGCAGGGAAAGGGAGATGGCTGGTAGCTGAGTTCATGTGAGGCTAAGCATTAGCTTCAGGCTTAGCCTGGTAGTCCTGGGTCTGAGCTTCCAGCTCACAGCAGAGAACATCAGGGAAAATCAACATGGGAACCTCTAGGAAAACTCCACATAGAAGTAGTCAGGTTTCAACCACGTAGGAATCTTCAGGTTGGCTCACCAGGGCAGTTAGCAGGTTAGCTCTCCTTGAGCTTCAGACTTGTGACTGGCTTCCTGTGGTGCAACCCTCCCAGAGCTGCAGGCCAGAGACAGGTTGCCAGAGAGACAGTCCTTCCTGAGTTTCACAAAGAGACGGGAGGTTAAGCTTATCCAGAGCTTCACGAGGGGACAGGTGGTTAAGCTCATCCAGAGCTTTCACGAAGAAACAGGATTCCAACTAAGATCAACACTGCGGCGTGGGATCAAGGACAGGCAGGAGCCTATAAAGGGGAGGTCTTCTGATAAGAGGATTAGGAACAGGTGTGCAGGAAGGTTCCAGCTCCAGAAGACCCACAGCGCATCCTGCTGGAGACAGAGGGTAATCTCCAGATCCCCACAGTAACTCCAAACCTAAGAGAAAAACAAAGAGCAGAACAGGATCCTCTGCGCCCTCTGGTGGGCAAGCCTGAGGATCCCAACAGAGCCCCCCCCTCAAGGGCGGATTCCAGACGCCCCCTGAAAAAAAAAAAAAGTCCAAAAAACAACAAAAAACAACCCACTCAGGGTGGGCGGAGGGGGCACTAGGGAGAGGAGGGCCAGAGACAACAGAAAATAGAGTCCAGAAAACAAAAACAACCCACCCAGGGTGGGCGGAGGGGGCACTAGGGCGAGGAGGGCCAGAACCAACAGAAAAAAAGGTCCAACAAACAAAAAACAACCCACCCAGGGTGGGCGAAGGGGGAAACAGGCCAGGAGGGCAGAAAACAAAAACAGAGTCCAGAACAAAAAACGATCCACTTATGGTGGACGACAGCAAAGGAAAACCCAAAAACTTTCTTGGGCACAGTCTCTGGTGGCCGGCCGAGGGACCGGCAGCGGGACAGAGTCTCAGGTGGCCGGCCGTGGGGCCGGCTGCAGGACAGAGTCTCAGGTGGCCTGCCGTGGGGCCAGCTGCAGGACACAGTCTCAGGTGGCCTGCCGTGGGGCCGGCTGCAGGACACAGTCTCAGGTGGCCTGCCGTGGGGCCGGCTGCAGGACACAGTCTCAGGTGGCCTGCCATGGGGCCGGCTGCAGGACACAGTCTCAGGTGGCCTGCCGTGGGGCCGGCTGCAGGACACAGTCTCAGGTGGCCTGCCGTGGGGCCGGCTGCAGGACACAGTCTCAGGTGGCCTGCCGTGGGGCCGGCTGCAGGACACAGTCTCAGGTGGCCTGGCATGGGGCCGGCAGCAGGACACACTTTCAGGTGGCCTACCGTGGGGCCGACGGCGGAGGCGTAGTTGCTGCTCAGGAGGTCGACCGTTGAGATGATGGTGGAGCAGCGTCTTAGGGGGACCACCGCCGGGCCGGGGACACGGTTGAAGTACAGATGACCGGCCTACGATCCGGCAACGGAGCAGAGTCTTAGATGGCCGGCAGCGGGGTCGAAGGCGACGCTGACACTCTGGGGGTCTGCCACGGGGTCGACGATGAAGAAGACGCTCCGGGGGTCTGCCACGGGACCGGAGGCGAAGCTGACGCTCAGGGGGTCTGCCACGGGACCGGAGGCGAAGCTGACGCTCAGGAGGTCTGCCGCGAGGCCGAAGGCGAAGCAGCTTATCAGGAGGATGACGCCCAAGCTTCAGTAGGTACCCCCACGGGGTACCCCGTCCCCTTCTCGGCAGCTCAGGAACAGTCTCAGAAGCGGCTGCCGACAGCGGCTCAGGAGGAGGCTCTGAGGAGACCGCCGACTGCGGCTCTGGAGGAGGCTCAGAGGAGACCGCCGACTGCGGCTCTGGAGGAGGCTCAGAGGAGGCCGCCGACTGCGGCTCTGGAGGAGGCTCTAAAGAGGCCGCCGACTGCGGCTCTGGAGGAGGCTCTAAAGAGGCCGCCGACTGCGGCTCTGGAGGAGGCTCTAAAGAGGCCGCCGACTGCGGCTCTGGAGGAGGCTCTAAAGAGGCCGCCGACTGCGGCTCAGGAGGAGGCTCTGAGGAAGCCGCCGGCTGCGGCTCAGGAGGAGGCTCTGAGGAAACCACCGGCTGCGGCTCAGGAGGAGGCTCTGAGGAAACCACCGGCTGCGGCTCAGGAGGAGGCTCTGAGGAAGCCGCCAGCTGTGGCTCTGGAGCAGGAACAGGGGAGCCCGCCGATTGCGGCTCCCGATCAGGAACAGGGGAGCCCGCCGATTGCGGCTCCCGATCAGGAACAGGGGAGCCCGCCGATTGCGGCTCCCGATCAGGAACAGGGGAGCCCGTCGACAGTGGCTCCAACACAGGAACATGCGAACCCTCTGACTGTGGATCCGCCTTAGGAACTGGGGAGGCCACCGACTGTGGCTCCGCCTCAGGAACATGTGAACCCATCGACCATGGATTCACCTTTGGAACTGGGGAGGCCACAGACTGTGGCTCCACCTCAGGGACAGGAGACACCACCGACTGTGGTCCCGTCTCAGGAGCAGGTGACACCACCGACTGTGGTTCACCCTCAGGAGCAGGAGGGACCACTGATTGCGGTTCAGCCTCAGGTGCAGGTGACACCACCGACTGTGGTTCACCCTCAGGAGCAGGTGGGACCACCGACTGTGGTTCCACCTCTGGAACTGGAGGGAACATCCATGGAGGCTCAAGTTCAGTCTCCGAAGTGGGTTGGAAAGTCTGTAGAGGACTCTTGGCGGTTTGAGGTCCCTGTAGAGAGGCTCTTGGAGGCCTATCTCCATCAACTTCAAATTCTGAAGTCCTTCTAAACCTTAGCTCAGGGGTCTCCAGACGGCACAGGGCAGGCTCAGGGGTCTCTGGACGGCACAGGGCAGGCTCAGGGGTCTCTGGATGACACAGAGCTGACTCAGGGGTCTCTAGACGGCACAGAGCTGGTTTAAGGCGACGCCTTCTCTTACGCCGAGAGGTCTTTGGAGCTAGGCTGACTGGTTTATTGATAGGATCAGACGCTAAATTAACCGGTTGAGAAATAATAATTCCAGAATGGATTACCGGTTCAGAAGCTAAAAAATCAGGCAAGGGATCAGGTTTGAAATTAACTGGGTCAATAACTGGTTCAGGATCTGGATCTGGCTGGCGTGTAACAGAGAGTGGTGGCTCGAAAGGGAAGATGTCTTCTCTATCTCCATAGAAAAACTCCCATAGATCATCCTCATGGATGTAGGGATCTCGATAAACGGGCGAGGGAACAGGTTTAGATAACACGGTGACGGGTGCAAGAGTATGATCAGGCTGGCGGGGAACTCTAACAGTTTGACGTGAAATAGGTGGGCCAATCTTGAGTCGTTTAACGGATGGAGTTAAATGATGGTCTAGAATGTGTGAACTGAGACTAACCCGGCGCGGAGAGGAACTGAAACTGGTTTGTGATGCTAGGTCTAATCCTATGGCCAATTCAATGAGGTCCTCTAGGGTGGCTGGCTCGACGTAAAATGAAAGCTCTTTTCTGATGGAATTATTTAGAGCCATGAGATAAGCGGACTTGAGCGCAGACTCGTTCCACCCGGAAACGGCTGCTCTAACCTGGAACTCGATGGAAAACTCGGCGACGGACCTATTACTCTGTTTCAAATTAAGAAGCTCACCAGAAACTGAACACTTAGTGACCCTACTAAAGGCTTTTTCAAACTCCAGGATGAAATTCTGATATGTACAGTTTTTTCTAGTCTTTAGCGGAAATCTTGACTCCGCCCATTCAAGGGCTTCACCAGACAGAAATGAAACAACAAAAGCAATCTTATCCTGATCAGTAGGAAAACTAGAAGTATGAAAACCGAAAAATATCTGACACTGAAATAAAAATCCCTTGAGCTTACGTGGGTTACCTGAAAATCTCTCAGGCAGAGAAGGACCAGGTGACGAAAACGACGGGTAGTGTTCTGACCAGAAAGGAAGGGTATCATCTTGACTGAGAGGTGACGTCACCACCGGAGAACCAGGAAGCGGAAGAGTATTCGAGGCAGGACGAGCCGCTGACGTGGCGTTATCGTTGTAGAAGTGGCTAGTGAATGATTGTTTTAACAATAACTCATGGACGGGTTGCGAGTGAATAAGTGTCAGAGCGTCCTGTTTCTCAGTCCAACGACGGAGGTGATCTGCTGGGCTTTGTGTTTGGCCGCAGTGTTCTGTCATGATGGGTTCTCTAGAGTAAAGCCCAAGATGCAGAACACACACGGAGACACTGGTAAAAGTCCAAAGAGTTTATTTTAAAGACAAAAGCACATGGATAATACTGACACAATGCAGGCAGGGGGCTGGTTCGCTGGGGTCTGTGCAGGGAAAGGGAGATGGCTGGTAGCTGAGTTCATGTGAGGCTAAGCATTAGCTTCAGGCTTAGCCTGGTAGTCCTGGGTCTGAGCTTCCAGCTCACAGCAGAGAACATCAGGGAAAATCAACATGGGAACCTCTAGGAAAACTCCACATAGAAGTAGTCAGGTTTCAACCACGTAGGAATCTTCAGGTTGGCTCACCAGGGCAGTTAGCAGGTTAGCTCTCCTTGAGCTTCAGACTGTTGACTGGCTTCCTGTGGTGCAACCCTCCCAGAGCTGCAGGCCAGAGACAGGTTGCCAGAGAGACAGTCCTTCCTGAGTTTCACAAAGAGACGGGAGGTTAAGCTTATCCAGAGCTTCACGAGGGGACAGGTGGTTAAGCTCATCCAGAGCTTTCACGAAGAAACAGGATTCCAACTAAGATCAACACTGCGGCGTGGGATCAAGGATAGGCAGGAGCCTATAAAGGGGAGGTCTTCTGATAAGAGGATTAGGAACAGGTGTGCAGGAAGGTTCCAGCTCCAGAAGACCCACAGCGCATCCTGCTGGAGACAGAGGGTAATCTCCAGATCCCCACAGTAACTCCAAACCTAAGAGAAAAACAAAGAGCAGAAGAGGATCCTCGGCGCCCTCTGGTGGGCAAGCCTGAGGATCCCAACATTACCAAATCTAACTATTTGGGGAATTTTGCATTACCGGTAAGTCTCTGTGTAAAATGCCCTTTAGATGTTGTTGTATCATTAGTGATGATTAATAAAGAACAGGTGAGCTTTGTGTGGAAAATGGAAGAAGGCCTAGAAAATCTAACTTAGCAGCGAAAGGTCACATTACATTTGTGTGCAGTGAGGAGGCAAAACTGGAATGAAAACACCTCAATCATGGAAAGAAGAAGATGGGGAAGTGCTTGTTAAAATATACTCTTGGATAAAGGTGGTGAAGAAAGTGATGAAAACTGGTGAGTTTCCAGTGCAAAGTGGTGATGTCAAGATTTGTATCATCGGTTCCTGATAATTGACTGAAATGGTGTAAATGCTGTAATAATTACAATCATCTCACTTTGTGTGTTATTCCCATTATTGTGGTTATATTTTTGCTCATGCTTTTCATTGAGCAGCTTAACCAATAATTTGGGAATGGATTATGTGCCTAAGCAGTAATAGTTTTTATATCTGATCATCGTTCACTATTTTTAAAGAAAAGTATGGTGGACTTAAGGTTTTGCAATCATCCTGAAGTCCAATAAAGTGATGACAATCATTGGACTTGCTACAGCCACAAATATCAGTGTATTTTATTGGTATTTTATAGGTTAGGCCAAGAATAAGTGGGTCATATTTGTAAATTGGAATGAAATATGAATATGTAAGCACTAGCTACGCATAGGCTGTTAGGAAAATCACAGTTTCACAGTGTCACAGAATTAAGACTACACCTCTATAACTTTAGATGTCCAAAACAAAATAATAGGCTTTCTGAAATATGGGCTAATATAGTACTCATAGTAAAATATAAATTGTTGATGAAAGCTGTTTTATAGATCACAGGTGTCGTGCTTTCCCTCCTTTTTTCAGATTTGTGCATATATATGGGTGTGTGTGTGTGTGTGTGTGTGTGTGTGTGTGTGTGTGTGTGTGTGTGTGTGTGTGTGTGTGGGGGGTTGGAGGGGGGGGGATGTGTGTGTGTATATTACATGCACAAACGAGCAACAGAAAGCACAAGTATAGAGTGCATGGCTAGAGTTATGAAGGGATTCAGCGCTTTGGCCTTTAACTCAAAACTAATCACATAAACAATCTAACAATTCCAAAACACTGTAGTTGAAAACTTCTTAGCAACACATCCACCGAGCTGTCAGCTTCAGCAAGGTCCTGGTAATTGTTTCTGTAATACCTGATGCTAAAGGTGGCTTATTCATGTTAAGACAATATAAGATACCTTAAATTTAGCAACAATTGGTGGGTGATGCTCCTGCAGATGAGGGATATATTAGCTGTCTAGCTTCTTCTGACTGCACCTGTCTGAACCCATATAGGACAACCTACATCCTCTTAGTTTTTGCTGTTTTTTTTCTTGCGGGAGCCAAGGTATTTTCATAAAGCATCAATTTGTTTTAAAGTGCAGTGGGGTGTGAGTTGCTCTCTGTTTGAAAAAGCAAAAAAGTGGGAAAAGTTTGGGGCCCTGCCCTCCTTCAGCCATCACTCCACCTGTGGAGCTAGGAGCTCCATAGGGACTGTGATGGGGGAGGGAACATAATGGTGCAGCTGCTCCCAACCCAAGCTCTCCCTGACAAGATTTTATTAAATATTTAAACGACGGGAACGGTATGACAGAAAGCTTTACTTCACAGATAGATACATTTATTTATTTTTTTTATTATTATTTTCAAAGCCAATCAAATTAATTTGGAGTTTTTCTTAACAGCCAATTTTTAGCCTTTTTTGAGATTTAGGTCACTATAATAATCCATATGCTTCAGCTGGCACCTCTCCATTTAAGTTTTAGTTCTATGTTTTGGAATCTTTCCTTGCTGAAAGAGGAGCTTTTATTCCAGTTTCTTTTCCAGCTTCCAGCAGGTTTTCTTTCAGCTTTGCACGGTGTTAAAGACCATCCATCATCTCTCACCACCCTCGCTGCCCCTACTAAATAGAAAATAATCTTTAAGCTTTGATGTTGCCCCCAACTTGTTTTACCACAGAATTTGGGTATTTTGTCTCACCAAGCAGATGGAGTGTTTATCATAATCTGTTGTGTTAGTGCAGAGAACTTGTGGTTTGATAAAAATAATGACTATCTGTGGATTTTTCTCAACAATGAAGTCTCCTTTTATTACTCTTAAATAAAGGCCACCCAGATAAATTGTATAGATTCTCCCATCTGAACTCTCTTTCTATCCTTGTCCATTCTGCTATTTTACAAGGACGGTCATACGTTCGTGGGTTTTTCATAACAATTGTGTATTTTTTGTTTTTTCTGGATGATGGATTAAGCAGTGCTCTACCAGAAGAATGAAGATAAGTGGGTGGCTTGATGACTTTGCCGTGCTTTAAAGTTATCCTGACCTTCTCATTGACCTGTCTGGACTGTTCCTTGTTTTTCATCATGCTGTTTGTTTACTAATGTTTCCTAATAACCTCTTAACAATTGAGCAGCTTGATATAAACTCAGATTAAATTAAACAAGGTGGAAGTCTATATACTAATTAGGTAACTTCTGATGTTAAATGGGCTGAACCTCATCAGAACACATGTTTTTAGACATTTATTTGTAAAACTGTAAAAATCATCAATCCAGTTCCTGATACTTTACATTTCTTTGCTATTTTGTGTTGGAATATCATATAAAAACCCGTATAAAAATATTTTAGATGTAATTCAAAGTTCCTGGGTTCTTAATGCTTTGCATGCTTCTAAATGAAAATAAATAAGATTGTACTTGTATATACTGAAATAAAATAGTTATTTTTTTGACAATTTTGTCTCACAAATTGTCTTAATGTTGGTCTTTCAAAGCTAGGAGTTTTACATATATATCATAATAGTAACCACCAGACAGACTGATTTATTTGTATTCATTAAGTACCAAGGTCATATTTGGGCATAATACATTGATATTATGTAACTTGCTGCTATCGAATTACAATAAAAACAGACAATGATACAGAAATATAGACACGATGCATCCTTAATAACTCAGACTTCTCATTTTCCTGAAGCAGAAACTAGCACTCCACATGTTTCTTTAAGGTGAAGGGTTACATATTGGCCTACTGTTGGATACTTTTTTGTGTTTGTTTCTTCAAGCAAAAATTATGCAAATTATTTTTGACTTTGTGTTTGTTTTTGGAAAGTAGAGAATTCCCCTTTACAGCAGTTTAAGCATGACCTGAATGTAACTCGACTTTAATTCCGTTCATCAAAGAGCACGGATTGATTTATAGGCGGGGTGTTGGTGTACTTTCAGCACCATGGAGAGCAACGCCCCCTCAACAAGTAGGACAACCCCAAACAAAAAGAAAGCAATTAAGCTTTATGTAAACTTGATTTATGGGAAATTTTATAAACAAAAAAATCTGAAGAAATTTGAAAACAAGACACCTTCTTTTTTAACTGTTTGTATTTTTTTCACGAAACACCGGAGATTTAATAAGTGGTTTCAAAAGAAAAAAAAGAAAAGAAAAAGAAATGTTGTGACTTGAACGTGAATCTGTGCAGTGAAGGTGACAATCGCTGCATGTGTGAATAAGACTGAAGGGTTACTGCCTACATTAAGTGTAAAATGAATTTCCGATTGGATGGTTGGTGGACGTATGTCAGACATATGCGCACCGTGGGCGGGTTGATGTGTTGGAAAAGAGGGAAAAGCAGAAGAGAGTGCAGAGCTTCACCCTGTGAATGAGCAGACACTGATGATGGTTAGGTGGCATGTAAGCGGCGTCAGCTTCAGCTCTCCAAAGCTGTGAGCTTTGGCTGGGAGTGACGCCGCGCACTCTGCCTCTCCAAGCAGAAACAACAACAAAAACACCTGTATGGATGAGCAGACCTCCAGCGTTACGCAGACACCATCCTCAGCCGAACACAAGGGCAGAGCCGTGATTGAGACGCGGGGATATGGAGAGGCGGAGAGGAACGTCATGACGGTGGAAAACATGCTGGAAGAGTCGGCTGTACTCTCAGCGCCTCACCTGTCCGTGGATCGATATGAGTGCAGCCGCCAGGGATGCTGCGAGAGGGTGGTCATCAACATCTCTGGTTTACGCTTCGAGACTCAACTCAAAACTTTCAACCAGTTTCCAAACACGTTGCTGGGGGACCCGAGGAAAAGGATGCGCTACTTTGACCCACTCAGGAACGAGTATTTCTTCGACAGAAACAGACCCAGCTTTGATGCCATCCTGTACTACTACCAGTCAGGGGGGCGCATTCGGAGACCTGTTAACGTCCCAATTGATATTTTTTCAGAGGAGATACGCTTTTACCAACTTGGGGAGGAGGCTATGGAGAAATTCCGCGAGGATGAGGGGTTTATAAAAGAAGATGAGCGCATACTTCCTAAAAACGATTTCCAAAAGCAGGTTTGGCTTCTGTTTGAGTACCCTGAAAGCTCCGGACCTGCAAGAGGAATAGCCATCGTTTCAGTGCTTGTGATCCTGATTTCAATTGTTATTTTCTGCTTAGAGACTCTGCCTGAATTTCGGGACGAAAAAGACATATCAACAGTAGCACCCACATTAAATGGCACAGCTCCAACGGTGCCAAGCCCATTCACAGACCCGTTTTTTGTGATAGAAACGCTGTGCATTATATGGTTCTCTTTTGAGTTGCTGGTCAGGTTTTTCGCCTGTCCCAGCAAAACCACTTTCTCCAAAAACATCATGAATATCATTGACATTGTTGCCATAATCCCTTACTTTATCACCCTGGGGACAGAGCTGGCCGAGAGCCAGCAAACTAACGGTGGCCAGCAGGCGATGTCTCTCGCAATCCTGAGAGTGATCAGGCTGGTGAGAGTCTTTCGCATTTTTAAACTCTCACGACACTCTAAGGGACTCCAGATTTTGGGACAGACGCTGAAGGCCAGCATGAGGGAGCTTGGCTTGCTCATCTTTTTTCTCTTCATAGGAGTCATCCTCTTCTCCAGCGCTGTTTACTTCGCAGAAGCAGACGACCCCTCGTCTAGTTTTACCAGCATCCCAGAAGCATTCTGGTGGGCAGTTGTCACAATGACCACAGTTGGATACGGAGACATGCATCCGGTAACCATTGGAGGCAAAATAGTGGGGTCACTTTGCGCAATAGCGGGGGTGTTGACTATTGCCTTACCTGTGCCAGTAATTGTGTCGAATTTCAACTACTTTTACCACCGAGAGACGGACGGAGAGGAGCACCAGCAGTACCTCAACAGAAGCAGCTGTGAGCACCTCCCCCCAGAGGAGCAGATGAAGTCGTGCAGCTCATCTTCTCTCAGCAAGTCCGATTATATGGTTATTGTAGAAGGCATCAACTGTGCGTTCAAGCAGCCCAACTTTACTACAGAGAAAAATCAGAACTGCGTCAACATCAAAAAGATGTTCACAGATGTGTAAAATTCACTATTTATGAAGCATAAAGAAATATTAGGTCTGTAATATTATTTTTGTATAGCCTCTGGTGATGTGTCAGTCCAAATCTGTGGCTGAAGGATGAAACACTTAACTTTAACATAAGACCTCAATACAGTACCCATTTAGACCTGATAGATCTGACTGACTGTAAACTATCTTTATAAGCTGTTGGTAAAATCACATTTGTCACATTTTAGTCTAAAATGCCACATGATGCCTACATATCTGGTTTGCTATAATGTTGTCAGTGTTGAATACACGTGTAGCATTTACTCCTGCAAGTCCAAAAGAAAAAAGAAAGCCTAAAGTGTTGTGCTTTGTGGAAAGAACAGAAAAGTTATTTTGTCCAGTAATGTTATTAAATATATTATAATGATTTATCTAGCTGAATGCCTGTTTAGGTTATATCTAATATCATAACCTGTCCACGTGTTTGACTCTGCAGTCATGTTCAGATAGTGCGAGAAGGCTTATCATGAATCAAAAACCTGTATTTTTATTCAGAAACACTTATATAGGCTATATTGAATAAATACAATTATGAATAGATCACGGCTTTGCTTGTTAATTGCACTTTTATTAGGAAATAAAAGAAAGAGGGGAAAAAATAAACAAAAAAAAAAGCACAACCTGGCCTTGTGTATGTTGTCATGTGCCCAGTGATGACATAGTCTGGATGAAAGGGGGCAGGACGTGTAGACGGTATCCGCCTTGTGATGCAGTCTCCATGACGACGGTGGTTTCCCGGGCAACCCCACTCTAATGCTCCCATTGCTTTGTTTTACATTTTCCCTAAAGAATTTACCATTTTTCTCTTAAGAGTAGTAAAGCAGAGAACATTTTTCATAGATTTTTTAGTTTTGACATTTTTTTGTTTGTTGTAATTTTTATATGTATATATACATATAATTATTATAATAATTGAACTTTATTGATCTCACATTGGAACAATTTACCTCTGCATTTAACCCATCCACTTGGGGAACAGTGGGCTGCCATTGTGCGGTGCCCCGGGAGCAGTGTGGGGTTAAGGGTATTGCTCAGAGACCCAGTCTCTGAGCAAGTGGTAGTGGGGTTCAAACTTAGAACTTTAGGATTCCAAGCTATATGGTGCGATCTAATTAAATAACTAACAGAAGTTTTGTACACTTTGAAAAGAAAACAAATGATCAGCTGCATATACTGATATAAAAAGTGTGAAATGGGACCATCATTTCAGTTTTGTCACTTAAAAATGAAAGGAGTATTATTTAACTTTTAGTGTTTTTCGCAATACGTGTTGAGAATCTTAAGTACATTTAGCAATAACACAGTTTATGATTTTTGACATGACATTGATCAAAAAAGATTCCATGCAAACACAAGGGTCTCTTTCTTTCACAAATCTGCTCGTCAGATCTCCAAGTTGGCATGCCAACTTGATTTGCGTCAGCCACCTTTTCATGTGCACAAGAAGACATGCAGACACATTACCTTTAAAGCTGACAGATGAGGTGAAACAAACAGCAAAACTGAAAGGAGTAAGAAAAGTAATTACCTGCATGTTCTTTAATGGGTCATAAACGCTTGTATAAGAATTAAAGTTTGTCTTTTGATCAACATCTGAACTGCAGGTTAACGTCCTGAGCAAATTAACATTTAGGTTTAGAACTCAATGTAGGAACAAGTAGTAAATCTGTCAATATGGATTAAATAATGTGTCTTTTAGTTTTATTTGCATCATTAAAATTAATTAGATTAACTATCAAGTAAGCTACTAAAAAATATTTTGTTATTACAGTACATGTGCCTCTAATCTACCTTTTATTGGTGTAAGGTCTAACCAGTAACGCCTTTAAACCTTATGTTTAGTCATAGTCTGACTTGATATCAATCTGAGCCCTATGCTTGATGTCTGGATAATAGCTCATTAGTGCCATCTAGAGGATAAAAGATATTATTACTATACGAAGGACAAAATAAAAATGGGAAGGATGAGATGAGATTTTCTCATAGAAATTGTTTAGAACCGATTATACTTGGGGAATCTGTTGTACATATTAATTTATTTTCAGCCATGTGTAATTTCTGGAGAACTAACGTTTTAATTGTAAAAGCTTTGATAATTATGCCATGTCTAGGACCGCTGGTGTGACTATTCTTATATTCTTTTATGGCATACAACCACAAATCAAGATGAGATTTTGTTTGGACATCTTACATAAATGATAGAACAGCAAATTTTATTTTATTTAATTATTTTTTTACAACAAAACTTAAAAAAAAAAAAAAACAGATTTATTTTCCACGTTGAACACAGCTTCACTTAACTTCACAGGAAAATCAACACATGAAAACAAAATCCTAATAATAAAAACATGGTGTCACTGATTTATTGTGTTCATAACGTGATTTTGGCATCATTAGGCCAAATGGACATTTAGTCTTTCTACATAAAGATCTACAATGATTACTCAGATAAAAAAAAATAAAAATGCGAAGAAATTTGTGTATTTTGTGATTTTCTTTGCTTATGCAGCATGCAGAAAAAACATCCATATTGCAGTTAAAAGAAAATTAAGAAAGCTCCAAAAGCACTTCCTCAAAGGTCTTAGTTTGATCCATAATTATCTGTTTCAGACAAGGAGAAATACAGCTTATGAGCTAAAGGTATAGGAAATAAAGAAAAGAAAAGCTGCGTGATTTTCAAAGCATAGAAATGTTCATCAATATGGCTTTTCTGAATCCTACATTATTACTGAAGAATCTCTCATCTAAAAACTCCTATCATTTTTAAAGTTATGAAGCAGCATTTAATTTAACATAATAAACTTGTATTTAAATAAAGTAAATAAACAACAAGCCAAAAAAGAGTTATTTACTGTACAGAAACACTAGTTCTCTTACCAAAATGTAATTGTGTTTTTTTTTTATTTTTATGAAAGGGTGGTTGATGTTATTTTTGTTGCTGTTGTAGAGCTGAATGGACCTCCCTCCTGCAAACCAATTTGTATTTGTCCCAAAACTGCAGGTGCTCTACATTAGAGCTGATGAGTTCCCCTGTTCGTTCTATTTGCCCCTCAGGGGTTAAATTCCTTATTCAATGTATTTTTAACCAGATAAAATGAAAGGGGGCTGCAAATCGCCCAAAGCCATTAATCATTGCTTGCCTTGCTTAACAGTAGTGCTGGCGAGGGACATATGGAAGTTAGACCATCCTTCTCTGTCGTTGATTGTGGAGAAGCAACAATTTAATTAGCAGTAAACTTGTTAGGATATAATGGGCTATCATTATAGATTAATGTTGTTTTTCTCTTAGTTGTTATAGCAGCTTCAATTTTATTTTCTTCATTAACACCCATTAGTTTCATAAGACAAATAAAACAGATCAAATGAAGAACATCTTCTGTAATACATCGTTAGTCATAGAGAAAATTATTAGAACACACTTGTTTTCTTCAATTTCTTGTTCTAAAATTATATTACTGAAAAAAACAACAACAAACAGATACGTGTTAAAAAAATACACTTAGATATGTGTGTGGAACAAAATAAGATTATCATCAAAGTCCTATTCATTTAAGTAATTAAGTTAAAGGAGGAATACCTGTATGTTAAAAGATATTAATTATACGAGATTCTGGTTTTATATAACAGTTCGTTAGGAATATAGATTGAAATATCACTAATGTATATTTGAAGAAACATATTTTACTTCAGGTCTTCACTTCTGTAGTTCTGATGATTATCACATACAGCTAATAAATAGTGAAAATCAAATTCTATTAAAACATGAAAATTCTGTGAAGAGCAATAAAAAGTTATTTTAGTCCAGAGGTTTTAGCATACAAGAAAGAATGTCCAGGTAAAATATTTACGCTCCTTACTTGGTTGAAGCCCCCTTTGGATTAATTTACTGCATCAGTGTTGCATTTCATTAAGGGAAATGAGCCTGTGGCTCATCTGAGATGTTATATGGGTCACATTATTTCAACAGTGGCCATCCACTGCAAAATGCAAAAATGTACCTTTATCTGGAAAGAGACTTTTGACTAGTAACATTCTTGTTTTTTTTTCTGTAAACCACCAATACTTTTATTTCCTCTTCATGAATACAACTGTATCCTAAGTCCTGTATAGGTTCATATGTTGTGACTTTACCACATTTTCAATAAATTTTCCATCAGCATTCATTACACCAGCCATGTTCAAGGCCTTATCACCGTTCTTGCGATGGAGGTCAGTGACTGCCTGATCAAAAAGTGTCGAGTCAGGACTCTGATATTGCTGGTTACAATACAACCATCAAACAGCATCTCTCTAATAATAACTATTTTTATTAGTTTTTCATATTTTATGTTTCTGAGTAAAAAATTATTTTTATTATCTATAAACCAACATAATCAAAGCCTTTGTGAGTAATCAATCAGCATTCCAACTTTTGAAATGAATAATTGAAACAGATTAACTTTTTAACCATGTTGTGTGCCCTGTGTGCCTCCATGTTGCCCTGTGATAGATAGACTGGCCACCTGTTCAAGCTGTTCTTCAGCTCCCCCCTTGCAACCCTGTAAAGATAAGTGGGAAGAGACACTGAATTATTGATAGAAATTGTAAAGCTTTAAATGAATATGAAATATATTGTTGGGGAATGAAGGTTCTTTTAATTAATTCATCAAGTTTCAGACTCATCAAATGGCAGATCTTACCATGTTAACCTAAATATTGAAAACTATTGACAAAAGCAAGCATCTTGAAATTTTTTTAGAATATGAAAATCTGAGCCTTTGTATCCAAACTCATATTCTTACTCACAGGCTTTTTTTTTTTTTACTATGATCACTGGGCACTATACACTCATATTTCCTTGGTTACATGAGAAAACTTGTCACTAAAGATTTAAAATAAAAAAAAGTAATTCAGCGTGTTAAATGCAGTGTAAAGATAGACAAATTAAAAGCTGTATGTCCTCTTGTGTTCTTAATTTACGCTTGACTGTTTTACATTGTAGCAACATATGCAATTCTGTCACCATGCTTTATGTGTGTGAGCGTGCATGCAGCGTTTATGTGAGTGCAGTGCAGATATAAGACTTTTCTTGTGCCTCACTGAACACTGCTGCAGGCGCCTGTTAAACAGAGAAATGTATGGCGAAGCGAACATGTATGGGCTGGCATCAGCAAAACAAACTAGACCGAGACTCTCTGCAGCTGGTCTTCTGCTGCAGGCAAATGTTGGACACAAATTTTGGGTCCTGCTCAGTCTGGATTCATAGAGAAGATATAGTCAAGACCCCAGGCGTCCCTGCTGTACTAGGCCCCCTGGTGTGCTGGTCTTAATGCTAACACTCATCACATGTGATGATTCATGCATTGCAGCAGTGTGTTGTCTTTAATGACACCCAAAAGGACAGCATGGGGTGGGTATGCCATGCGAGGTGCCTCCTGTCATCATTGAGCTTTAATGAAGCGTGATGATAATAAACTGCTAAAGGAAATAAAGAAATGTCTGAGTCTGCTTCTGGTGCACTTATTTACCAAACTCTTCTCGGGTGATATTTCAAGTGGTATAATGTTTGCCCTAAAACTGTACCTCTGTCTTCCCAAAAATAGAATATGTTTCACTTATTTCGCTTGGTGCCACGCATCTGCTCTTCCCAGAGCATGTAATTGAATCCTTGGGGCTATTCTTAAGATTCATTCTTCTGCATTAGGACACTGTTGAGGGCTTTCAGTGAGATGAAGGACAGATACATGTCTCCTTTCCCTTACGGGTCAAACTAAAAGTTTGTTCAAACACCCAACAGTTCAATTCTATTCAGTTTATTTATATAGTGCCAATTCACAACACATGTCATCTCAAGGCAGTTCTCTTTGCTTATAAATGTAATTCAGTTTGGGAAACCCATGTCTTAAGATTCACAAGAACACAAACCATCTTTAGGAAATGTAGGAGGCTGCATAAAAAATGAAGGGCTTTGCGATAGTTTTGTGACTTTATCTGAAATATGTCAGTGGAAGCAGAAATAGAGTAGGTGTGGTAAAACTCCCCAGCTTCCTCTCTTTGTTGCCACAAAAATCATTGTCTTCAATGCAACACACTGAGAGGGAGCAAGATAGTTACTCATCGAAGTAACACTGCTGACTTAGAATGATCTAATTTGATGAGTTGGTTTTATGAAACAATCATCACAGACCTGCTTGTCTTTTCTGATGAGATTAATAACAATGAGGGGGGGGATTCAGATGGGTGTGGGGGTTTCTGATGTCAGGCCATAGGACATTCGTAATGTGCTGGCCTCGCTCTGCCCCCAGGTGTCCCATGAGTCAGAGCGGGTGCTGGGCCCAGAGCCGGCTGGATATCAGACTGATCCATGCTGCTGAGGCACATCTTCTGGTTCCTTTAGTCACACAAAAATGAATCAGAGCTTTGTATTATCACACTGACAAAGTCACAGTCTATTTCAGCTGCTTAATTCTGTCAATAGGTTCTGTTTTGTTACTCTCACATGCTGCAAAACATTAACCTAATTTCATACCTGATAAATATAATTGGAGTAAATACAAAAAGATGATGATTTTATTCCATCTCTGAATGAAATTATAATTTAAAAACTGATTTTTATGTTTACCCTGTAACTTTGTCAATTATCTAAATACATGTGGTAATATGAAACATTCATTAGACAAACAATAATTTTTCAATGCAGTTAAGCTTTTATCATAATACTTCAGTTTGTGAATGTTTTTATGACACTTTCTTCCAAGCAGCATATCTTTAACAGAAAGGAAAACTCTCAAAGCATCAAGTCTTCTTTTACAGATCCCTACTCTGTTTCTAATAAGATCAGTCGCCTCTCTCCCCATCGAGCAAAGGTGTCTTCTTTCTAGGATGACCTTTAGTGTAATGTAAGAGATGTTTTTAAAAGGACCAACTTACCTTGACTTGAATTTCACTCACTTATATAGATCCATCATACAGTGCAGCAGAAAAGTCTCCCTGCGACAATGATACTGACTCTGATTGAACGTCCTTCCCTTCGGTGTCAGCATAGCTTACAAGGCTGAACACAATCTGAATATATATTTCTGTAAACGTCCTCTCAGATAAATTCATTGGATGTTATATAATCGTGCATAATAAATAATAAAAATCTACAGGTATTTCAGATGTTGAACTCGGTGCAGCAGCGTGTGTTTATGACTCCAGCTGGGTCGCCCACTGCAGTGGGCCAATGTCCTTGAGTTTCTTCTAGCGTCTGGCTCATTTCCAGGATCTAACCTCGTCGGGCCTCAGTCTGAGGAGCACATCTCAGCCTTGCCCTCCCCTTTGTATTTCTACCTCCTCTTTCTCTGCATTATGCTCTCTACTCTCCTCATCACATCCTCAAATGCACTGCTACCTCCAGGGCAAAGAAAGGACAAAATGAGCTGTAACGTCTTCCTATCTGTGCACATGTTGCAACTTACTCATTTGAACCACTCTTCTGGTCTGTTTGTACATTGGCCTCTTTTGCAGGACCCATTCAGTTTCTTGCCTCCTGAGTAATGTTTTTCGGAATGACTCATCTCCCAGAAGGATAAATCTATAGTTTCTATAGCTTTAGAAAGAAATTGAAAAGCATAATGGTTGAAGGATAAGTAGAAGGTCTAAAGAAAAACTGTAGAAAACCAAAATAAACAAACTATATGGTCTATATGTTACCCTGATTATGCATTTAGAATTTCTGGTTTAGAGTAATTATAAATCTTTATCAAACATTTGCACATCTTTGTCAAAAATTTGCACATGGAAAAAAATGCATAAAGCCTTATGTTCTTTGATCCAGTAAGCTATTATTTCATCTTTTTCACATAGTGTGTGTTGGGGGGATAAATATCACCATGTGTGACTGTTGAAAACCTGTAGCTGCTGCAATGCAGTATCCAGAAGGAGGGAGGCAAAGGAATCAGAAAATGATGGCCACAGTCAAGGGACTACATGACCAAAAAAACCACCCAGAGGCTTGTCAAGTTTCATTCATAAAAACACGTTTGACACTCGGAAATTATAAGTACAGCTTATTAAAAACAAACAATTGCTTTGCTAAAAGTAGAAATTATGAACCAAAAAAATACAATATCGGGTATGGTATATACTATGTGTTCCTATCAGCATTGCCCATAGCAAACTGGCATTGTTATTTGCATATTAGCAAAACCCAAGTCAGATTTTATTAAAAAAATAAAATAAAATAAGAAAAAAATCAATTATCAGTTTGTATCACAAATTCTGATTAAGGTCTGGAACCTGACTGTCTGTATCTCTATAGTTATGCTTCTATAGGCTTAGACCTCTGGAGGACATAGGGACCCCTAGTTCATCATTCTGCTTCATTCTATCTCTATTCTCCCCCTCTGCAGAATCTGTTAGTTCAATCTCTAACCTTATGCTCTCTCTGCTTTTTCTGATAGTAGGTTCGCCTGTTCCTGTTTGGCTGTGACTCCATCCTGGAGAGAAATATCAGCTGTGCTGCTTCCATCAACACCTTTGTTTATAGATGTTGGAGATCGGCCTGTTTTTCAGTGTAGTCCTGTATCTCTGACCGTGACTGGCTGTGCTCTCTTCATCCTCTGACATGGGAGCTGGCTCGGAGCTTGTCTGCCTGGCTGTGTGTTTCCTGGACTGTGCCGCCTGTGGAGCTGGTTTACTGTTGCCTATTGTATCTCTGCTTCTGTCTCCTTGAACCCCAGTCGGCCTCGGCAGATGGCCGCTCACACTGAGCCTGGTTCTGCTGGAGGTTTCTTCCTGTTAAAAGGGAGTTTTTCCTCTCCACTGTCTCTACAAGCATGCTTAGTGTGAGGGATTGCATTCGAGTCATTGAGTCGATGCAATCAACTGTTTTTTCTTTGATAGAAAACTTTGAATCAATTTGACTGTATGATCTGGTAAACTGTAAAGTGCCTTGAGATGACATGTGTTGTAAATTGGCGCTATAGAAATAAATTGAATTGAATAAGTTTGATAGCAAAGTTAAAAGATTTTTAGAACAGCAGTTTAATCAGGTCCAGTAGTACATAATAAGAAAACTAAAGCTTAAATTAATTTGAGTGCAACTGAAAAATAAACCTTCTCTCGAAAAAAAGAGCTTAATATTTTCAAGCTTTTAGCTTTTTAGAATTTATGTAAGGATTCATAAAAAGTCTCAATATTCTGTTGTAATGTGATGCATATTATCTATGAATAAATGTAATTTTGCACATTTAAATCATCATGCTAACACCTCTTTCACAGTGTAACTTTCAATTCCAAGTCTTGTTTCTCCTTCACATGCAGAATACATTAAATCAGTCATATTAACTTACACCCTTGTTTTAAAGAGCCATTCATATGACATTGCTTAACATTTTCAAATCATTTCCACCTTTTATTCTCCCAAAAAAAAAAATGTTCTAGAAGGACGTTTATCAGTGACATCTAATTATCCATGTAATGTTGACAATATTTTCATTCCTCCATGTGGTTAAAGGATTTAGAATCCTGAATGATTTTAACTTAATTCAAGATCTTGATTCAAGCTGAGTTAAAACTCATTCTAACAGTCTCACGACAATTTTCCTTTAATTAACAACCAAAAAGAAACAAACAACAACAAAAAACATTAAAGATATAAAAAGCATCTGCTTCTATAAAAGCAGGAGACAAGTTGGACAGCAAGATGAAGCTGGCACCCGGGATAGTTAAAGGTTTGCCAAGTGTAAAGTTGGAAAGGTTTTAAACAACCCTATTCTGTCCAATAGATCCCCGCTGACCTGTGCGTTCCATGGTGGTCATATCAGGACATTGTGCATGCATTTCCAATACAAGCATCAATCATGACAGAAGCATTTTCAGTTTATTAAGTTTGTTTTGTCTCTTGGAAAATAGCCAGACTAACTGATGGAACATTTGCTCTATT
Source organism: Cyprinodon tularosa (assembly GCF_016077235.1). Taxonomy (NCBI): domain Eukaryota; kingdom Metazoa; phylum Chordata; class Actinopteri; order Cyprinodontiformes; family Cyprinodontidae; genus Cyprinodon; species Cyprinodon tularosa. The sequence goes on from NW_024038232.1 coordinate 212,673, forward strand.
TTTGTCCCCCCTCCCATTCATTATTCATGGAGTTCTTTGCAGGGAAAGATTACAACATTGGCTGCTATGAACAAGCAGTGGAAAGGTAATAGAAGTTGTTACTTCACTTTCATAATAAGAAAACTTTACTGCATCTGGGCTAAAAAAAAAAAAAGGAGGGGGGGGGTTATTTGATTAAGTGAAAAAAGTATCAAACATGCATTTTGGATTATTTTCAGTTCAGAACATCTTACTTCAACAAAGGCATGTTTAAATTCATGATACTCCTTTGGCAGGATAGGACCAATGTTTAAAATACTATATATGTCCACAGCAGAAAAGGTGGATGTGCTGCTTTAGTGCGCCTCATTTCTCATTCCCTGCTCCATGACCAACACCTCTTTTGGTATTCAGAGCGGTACCCTACTGCAGTTTGGACGGAGCTTCATACAGTAGCCAATAAATAACCAAATCAAGCTTGGCTACAGGGGTATTTCACCCACAACTGTTTTCATGGCTTAATTAAAAAGGGAAAAAATAGATCAAATCACCTCCCACCGTGCTGACACGTGCGTAAGCAATAGGGGTCGCTTTGTGTCTGCGTGCGTGCCCGTGTTGCGTGTGCGCATGGGGCGCTGGTTTAGAGAAATTGCGCAATCTTCAAGCCCACTAAGATTTTCATGCATGTCGTTTAAAGTCAGTGTCTGAAATCGCCGCTCTGCCCACCATGTAGAGTTAAAAAAAAAAAAAAAGGATCTCAGCAGCTTCTTTGTGTGTCGAGCGTTAAGGATCCAGTTCAGCATTTCTATGGAATCTTATGGAAATGCTGGTTTATGTGGCACAGATCTATCAAAATGTATATATCAGGTTGGCAGCAATAATACTTGTTATTGAACCTTTTCATTTGGCATGTATTCAAGAAGATCACGACTTTAATCAGTCCACTTTTTTTTTTTTTCTTTTTTGAGGACGTTATCTCTAGGTGTCTGGCAGAGGCTGCAGCCAGAATCTCTCCGGCGCGGAGGAAATCGGTGAGAGAAGATCATTCTGCTGATCCAAGCACCTTCGGTTAATAAGGGAAGCACCCGCACCTCTTTGGACGTCTCCCTCCGCCCTTTTGTACCAATCGCCACCTCACAGCATCCTACCCGGAGGAGAGGAGTCTGGGAGGGGAAAGCGAGGACACACCCGCGCATACTGTAAGCGGAGTACATGGGAAGGATGCTGCAGACGAGATGAGGTGAATATAATCGACTGTCCCGAATTGGAAATCCATCTCCCCACCACCTGCGCTGGAGTCTGGATACCCGTTTGCCGCAGCTGATCATAGATACCCACCTCCCTGACACCAGCTGGAGCGTCCAGCCTCACCCAGCGAGGGAAAAGATGTCTGTAGGTATGTATGAGATTAAAATACAGCATCTATTTTTTCTTTTCTTCCCATTTATGAAGAGTAAAATCTAATCACACTGTAGTTCATGTAAGGATTTGCACCTCTGAGAGCATGACTGCCACACCTGCAGTTTTTGTTGCATGATGTGTTTTTTTTTTTCAAAACATCTTTTACTTAAAGAAGAGGTTTGGAATCAGGCAGAGATGTATTTTTTCCCCGAGAGCCAATTTCCTTCTGTTGGTAAATTATTTATAGATGTTTTTGAATATTTCAGTACCAGGCACCATTTCAAGACAAAATGCTTCATCACAACCTGAAGTCACATCATTCTTACTATAGAGCATTTTTGTATTTATTTATTTTTTTAAATAGCACAGCTTAAGATATCTTAGGTAGGATGATATCTGTATTGCTGCATTGGCGTTCTCATATGTGGCAATTCCGTAGCTGATATAGATGTTGCAGCAAAATCAGTGTCCTGATTTGTGATCCTCTGGAAGTTTTTTTTTCTTATGGCCCACGTAATAAATTAGCATTTTTGCTATTTTAATATAATTTCTGATTATTTGCATGTTAGTTAGAGTGGTATTATTTTTTTTTATTTTCTGTAGTTTGAGCTCAGCAGAATTGAGAGTTGAATAATTTCTTAAATTTCTCTGACCTTGCAACTTCTCTCTGTTTGTTCTGCCTGCAGCTAGATCCTAGGTGACACCTTGTGGCCTTCATGTCTTCACTCTGTTGAGTCCTCACGCTGCCCTGGCCACCACCTGCAGTTCTCAAGACTGCAGGACACTAACATCCTGAAAGGTGCAGGCGTCTTTGCCCTGCAGAATGACTGTTGCCGCAGGCGACCCCTCTGACGAGGCAGCTGCACACCCAGGGCACCCTCTGGACTATAACCCAGAGGCCGACCATGAATGCTGTGAGAGGGTGGTCATTAACATCTCAGGGTTGCGCTTTGAGACCCAACTCAAGACTCTCTCTCAGTTCCCAGAAACCCTGCTGGGAGACCCCAAAAAGAGGATGCGCTATTTTGACCCGCTACGGAACGAGTACTTTTTTGACAGAAACAGACCAAGCTTTGATGCCATATTGTATTATTATCAATCAGGCGGTCGACTGAGAAGGCCGGTCAACGTCACTCTTGATATTTTTTCGGAGGAGATTCGCTTTTATGAGCTTGGTGAGGAGGCCATTGAGATGTTCAGAGAAGATGAAGGTTTTATCAAGGAGGAGGAAAGGCCTCTTCCTGAAAATGAGTTCCAGAGACAGGTGTGGCTTCTCTTTGAGTACCCAGAGAGCTCAGGTCCTGCTAGGATTATTGCCATAATTTCCGTCATGGTCATCCTTATATCTATTGTCAGTTTCTGCTTGGAGACTCTTCCCATATTTCGTAATGATGAGGATGAAATGCACAAATCCCAAGCTCAATTTTTTTCACCTGAGACCAACTCTACAGTAATTAGCTATACATCCAATTATTTCACTGACCCCTTCTTTGTCCTAGAAACTCTTTGTATTATATGGTTCTCCTTTGAATTTTTAGTGCGCTTCTTCGCCTGCCCAAGCAAAGCGGGCTTTTTTGGTAACATAATGAACATAATTGATATTGTTGCCATCATTCCTTACTTTATCACTTTAGGCACCGAGCTAGCAGATAGGGCAGAGGATGGTCAGCCAGGTCAACAAGCCATGTCTTTAGCCATTCTCAGGGTCATCCGTTTGGTACGAGTCTTCAGAATCTTCAAGCTGTCCCGTCACTCCAAGGGGCTTCAAATTTTAGGTCAGACACTTAAAGCCAGTATGAGAGAACTCGGCCTCCTCATATTCTTCCTTTTCATAGGGGTCATCCTGTTTTCAAGTGCAGTTTACTTTGCTGAAGCAGATGAGCCCGAGTCACAGTTTGAAAGCATCCCAGATGCATTTTGGTGGGCTGTGGTGTCCATGACAACAGTCGGCTATGGTGATATGGTCCCTACTACAATTGGTGGAAAGATTGTGGGCTCCCTCTGTGCCATTGCAGGTGTGCTGACCATTGCCTTGCCAGTGCCTGTTATTGTATCCAACTTCAACTACTTTTACCATCGTGAAACTGAAGGCGAGGAGCAGGCTCAGTATCTGCAGGTCAATGTGACCAAAGCTGATTCAGCTGAGGAGCTAAAGAAGAGCCGGAGCGGCTCCACCATCAGTAAATCAGACTATATGGAGATTCAGGAGGCTGTCAACAACAGCAATGAGGACTTTCAGGAGGAGAACCTTAAAACAGCCAACTGTACACTCGCCAACACAAACTATGTTAACATCACCAAAATGCTCACAGATGTGTAGCCTACATGCGTTCCTCCCACTCACAGTGGGAAATATGAAACTTTACAGCTGGATGGGACACAAATATAAACCGTACCACAAGAGTGATGGGAAATTAAGACAGCAGAATACAGAATATCAGTGACGATTGAGTGAAAAATAATTTAAATGCCATTTCTTCCCTTTGCACCAGTGAAGTCTTACTTTAATTATCTTGTTTAAGTTTCTACATTTTTTTATTTGCTGCATGAAGTTTTCAATGTCTGATCAGCTGCTATAAAAATTGACAATATCTAAAACTGTCCTGCTTACCACTGTAGATAGTAGCTGTACACGCAGGAAAAATACAAAAGCCAACCCAAACCTAAAGCTTTTGAGCCCTGCTCATTTATCCGTCATCCCCGATGGCAACCACCTGTGCGCACTTTCTAAGGGTCTGTTGTGAACTACATATGCTGTTTTATGGAGCTAATGAAACAAAACCGTTCTACAGTATGCTTCAATATTTAGAGATAAAAGGATGGGAGCAAATATTAAGCCCATTCCAAAGCTTATATGGCCTCTGGGTGACTTTTGACGAGGCTGATGGTTAAGTACACCATGTTAGGGATGTATGACAGCCATCAGCTCTAAGCTTATGGTTTGACACCCTTTTCCCCTGCAGACATCAGTATCTGATGAATGACTGACAATGGCCTTGAATTTTCACTGCTTTTGTCTTATATTTACTGTATGTATTGCAATGCAAGAATTCCCAACTCCATTCACCCAAACTGGTCTTAGTGCAGAGCTTTGAGACATAATGAATGTTTCTACTTGTTAAGTATTTCACTGTTTCACTCTTATAGTGTGTATCCATATAGATAGGTAGCTTAACTGTGACTTAACTGATATCTGATTGGTACAGTAGGTAAGAAGAAACTCTAGTTAGTAGATTACTGCATGACCTTTTTATCTCAATGAGAAGTTTCTAGTTTCTCGACTGCCACTTGCTTCACCTAGCCACTGTATATTTGTCTGTTCACTGCCTTCACATTTTTAAAGGATGCCTGCAGGTAGCTATTTACCTAAAACTGTAGGTTTAAGAACTTTTAACTGGTTAATAATGAGTTCATTTTCTACAGATAACAAGAATCTTATAGATATTTACATTCCAGAAATTAAATTATTGCCAGGCTGCTGTAAACTGAGCTGTAATTGGAGACATAAACTCACATCCTGCTTTTGCATCTATTCAGAGTTTAATGTCCTGCAGCTGTGTCTGTTTCACAGGTGCGTCCATATCAAAGTAGCAACTACTAAGGAGTTGTGTTTTTTAAACTAATGCTTTACCTGCCTATTGTCTGGGTTTATGCCGTTCACCTGGTGTTGCATGACCTTGAAACATTTATAGCATGCATGTAAGCTAAAAAAAGGAAGAAACTAAAAGAATACAATAAAAGAAAGCAATAGTTATATTTATTAGTAATATATATAAAACAATATATCTTTAAATACAGATCACATATATAGCACACAAATTTTTTTATCTGAGATCCTAAAACAAAAGTAAGCATAAGATTTTGAACAGTGTGCAGCTCTTACAAGGTTATTTTAAAAATAGCAGTTATTCCTTTTCTGAGTGCCAAAGACACTCTCCCTTGGCATCTTAGGAAGTTTTCTTGCCTGAAAAGGTTTTAGGAAAAATGACACATAACGTTTATCTTAACTGAGACATATGTCTCATTTAACCCCCCTCCATAAAGCAACTGTTCACCACCAGGTATCTTTAAACTCTAAGCTGACTTTCTTATCATAAAACCTTTATAATATTGGCTCCTTCATAATATCGGTGAGGTCTAAATGTCCCTTAAAACATCTCTTATGCCACAAGATTAATACACTGTTTCCTTAAAGGTTGGCCAAGGCCAGGAGTAAAGTTCTCAGACTGCGCACAGCTAAGACTTCCCACAGTTCGCTAAACACTGCCAAGGTAACAGTCAAAGGCAGTAACATCAGTATGGGAGGTGATAATTAGCAGCAGTGCAGTAGACATTGTCTGATCTAATTATGGTCCGACTAAGCCCCTACTGTATATCTCTTTGTCATTATACTTTTTTTTAAAGATGTTCAGCACAGTTACAAGAGATTATTGCTGAGGAGATGGTGTGTAGCATGAACTGTACTGATGGGTTCTTTAAATGCAGGATTAATAACTTATTGAAAGGGTTTTTCTTTTCGTTACTACAGTCTCAGCCTGCAGTAGCAGAATATATCAACACCAACGCTGCCAATATATACTCAGGATGCATCATCCAACTGCCTGACTTGAGGCTATAGTTGTCTCTGTCCAAATTATGGGTTTTAAAAGATTTGTTTTTAATCTAATTTTGTGAGCAATTCTAGGCAAATATAGATATTAAAATACTGCTTACTGCTTAAGTAGCTTTTTCTTAGCAATACGCTCATTCTACCTTAGTGGACCACTGTATCATATAAATGAATGGTTCTCTAAGGAAATATTTATTCAAATAGACCTCTCCCATTCTGTTGAAATCTATTTTTCCTGGTTACTGTTTTAGGCATACCAATGCTCTAGGAGCAGGAATGTACACATGTAACAGGCAGTGAGAAAAACCCTGGATGTCAATATCATAGTCTGGTTCTATAGTTCCATTTATGAAACCGCAATTTGCATATATGTATATGTTGGGAGAAACTCACAGTCTGACCAAAAATATTTGTCTATGTATGCAAATGCATCATATTTTCTGTCTTCATTTGTTTTCTGTATGACACTATGATCAGTGTTTGCACCTTAACATTTACCTGTACTGTCATAGGTGTGTTACTGTGCTTCAGCCTGACTCACTGTAGCAACTCATGCACTGAAAACCACAACATAGTTGTTGAACATCCTCAATAATTTCAGCTTAAAGCACAAAAACAAGAATACAGTTGATTTTGGAATATTTTGTTTCCCAAACACTGAGGGAGCCACCAGCAAACCCAATGAGTAGAGTGAACTGCAGTGAATATGCCGAAAGATCTATGCAGAGATTGATTATAAGCTTGTAGTTTATATGAAAATGGAAGGTTTGAGTAAAGATGTATTTAATGTTTTAGCCTCCATCATTCCCTGCTGATTCAAAGAGCTGACTGAGCTTTTTAGAAGGAAACCAGTAGACGTGGCTAAAGCTTAACTGAAGGGAGAAATTTAACTCCTTGGGTTTGTTTGAACTTCCATGTCAGCTCTTTGCAGCAAGGCCACCCCAATACATCTCAACCATACGAGAAGCAAGATGACCAATATGCAAACTGTGTACAAAAGTGTGTGTTTGAGAATCATTGTCCTTTCTTTTTTCTTTTCAACCCAGAGCCTGATAGTATGACATCCACTAAAAACAACATGTACAGCTGTTCACCTCACCTCTGCTCTCCTGTATCATAGAGGCCAACAATGCTGATACAGTGGATATGATTTTTCTTTCTGTGAAATGAAATGTAGAACAATATTGTAAATAATTATGAAGAATAATTGAGAAAGAACACATGTACTACATATTGTATGTAACGTTTGGATTTAAAAGTAGTATTACCTGCACTTTACAACAAAAAGGACAATCTACGCTCAAAAAACATGTAAAACAAGACATAAGTATACTTCCAAATGATCATAACCAATAACAAGTAAAATCAATAATGAAACCAATAATTAATCAACTGAAACTGTGTTTGGGTTGTTTTTGTTGTGTCTGTTTTTGCTATTTGTATTCAGAGTTGGTTTTTTTTATGTTTTTTTTATGCCTTTCTTACTTCCCATCAAAATCAGTGTTGTATTTGGTCTGCAAATGATTTGATGATCTAATTGTAGCCCAAAAGCATCTGCGCTGAAACAAAATGCCACGAATATATCAAAGCCCCGTTTGTTGATATTTTTAGGAGAGCCAGCGTCTTTGTAGCTTGGGGGACTGTGAAGGACATTTTCAAACGCCTCCTGGCGTCTTCAGCCTCTTCTTCCCTTCAAGTGCACTCTATATGATCCATGCAGTTTGAAAGAAAGAACAGGGTGTTCTATTAGAAGCGTTCTTTATTAGAAAATTAGATAGAAGAAGGTGGGGAGATGAAGGTGTAGGAGAATTATAGAGAGGAGAAGACAAAAGGGAAGTTGGAAAAAAGTTGTTAATGTGAAAAGATTCATGAAGATTGCTTTTATTGAGTAATTTTTGTGTCAAGATACGAATATATGGTTTGATATAATTAGAAAAATATATAGACTGTTGTTAGAAATGCATTTTTTATTACAAACACAAGTAAACAAAACGCATGATCGTTAATTAAGCTATGGTAAACCCCTGGGCTTTTTAATACATTTGGGTCGTTAGCTGCGTGAGTTCCTCCCTCTACTCTGATCTACACCATATGTAGTGAACATGTGTATAACTTTTCTGCATTGTGAGGAGGAACATTAGGCTTCACCTCTGCTATAGTCATTAGTATTGCTTTGATCTAGTAGTTCTCTGCAGCACTCTGCAGCTCCACTTTCCAGGAACCGGGGCAATCATGGATAGACAGATGGGGTTGAGCTGCTGAAGCAAGAAACACAGTTCTGGGGCAGGTGGCCACCACTACGTACACTACAGTTGTTGTTATTGTTAGAGAGGAGTGAGGAGGAGTGTGTGCCTATGTGTTGTTTATCAGCAGCATGCCCACAGGAGTACGGTAGAGGAGTCTTACAGGCTTGCACTGTACTTACCAGCTTGTAATTAACAGAAGAGCGCTGTGGGACCTGGAGCTTATCCAACGGGGCTGCCCTGGCATAAGAGAACACCCTGCTGTTGGGAGGTACATGTTTAAGTCATGCCCTGGTTTTACTCAAAAAAACTGTAGAATTACTGTAAGAAGGTGGAGTTAATTTTCTAAACGCAGTCCCTGTATTTAAGGGTTTTACTGAAAACGAAAAAGGTAAGTCAGTGATCAATATTTTATAGGTTTTCTAAACACTAAGGGATGAAGGCAAAAAAGGAAGAGAAAATGCTGCCCTCTAGAGGTACCATGGGCAACTTTTTGATTGTTTTGCCTTCAGCCATTAAGAGAGAAAGCACATAATATGACATTTTAAAGTGCATGACTCTCAGCTATTCATTATCCAGACACAATCTCTCATTAAGAGAAACACTACACATATTATGTTGTGTGTTTGTTAAAGCTTATTATTAAATGCCTGTGTAAATTCCCAGTCATCCAGATCATGGTAACCACAAAACAGGCTTCAACTCTAAGGCAACTTTCGCTCTTTTTTTTTTCGGAAGATGTCTTCAGAAAGACAACTGAATGAAGTCAAATTGCTTTCCAGTTAAAACCTTTTTTGTGGCTAATCACTAAGTGTTACTCTGTAACTGTTGCAGCGATTCAAGAATTTTTTATTTCATTTTGAAACCAAGATGAATTGACAGACAGACAGAACACACAGACAGAAAAAAATATAATCAAAATGAAGAAAAAGCATCCTTTAAGTTTAATTCCCTCAGTAGATAAACATAAAAAAATGAAATATCCTTAGAAAAAATTTGAAGATGAGTAGAGGTGAAGTTCAGGTGGTTGCTTTATTTTACCTCAGTTATGTCATTTATTCAAATGGTATATATGAAGGGTTATAAATATGAAGGGTTGGGAAAATATAAACTGATCCGCCATAACAGTATAAGCACCGTCTTAATTGTGTCGGTCCATTTTTACTGCCCAAATAACTAATCAATAGGGAGATGGGCTCTAATCTTCTCTAGATGTGTGCTGTGAAAAATAGTATCAAGAGGTTGGGAACCACTCCTCGGAGGTGGGGCCTGGGAGAAAGACCACTTGTTTGAAAGGCGCATTCCATTCTTACTTAATTGACTGAGACGAGGGTAACTAGGAGACATAATAAACCAGTCTATTTATGCTTTCCAAATTATTTAACATCCAGTCATCTAGTCACCCCTGAAATGCTTTTTCTATTCCACCCTGGTAATGGACCATTCTGCTTCTCCATATTTGTTACCAACATTTTAAAGATTCTTATATTGTCTTAGTTCCAGCTCTTAGCCTTACCCAGGAGAAGTTTTGATGTTTTAAAAAACATGTTCTGCTACCAATCACAACTCAGCCATCCATCTAAAATGACTATAGACCCGATGCCTCGACATCCCGCATGAGGAAGGAGTCCTGTTGGTCCACTAAAATAATCAAACAAAGCCATATTAGGATCCTTAGCAATTTGCTTATTGTAAGAGCTGGAGTTTAAGATTCTATCACACCTAGTTTCACAAAGCTGCTGTCATGTGGAGCATAACTTGGTGTACAGACTCCCTATGGAGTCTGTACACCAAGTTACGTTTGCACAATCATTTAAAGCCCTGTAGGTGAGGGGTGGGGTGGGGTGGAGGTGCAGTCAACTGGGGTAGGTTAGAGCATCCAACCATGAATTTAATGATGACGCTAGTAAAGCATATGGAAAATTTGATGAACAGATGTTCAAGATTTGTATACCAGGAAACATAAAGTAACATGGAAGACCAAATCAGAGGGAAAATATAATTTAATTGTAGTTTTGTAGTTAATGTGGTTAGTAAAAGGGCATTGTGTTGTACTAAACACTAACATGATAGTTTATCATGGCTATTTGACCTGAAAAACTGAAAATATAAGGAAAGCCCCATTATAGTATAAAAGGGATGTTAATAAATATAAAAAACAGCCTCAGACAGATTCTTAAAATATACTTATATAGAAGTGAAGCAATCTGTTAAACAGCTTTTTTTATAAAGGGAACACACAAACAACACAATATAACTTTAATTAAATCAAACTTCTGTGAAATCAAACCACACACTTGGGAAGCAACACTAATTGACAATCAATTTCACATGCTGCAAATGGAATAGACAAAAAATATTGACAATTAGCAAGACAGACTGTTGGTTTTACAGGTGGGGACCATAAACAAGTTCTCAGTGCCGATGCTTTCTGGCAGATGTTTTGGTCACTTTTGAATGTTGTTGGTGCTTTCATGCTTTTGGCTCAGGTAGTGAAGCTCATCCAGAATGGCACAAAAATGCAAACTGATGAAAGAAGGTTTGCTGTGTCTGCCAAAGTAATGTCCACAGGCTGAAGGAACTACCATGAGAAAGGCCAGTACACCAGGAGAGGAGGCTGTAGGAGGGCAACAACCCAGCAGCAGGACCACTACCTCTGCACTGGAGCACTACCAGAGCCCTACAAAATGAGGATGATGATACAGGAGGTCACAAATGTGCATATGTCTGCACAAATGGTTAGAAAACGACTTAATGAGGATGGTATGAGAGCCTGATATCCACAGATGGGGGTTGTGCTACACTAGACCTGGCAAATTTAACACTGGCCCCCTGTTCTCTTCACAGAGGACAGCAGGTTCAAACTGAGAGTGTGGAGACACCGTGGAGACCAATCTGCTGCCTGCAACACCCTTCAGAATGACCGTTAAAAGTTTAAATCAAACAACTGACCAACAGAGACTCCACTTGAGGTCACAGAAAAGGGGAAACCTTTATCTAAGGCCCGAAAAGCAAAGACTGCCGTTGGTCAGTGGAAAAATGTAAAAATTTTTAAAAAAAGGAACTGAAAGTGGAAAATACCACAGTTAAAAGACATTTCTCCCATCTAAGAAATAGCACAAGGATCCACACAGAGATGCCTAGAAAGGAGTGAAGAGAAGGCCGCTCAATGCTTGCACTAGAGGGCTCCAAAGTTATGGAGGTAAACAATGTGAAGTCTGGTTATATGGCAGAGTGCAGGGCAGCTGCTGCTGAGGGGCTTAAAAGCCTACTGTAAATATACACAGAGAGGAAGGAGAAAGAATGTGAACAGAAGCTTAAGAAGTTAAACTCCAAATCCAAGAGTCACTGTGGGCCATATCCGGTACAGAGAAATTGAACTGTAGCTGGCTCTACAAATTTTATGTTAGGTTTCCATATACAAGTCTGGAAGAAAAAGGATTTATGCTGATTTATGCTTTTAAAAAAATCCTGGTGAACCAGTGCAAAAACGGCAGTAGAACTTATACCTCTTGGCTCCACCTGCCAAATGACTGCTGTGCAGTATAGCTATAGGTGTAATACCTAAGCAGCTCATCTTAGTTATTAGCTCAGCACCAGTAACAGTAATAAAGCTAAAAGCTACAGTTTCATCAACATTTGCTGCTAACATGCGAGAATACAACAGATGGAGAAAAGACTGCAGCTCTGCAGAAGTGAGGAGAACTAATTTGCTAGAGTCGAGTGAAGAAATTTCAGCTGCTTTCTAGCCTCAACAAGATGGTTGACAAAGACATATGGTTGCAATGCACAGCTCATCAGATGAGAACTTCCAAGTCCTGGAAAACCAGTTTGGAAAAAGTCTTTATTATACATACAACTAGACGTCTTTAATGAACCCCCTTAATCATCCACACAACAAAGACACACTTCTGAAGATCTGTGAGAACTGCAGTAGTCAGGTAGTGCAGACTGAGATGATAGATCCAGTGTCCTACCAGTCCTCCACTTTTCCTGGCACCCAGTCCAATACAGTCACCAGCACCAGATAGTTCCTAAAGGGCTGTGAAGACTAATTTTTACTCATAAACCAGGTCGTCTGTGTGTGTCTCAGTAAATGCAAATGTGCCCCCGCCCGTGCCGCAGACACTCTGCTGCACCTCTCCAAATTTGTAGGTGACCGCATACAGTGCCGCAGGAGGCCTCTGATTGGTCAAATCTACATCTGCTCTACACCATGTGTATTTCCTGTTTGGTATCTTACCGGCTTGTTTTGTTTGTATGACCGCCATTGCGGAAAACAACTCGTGATGTTGGACTAGCTAGAAGAGCGAGGTGCGTAAGAACGCCGGTTTCGCCATCCTGTCTCTCCATTGTCGTAAAAACTTGCCCTCACTTCCTTAACGCCTAAGCCGCATCTACACCCACAGCTAGTTCATACTTGTCCCTCTTGCGTGGAATAACGCAGGGCAGACCACGCGTCAATATTGGGAATAAATCAAAAATATCTGCTACAAGCTCATCTTGACACACTGCTGCAGGAAGCATAATCAGCCCTTGAGAGGGAATGTATTGGAGCTGCCTGTTTACCATGTTGTGGAGGATGTCATTGTGGGCTCTGAAACAATAAAGAGAAATAGAGAGACCTGTGAGGCACACTGGCATGCCAGGTATCTGTGGACAGAAGCAATACAACATCCTTACCTCATAGTAAGAGAACGGTGGATGGGACATTACTTGGGACAGAGCAACAGCTTGCACATGATCCAGATTGAAGATGGCTTACTCTTAAAAAATCAATGACACGATTAAATAGAAATCTACAGAAACACTTTTAAAAGAGATGAGATGAGGGCATACAAAGAATCTGATTGCATACATGCTATGGTGTCTTCGGAGGTACTGTGTGAATGATCATTTTTCCTAAATAATTTCGAGAGCATAATCTAAATGGTAATGGCCAAGTGTAAGGGTGTGTTTATGTCCATCCAACAAACTAATCTAGAGGCAACAGCCTTACACTCTGGGTGACCTTTTACCTGGAACAAAGGCTTTTCTCACGAGTCTTCCCCATCAGTTAACCGCACAAACAAATCCCAGGGTCCCATTTAAAAACAAGTCTGAGTCATTTCAATGTGTGAGCCAACATTCAGGTCACTTTAATTCAAACTGTTTCTGTTTCACAAAGGCAGTATTGATGTCACAAGCCTCAGACCCAGAGGAGGCTCCAAAACTTTGAATTCCTCCTCTTAATCTTCTCTCAAAGCCTCTCCATGAAATTAATTTTAGTTAACAGAACCTTATTGCCATAAAATAAATTTCATTAGGCCCCAGAAGGACCAGGAGATTAAAAAATAAGTTAAACCTTTAAACAGCTTAAAATATATCTTAAACTTTCCCTTATCCCTGTGACTTTGGAATAGACTTTTTTTCTGAATTCTGTAATAATTTGTGATTACATCCATTCTTAGTTTGATATTAAACAGCATTTTAATATCTATCAATTAAAAATTGCTCTACAGAATCAAAGTCATGTTTACTTAAGTAAGAGCAAAATCTTACTTCAAATTAAAAGCTTAGTAGGTTAGAAAAAATATATTTCTGGTTATTTTTCACTTTCTGATTAGTTTTAGGGAATCTTACGCTTTATCGTTTTTAGATTAATGGTTTTGGGGGTTGACTTACTTTCTTCTTATTTATACAAATAACCCTCTTCCCACATCCATGTGATCTTATCATAAAATTATCTATTTATTAAATCCTTCCATTTTATGAACATATATTTCAAAGTGTGTAAGCCAGAATTATTTTATAACTGTAGATAAATGCCGTGAATATCTAAATGTACACAAACACTGTTTATCATTGGAATGGTTTGTTTGTGCATCCTAGTATGATGTGCAACCTTGTAATTTTTGCTAACTGTTTTCTTTTTCTATTTATTTGTCCTATTAAAAAAAAAACAATAAAAATCGGCAGAGGTGCTATAATCTGCTAACTGTTTAAAAAATCCTCACAGGAGTGTCTGGTGTCAGCTGTCTAAATGCAGTTGGCACCTTTGTCCTTTAAGAAAAAACAATAGAGATCACGGTACATTACTTTAAAATAGAGTTAGATGCATGAGCTGTTACTATAGGTTAGAACCTTGTGTTTCACCTGTATCTGAATGTATGAATCATCATGTAAGAAACTAGAGCTACATGCCTGCTGACAAAAGGTTTCAGGGTCCAGCTTTTATGTCAGGCGTTGGAAACAAGGCGCTTAAGCAGCTTGCCTTCATTCATTATTCATGTTTGATCAAAGAGAGTGATTCACTTTAAACTGCATAAAGTCAAACAAAGATTTGGTTTTGATTTTGTTATTGAGCGATGTTGTTCCATGTAGTGAAACATTTGTTTCAAACTCAAGTGTGAGTACTTCTTGTGAATGATCATATAGAAACAAAAACAGCTGCAAAACATGGTGCACAGCAACTACAACAAAGGCTAACAATGCCTTCTCTGGATAAACTGATACCCAGTACTTAGAGCTGAATACCGGGCTGTCTGTCCCAGGCAACACAGCAGCAACTAGGGCTTTTCAGCACCTCTTAGACACACGCATGCTGAGGTATCCAGTTCCTGCACATGCCAACGCCTAGCGGCTAAACAACGCAACCAGAAACCTCACGAGGATTTAGCCCCTTGGTTTGGTGCAGAAATATTTTATAAGCCATAAAGAAAGGCTCCTTCTGGAGACTGTATTAGAATTATGCTTGGAAACAGAAAGGCAGTATGTAAAAAATTAAAACACCTTTTGATTTTTCACTGTGTTATTGCCTAATATTCCCTTTTGTCCTTCTGTTTCCTTTTACCAAAGTGCAGAATTTCTTCTTTGTAACTTTAAACGACTCTTAAAATAGATATGTAACAGTCTAGTTTTTTTCTCCTACATTTTAAGGTTATAGATGACAGAGTAAGGAAAACAAAGACCTCATTGTTGTATTAGTTGATATAAAGATATAAAGATAAAGAAACTTCCCATTTGTCTGATCTATAGCATGCAACATAAACCAATAGCATAAACTGAAATTTGGAGATGTCTTGTTTCAAACTCACAGTGGACAACAGGCAGGTATCCCAAGGGAATTTCAAAACAAGTTGTGGTCTTAATAGCCAAATAATGCCAGCATTGGGGTTGTGTTCATCTGAGACCAACTAAGCATTTTATTGCCATCCATGCATGGGTATAGTATGGGGGTGTTGGTGGTTGGATAGGGGTCGTAGGGTTGCCATTACTGAGGTAAGGTTGTCTGCCCTGGCTCATAATAAAAACCTAAATAAAGTGGAAGAAATACAAATCTACTAAGACATCATACCTTGGTTATACCCTTTTGTTCTATTTGTGTCACAAGGGGCCGGTATCTATCTAGTATTGCAAGATAAGTATGATTAAATTGGGAGAACATGCAAACTCCATGCAAAAAAATAACACTTAACACAACAAAATGAAGGAGAGCACTGATCTAACATTTAAACCCATGAGCATTGTAACCCTCGATAAGAAAACTTTTAGCAGTTATGTATTAAATTCAGTTGAACCACTCCAATTTTTGTCAATTCTTGGTCATTGCAAAAACCCGGCTCTGGCTGTAATTTATGAATAATGGCTGGCATTAATTTATAGGGTGTGACCCGAAGAGAAAGGAAAAGAGTTAAGTATATTTAAAAGTGGATTAGCTTGGCTGAAAACTGGAACAGACAGAACATTAATATATTTCTCCTTGTGTAAAACAGTTAACTGTTAGAGCTATTGCTTGAATATGTTTTGGCCTATTTCAGTTTAGAGTTAAGCTGTTGATTAATTGCCAAAATATACTGCTGGCACGACAAGATGAAGGTAATTACAAGTGAAGGTGTGTTTCTGAACACTCAAGCCCAACAGTACATTCTGTCAGTTAGGTCACTGTGACTTTCAGTAAACACTTCATAGACTATAGAAAGGGCAGAGAGGTGAAAACAGAGAGAAAAGCTGGCACATGACCAGGAGATCCTACAAACAACTGTGAAATATGATAGAGAGCCAAACAAGAGAACCTGGCAGGGAGATGTATCAGTTCAGGACTTTACCAGCAAAGAGAAAAATGAGCCCCACGCTGCATAAACTCAGGTGCACTTTGTAGTCCATTAACCTGGCAAAGGACAGATCACTCCTAATCAGCAGTTGCCATAAAAACTTCCCTTGTTTGTGTTGTGACAATGTCATAATGGCCGAAGGTGCATGTCCTGCTGTAAAGCATGCAAAAAAGTCAATGCCACACATTAGCACTGATAGGACTTGTTTTGTTTGCGTGTTAACTGAGACTTATCTAAGTGACCGGAACCTTTTGGTGGTAAAAACCATCTGTCCTGTGGTGCGTTTAACTGTAACTGGCCTGCCTCCTGCCAAAACAACTCCTTTAAAAGAGATTTGCCACCGCTCCTTAAGACTCTGCCATCGCCTGGTCACTAAATTAATCCGAGAGGCTGGGGGAGCGGCTGGTGCCAAGCTTCTGTCACGACTGCTCAATGAGGTAAATTGTTTTCCTTGTCTGGCAATGGTAGACCCATAGGAGCTTATTTTGCATATATTTTAATGTTTTATATGTGTACTTTTTTTTTTATGATACATTGTGTCATTCTGTTTGACCTTTACAATTTCTGAAGATTATATGGTTGCTTTTTATCATTTTGTTGTTGTTTGTTTTGTGACAGGGCTAAAATAATTATTTGGATGTGGCTGGGTTTAAGTCAAGAGGTTTTAAATAAATGTAACATCTGCAGCCATAGAAACTCTCTCTCCAAGGGTAAGCAGTGGTTTGTATGGTGCATTCACCATGACAGGATGCTTGTAACCTAGAGGACAGGTATTATAGCTAAACAATGTGTTAGAAGTGTTAGAAGTATATCATATCTTTGGAAGTGTTCTTAATTTTTGATTCTGGTTTAGGTTTGTTTGGTTCATTGGTTTGTTGTGAAAGCTCATCTCCCTTTGCCTTATCAACCCAGATTATTGTCTTTAGTTTATGAGGAGAAAAGCAAATCATAAATTTCTGTTAAATCTGATGATTAGGTTAGAGACATACCGGTATATATCCATGTGGGTGATCTGCGGGGCTGATTTCCTGTGTTATATAATCTCCTTAGCAAAGCAGTCACCCTATCTAGCACAAACGGCTCAATCATTGCAATACCAGATTGAGACCAAAATCGAGGCATTATACGTCTAAAGATAACAAACATCTGAATACTTTAGTCACATTGGATTTATAAAAAATCTAATTACACATTTCCTGTATTTGTTGAAAAGGGATTAGGCCTTTCTTTTTAACATTTGGTTCAAAACGCAAGTGTTTAAGGTGAAGACTTTCATCTCCTAAAGAATAGAGTCAAATAGGCCTGGAAATAATAAATCTCTCCTCTCCACAAAATTCTCTAGACCATTTTGGGTATCTCAAGTTGTTATAGTGTAGGAATTGGGCATTTGATTCAACCTGCTACTTTGGGATCTTTCCAGATGTGGTTTCCATAGTTCATTCCTGGAAAAACATTCGAAGAGAAGTGCCAAAGACGGCATCCTGTCTAAATGCTCACACCACCTCAGCAAACTTCTTTTGATGTGGAGCAGCCATGATGGCTCTGAAACAGATCATCCAGAATGACAGAACTCCTCCTAATGGGAGAAACTCACTTAAGCTGCTGTGAAAATGTTGATGCGGGAAGGATTTGCTTTTTTGTGAAGTCCATCCAGATGGGGAAGATCCAGGCAACCCTCTAGCCATTCCAGGGAGATGATATTGGGTTAACCCTTATGGTACCAGAACCAGTTCAAGAACTGATGGTGATTCCTTTACATGGGCTCTCAACCTGCAAGGTGGAGTATTACCAAGGAATGGAACTGTGTATAATGCAGCTGAAAGTGGGTAATGGGCATGCTGATCTCTGATCAGTTCTTTTTCAATGATTTATTTACACCTTTCAGACCCTGTAGCCACATATTGTTTAAACTGATGTTTTAAGCAAAAATTACTTTAAACTATCATGCTTCACATTGTATATTATTCAAACAAACTTTTTTTTCACATTATACATTAAAAGCAAACAAACTCTATAATTTCAGTGTCATGCAGTTCTGTTAACTTTGTTCAAAACATATTAGATTCCCAATGGTATTTATGGTATTTTCACCAGATAAAAGCTTTTTTTTTGTATTTAGTGTTTTAGTTTTCTTTTCTACTTTCACAGTCATGCTTACTTATTTCTCACTATGTCAAAAAGAAAAAAAGTTTGGTAAACATTTGATTTTTACTTTCATACAAGTTATTACATGTTTTCTTTGGCTCTGTAAAATGCATCAAATAACTAGCTTAAAAATTCTGAGGACTTCTTTAGATGCAATTATTAATTAATAAGACAAATGTAAAATCTCTCTTAAATTCTATTCACTCAGTGCTCTATTAAATGAAAATCTAAACATAATCCCTTACTTTAGCTTTTTAGTAAAAGAAATTGTGATTACTTTTTTATTGTAGATTTATATCTAGGCATTTCTAGCTTAGAACTGTAGATTATTAGTGGTATAATGATGACAATTTCTTTCTTTCTTTCTTTCTTTCTTTCTTTCTTTCTTTCTTTCTTTCTTTCTTTCTTTCTTTCTTTCTTTCTTTCTTTCTTTCTTTCTTTCTTTCTTTCTTTCTTTCTTTCTTTATTTCTTTCTTTCTTTCGACTATAACATAATTAGTAGATAGAGCAAGAGAAAAAAATATATATCTCAATGAGAAATTTGTGTCCAAACTGCAATATGTTTTACCGTAACAATGCAGGAAAGACATTGAAATATGGGAGATGTTTTTTTTTTCTTTCCCAATGACTCACTGGGGTTATACCTTGTCTTACTCATTTGAGTACAACATTTCTCTCCCCAAGCTTTACAGCCTTTTTGTCATAGTGATACGTAGGAGAAGAGAGAAAGAAAAAAATGGAGCAAAGGTCTAAACCACTCAGTAATATGGCACCTGTAAAAATTATCTCCTTGAATTAACTGATATATGAGTCTATTTCTGTTTTATTATGGTTTTAGACTGTATGGTCTGTTGGCCTGTTTTAGATTATTTATTGAGTTTACAATGAGAGATGTTTTCAGCCTTTAATAATTAAACAGATATATCAATAATTGTTATAATGAAATGCTAGCACTGTGACCTTGAGACCTATTTATGACCATAATTCCACAGACAGTTAAATCCATATCTTTTTGGATTGTTACGCATTGTTAAGCTGGGTGGGATTGTTTTAAATAGCAAGTTCTTACATCCATATTTTTTCCTAACTCAAAGATTAAGTAATTTGAAATGAAGAAAACCGCTGGAGCGATATATAGGATTACTAGACTGGAATAACCAGCTGCTTTTACAGACAGCTATAGGATTACGAGCCTGGAATTTCCAATCTGCGATACCTTACATGCACTTTGAAATCTTGTCATCCTTAATAGATGAGCGCATGGGCTTTTGAGATGGAATTACCCAGGTCATGTACCAGGATAAATAGTTTAGCTTTTAGCTACTTTTAACCTGGTGACAATTTAAGAAGGGCTTGTTTTTAAAAAATTCTCTATAAAAACATCCCTGTTTTCAGAATCTTAGCAGCTTTTGCAGACTCAAATCTGCAAAAAAATTACAAAAATACTCAACCATATGCCTTGCAAACATGACTTAATTTGATTTGTTAAATTGATATTTTTAACCCATAACATTTTTTAACCATTATTTCTTGCTTATACTGTAGGTCATCCAGTTTCCCAGGTTCAGTGGATGGGTGGGGTAGTTCTGCGTCTTCTTGCCTTAACTTACCTTACAATCCATTGCCTCTTTATTTTCCTATGAATAGAAAGAATGGGTTGTGTACATGTAATTAGCTCTCGTTAGGTATGAGTATGTAAAATAGAACAGAAGACATGCAAAAGGAAACACAGCCATAATCACAGGATTAAAGAACTGAAGGAAAAATCACTACAAACAAATAAAGCATATATTTATATTAAAAACCTATTAAAGATTTTACTAATCATAAATTTTTTTTTAAATAACAGACTTAACTATCATATCCACAGATCTGTTGTTTTGGTGTTTTTCTCTCCTTGATTCCAGGATACAACCAGGAGGTTCAGGCTCTGCTGCTGCAGCTTGTTAAGGTTCATCAGAAGCTTAGAGAGGGGTTGGCTCTCTGACAAACAGTCCAGATCTTTGGTAACAGAAGTGGAAATCAGTTTTTTTTTATGTCCCTTGCTTCTTCAAGTTTTGTTTCTAAACTACCGTTTCTCTTCCAACAGAACACCAGATTTGCCTGTCATATCCAAGGTTTGTCTTCTGTGAGGCGCTTCCTGGGTCTTAAGGTGTGTGGAGAACTCCTACTTCGACCTCTTAGGCCCCGTCCACACGAAGTCAAACCCTGGCCTAAACGCACAAATTTTTCACCAAACCAGCCTCTCATCCATACGAAGCCGGCGTTTCGGGGGTCTGTAAACGATCTTTTTTTTATTCAGCCTTCAGAGTGGGAAGATTTTGAAACGCCGTTTTCGCGTTTCCATCTTTAAGCTCTAACCGCATTTTTTTATTACACGCATGCGTCATAGCGTCGCCTCTAAACACGCATGCGCGACACAGTATCACAACAACAATGGCGCCATACTGTGGTGAATGGTTGCTGCTTATGCTACTCACCCTGCTGTCGGGCTTACAACAGAATCTTCTTCTTCTGGAATATCTCCAGGAAGAACAGAGCTATATCGACGACATAGTTCAGCACCTGAATTTGACTGAACCACGAAAATGGACCCGCAGGGCAACCATGTATAAATATTAGTGCGCATGCCCAACATTTCGTCGCCTATTTTTGCTTTGGCACCACAGCGCCACTTACAGGCCTGGCATACATTTTGCAGCGTTTTCATGCATTGGTGTGGACGATCACATTTATTTTACGTCTCCGTCTTTACGACAAACGTTCTGGAAAATATTAGCGTTTCGTGTTCGTTTTGACTTCGTGTGGACGGGGTCTTAGTCCCAAATCTTTAACCCCTCCTCCTTGTACCTGCTGTCCACGCTCCTATGTGTCACCACTGCTCAGCTCCACTTCGGAAGGACTGTAGGACCACACATCCCTTCACTTCCGGTCTCCAAATACATACCAACCAGCTATGGGTTTAGACTCACCTCCCCCTGGAACTCCAATCACGTCCATATCAGTAAGCTCTACATTGATTCATTCTTCATCTTTTTTGGAACAACAACTAACCCCTTAGATCTACTTCTAATGGCACACTGAGACTATGTCAAGAAACCTTCTAAGTAAATGTTATGGAAAGCTTTACTACACTTTTCTGCTTTGTTCCTAGCCTAACTAAAAGCATTGTAATTACTAATTGAAATTATAACAATGGAATGTTCCACATTTTTTTTTTTTGGGGGGGGGGGTGTTTTGGGGGGTCTGGGCAGGGGTGGATAAGGAGCATTCTCCTCAATGTAATGATATTCCTTTTGTGGGCAGAGGTCACCATTTTAGCAGATGTGTCTGAAAGTCAAACTTCTGTAAAGGTGTGCTGAAGGTACTCCAACTATGCAGCAGTAGTGTATAAACCTTCTGATGGAGAATTGCTTTGTCAACACAGATTGTTTATCGGTAAGGTGATAGTGTCATCAGGAAGGGCGGAGGAGTGGATGATGGATGGAAGGAGGGGTGTTAATCCCACAGTATGTCACAGTTCCCCTGAGACACCTCACAATGCAGTAACTTCTGACCCATCACCCTTGAGTTTCTATTTCATATATAAACCTTTTTTTTTCCCACTTTCATTGTCACAAATCATCCTGAATAAGGGAGTGATTATTTACTCTCGATTTAACTGGTGTAGTCTGTGGTCCTCTCTGTCTCACTTTGGATGTGGCAATTTCAATAATAAAGGGTTTAAGGAGGTTGTCCCTCAGCTTGCTTGTGTTCTCAATGACAAATGCCGGGCAATGCAGGAGCCTATAAAGAGAGGTGTCTACATGTGAGGGATGTTGAGTCAGCAGTTAGTGCTTGTCTGAGCATATGCACATCACTGCATCTGTTCATATGCATGGCATTCTCTGTGTCAGTGCCTAGAGCAGTAAATTGAAATTTATGTTTATAGATGCATGATATTGCAGCGAGACCACATAATGATGTCAGGATCATGTATGGTGACTGATGTGAAAAAGCAGAGACTGCAAAGTTTTCTGTGACCTTGAAGCAGTGTGCCTGAGGTCGCCTGCAGCGGTCCTTCTTATGCTGCAGTGTTACAGGGGACCAGCAGACAGCCAGCTGCAGCAGGAGGAGCGTTAGGCAATGATATCTAACATTGGGGCAGCGGTTTTCAGTCAGGTATCAGGACATTCGGGACTTCGTTCTTCCAAAGAACCGTGACATAAACTTTAATGAAAAGATTAAATTCCTGAAAGAACCTAAAGGACTTTAATTAATCTGACAAAACATCGGTGGAGATTGGAAAGCTATCTTTAAAACACCCTGACAAATCTGCAGAAGTTAATTGCTTTACCTTGTTAACTTTTTCAAGTAATCAGAACATTAAACATTATCCTTGAAAACACTGATGGTATGAATTTGTCATTGGTCTAACCGCACCTTAACAGGTTTACGTTACAAGAGGAACACTATGATCTTTTTGTGAATATTTGAAGAAATTACTCAAACAGATCAGATTTCAGAGGAAACAACAGCTTGTGCCCAATCAGGACAAATAAAACAAGAGACCGAAGCCCCTAGGCAGACAGATGTTCTTGCAAGTATTGAGAAGTAGTATAAAAGAGGAAGAAAAAGTTTAATTCCCAAGGTGACAATGGATTGGATGATCCTGCAAGTGGATGCTTAGTCTGCAGTATAGAAGCAAGCTACTAGGACCCACACTCCCTTTCCCTCATCAAACAGCGATTGGCTCGTGCAGAGTAAATCTCCTATCACAGAGCTCACCTATAATGTCCCCTCTGGCGAAGGAGGGATCAGGGAGAACAACACCAGGTGACCCCCACATTCAATGTGGTCAGATACCTCTGTGGGTGTTTTTCTTTATTTTTTAGCAGTTTTGAGAGCGTGAGGGAGCAGTTGTGTATGTTTGTGAGTTTCTGAGGGTGTATTCAACATCTCTGGTTTCGCACATGGTGTTAAATTACTCAGTGGGAGCTTTAATACAGCTAGAGACGCTCTTGATTGGAAGTTTTGGATGAGGGAGTGTTAGGGAGGTAAGTGGGGAACAGAGCGGAGCCGGCAGGCAGGACAGAGAGGGCACAGAAACTTCTGCAGAGCCAGGATCACGGGTGAGTCCTCATTGCATGCATGTTGTGTCACATTGACACAACTTATGTTTTAAGTGTCCTTCGAGTGCAAACTATTCTTATAAATACCAGCAGACCTTCAAATAACAGCAATTGATTTTAAAATCTTTTTGCACTGAGTAAGGTTTCTGAGGTCTATAGATGTTAGTGCCTACTTCTTAGTTCTTGGTGATATCCCTTGTATTCTTGCTACTTAGTGACCCATGGTCACTAACATGAGGCAATTAACTCCAATATTTTTGTAACAGCCATCTATGATTTCCTTACATAAGAATCAACTCTATACCCTCAGCTGTCATGCTATCTGCTAAGCTGAGAATGGAAACAGAGCCATGTGAATCACCTTGAGTCTTGAAGGGCCCCTCGGTGTCAAGTGCATTGCAGCCCTGTGTTGTTTGTTAGGATTTGGTTACCTGTCAAATCTTTACTGAAGGAATGATAAACAGCCACTTAACTATATGGCAACTTTAATATCGGATTACCCACCCAGAATCTAAGAAGGATTGTGATGATAGATAATAATAATATTACATAGATAATAATAAGGTGTAAAAATAGAAATTTTGAAAATTTAATAAGGAAATTATATATGGAAAGAAAACTATGTGTCATTTAAAATTACTTAATGTATCGGTCAAAGATGCAGAATAAGTTGTGTGGACAGAAAAAAATGTTTTGCTGCACATTATCAGCAATAATGCACTGTATGCAGCATGTAAGCACTTTTGAATCTGATCTTGGGGAGTTGCAGTTTCCGTTTAGGTCATTGAAAAGAAAATAAAGAGGAAAAAAAGACCTGTACATGCAATGTATCAGATGGCAGGTTCTCTGCTGATGCAACAGAATCTGAAAGAAAAGTATTTTTTCAACAGGACTAGATTGAACCGATTAACACTACTTTAATATGATTGCTTTCAACACTTTTTTGCAGATAAACCAGAAGCCTGCATTAAAATTTAGTTTCCAGCAGTCTGAATGGTAACCAGGTGGAGAGAAGCTGCAGTAGCATCCTCAGCGTGGCACTGGCTGAAGTGCCTCCTCTACCTACGGAACCAGATTGACCATCAGAGCTAGCATCAAAGCCGGCAATGGAGGTGCCGCTTGTGAATTTTGAAAACATGGATGATGTTGGAATCAACCTCGGTGATCCAAGCGACTCGGGTTACCCGACCTCACCCACCTCAGAGGCTCCTGATCAGAACCTGTTGGCCCATCGACTTGCTTCTCCTCGCCAGTCCCCACGCAGAGGACGGCGACAGCGTCAGTCTGGTCAAGATGGGTTGTCCCCTTCTACTCCTCCAACTCTTACCTCAAAAGCAAACTCCAGCAGTGGCAGCTTGATCTCAAATCTCAAGCTTCTGGCCAACAGTGAGTCCCCCAGTGACAGTGTCTTCAGTAAGATGCTAAAGGATTATTATGAAAATGAAGATCTCTTTGAAAAGCACTGTTTTGAAGAAAAGGATGAGAAAGTTGTCATTAATGTTTCAGGACTGATGTTTGAAACGCAACTCAGTACCCTTAGTAAGTTTCCAGAGACATTGCTGGGTGATCCCATGAAGAGGATACATTACTTTGACCCAATGAGAAACGAATATTTTTTTGATCGAAATCGTCCATCGTTTGACGGAATACTCTACTACTACCAGTCAGGTGGGAGAATCCGCAGACCAGCCAACGTTCCCTTGGATATTTTTGCAAATGAAATTGTTTTCTATGAGTTGGGTCATGAAGCAATGGAACAGTTTCGTGAAGATGAAGGCTTCATCAAAGAACCAGAAGTCCTCTTACCGACCAATGAACTGCAGCGGCAGTTCTGGCTTCTGTTCGAATACCCAGAGAGCTCCAGCGCAGCTAAGTCCGTTGCTCTGGTCTCTGTCTTTGTCATTGTCATTTCAATCTTTATTTTCTGTCTAGAGACTCTTCCAGAGTTCAGGGAGGACAGTGACTTTCCTCTAGGTTTCATCCAAATGATCAATGGCTCTCAAAGCAGTTCTCCCTCTTACCCTGCCCCTAAAAACTGCGTGGACATATCTCACAGACCCATTTTTCATTGTTGAGACTATTTGCATCATATGGTTCTGCTTTGAGCTCGGTGTCCGTTTTGTGGTGTGCCCCAGTAAAAGTGATTTCTTCAATAACATCATGAATATTATTGACATTGTGTCTATAATTCCTTACTTTGTTACTCTTGGAACTGAGCTAGCCACAACACCCGATGATGATGTGAACGCAGGTCAGAACATGTCCTTGGCAATTTTGAGAATCATTCGACTTGTGAGAGTCTTCAGAATTTTCAAGCTGTCTCGACACTCAAAGGGTCTTCAGATTTTGGGTCAGACTCTGAAAGCCAGCATGAGGGAACTGGGGCTGCTAATTTTCTTCCTATTCATAGGAGTCATTCTTTTTTCCAGTGCCATCTACTTTGCAGAAGTGGATGAGCCTCAGACACAGTTTGTTAGCATCCCTGACGGCTTCTGGTGGGCTGTTGTAACCATGACCACTGTCGGATATGGAGACATGTGTCCGATCACTATGGGAGGCAAAATGGTCGGTACCCTCTGTGCCATAGCTGGTGTTCTGACCATTGCCCTACCAGTCCCTGTCATCGTTTCCAACTTTAACTATTTCTACCATCGTGAGACAGAGCAAGAAGAAAAACAAGTGATGGATGCAGCTGCAGAAGCTGCACAGAAAATGTCAGCTGCTAACAGGAGTGGAAGCACACTCTCACTCAACAAGAGTAATGGGACTTGGCAAAATGAGAAAAATGGCATGCATTGAGTAAAATGTTTCATTTTTTAAACATACGGGGCCAGATAAACAGGAATTAAAAATAAAACATATCTGTTAGTGAGGCACAAGTGATTTATCTACTCGTTTTTTGTACCTGAAACACTTATGAAGATGATTACAGTATTATTAGACACTGATGGCACAGACAGTACACAAACTGTCTGTCTGCATGTAGATGTGTCAAAGTGCAATTAACATAACTGAGCAACTACTGCTTCAGTAACTCTGAGAATACAAAGTGCAGTAAGAAAAAATAACCTAAGAAGTGCAAACTGATAAGACCTTAGTAGAATAGGTTTGTCTGTCAGATAAAAACAAATGAAGTAATCTAGTTATTTTATCATATACAGTGAAATCAGATAGGCTTTGGCAGCATGTTCAAGGGCAGGCAAGTGTGTGTAGTGTAAAATAGGACATTGGCTTACTCATTGTCTTCTCAGCACATCTATAGGTGCAAATGTACAGCCAGCGGCACCTCCCCATGTAACAATATCTGTGTGATAAATAGCAGGCGAAGTCGCATGGCCGCTATTAATCTTGTAGATACCCTGCAAAGTTAAAAATAAAACTGCTTTATCTTCAGTATACATGCAAGGGTTTGCATGCAGCGGTTTTAATAATCACAAACACAGATTACTTTTTTAATCTATTCGTTTTATTATAGTTTGGCACCAAGCAGCAATGCAGATGTATTTGACTTTAACTTGAACAACGAAACAATTTATATTCTAATGTGAAATAAATACCCTTTAATATTGCATCACTTCTTTGCACTAAAAGCTTTTTTCTACATATGTCTTAAGCACTTTAGGAGCTTTACATCCTCCATTGCTAGCAGGGAAAATGTGTTTGTAAAAGTGTACAGAATTGTAAAAAATTATATACATATATGCATTTGTGAACAGACTAAATGGTAAAGGCAAAAAAGCAAAAAGAAATGTTTTTTATTTAAGATTTTTATTTCATTTGCCGATGATTTCTCATTCTTTATTGCATGGCATAATGACTGATATGACATTTCATTCCTTTTATCATTTATGAAAATTTTATACATGTGAGTATATATTGCAACTGAATTTACAATAATATTTTTAAACTATTATGAGGAACAATATACTAAGGGATGAGATGAAGAGATAATAAAAACATGGACTGTGAGATAATGAGAAATGATTACTTGCATTTTGCACAAGATAAGATGAATATGAACTATTTATGCATGAAACATTTTCTTCACTGGAACATAGTGTATGAGTGTTCATATAAATATCTCTTGTACCGAAATGTCAGTGAATGTAATTGTATCTCAGTCAATGCCTTTATAATAATCCTTAAAAAAATGGGCCTAACAGAAAAATGCTTTTCACCTCCTGAAAAAGCTGTACCTGTAAGGAAAGTATATTGCAACAAGGTGACATTAGTAGGTCACTTCAATAATCAGCACTTTAATATGTTATGGAGCACTGAATGGGTGAAGACTGTTACTGTATGTGTCAACTTTGTACAGTACAGTGTCATAATTTGCAATGTTTTATTTATCCAGCAAAGAGTGCCTTTCATTAAACATGTACCCAAACTGCATCATGTTTCCTTCGGTTGAGCTTCTTCCCCAGCCTGGGACAAAACATGTGCGTTTTTGGGCAGATACAGGGGTTTGTGCTTCTCTTTTCCGTAGATTTATTTATAAAAGTGATGAATAAACGTGTGTCAGTTTTTGTCGTTAAGGCTGCACACTCATTAACACCTCATCTTGGCTTGTTATCAACACCTTCTTGCTGGTTATTTGCATTGCTGATATCATGATTAAAATGGTTGTGCGGTGTCTGTCATATGATAGGATGGAAAAACAGCTTGGCTTTTTAATTATTTTTTTTTCTTGCTGTATCGGTATCAAAATCCCTAATGTTGTGATGTAAAAATGAGTCTGAAGGAGCAGATGTTTGTTTGAACTCTTACAAGCCTCTTAACTAATGTTTACTAAATGGAAAAATAAGCTGGAATGCATAAAAAATGTTGACCGATTCGTAAGATAGAAAATCAGCATAACTGAATGCGGAACAGGACAGAAACAGTTTTCTGTTGGCTTAACTTCCCTTTAAATGGGAGGAGTTTAGCTATCAGAACAAGTTTAACAATGCCATTGAGTGGGACCTGAACAGAAGCAAAAACACCAAGTTAAATATGCAGAGCATATTAATCTTTTATAACATGATCTTACTGGGTCTGTGAAGTGAGTCAGAGAGTGTTTTTCCTGCTGTTTTAGTCACATTTCTTCATATGCTGGAGACATTGTCAGTCAGTTAATTCAGACCACACAGAACTGGATTATGAAGTTCTTGTGATTTGTAATTTTCAGTCTGCTTGAGAGATTTAATTGCACTCCTGTTGAGACTAGTGCTGAGTTTTTAAGCCATTTAAACTATTTACAATGTATGCCACTCCTCTGATTTCTGATTGCTTGCTGATATCCCACAGATACCCTCTGTTCGAATTTTAGAATATAAAAAGACAGTTGGCTCAGGCAAGGTCAGGCTAAAGAGAGGCTGTCATTTATAATTCATGGGGTGTTTCATGAGGAGATCAAATCCAGCCTACCTTTGATGAAAATTCAACCCCCGAGAAAGCTGCTCTAAGACCACCACTCAGTTCTGTCACTGTGACGCAGCAGTGTAGTGCAAATCTTAGTAGAACTATAAATATCTCTGTAGCATGACTGCTCTTTCCTTCTGACTCTTCCAGGCGCTGACAAGCTGCATCCCTCTGCTCTAAGTGAAACAATGGACGGGTCTCACGCAAAAGCCACTGAGCCATAAGACACTGAGTCTCATATCAGTGGATTGGGTTACTGTACTGTCAGCACACATGTTAATTTAATTTTCAGTCACACAGACAGCAGGCTCTGCACTTTAGTTTATGTTCTCTGGAGGGTAAAGTCACCTGGAACTCATCAGACTGCATTTCAATCAAATAGTTTCTTTAAGAAGCTACAACTTGTATGGAAGCGGAACAAAGTATAAAGTAAAAGTGCAAAAACAACATTGGCAGCATTGGCATTTGCATTGGCAGCATCATGCTGTGGGGGAGGTCAGAGTTGATTAAAAGATGGAGATAATAGTGGAGTCTTCACTTTTTGGTAAACAGTAACCTTAAACATAAAGCCAGAGATTCAATAGAATGATTTTCAGGCCTCTTCTCGAGTTGAATGTTCGACTTAAATACAAAATGTAAATTGAATGAGATATATATATATATATATATATATATATATATATATATATATATATATATATATATATATATATATATATATATATATATATATATATATATATATATATATATATATTTTTTTTTTTTTTTTTTTTTTTTTTTTTTTTTTTTTCTAGATTTGACAATTTGATAGGGACTGCTCAGTGGGTAGCACTACTGCCTTGCAGCAAGAAGGTTGTGGGTTCGATTCTCGGCCCAGGATCTTTCTGCATG
This sequence comes from Cyprinodon tularosa, assembly GCF_016077235.1. Lineage (NCBI taxonomy): Eukaryota > Metazoa > Chordata > Actinopteri > Cyprinodontiformes > Cyprinodontidae > Cyprinodon > Cyprinodon tularosa. The sequence goes on from NW_024038232.1 coordinate 242,548, forward strand.
GAGTTTGCATGTTCTCCCTGAGCATGTGTGGGTTCTCTCCGAGTACTCTGGCTCCAAGTCCAAGTTAATTGGCTTCTCTAAATTCTCCTTCGGTGTGAGTGTGTGTATCTGAATGGTTGTTTGTTGGGCGATAGACTGGCAACCTCTCCAGAGTACACCCTGCCTCTCACCTGTAGACAGCTGGTGATAGGCACCAGCACACCTCATGACCCCATTAGGGATAAGTGTGTCAGAAAATGGTTGGATGGACAATTTGATAATATTGGACCCACTTCATTTTTCCAGGACGAAAGCAAAATGTTTTGTTTTTTTTCAAAGCTTTTGGAGACAAAAAGAAGTGCAAGAGTAGATATAAAAGGTGGTTCTACAAAGTTTTAATGTCATACATTTCACATTGAGGAAACTGTGTTTTTTTCCGTTTCAGCTTAAAAATGAAGTTTGATCTGTCTTATAAAAACCCAACAAAAAAACTCATTGGAGTTTTCTTATTACATGATAAAATCTAAAAGTGTTCAAGGTTTATGAAAAATTTTTCCAAGTTCCTGTATACACACTTAGAGCCAGGGAATATATGGTTAAAACATTTTTTAGGAAACATTTGAGGAGAACAACAAAATGAAAATCTCAGGCAACCTCTAAAATTGTGTTTAAAGTCTGACCTGTTCAAACCCAAAGTAAAAACAGATAGAAAAAGTGTTACACCTACTGTATATCTACACCTATATTCACAAGTATGTCTTCAACCAAGTATTAATAAACTAAGAAAACTGTTTCACTGTACTTTTCTTTACATTGTGATAAATAACACCATAAACTACTAAAAAATTAAAATAAATATTAAACAATATTTATGTTATTTTAAGTTTGATAATTTAGTATTTTTAGAAATGTCTTTCAATATATTAAGTATGATAATACAATGAGTTTTAGAGTTACTTCCACACATATGTTTTTTCACACAGTCTCTTTGGATATGATTTGTGTTGCCTTATGCAACACAAATCATTTTGTGATTGCAGAAGAGTGTCCAGGGACACAGAGAGGGCAAGTAATGACTGAAAAACATAAAGATTTATGACAGGTAAATGCAAAGTAAATGCCCTGCTGCGGGGTGCTTGCTCCAGAGGTCAATGACTAAACCATGTGGGACGAAACATGAGTCTCACATTTGTAAAGCTTAACGGCCATGAAAAATAAAGAAGGTGACCTAAAGTATCTTCGAGAGCCAAACAGTAAATGGAGCAATGCCCTGAGAGTGTGTTTTCCCAGACATCAATGAATGAGACAAAACAGAAAGCCTAATTGGTTAATTGTATGATATAAGAAGGATTATTTTTACACAGACAAATGTCCATTGTACTCAAATACTGCTGTTCCCATCAGTTGAATCAATCTGAAATGATCATTTCTATATTTTACTAAGAGTTATTTAAACTTGGAAATAATACTAAGAAAATACTGTAACACATGCTTTTAAATGAACTCAAAGAGAACCCACATAGGGAGGAGGGAGGTCATGCAAACTTTATATCGGTGATGATGCCAATATATCATCTCAAGGCCCTTTACAGAGACAATTCAAACAGATCATACAGTCAGGCAGGTTCAAAGTTTTCTATCTAAATAAAACCAGTTGATTGCATCGACTCATTGACTCTATGCAATCCTTTGCACTGAACATGCATGTACTGACAGTGGAGAGGAAAACTCCCTTTTAACAGGAAGAAACCTCCAGCAGAACCAGGCTTAGTGTAAGCGGCCAACTGCCGAGGCCGACTGGGGTTCAAGGAGACAGAAGCAGATGTACAGAAAGAAGCATAGATACAAAAGGCAACTGTAAACCAGCTCCACAGGCGGCCCCAGCCAGGAAAGACACAGCCAGGAAGACAAGCTCCAAGCCAGCTTCTACGTCAGAGGATGAAGAGAGCACATCCAGTTAGTTACAGTCAGAGAAACAGGACTACACTAAAAAACAAGCCAAGCTTCAACATCTATAATCAACCTTATTGAAAATGACTAAAAATTGATTTCCAGTAGTGATCTCCATGCTCACCAGACCGCTTTAAATACAGACATGTTGGAACAGGAGACTCGCATCATGGACAGTCATTAAACCTTCAAATGCATAATGCAACACAACGTTGGACCTTAACAATAAAGATTTAGGACAGTTATTTAGAAAAAAAAGGGGTCCAACCCTAACCTTAACTAGGCACACCTATTAAAAGTGTCCAAAGGTATCAAGTAATTTATTATAAATACTTAGCTGCTGTGCTAAAGTAGCTTTTTATGTTTCTATTTACTTGAGTCACTTATGACTTGTACTTAATATTACAAAAAAATATCTGTACTTTCTAATCCTTACTTTGTCAAGACTAACTATCTGCTTTTTAACAGCTGCAACAAACCAGGGTAACTCAAGAGTGTGAAGAGCATCTGTCCAGTTGGAGCACAGTTTGTTTATAGAAAAACTGGTGAAAAAAGTGAGCTGGAAAACATTCAAAAAGATAAATCAGATTTAAATCTAAATTAGTAGATTTAACATTTATGTATTAAATATATTTAAGTTCTATTTCACTTTTAATGCTGTAAAAATCAATTCTAAATGTGTTCAAATTCTTTTGCTGGAATTCAGTTCAGTTCAATCAATATTATCCTAATTGACATTTTTAAAAACTAGAGAGAACAACTTTCTTTGCTCTGTTTGAAGAAGAAATTATGCCATTTCATTTGCATATAAATGTCTTTTAAATAATAGTTTTTCAAAGTTATTTGTATAATTTAAGGCAAAAGCTTCATTTAGGTTTTGTACTTAAATAAAATGTAGAACCTGAATCTTTTATCTGTTAACCTTTACTTAAGTAAAGGTGTTTAATCTGTACTTTTGCTGAAGTCTTTTTTTTTTTTAGCAGGTATCTGTACTTTTAAAGGAGGGTAAAGAATGTACAATGCAAACTTTTCACACCTCTGAAAGGGGTCTATGAGTGGTCTTTAGTCCGTGTAGAACTAAGGTTTTATAAGTAACTGTGACACCCTATGGAGATTAGTATGTACTACAAAACACAATGCTTTTATCTTATTTGGCAGTCCTTAATTTAACCAAAACACTGAAGATATTAGAATGACCTGGAAAATGCTGAATGTGGCTTCATAGATCTACCTCTAAATGGCATTTTGGCAATTTTGGCAAATGGCATTTTTTCCCCTCCCTTTCCACTGCTTGTTGTGGAAATAGTTTTGTGCAACTGGTACTTTATGTTTTATTTATATTTAGAGAAAATGTTCTTCCTTACACACAATATAAAACAATATGATAAATTTATGATTAAACTGTGTCACAGGCCTTATTTTATTACTATTGTCCCTTTTATTTTATTTATTAACTTTTACTTTGTAAACATTCATTTTTACAGGTTGAAGTCCCATCTTGTGATGTAAAAAAGTTTAACCGAATAAGGACGGCTTTCTGACAACAATATCCTTAAAGATAATCCGTATGATTAAACAGTTTTTGTTTCGGTTTCTATGGGTTAAAAGTTAACCCGATAAGACTTCAATCATAGTATTTGTTTAATGTTTTACTTTAATTGCTGGACAGCACAATAAACCAAATCTACACAAACTATCTGACTGAAAAATAGGGAAACTGTTTCTGCCTCATAAACAACACCTTCCGTGAAATGACAGATGTCAAACTGGTGTAGCAACACTGTAGTTTCCATACTATAAAGAGGAGTGGAGAGGAAGGTGTTATTACAGGAAGTGTGTGAGGTAATGTCAGGGTAGGTTCATTTCAATGCTATGTTGGAGCATAGCATTGAATTTTAGCATATTTAGCTTTTACATAGAGCTAAATAAGGTCAAATTTGGCATGAAATTATTTGAATTGTAAATAGGCTACCTGAGTGTAAAAATTGTACAGCTCAAAAAGATAAAGCTGTACTGAACTGGCCACCAAACCTGAGCTGCATCGCTTTAGAGATGGGTCCTGTTTGAAAAATAAATCAAATCCAGCATGAATTGTTCTATTTTGAATGGAGGTTGATGAAAAAAAAAATTGGCTTGGAATTTCTGGTTAATCCTAAACCAGAGATCACAGATTAGCGGACCAGGGTCGGGATCCAAACCCACCTGGTGGCTAATCCGGACCCAACCTGATTTAAAACATTTATAAATGACTGCATGTTGTCCGACGACAGTATATAAACGTCACTTGCGCCGCTTCTCCTGTTTGCATGGTAAAGCCATTCGTAGCGTCCGGCACCAGGCTACACGTGATACAAATTAGCCAATGGGCTGTCAGTCTGGGTTGCTGCTTCTATTTACCTTTTAGACACAGCAGGCAAACCGGACTGCAAGAAGAACTGAAATGAACTGGTAAAATAGCATGTTCGAAGATGACCCTGCAAATTTTTTAGTATGTGAGGCTCAGTCTGCTGCTGTGAAGCAGGATTCTTCACCATGAACATACTCAAAAAATAAATATCAATCCAGGCTCAAAATGAGCACCTTGATATGTGCTTGAGAATGGCTTTGTTTCCATTAAACTCAGGTTTAAAGCCTTGTAGGGCAGCCTAAAGCCCACTGCTTTCATTAAGCCAGAAAAATGAAAGAAAGAAAAAAAACAGTCAGTTCAGGTGTTTTATAAAAAAAAAAAAAAAAAGTGAGTCAGGAAATTGTCTATATACTAAACTGAAAGAATGTTGTTCTCTACTTCCAAAAAAAATTTAGATTTTTAAATGGAAAAATTACCTATTTTTTTTTATATATTTTTTTTTTTATTTAAAAATTCTGTGTATAACATGGATGCCTACATTTCACTTCAGTGTTAAATGCTGTTTAAAGTAACGGATTATAATTAAAAATGTCTCTGGATCTTTCCTGGTTGTTGATTTTCTTTATTCGGACCCCACTGATTTTTAATTGGTTACCCCTGTCCTATATTGTATTATTCTACAGTGAGAAAAACAATAAACATCCATACAAATATATTTGTCTGTATGTGAAACCTGTATCTAAGGTGAAACTTCATAGGGTGTTTTTAAGGGGATCGTAGTGACAAACAGTAGTCAGACAGCCTCTTTGTCTCCTGACAAAATAAATAAACAACCTAAATCCGCTTGGTTTTGGTTTGTGACATCTTATAAGGCACAACTTGCATTACAAAAAATGATAGCTGCGCTACTTGACAAATCTTAAACTCAGAGAGCTTTTGAGCAGCCTTGTCAGTGGCTCTCAAAGCCTCCAGATATTCGAGTTTCAGATAGAGATAGAGTTTAACATTGCTGAACTCCAAATCATGATACATATATTGTCAAACTAAAGTAAAATGATTTACTAATCATCTTCATAACTTTTTTAAAGAATCTGTTGATACCATTTGATATTTAACGCTTTATTGAATGGAGTTTGGACTACTTTAACCTACATTGCCTTGCAATGGGATGTTTACATCCACCCTCTAATGTAGCAATTGACCACTGAATCAGGGGCAGAGCTAGATGGGGGGCCAGGGGTGGCTGTGGCCACCCTATCATTGGCCACCACTGTCGCCACCCCGACCATTTTTTCCCTCAAATAAAGATGGTGGCAGCAGTAATACTCTCATGTGGAATATTCAAAAAACTTGAATTTTTTGTGGTCAATTACACACATTAATATACTAACATCAAATATTATAAGTACAGAATTCCTGCTCTTTTCAGAGCTAGGTTTTGTGCTATATGGGGTAAAGAGAAAATTATGTGCCTCTGCAAGTTGCTGATGAAGGTTCTCAGTCATCCAGGTCATAGTCATTCCGTAAAAATTCAAAATTATTAGCCTGAAATATCTGAAACCTGTCTATGATTCTGAGGTCGTTAAAGGGGGGGGGGGGGGGGGGATTGCCGTTAAGGGGGGGGTTGTCTCCTGTAATACCTGAAACCTGTCTATGATTGTTAAGAGTCGGTCGTTAAGGAGGTATTGTTCACCGGTTGGAGCGGGTAGGTCCCTCGTTCCTCTGATGGGGTGGGGGGTTTGGTGATATCTGGAAGGGATCATGTCTATGATTGAATTGTATGTTTTTGGAAGCTGGAATCTGAGTCCACCACCTCTGTTTAAAGTTGGTTTTTCTCTCTTAACATAGATGGCTTCCTTCACGCCCCTCTCAAACCACCTATTTTCTTTATCCAGAATGTGAACATTCTGGTCCTCAAAAGAATGTCCTTTGTCCACAAGGTGTAGGTGTACTGCCAGAGGAGGCCGCTCTTCTGTGTTGGGCCATGCGTCTGTGGAGAGGTTGTTGCATGGCCCAGATAGCGTTCCCTCCTGATGTAATTTACATTGAGTTGCAATAAATGCAAAACTCTCTGCAGATACTTTGTCGTCAGCTCTGTTCAGCTGGCTTTTGAAACACACGGCGAGAAGGTGGGGGCCGGGTGGTGAGGGTTACGGGGGCGAGAAATGCAAAAGTAACACAATAGTTACTTTTACTAGTAACTGGTTAATTTTATTGTGGTGTAACTCAGTTAGTAACTCAGTTACTTTTTGGGAGAAGTAACTAGTAACTAAAACAAATTTCTTTTTCAAAGTAACGTGCCCAACACTGTTCACTGCAAACGAAATACTAATGTGATGTTACATGGTAATGTGCGACTAAGTGCACTTATGTGTGTGCGAAGTTTAAATGTAAAACAAAAGTTGGGAGATATAAACCTTTAAATGAAACCATTAACTAACTGTTACTGAATATTATGATTAATAATAAAAGTCAGTCAGAAGTCAGTTAGTCAGTCGTCCTCTAAACAGCCAGCTATGGATGGTTTACAATGTGAAATAACCTAGCCTGTCTATTACAAACTGCTTCTGCATTAACAAACTTCCTGATTATAGTCTATGAATCTCTCTTGCAAAGAAAGAAAGAAAGAAAGAAAGAAAGAAAGAAAGAAAGAAAGAAAGAAAGAAAGAAAGAAAGAAAGAAAGATGTTTAAATGTTAAATTCCATTATTAGCCCAGTGTTTCTCTAAATCTTGCCTTTTGAAGGAAATAAACTAAGCTCAGACTTCCTGTGAAACGTGGCCGTTTGTTACACTGCGCAGCTAAAGAGAAACTATAAACAAGGGCCGATTCTGACGTCCTGCAGCGAAACCCGGAAAACATGCAGGTGAATAGAAAAAAAATCCCCTCTGTCATCCAGTTTATCTCAGGTGTATCCGGAGCAGAAGTGGGAGGAGCTCTGGCTTCAGTGAGCAGGTAGACTTCGGAGTCTGTTCATTAGAAAAAGTCTGTCACTGCAGCGAGCTGCTTCAAATCCTGCGAGCCGATAAAAACGCCTTAATTCTTTACGGATATATATTAAAAACAAACTCTATCGGATCAAGGTGAGTTTAAGAGTAAACCTGTTTTGTTTTTTTACAAAAATAACGCTTTTTTTCCCCCCTCAGATTTTAAAACAGAAAAGAGCGTCTCTTTTTATACCGCTATAATAACAGTTATCTTTAACATGATGTCATTGTTTTTAAACTGATTTTCTGCTACGTTTATAGATGATTTAGGATAGTAGATGGGTGTTGCGTGAAATTGATGTTTTTAAGATCATCTAATTTTATTGCTTTATATTAGAAATAAGATCAAACGTCATGCTGATCATTTTTATATGAACATGTTCATAATGAAAGTAAAAAAACAACAAAATATATTAAAAGATGCATGATTATTGAAGTTAATAAAACGTTTTTTTTTAAATAATATGTATTGACAACCTTTGAATAAAAAAAAGAAATACACTAGTGCATAACATTATTGAAGTGCATCAGTGAATATACTGTTTTGTATTGAAAAAGAGTGAAATCAGATATAAACCTGGGATTTTCTCTTCTTGCTTTTCTTCTTAGAGTCCACCATGGAAACGGAGACAGAAAAACACAGCCAGATAATCTCTGTGCCCCATAATGACACAATCCGTCTCCTGGAGGTTTATGTTAAACGGAGCCTCAGCCTGAACGATGGCAGTCTGAGGGCAAAGCATTCAGGGAAGAAAGAAAAGTGGGTAACCATGTCCAAAAGGCACAGGCGATCCTCCAGTGACCCTTTGCTCCACTTGTCTGAGGTATTAAATCCCAGAGAATCTGCTATCTCTGTGGTTGAATCCCAGACGAATGAGCCAGAGAGGGCTCCGGAAGAACCTCAGAAACCAGCGATCAAACCAAAGAAGAGCAAAAAGAGCAAGAAACCCTCATTTTGGAAAAATTTGGTCAGCTTTTTCACCCCGAAGAACAACGAGGACAAAGATGAAGCTCAAGGCAGCTCATCAGAGGTGTTTGAAGCTTCTGATCACTCAACTACCTGTCTACCCACAACCCAGATCTCTTCCCCAAAGAAATCACTGAGGAAAAAATCCTTAAGGAGGAAACTCTCTAAAAGGCTTTCCCTAAGATCAAGTAGAACCATCAAAGATCTCAACACTGCTGGTATTTCAAGAGTAGAAGGTAATATGCAGATACATACTTTATAACATGGTATTGCATCAACAAACTGCACATAAATAACAAAACCATCTCCTAAACAGGTGTCGTCAACGTGGAACCGACATACTCCTACTATGAGAAAATGTCGGAGGAACTTGAAAAAATCGTACACGAGGTTAAAGAAAATGAGGAAACTGAAACTCTCTCCAATGGTATGAAAAAAGCACATCGTCTTAGTTTGCAGTTGTAAAAAATTGTTCTGCACTGACAGCAAAATTGTAAAAAAAAAAAACACGATAAAGTAAAAGTAGCCTACTGCAGGAGTGAAAATTAACATGTTAGGAAATAAACACATAAAGCTTTCAGAGTCAATAAAACCTGTTCAGCCAACTATTAATATTCAACTTTTGTTTGTGTTTGTTATCAGAGGAAGTTATCAGACGGATTATTGCAATGACAAAACAAGAGGGTGATGCCATTGATGACAAGGTGGGTATTTCCTTGTATTGTCAGTGAAAAAGTATGAGCTGTAATAATAACAGAATAAAAACTTATCAGATGTAAATAATTTTATAAAAAGGATACAAGCTCATTGAGGTAAAGATACAGTAAACGTACTGTATCTGTTAAAAACCAATGGGGTTTAATGCTAAAGCTGAAAAACATAAAAGTACAGTTAAGTTAAAATTACTATATATTCTATGTTTGTCTGTTCCTTTGTTAATTTGAGGTATGTTTCTAGAGACAACAAAAGTCACTGTAAGAGGATAAAAGGAGGAAGAGCTCTACTGCATATAGCACATGCTGAGTCACAAAGCTGGCTTTGAAAAACAACCTCAGGTCATGTGACCGTTGTGTTGTAAAGTCTACTGAAACTGTTTTACATGAAACTAACACATAAACCTGTAAGCCTGATTTAAGACAGAAAGGGACATTTCAAATATTTAATTGCAATTTTTACTTGATTTCTTGCTTAATTTTTTTTCTTTTGCAGCATCTCTTTTTCTTAAACAGTTTTTTTTATTTCCAATTATTTAAGATGTTGTCAGAACCCGAAGTTCACACAATAGATAAAAAAAACGGGCCAAAACTAGGAACTCTGCGCTTTTAAAGCCTCTAAGTATGAATTATTAACCGGATTAATGGAATTGCTTTGGGATACAGTAAAAGGATAAGCTTCTCTGTGTTATCTAAAGTAGGTCAAACATGCTTTCATTCCTGATAGCTCTGTTGTTCATATCTCCTCCAGCTTAAAGGGAACCCAACTCTGAGCAACTTTTTCCTGCGGATGTCTTACTCCTCCTTCCAGAGGCTGGCTGATGCTTATCTGGAGAACGAGGCAACGCCGACCCACACAGCTCCCACCGTGCCACCAACAGCACCCGAGCTGGTCAAGCTGGCCTTCACTCTCGACTTCACGGCCAGAATAGCTGGCCTCTCCAAGCAAAATACAGGCTACATCACTTGTCTTGGTAATCGCTATCTGCAGGATCGATTTGAATACACACAGGTGAGAATGACAAGAACTGATTTCTGTTAGTGACAGACTACTGTGGTGTTTATGTACTTTCATAGTTTTAATGTTCTTTTTATTGTGATAAACTCCAGTATCAGTATAGCTGTTTGATGATATTAAAGTATTTTATGCACACACACAGAAATTTTGTAACATGAAATCATGTTACTTTTGTTAGAAGTAAAACTTTTGTTATACTATTAATATATTGCCACAGCATATTGATTATAGTGAGACTTAGTCTACACAAAATAATTTGTGCAAAATAGACTTAACCAAATATGTCATCAAAATTAGCACAACTGAGTGAGTTCACTTTCACTTTAATTTAGGACTGCACCTAACGATTATTTTGCAAATCGATTAATCTGTTGATATTTTTTTCGATTGATCATTTAATAATCAAACAGTCAAGGGTTCCTTAAAGAAGGTATTTTACTAAATTAAACCAGGTGAAACTAAAACTTTTCCACTTTAAGAGTTCTTAATAGAGCATATTGACGGAACAAAAGTTGTTTTTCTTTTATCTTAAATGCAAAAACTTTACATGTTTTTTTGTTTTTTACAATTTTATTATAATTACTGCTCTAAGTTGGTTGCTCTGTCAGCTAAAGGCATACTTTAGTCTCTATGCTCCAGTTAATGATTACTCAATTACTAAATTAGTTGATTATTTCAATCATTGATTAATCACGATTAATTCAATTAATTGTTTCCGCCCTACTGTAATTTTAAAAAGTGAAATTTATATCCATTTATTACTTACAGTGAGAGATTTCATGTTTTTGCTTCTGTTAATACCCCAAATTAAGTTTCCTAAACATTATTTCTCAAAAACATTTTTTTTATAAAGGTCTAAGTACTAAAACTAATTCATATTTTTGAAATATTTGACATTCTTATTTGGGATAAACCTGTAGAATATTTACGTTCATAGCTTTGCCCTCATTTCCATGAACAGCAGAACCGGTCTTTCTTGTAAGCAAGGGGAAAGTTTGGGGCTTTGCCTTCAGCCAGCTGACAAATCGAAAGTTAAAACCTTGTTTAAATATCTTCTTCTCTCTTCCAGGCGTGCACAGACCATCCATGGTCCGACAACGTTGATGGATAGACAGTGTTGTTCAGAAAATGAAGGCTTTTGCACAACGTTCCACAGATGTGACTCAAGATCTGCACGAGCTCCACTTTATGTACAAAGTCTAACAAGTAAAGCTATTTAAAACATGCTTGAAGTTTCACTAAGCTGTGACTGAAAACCTATAACTGTGACACAACAGGATGTTTTGTTTTTTAAAAAGTCACTAATAGGACTGATGTCTTGAAGAAAATCTAAGTGAGCCCTCTCACTGAAATATATTGAACTAAACTGTGATATCACTTTGTTCGATTCAAAATTAGGTGCTTACAGAAACCCCAAGAATAAAGATTTTGTATTTTTTGCAACTGTACAAAAAAATACAGTGTAATATTTAATTCTGTAAATAAGGTGGTTGCCTGAGCACTTTAACTGTGACTTTTTGATATGAATGCTGGCATTCATTTTGACTCATTTTGTAATGAAATTGTTTTATTTTAAATAAATATATCTATACTCCATCATGGATTGCAGTCGCTCATTTACCAGCAAAAATGAGACATCAGAGCTGAAAAACAGCTTGTCAAAAAGACCTTATGTGCTGCTCCTTTTACCGTTTGTTGGGAAGGTGAAGTGTGTCAGAGTGAGTCACACTGTTTACACACCTGGAGGATTAAGAAATGATCAGACTTGTTTTTGGGAAAGGTTAAACTCTTTGAATGCATTGATGTGCACCATTGGTTAACCGTACAGGTGCAGAAACAAGCAAATCCTTATATTTTACAGGCTTTGAGTCTGCACCCATTTCCTTTAGCTTAAGAAATTGTTTTTGACTCCTTAGCCAAAGATCATTAACAAGTGATGTAGATCATAAGCTCTAACCTGTTTCAGCACCATTTCAGAGAAGCAAATAATTACTCATACACCAAGTTTTATTCCCTAATAAAGTGTGAAAACTTATTTATATCAAAAGCATTGCGAAGCAGTTTGTAAAAGGTACATGCCAAAATGTAATAAAGTATGTCTGTTTCTATGGATTTAGTGTTAATTATGGCTCTCTATAGCAGCACAGGAATGTGCTTCTTTTGTACTTTGAGCACATCCATAAACAGCCGCAAATGGGAAGATCCACAATAAAATGAGTTAAAAAGGCTGGGCTGTAGTGTGACTTCTAATTGGAAAAAGCATGAACAAAAGTCCGGGAGTGGAAAAATTTAAGATTACCAAAGGTGTCATGTCCCGTGACAAATAAATTACTTACACAATCAGTTATGCCAATTGTCCTGCAAGTTGAAGTTCAATAACAAATTGTCAAATCTGACTCAAATGCTGCATCATAAAGGAGAGCTTTGGTTTGTGGCCGTGAAAACACTGTAGACTTTACTGCACTCACCTTTTCAGTAAAATATGCAAACCTCTACACAACTGTACTGTGGTTTTCACTATATGGCCTTTAAAATATCTTTGTAGTGAAAAAAATATGTATTGAGGATACTGAAAATTTGAAATTACTAAAGACAATTTATCAAGGCAGCTTGATATTCCATTGTAAGGTAGTACAAATCATACTACCTAAAGATTAAAGAACATTCTAATTTTTCATTTTCATATAAATTATAGTGTTTAGCTTTGTGCATATTTTCAAACTGCGGCTCTGAGGTCCTTCAAGGTCTTAGAGCTCTGCTGTGACCCCTGGTAGATATATCACTGCTTCATTACATTACTCCTTCTCAACCAGTATTTACAGGCATGACAAATGACTTATGAAGCCCAAGCAAATTAAAGTATAAATACACTGAAGACAAAAAGATACACATATGTGGAAACCTTTTACATTTTTATTGCTTTTTATAGACAGAGAAGCAAGATTAATCAAAGAGTCCAAAGCCCATGTCTTCGTCTGACTCCTCGGATTCCTCTTTCTTCTCTTCCTTTTTTTCTTCCGCTGAAAAAGGGACAAAGACAATACAGTTTTAATTTCAAATCTTTTACATAAACATATTTTGTGTATTTATGTCAAGAAATTACACATTTATATACACATACCAGCAGCAGGTGCACCACCACCTCCAGCAGCTCCACCACCAGCAGCTGCTGGTGCCGCAACAGCACCACCTGCTGGTACAGAGGCTAACTTGGAGAGGCCTAGAAATCCAAGAAATAATGTTAGAAACCTTCTATCCGAAGCAGTGACACCCAACCCTGGTCCTCCTCAAGCACCCCTGCACGTTCTATATTTGCTCTGTTGGAGCACACTTGATTCAAATGAGTCTATAACATAACCATGATTCACCAAATACTGCAGAAGCCTGTTAATCACATATTCGTTAAAGTCAGGTGTAGCAGCAATGAGACACAGGAGTATTTGGACAGCAGGGTTGGGAACCACTCATCTAGAGCACAAACTGCAGAGCTGTGTAGATCAGAGTCCCTACCTGAATTCATGACTTCGTTGATGTCTTTCCCATTCAGCTCACTAATGACCTAACAGAGAAAACCGGATAATTAATTACCTGGCCCCTTTACAAAAAACTTTACTTACACTACATTACATACTTTATTCAAGCGTTCATCATCGGCCTCAATTCCCACGCTGCTCAGGATCTCCTTGATGTCTTTTGAGGAGGGGCTGGTGTTTCCACCCAGAACAGCGAGCAGGTAAGCGGCCACGTAACGCATTCTGGAAAGGATGCAGCATGTAAACAATTGTTAAGTAATAAACAAGCTTACAAACACAAAAAAGTAATAATGTATAATAACTTGGAAGATGACAAAGTATATAGAACACATGACAGGCAGAAACCCAAACAGCACATTTATAATTAAAGGAATTCCCGCACATGGGAAACATGATGGATTTGTAATATAGCCTGCATTTGAAGGTAGAAGTATTTTTTTTAATGAAAAAGATAGAAGGGATTTTTCAAGACTATGGGATGTTGCAATATAACACCAAGTCCTACTTACTATAGACTATTGCTAAATCCCTGCCCTTATTATAGCCTATGGGCTCTAGGCCCATTCCATTGCTTCCTGAACCCAAGGCAGCTCCTTTGCTTTCAGTCTTTCATCACTGGATGAATCGATAAACCCAGGCGTGTCTGGTCAATACTGTTATGGTTACTGACATCAGGCACACCTGGATTAATCAGTTCATCAAGTAGAGAACAGACAAAGGAGTTGCCTTAAGTTCAGGAACTAGTGTTATTCATAGATCTCATTTGTATTTTTGTATTGTGCAATGATTGAATTTCTTCACTTGTCTATTTTATTGCTCTAAATGTATTTTGTGCCTTAGTAACTTACAGGTATGAGAACAATGTTCTCATAAGTATTTTGATTAATTGAGTTAAAATAAAGAATGCTCTTGAATATCATCTAGTAAGTCAGTATTATGCTCTTCAAACTGGGCTTGATCACAGTTTAGATCCCTGATCACAGAAGAAATGATGATAGATTTTATTGTAGTCATTTAACCACATGGCCAAAGCGTAAACAGTAAGCTGAATACAGACAATTACTTAAATTTTTTAGGCGAGTTTTTGTTTTTCTTCTAAAAGATGGTATGAAACACACCCCTGACACATACTTATCAAGACAGTCAGTACATACAGAAGTTACAATCAGCGAGTCTGCAGTTCCTGTTTTTTTTATTCCAGTAAAAAGTTATGTTTACGAGCCGCTTGCTTCACACACACACAAAAAAAGTCACATTCTTGAACGGGACTGAGGTTTTGATTAGTAAAGCACCAACAACTGAATTCTGACTTTAAAAAAATGATAAATTAAAATATTATTTGTCATTTGATCAAATTTTAAAATGTGCACAAAATTCTAAAACTTAAACATGACTTTTGGGCTAAAAAAGACGAGCTTTCATATGGTAATCAAATTTATTTCAATAACGCCAAACATCAGCTAAAGGGGTGATCCTGTTAACTTTAAACATATTCTGAAAGGATGATTGATTAAAACTCTTTCATGCCAGATTATTCATGAGCTTTAAAATTACTACGTTTTCAAGATGATAACATTTATAGCCCACACATGATACTTCTGTTTGAAAGCTTTTTTTTCTCCTATGTAAACATATTCAGAGAATCGTTATTTTTTTCTTAAATTCATGCGATCCAGTCTCGTTCATGCAGACAGCCTAGACCTGCAGCAAATAGTATATATGTCGTTTAGAGAGTAGATTTTAGTATTTCTAAAAATATGGTTGGTTCAGTTAAATGGTTGCAACCACGTTTTCAGGCCTAACAATGAGCAAGTAAGCGCATGGCCATTTTTAATCACACGTTTACCGTCAGTAATATTTGTTTTAGAAATAAAATGCACTGAAAATTAGCCAAACATAAGCCAAACACAGCCGTTTATTGGATTAGTTTAAATAAAGATTCAGCCCATTTAGTGGTTTTAACCTACTTTACACCGAGCTAATTTTAGCTAGCTGCTGTGTCTGCTAGCAGCTGCTACCAGTGCTACAAACTACTATTTATAAGTGCGTAGCAGGTCACAAAGCCACGGTTTTCACAGCTTACACACATTATATAAGTGTGCATTTTATTAAAATACGATAAGGGTATGAATGGTTGGTATAACACGTTGGGTAGGTCATTTATTTGAACTTACTTTTAAGTCTAAACAGACACGAAACGTCGGTCACGCCAAGAAATCCGGAAGAGGCTGATTGATGAGACCGGAAGTTGAAAAGGATGTGATCTGTGAATTTCATTGGTTGTTTCGTGTGTCACAAAAAAGACGTCAAATGGGCATAGAGTGGGGTCTGATAGCGCCCCCTTTGGCTCTCTAGGTTATTACAGCAAGTTTTTAGATTTTGGAGTTCAGATAAAAATCATGTTAATTTTTTTTTTCTTTAAAGCGTTCAAAACACATGATTTTATATTTTTAAATTTTGAACAAAATTCATCTGATTTCTCAACACTTAAAATGGTGTTTGAACCTTTATCATAGGTAAACCAGTTTGACCAGTTCTTTTAAAATCTACTTTATATATTTGTTAAATCCCATTTCTAAAAAAAAAAAATGTTTAAGAAAAATTTTATTGTAAATAAACGTGAGAATTGTATTAAATCTTATAAAGTGCTAACACAGAGAATCTTAAAAGAAAGAAAACAATGTTGATACTTTTTTTAAAATCATTTTTATTCTTGTTTACTGAAAAACATGTAAGAGAATTTAAAACATACCAGTGTTCCTCCTCACTGTTATATGTTTTTTTTACCCCCAAAAATGTATGTAGACAGAGTGTTATTAATAATCATACTGATTGTAAATTTATACGTTGAATTTATATTCCTTGCAGAAATGCCAGGGTTAGTCTTTAAAAGAGTGGGAATTTCTAATGAATACCTGTTTTGTTTTGTCTTGATAAAATCAAACGTGTTTATCATTTACACCAGAGACAAGCATGACTTTAAATAATAACAAATGTTGGCATCAAGTTGAAAATAGTAATATTCTTAAATGCAGTTGAGTTCTTACATACATCACAAATAAAATAGTAATGTTTTTTCTTTATTACTTAAAATTGGGCTGTAGATCTGATGGAATAGTATTACTACAAAGTAAATACTACATACAATACAGAAATGAGAGATATAATGGAATGATCACCTTTATTCACATCCTATAATTCAACCAGTTCCTCCTGTTTTTCCTGAGTGAAGAGCCAGTTAATAATAAAAATGACAGAGTCGGACATAAACTCTGCTATCTTCTTTGCATTTAACACATACCCCATTTTATAGCCAAATTCACACAGCAACATCACTAGAAAGAGAACTAAAAAGCAAAGGAAGATGCGATCCATGCAATAGTTTGCCTTTTCTCTAAAGGTCCACTGCTCCCATGGTAGCGCACGCCGTCTTTCTCCATGTTTGCTTAAGTGCAGCAAGGCTTGCTGTTCGTCATCCAGGTCTTCCTCTGGAGCCTCCAGATCCTGACTTCCCTCAGCTTCATCAGCATTTTCCATTTTGTGGTCCCAAATGTAAGCTGTTTTCTGAAGTCTGTATGCATAAATGAAGAAAAAATATCTGATTTGTATGTAAAGCTGGATAAAGGTTTCACATTTCCTTCCCCATTTGTTGCATTATAAAAAAAAACATAATGCCTTACCTTAAAGAAGATTAGTATTCTAGATTAGAATCAGAGAAGAAATTTATCAGAAACAGAGACTTTTGTCTTCCCTACTTTTCTGCTAGATCATTTTTCTGCTCCTTGTATATCTGCAAGGCCAAAGAAAACAGAAACAGCGTTTAAAGCCAGTATTAGCAATTTGGTTATATGTTATCTATGACACTGAAACAAGTCCTAAGGATTTAACCACACTCAGCAGTTTAAAATCCCTCATCCGAGAGAGGGAGGGGCGGTAGCAGATGGCATTATTAAGTATTATGAGTTCCTGATTGAGAGACAGACAGAAACAAAGGCACAGTGTTAAGACTTTATTTCATAATTCAGAGGAAATTAATTATTTTCAAAGAGCACAATGCCTATTATTACTGCAGATGTTAGTATTTACCACACACAGAATCTGAAAAACAAATTGTTTAATGTTCCAGAGGAATTTCCCATCTTTTATTTTATAAAACCCTTGTAGAAGGCAGAAGTCATACTGATGACAAAGCAGAACTATTGCAGAGACTATGGGTTTAGAGTTGGTATAAATCAGCTTAATGCTCTTTAGGTAATTGATTCAAATGGTCCACCGCATTTCACCTCTCTGCAGAAACTTTTAATATATGGCCTGAGGAAGCTGAATTAGCTTAACAGAGTCCAATGTTTTCTTATAAAGGCTTGGCACTAAATTGCTTGTCTTTGTCAGGGTTTTGTTCGATGTAAATGAGTTTATTCACTTCGACTTCTGGGGTGGCAATTTAATTTATGTCTATATTAAGTCAATTTTTTTTTCAAAATAGAGCATTCGAAAATAGAACACAAAAGCATTGGAGTTATTATATTATTTTATCTATTAAATAAAAAAAAAAATTTTTTAAATCCATCTAGGATCTTTGTCCCTATTAATTTGGTGACCAGAAAAGCTAGAGTTAGATTCTTGTAACTTTAAATGATGAAAGGTTTATTACATACTGACATTACGACAAAACAAAGAGAGTATTTTATTATTGCTGAATAAAGGGGGGCTGCAGCTAATTCCCCTAAAGTCACAAAAAACTCTACACAACTGAAAGCAACAAACTTTTTATGTGCAAATCATAATAGAAAATGTGTTCTTTGAAATACTTTGTTTAACAATTTTATAAGATACTGTTAGATCTTCACTCTTTCCTGATGATGTGATAGTCAGGATCAGCAGCTAATAAGAAGGAGCTTTTTAAAAATATAATGATTAGTTCTTGGATGCTTGGGATACTTGAGTGTTTAAGAAGACAAAACAAATCAATAGTCAAAGAAAAGACTATAAACACTAATGCATTTTCTAATGGAGTCTTTTTTATTTGAGGAGCTCCTAACAAATTTCCCCCTTGGCCTCTAATAGCAGCAACACAAGCATTTGTAATAACTGTGGAGGAAGTTTAGCTCACTGATCTTTGCAGAAGTGTTTTAATTCAGCCGCATTTCAGTTTTTTTTAATCATGAATGGTATTTTCAGGGTTACACCACAGGCAATTAACTATTAATAATTAACTAGATATCTCCAAAAACTTAAGTTTGTTTCATCTTCAGCTCATCAACAGGTGCTTGAATATTTTCCTTCAGGAGTTTTTTGGTAAACACCACAATTTATAGTTCCATTTATCAGAGCAAGTCTTCCAGGTTCTTAAGCAGCAAAATAGCCCAGACCATCAAACTACCACCACCATATTTTGTCCTAGGTATGATGTTTTTGTTTCAGTTTTTTTTTTATTCTATGTTACTTTCACACCAGATGTAATCGACCACACACTTTCCAAATAGTTTCCAACACTTGTCCTGTTACTCGACAGAATACTCTCCTTAAGATCTTGGGGATTATTAAGGATGTTTTTCTGGAAAATTGTAGAAAAGTGTTAGTGTTCTTTTTGCTGAGTATTGGTTTGAGTCTCTACCATGCAGACCATTTTTTCCCCAGTCTCTTTCTTATAATGACTGGATGAACACTGAGCATAACTGAAGGAAGTGGGGCCTGAAGCTCTTTGGATGTTGTTATGGGGTCTTTGTGACCTCTTTGATAAATCGTCACTTTGTTCTTGGGGTAATTTTGGTCAGCCAGACCACCTCTAGGCAGAAATGTTCACCCTTTAGTAAGTACAGATACTTAGTTAATAACAACAGGACTTAAAAGCTGTAACAAAGACAATCCCCATCATTTCCACCCTCATTAGATTTTAAATGTATGTGTTAGTTATGTTTAAAGTTCTTCATTAACTATATTTGTAACTTTATGCCGTGTATACCAGAACTCTAAAGGCATTCAGCTGCTAATGAAGGACTTCTGTTAACTTCAATGTAAATGAATTTAGAGCAAAGCTAGATAGAGTCAGTATTGTTGATGTTCTCTCTACCTATGCATAGAATTGATTTGTCCTTAATAGTATAAAAAAGATAATTTGCATCAATTAAGTCAAAGACTACTAAAGTATAATTTGTATTTATACTTTAGTACAATGTATGACTTGTACTCTTTTACATTTACATTAATAAAGTGGTTCAATTACTATGTTTACTTTAAACGGATATTTCTTTTGATAGAGATATAAGCATGATGCCTAGATTTGAGTGTACTTGTGTCATGATCTTGCACTGGAAAAATCTAGATAAGTAATTTTTTCTTAGAATAAGTGCATTTGACATTTTGCCAATGGAACAAAACAATTTACACTTAAAATAAGAAAACCCAATTGCATTGTCTCATTTCATGTACATATTATCTAATTATCTTATTTTAAGAGTATAATTTACCTACCTACAAATTAGGGATAAATACACTTAATTTAGGAAATTTTAACTTATTCCTAGATTGACCAGTGTGGCACTGGTGACTGGCTTAATTACTCATTTCATTCACCTGTCCAATTCTGCCAGTGTGGCTCATTACCTCTCACCTGATCCACCTGCTCCTGCCTCTTTTTAAGCTGCTTGCATCCAGCCATCAGGGCCTGATTATTCTTGTTCTTTCTAGCCAGTGGTGAGAGTGTTTTAAGAGTATCTTGATGTTTCTGATTTCCTGATCCTGACCTGTTCTGCCTCTCAACCTGAGCCTGCCTGTTCTCATCTCATCTGTTTGTCTGACCTGGCTTCGGACTCCTGGACCTCTGAGCCTGCCTGGTCCTGTTCTGATCTGTTTGCCTGACCTGACTTTGGAGTCCTGCATGTTCTCCGGGGCTTCAGCATCTGTGACACTCTGGTTGGCATCTGCTACATCTTGTGGGCAGCCTACCGGTTTGATCCTACCTCATTCTCTGGCTATGGACTGAACTTGTAAACCAGGTTAGTGACTCATGTTCAGAATCTTCCTCTGTTAGATTAATGTGGTCTCTGACCTGTTTTTCTCCAGTTTTCTGCCTTTGACGTCACAGAACTGTTTATTTTAATAAATGCTTTTTCACTAATCCAACTTTCTGTCTTCCCTGAATACTGAGTCCTTCTGTTCTGAGTCATGACAACTTAGCTTTGTCAGAAAATCCCTATTGAAGTGATGTCTTGAAATGGAGCATGTGCAACTTTAATTCAAAGTGAACCAAATGTGATCAAATATATTTAAGTTGTGTTTTTACTTGGGTCCCTTATTCACACAGGGCCATTCTGCTTTAGATTTTTTTTTCTTTTTCTTAATTATGAAAACCTTCATTTAAAAACGGTCTTTAACCTATTTTTAAATTGATATGACTTCTGAAACACTAAAATTGGACAAAAATTGAAACATCAGGAATGGGAAAAATATTTTTACACACCAGTATGGCATTAAAAAGGACAATGATTTGAGGTATTTTAGTAAATTGGCATTTATCCCAGTTTTGTATTTGAAAATAAAAGGCACTATGATAAAAGGCAATGAATAAAATGTTGCAAACATTTGTAAGCTGAGCAACTGTTTAAAGGGAAGTTCAATTGAATTTTTTATATTTACTGTTGAAAGAGTGATTGTCCATGCAACCCCCAACTGCAAAAAGGTCTGTTGCCTTCCACTGATCTTGACCCCAAATGACGTTATATTCTCTGCAGCTTCTTTTAATTTTTGTTACAGCTTTCGTATATATAGTTGTGCTTGAAAGTTTACAAAGCCTTCCATTAAAGTGTGACAAAAATCGGCTGCCAGTAAAATAAGTTGAAATTCACAAAATAAATAGTAAGTAAAAACAAAAAAAAGGAAATCAGAGCACTGATTTGGAATATATAGGTATACAAATAATGATTTAGAAAACTTTTATTTACTATTACTTTTTCAGTTTATTTATTATTGGAATTACTGCAGTGAA
The DNA here is from genome assembly GCF_016077235.1 of Cyprinodon tularosa. Classification (NCBI taxonomy): domain Eukaryota; kingdom Metazoa; phylum Chordata; class Actinopteri; order Cyprinodontiformes; family Cyprinodontidae; genus Cyprinodon; species Cyprinodon tularosa. The sequence goes on from NW_024038232.1 coordinate 264,025, forward strand.
TTTATCATTTTCTTTAATGAGAGGGTGTGTAAACGTTCAAACAAAACTATATATGTTATTAGTTTTTAAAAAAACAATTCAAATAATATGATTCTTTACAACATCCAGAAGGGTACTGACCCCAGCTATGTTACGTCAGAGGTCCAAAACTGTGATTAAAGGTTTTTCATTTTTTATTGTAAAGATTTATTATTCTGTTATTTGCACAGATACCCGGGTCAGCTTAGCAAGTAGCTTATCAGAGGAATATTTTTAATTTACTGAGTTAAATTTAATTAAATTTAATTAAATACATGTTTTGCAATAGATGTATAGATAAATACCCTGTGAATTAACCCTGTATAACCCTGCTCTTCTACTTCACCATTCTGCTTCATTTTACCTGTGCAATTTTCTTATATTTTTTTTTACTATGCTTACTTTATTAAGAATTCTTTCCACGCTACCAATTATGAGTAACTGCACCGAATGAGGAACAAATGCTTTTTTTTGGCAGAAATCCACCAGGCATAGACACAGAGTTATAGTTTATGTTAAAATAAGACATTTTTTTTTGTAACCAAGTGTTTTGCTCTAATGTTTTCACCCTCATGCTGAACCATACATGTTGTCTCTAGAAATTCTTCACCCATTTCTAACATAGATATATTAATTGGTTTCATTGTTGTTGTTTTTTTGTCAAATACATTTGATAATCAAAGTGTTTATTCTCCCTTGGTTTGTTGTTTTGTTTAAAATACATTTTATTTTTCATTGTAATTTTCGTTCTAGTGTCTGAGATACAAGAATATGCATGTCTCTTTATGTTTTTGTCTGTCCGATTACATTTCTTTTAAAAAATAAATCAGATGCTATCATCATTGCTTGAGTCATCTTTCTTACTAAATATATTTTTACTGTAACTTGAGTAATTTTTATTTGGGGGAAAAAGGTTTTGATTAAGTCCTACTCTTACCTAAGTACACTTTTTAAGAGCTGATCCATCTCTAGTTTGTATTGTCAAATAATTCTAGTAACATATCGTTCCATTTTTTTAATCTATGTTGGGGGGGGGGTATACATAAAAATATTGTAAGAAAAAAAAAATCTATCATTAAAAATTTTAATTTTGAAAACGATATACACTATATTGCCAAAAGTATTTGCTCACCCATCCAAATTATTGGAATCAGGTGTTCCAATCACTTCCATGGCCACAGGTGTATAAATTCAAGCACCTAGGCATGCAGACTGTTTTTACAAACATTTGTGAAAGAATGGGTCGCTCTCAGGAGCTCAGTGAATTCCAGCGTGGAACTGTGATAGGATGCCACCTGTGCAACAAATCCAGTCGTGAAATTTCCTCGCTCCTAAATATTCCACAGTCAACTGTCAGCTGTATTATAAGAAAATGGAAGTGTTTGGGAACGACAGCAACTCAGCCACGAAGTGGTAGGCCACGTAAACTGACGGAGCGGGGTCAGCGGATGCTGACGCGCATAGTGCGAAGAGGTCGCCAACTTTCTGCAGAGTCAATCACTACAGACCTCCAAACTTCATGTGGCCTTCAGATTAGCTCAAGAACAGTGCGCAGAGAGCTTCATGGAATGGGTTTCCATGGTCGAGCAGCTGCATCCAAGCCATACATCACCAAGTGCAATGCAAAGCGTCGGATGCGGTGGTGTAAAGCACGCCGCCACTGGACTCTAGAGCAGTGGAGACGCGTTCTCTGGAGTGACGAATCGCGCTTCTCCATCTGGCAATCTGATGGACGGGTCTGGGTTTGGCGGTTGCCAGGAGAACGGTACTTGTCTGACTGCATTGTGCCAAGTGTAAAGTTTGTTGGAGGGGGGATTATGGTGTGGGGTTGTTTTTCAGGAGCTGGGCTTGGCCCCTTAGTTCCAGTGAAAGGAACTCTGAATGCTTCAGCATACCAAGGCATTTTGGACAATTCCATGCTCCCAACTTTGTGGGAACAGTTTGGAGCTGGCCCCTTCCTCTTCCAACATGACTGTGCACCAGTGCACAAAGCAAGGTCCATAAAGACATGGATGACAGAGTCTGGTGTGGATGAACTTGACTGGCCTGCACAGAGTCCTGACCTCAACCCGATAGAACACCTTTGGGATGAATTAGAGCGGAGACTGAGAGCCAGGCCTTCTCGTCCAACATCAGTGTGCGACCTCACAAATGCGCTTCTGGAAGAATGGTCAAAAATTCCCATAAACACACTCCTAAACCTTGTGGACAGCCTTCCCAGAAGAGTTGAAGCTGTTCTAGCTGCAAAGGGTGGACCGACGTCATATTGAACCCTATGGATTAGGAACGGGATGTCACTTAAGCTCATATGTGAGTCAAGGCAGGTGAGCAAATACTTTTGGCAATATAGTGTATGTTAACAAATCCAAAAAAAACACAATATATGCTGCATTCAGATTCAAGACTTGGAAAAAATGTTTTACAATTTTATAAAATATTTCACATTATATGGAACAAGGCATTAAAAAGAAAATGACATACACATAAAAAAAAAAGATGCAAATACTTTCTCACTCAGTTCTTCACTTTTGTGGCTCATTTAATAATTTGAATTACATTTCCTGTGTTGAAGCAGCACTGTTTAGAAGAGGTTTTTTGAAATAAAGATGATTTCCATAAAGACATTTTTATATATTTCTAGTCTTGTCATTGTCCCTTAAAAAATTATTTCAATACATACATAACACTGATTTATTCATTGATTTAAATATGTTTTTCTTGTCAAACAAAGTAGATGTTAGCTGATTTTGTAAGTAAAAAAAATATATAGGGGCTTAACTTTACCCAAAACAATGTATCAACATCATTTTAAACTTGATGTGTGTGCTGCTTTCAAAATTGCCCCCTCATACTGCCACAGTAAAGCTGTGTTAGCATAGTTTGGTAGGCTAGACCCTTCCAAAGGGTTAGAAAAAAAAACCCAACAGCCGTTGCATTAATTTTTGCTTTTCCAGACGTTTCTGGTGGTTTTTGTGTAGCAAGTAACAGTCTTCAAATGCTATAGATTTACAGTCATTTTATCATTTGCTTCTATAGTGCTGCTAGGGTATGTAGTGGCCATTGTATCCTTACATAACATGCAGCGGCGAGTTATTAGGATTAGTGTTTGACGAAACCGCTTCATTCTGAATGCATAAACCATTGGGTTTAGTGCAGAGTTTACATGAGACATAAAAATTCCTATATACACAGCAAACTTTGGTATTTCATAGTAGGGACAAAAGAAATCAATGCAGTTAATAATGTGTATTGGCATCCAGCACATGATAAAAAGAAAAACCACCAGGGCCAGTGACTTGGCAAGCTTTAGCTCCTTTCTGTAGTATCGTTCTCTATCACAAGTAGCTTCTGCACGGCGGTTTAGCTGCTGCCGGATGACTCGGAAGATCTCCCCGTACAAGATGATCATCAAGCTCAGTGGCACCACCACACAGACGAAGAAGTTAAAGTACACCATGTAGTCCATCCGGATAACAGTTTTAAATTTACAAACTATCTCACTGGAGTTGCTGAGGTTCCTGCTGCTTTGGTTGTTCCAGCCAACCAATGGAACCAATCCACTAAGGAAGGACAGGATCCAGCACATGCAAACCGCCATGTACGCCCTTCCCTGGGTCACTATGTCGTTGTACCTGTGCAACACAATGAGAAAACAAATAAGAGTTCTCTCCAATCACGTAAATGTACTCACAAACAACTGTAATGGCATTTCATTGAATCTGTGCCAGTCTGCTTTTTTTCTCAGAGGCATTTTTCTTAAGTGTCAGCTTTCGACTTCAGGATTCAGCTGATAAAAAAAACATCAGTAGAGACACCTGCCAGCTACATAAAGAAACAAACTATCAGTAATTAAGACAGACAGGAAAATTTCAATTTACTTAAAAGGTTTGGTGTCCAGCAGCCTGATTTGCATAAAAACTCACTACTAAGATTACACAGACGATCAGTCTTTCATTTTGTCTTTCTGTTACTGAAAACAAATTTAGATATCTGTAAACATATAAAAATAACCCTCATCAAAGTCTAAATCAAATTGTCAGGTAGAGAGCTTCAGGGCTTCAGTCTTTTTTTTATTATTTGTAACTTTCAGTGACTAATTATCAGATTAATTTATTGAGGGATCTGAATTATTTACCACTTTAATGCAATAGCCACTCCAGTCTTTCAAAGTTTATATTTAGAAGCCTGACTGAGGTAGAGAAAACATTGACATTATGTCTTGTTCTCCATCTGTAATGTTTGGTTATTCCTTTTGAAAGCACTTATTTTTAGAGTTCTTGGAAGCCTGCATCACTGCATGAGTAATCAATGAGTCTTTTGCATTTGTTTTATTTTTCAATACAAGGGAAAATAAATGACTCTTGGAAGTTTGAAGTGCAGATCTGTGAAATCAAAACAGTTTCTTACCTTGTAGGAATTTTTATGCGCAGATATCTGTCTATGGCTATGGCCAGGAGTGACAGGATAGAGCTCTGGGTGATGATCAGCACCAGGCTTGAGAGGATAAGGCAGGTGTAGAACTGGGTACTGAATCCCAGACTAATAACAATGGCCAGAGGGATAACCAAACTTCCAACAGCTATGTCAGCCACAGCCAGAGACACAATAAAGCTGAAGGTGGTGTCCCGGAGAGCCCGATTCACATAAACTGCAAGCACAACAAGTACATTTCCTAGGACAGAGGCCACAGCAATGGCTACCTCAATGGAGATGTACACCACATCCATATGCTCCTGTTTCTCAACACCTGGTGAGGACATTTTTTTTAGCTTCAGGTATCTGTTTTATCTTGATCAGGTTGTAAAAGAAGGTAAATAAGTTGCAGAAGCTTCTTCTGTCCCCTTTGTGTTATCCCTCAGCAAAAACATCTTCCAGTAGACTGGTTGTTCAGCTAGGAAATAACTTTTCTCTTGCCGTATTAAGTGCCCGTAAAGACACCCTTAACGATCACTCTTCTGCATCAATTTCGAAATCTAGTGAGGGACTCAGTAGTACTGCATCACCACTCCTCTCTACTCTCTCACTCCCTCTTATTCACTTTGTATGAAGGAGTCATAAAATCAAGGGGAGGGACTCTGTTTTCTGCAGCACTCTGCAGCATTAGTTTTGCTTGCATTAAGTGTGTATGTGTGCGCCCTGCGTGTGAGTGTGGAGTTTTTCAGAGGAAATGAGCATATCAGATCTGGGAGTGTACAGTTAAGCTGTGAAGATGGATAAGCATTATCAGTGATTTGGTCTAATGATAAAGTTATTAACATCACAACAAAAATGGGAAACATGTTTGAACTGCAATTTCACATTTAGTTCTTACTCTGGATCTCATATTCTGATGCAAACCACTTTTTTTTGTGTGGCCATGAATCCCTTCTCAGGGATCAGTTGTAGCGTTTGTTAGTATCTCCTCTTATCTGTTAAATGCTGAGAAGTCAATGAGAATTTTTCACACAAGACTGATGGTGCATAGAGAATACAGAAACTTATCTAGAATTGGGGGTGGGGGGGGGGGGGGGGGGGCTGTTCTGTCTCTCTTTTTTTTGTTATTATCTCCATAATAGGTCTGTTCTGTTGTTCACTTAAGCTACGACTCCTGCAAATGCATGTCATGATCTGGCCTGTTTGCTCCTCCTTAATTAGTAATTCCTTTCACCTGTCGTTTTCGCTCCCCGCCTCAATTATAATTTATTCCTCTCACCAGTTTCTTCTTGGTTTTATTCAGTTCAGCCTGAGCATTCAGTGCCAGATCATTACTTGTCTATCTGTTAGTCTGTCTGTTCAGTTTTATTTTATGGTTCATGTCCTGGATCCTAGCAGCCAGTGGAAAGAGGGTTTTAGTGTTTGTCTCGTCTCCTGATCGTCCACTGTTCCTCCCCTGTGGAGTCCTCTGGGTTTTGGCTCATTATGTGGGGAGGTTCAGTTTTTATCCAGTAAGCCTGGCTCCAGGGAGGAGACCAGTCCTGCTTCAAGTTCCGGTTCTACGTCCTGTCTCGGCTACCCTCTTCCACTGAGCCTGCCTGTCTGCACCTGATCCTGTCTGCTCCAGTGTGTGACCACCTGGTCATGGTTCTGGTCCCAGTCAGACTCTGAACCCTCCTGTCCCAGAGCTCTGTTAAAGCCTGGAAGCCTGGATCCTGCTACCTGTTCTGTTCCTGCCTGATCTGCAACCTGTTCTGTCTGTTCCTGCCTGATCTGCATCCCTGATCAGGATCAGCTTCCCCCAACTCCTCCGGAGCTGTGCACTGGGGACACTCTGGGTGACGCGAGCTGCGTCAGCTGTCAGCCCATCGGCTGGATTGCACCCCTCAAGGGGTATGGACTGAACTGCTAAACCAGGTAAGTGACTCACTGAGAACATCATCTTCAGTAAGATGATCATGGTCACTTACCTGTGTTTCCTCCCTAGAGTGTCTGAGATTGGGCGGTGCCCCGCCCCCCCGCCTGCAGTGTCCGCGAGCCACAGCTCCACTTTTGTTTTGTCTGTTTATTTAATAAACGTTTTGAACTTTCCTACTGACTGTCTCTCCTTGAATACTGGGTCCATCTGTCCTCACCTCGGTTCATGACAATGCATTCAGAATTTGCTGCCACATTAACAAATCATTTGGCACTCCTAATACAGATACAAGCAAAAGCAATGTCATTTTTAGGCTCTTAGATAGTGACAGAAATATTTCTTTGTGTATGTAATTGGTAAGACATTCCTCAATTTTCGAGTTTCGAATTTGGAAATTAAGCTGCCAGCAGATGGGACACAGAGATGTTTGACTAAGTAAACACTATCAGGATGACTAAGACAAGACTTAGACAAACTTTATTGTCATTTTGTATGCACAGAGTGTATACAAAACAAACTTTAGTTTTGTACAGCTCTCATGAGCTTCCCATTTTATTAAAGTACAGCAGTGATCAGACATAAACACTGGAAGAAAAATTATAGTGTAGAAAAACGCAAATTCTTGCAATTTTTTGACTGGTCTTAAGATTTTGATCAGGAGTGTATATGTAAAGTAAAACTTGAGTTCGTCCCTCTTTATCATTGGGTTCAACAGAATTTACTGGTTTTCTTGTATCTTTGTTTCCCTTTTTTCAAACGCTTCATATTTTTGATAATCAAATTCTATAATTTCCAAAAAAACATCTGAGACAGATGTGTGTTTTCCATGAAAGCAATAATGCAGATAAATGTTTGCTTGTTTTAAGTAATAGATCAAAATGTGGCAATAATAAAAAAAATAAAGAAATGCTATTTTATGTTTTGCAGGGACATTATGAGCCATTATATTGCATTTTGTCTAAGATGGCAGCATCCAGCTGTGCTCTGATCACTGATGCTGTTTTTAGTTTACATTGCAAAATGCACCCACAGGTGACATTCAAAGGAAGTTATGTTTTGTATCATTATCATTATTACTATCTTGTTTTTAATACAAAAAACTAACCGGTTTCAATACCTTAGGCTGGACAAAATGAGACCAATACCAAGGCAAAAAGATTTAAAGACAGTGCGTAAGCCCTATACAGGGAAAAACCGGAGACCAAGACCAAGATGGTTCTCAGGACCCCATCCCTGCTGTAAATACATCCATGTGATTACGTAGATCTATAGTAAACAAAGGAACTGGGTAACTGAGTAATTCTTCATCTACATGTAGATAAATTACGACATCAGTAGATTCAAATACTGAAACAATTATAAAAAACACAAAATACACTATACTGCAGAATGGATCAAACATTGTGATTTATCAGCATCTTATAATTGTGGTATTTGTTGTTTTTTATCTCTTATTTGTTTACTTTGCAGCTTGCTTAGTTGTAAACAAACATTCATGGATAAAAATTAGTAGAACCCCCTTCACTCAAATAAAATAGTTGTGTAACCAAGTATTAATTCCTGTGTGTTTCATGTGACTGTTTTTTACAGTTCAGTGCCCTAAGCTACTGATGTCAGAAAATAAATGATTTGGGTTATTATTTAAAGAAACAATGAAAAATAGCTAAGTAGCACCCCCTAAAGCCGAACTTTATAGAGCAGCTTAGATCTGGCTAGTTGTACCAGATATTAGATTAGATTAGATTCAACTTTATTGTCATTACACAGGTACAGGCACAAGGCAACAAAATGCAGTTTAGGTCTAACCAGAAGTGCAATAGCAGCAAGTGCAGGATAAATAATGGTTCCATAAATACAGGACATGGGTTTCTACTGAATGAGTATAGAGATGAATACCATTATAAGCAGAATCTTACTAATAGATTAATATGATATATAGATAACTAGTGTTATGAACTAAATTTACAACTGGATATGTACCAAATATAATATACAGGTGGATATTACTATAAAAAGGGTTTTTACAGTTATAACAATAGCATATATACAGATGGGTTTTACTATAAATGAATAAATAAAGTGAAAAATGAAAAAAATAAACGAAAAAATAAATTAGAATCATTAACACAGAGTTACAGAGTTACAGTGTATTGGTGAATGAAGGAGAACAAAACAAACAGTAGTGTCCTTAAGTCAAAAGGCTGGTCTAGTCTATCCAGTACAACAAGTTTAAAACATATTCAAATATATTATAGATCAGTGGCTTCATCCTTCAATGTCTACCAAGTCCTCTGAAGGTGGCAGTGGGCCAAATATGGATTTCCTTCTTGGTGCCAGTTGATGGGAGACAGCGCTCACTGCTGTTTAGTTCTGTATACTACCCACAAGTCAAGCTGAATTTCAAACTCACAGCAGCAGTTTCAAGTAGTTATATTCATTGATTTGTAGTTGTGTTAAAGAAAAAATAATAATAATAAAAGAATTGGGAAGATTGTAATACATCAACATTTGTCTCAGATTAACTGGACCAAAATTGAAAGTGCAAGAGATATTTTATGTTTTAGCACAATTTGTTTACTTCAGTGGTGGCTCCTCTTTGAAACAGGGGAGGCTCAATGGTGGCCATTAAATCCAACCATCATGTATTGCATTAAAGGTATTGTGGAGGATTTTTTAAAGGGCCTGACCTCTTCACTCTAAAAAAAGATGCGCATGCAAGAACACGCACAAGCCCATTTCTCCTCATGCACGTCCTGTTTAAAATGTGCTGTTTTCATAGCTCATACAAGCTTACTGTGTCCACATACAGCGGTGACTATATAGTGGACTTTATAGCAAACTCAGTTAGCTTACCGTTCAGATGGATGATCACTGCTTTTTGATCCCCGTTGGTCAAGTAACTTTGACCAATGGGGATCTTTGCGCAAAGCAATCTGGGATATATTTGCCACTTCTGAGGGCTTTCTTTTCTTCTCATAAACTTCGTAGACAGATTTTCTCTTATGACCCTGGGTCATTTTCAAAGAACCACTGTGAGAAAAAGCTTCAATAACTGTCTGAAACTGTGGTTCACTACACATATGTGGCTGAAAGTGCTCATGCACAGAAAAAGATAGCTAACGAGACAAGCACGTAGAAAGGCCTTACCTAAACATGACACCAGACTGCTTGACAATTAGGAGGACCACTTATTTAGATGATGCACCTGCAAATAAAAGATTGTCCTCTATACCTTTAGCAACTGTTGAAATACTTAAAACACATAAATACAAAGGGTCAATATAGCTGTTGTATAGCTCTGAAATAATAAACTTCAGAAACCCCAGCAAGAGTTTAGCACAAGATTACTGTTCTGACTGAATGATCACTCATGTGGAAAACCTCCTCGCTATGTGGTCACTGATTTTTAAAAATCCTTAAGTATGTTTGCCAATCAGCATTGAGCAGCCAGCTTCAGGTGGTACTTATTTGGCTGTGTTATCCAATCAGGGCTCTACTTTTTTGTGACAGGCAGCATCCTGCTGCTCCAAATTGGAGGTAAGATTGCAGGCTCAACAGCTGATTAATGCACAAGATACTAATAAAATCAGGCTAATATTTAATTGTGTAAAGACTACATTTATGAAGTTTGACTATGCATTTTTTACCAATAATTTTATGAAATTTACAGGGGAGTTTTAACCTCCCTAGTTTTCAATGAGAAATCACCATTGGTGTACCTGTACTTTAGAATTTGAAGAGGTGTAAAAAAAAATATATATTAAATAATATATTCAATTTGAAAGATAAAGAAAACTCTACAACTACAATGCATAAATAGAGGGTCCTGGGTTCGTCCCCTGGTCCGGGGTCTTACTCAATGCAGTTTGCATAATTCTCCCCTGCATATGTGGGTTCTCTGCGGGTACACCGGCTTCCTCCCACAGTCAGAAAATATGACTGATATGTTTATTGATTTCTCTAGATTCTCCTTGTGTGTGCATGGTTGTACATCTTTGGGCTTCTCTGTGTAACATTTCCTAGCAAATCAAAAGTACATCTTTGCTTATTAAGAGAAATTTGGTAGTAAAATTTACTCGAGTTTGTTAAATCAACTCTTCTTAGTGAGTAAAATCTACTTAGACTTTATTAAGTGAAATTTACAATCAAAATGTTGCTATGTGGAAAAAGTTTTCTAGCTTTTTCTAATGAAATTGTACTACAATTTTTTTTTCAGTTTAAAAAAAAATCTACAACGACAAAACCTAATTTATGTCTACAACTTTAAATTAACAGTTACAGTGCACACACACTTACAATTCAAAATGACCGTCCTATATCCAATCAAATTGCTTAAAACTACTCTTGATATACATTGTTTCAAAAGGATGTATATATCTTTTGTAGTTTTCTACATTTTATCAGACAAACCCCCCAAATTTCAACAAATGTTGCTATTTTTTTTCATTTGATGGACCAACCCAAACACAAGTTGTGTTGAACAGCAAAATAGGGAGGAAATTATGCATTATTTTTAAGAGTCAGCACATCAAACCACCTTTTAGAGCAATTACTGATGCTTATCTTTTGGTTTGTTTATATCAGCTTTTCAAATCTAGACACACATTATTACCATGTTGATTTTTGCAAAATGGTTCATGCTCAGTCAGACTCATTCTGTCTTTTTACTTTTACAAACTACATAATGCTTTGTTACTGATATTCTATAATAACTCTATGAATTGGATGCATATTTATATGTTTCAGTGTATAATTAGATGTAAAAACATAAATTTAGCATTTAGTTTAAAAACTAGACAATTTATGTGCTCCTTAAAAGTGAGTCCATTGTCCAAAAATGCCATTGGCCAGTAAAACTAATATAGATACCACTTTTCTGTGATATATCTCATTTGAAGGCTAAGGCTGTCTAGTTTCTGGAGATATGTGTACAGACTCTGTAGGTTTTACACAACCAGAGCTGTGTGACTTCAAACATGTAAGAACCTCCCCTCTTTCCCCTCAAATAAAAAACTGCAATTTTTAATATATTATATCTTTGTATGATTCATAGTTGACCTCTCCCACTTACTACAATTGTTTTTCATGTTGTGGACAACAACTGTGTAAACATTTCAGATCTGTAGTCATTAGCATTGTGTTTTGGCAGTTCAAATAAACACAATATAACAGCACCTATCTATCAAAAATGACTGCAGAATGTTTTGTATGCAAGTTGCCATCAACTTGTGCAAAATGCAGATGCACGAACTGTACCAACAATCTGATTAGATCAATTGATTGGTGGTAAGGAATTCAATTTGCAAATCCTCCTGTTATGAATTTGCTAATTTCATAATCAGCGTTATGGTCTGCATCGATGAGAGGGCGAAACACAAAATAAATATCTTGCAGTCTTTTAGGCATGCAATTTCCTTTTCAGATTGTTGGTAGATCAGCTCTTCTTGTGCTACCAAACTTGCATGTGTTTCTATACAGACAAACCACCTGAAGATCAGGCCCTTTTTCTGGGTAATGTGGTGTAGGTCTGCTTTATTGTGGTGACAAAAAAAACTGTCAGAGTTTAAGCTCTAAATTTGCCTGTCCATACATATTTCCAACTTCCTTAGAAAGTTTGGAACATAAGTCAACAGACTCAGCAGTAGAAATGATTTCAAGTATTTGATGTAGATGCTAAAAATTATGATTACATGTTAATAAAAAAAGGCTAAAGACAACAATTTGAAAAAAAAGAAGTGGTTGCAGCTAAGGACTTCCTCTAGGACTTCCTCTGAGGGCATTATCTAACAAATGCTTATGCTGAGCGTTGGAACCTCACTTCATCAACATGCAGTCAGAGAGCACCATGGATGTAGAACATGTTATTTATACTTCAGTTGAAGTTTTCATTGCATTGTGCTGCTGTTTGGGGAACATGACGGTTGTTTTGGCTCTGTGGAGAACCAGGAGTGTCCAGCAACCCACCTACTGCCTTATTGTGTCTCTGGCTGTGGCAGACTTTCTTGTCGGAGCCGTGGCTATACCTTTGGCTGTGCTGGTAGATGGCCGGGTTGAAACTGCATTCCACACTTGTCTTTTCATCAGCTGTGTGGTCATCCTCCTAACTCTTGTTTCAGTGCTTTGTCTCACAGCTATCGCTGTGGACCGTTACCTGCGCCTTGTTTTCCCTTTCTGGTAAGATCTTTTTTTTTTTTTAGTTAACTGTGCACATTTTATCACAGGGTATACCAAAATGTAATGCTGTAATGCTTTATTTGTTATCATTGTATTGATGTTATTTTTTACATCAAGTTACAGTTTCTGTTACATATATAATTCTAGGTATAAAAGGACTGTAACCTGGAGGTACTCTTACGCTGTGGCTGCTGCGAGCTGGCTTCTTGCTGTGCCGCTAAGCTTTACTCCCATGCTCGGATGGCATGGAAGTCCATCCAACTCTACAAAATGCATGTTTATAAATGTGATTACCCCAAGCTATCTGGTGTACTTCAACTTTTTCCTCTGCACCTTAACACCATTGCTGGTGATGACTGTATTGTACATCTATATTTTCTGTAGAATCCGAGAAAATCTCAAAGAGAAACCAGGCAACGGGGCCAAAAGCAAGTCACAACAATACCTAAAGAAAGAGAAACAACTAGCATCCTCACTGTCTTTGGTCTTGGCTCTGTTTGCACTGTCCTGGCTTCCCCTTCACATTGTGAACTGCATGATACTATTTGGAAAAGAAAAGCCAGGACCTAACAAAATATCAATCTATATTGGCATTGTTCTTTCTCATGCTAATTCGGCCATAAACCCAGTTGTGTATGCTTTCAAAATAAAGAAGATCAAGAGAGCATACCTAAATATGTGGCAACGCTATTTTTATTGTGAAAGAGAAAATCAAGGATCTCAGTCCAGCAGGAGTGATGAAATTACTTGCAACAATAACAGTGAAACCAATGACAATGAAGAGGCATAATCTGTGAACATGTTAATGGGTTTGTTTATAAACCAATGTTTTTATTATGCTAAACATAGTGTGTATAGAGGAACTACATAATGTAAATCAAACCTTTTTTATTAATGCTAATGATATTTGTGTATGAATCATGATATGTATAATATTTTTATAAACTTTTTGTTGGGTGATATTACATATAAACATTCAAACAACCTACCTTTAAAAAGTTTATTTTTTATTTTGCTATTCAAAACTTATGTTTCCTTGCTTAGTCTATTTTTTCACTGTATTAATGGCTTTCATGTGACAGCAATTTTTTTCATCTACAGGATGTCCGTCTTGTTGAGCAGTCCCTTAGTATGGTTTCCACAGAATAGATCATTTGGGCTGATGAAACAGGATTTTGGACATAAAATAGCAAAAAAAAAACATGCAAACAAAGTGATTTCAAGGGAAACATGTTTGTTTCAAATAATGAAAAGGAATATTGTGGTACACCATGAGTAGCTCACACTATGGAAGTTGCTTCCCCTTTTGTTACTCAAAGCAGAAAGCCCTGATAGTGCTAAAACTGACAATGCATAATATTAGGCAGACCGTAGATTCTTAAAACCTTAATTCTAGGAACAAATCAAAATAGCTAAGTTGTTTTAGTCTTTAGACATGAGGTTGTATGTGACTAGTATATAATCAACAGCATAAGAAAAGGCAGTTTCCATTTTTTTGACTGCTTTTATAAAGGTGAATGTTTCAAAATGAGATTTTCCTGTTAAATCAGGGGCACAACAGCCTACTTTTCAAAAGGGAATGCAGCAGGATTACCACCATCCCCTTGCATACTTTAACAATTGTTACATTTACAAATTGTATTTCTATATGGGCAAATACAATACAAACCTTTTATTAAATACTTTATTTACACAATCAGTCTATGTCTTCTGTATCATCTGCAGCTCTTTAGTCCATATTTTCTATAATGAGTTATTTTCCATGTATGCAATGTTTTTCTCAAAAGGATACATAGGGGATGGGGTTCTTTATTCCAGCCCCATATCAGGGAGGGGAAGGCCTTAAAGGCTCTGAAACTCAAAGAAAATTGTTGCAAATGGTCTGTTTTGCAGCAGCTCGGTTCTGAAATATCAACCATCACAACTTGGTCAGTCTGGAGAAATGACTTTGGGCGTGGCCTTTCCATGATGGTGGAAACGCCTCGATCTTCCAATACGATCCCCGGAGTAGCTTCATGGAAATAGAAAGAAATGATGTGTGGTGTTTCTCTCTTCAAACACTGTAGGGGGCGAAGGCACACCTCTGAGGAGTGACTAGTGATATTGTCCTGGAGCAGGTTGTTATAGAGCAAGTCAGCTGCAGAGCAAAACTTTTATTTTTTTTCACCCAATAGAGAGTTTAATAAAACATGAACATTGGTTCACTATGTCAAAAATTATTATGTTTTATGTCATCGGGCATTGAAAACATAAAATAAAATTAATAATTTGGTGTTGAGTAACTGTTCCTAATCTTTCATCTATATCAGACCGACCTGTCATCTTCCCCTGTCAGTTCTATTTTTTTCTTCTCTTTCTTTCTCTCTAAATCCGCACAGCTGAATGACAAATCAATTTTGGGTTGGGGTGTTTTTGAAAACACACCATACAAGCGAAATGACAAAAATACTAAATGTTAATTTAAAATTTTATCTTTCTTAAATGTCAGTTACTGACCGGATACTGTGTCTGTTCCGAGGTATCAGATACCATCATCGCAGCCGCTCTGTAGTGTTTTATTCTTTTTTATTCTGTTATTATGTACCTTTTTTCTATATTTTGATT
This sequence comes from Cyprinodon tularosa, assembly GCF_016077235.1. Lineage (NCBI taxonomy): Eukaryota > Metazoa > Chordata > Actinopteri > Cyprinodontiformes > Cyprinodontidae > Cyprinodon > Cyprinodon tularosa. The sequence goes on from NW_024038232.1 coordinate 279,152, forward strand.
TCTGTCTAGTTACGGTATGATTTTTGTCATGATCTGATGTAAATACACTGCAAAAATGATTTAGAAATAAGTACAAATGTTTTAAATTAAGGGAATATACTCTTAATTTGTGCAGGAAAATAAGATTGTTTGCCAATGGGAGTATTTTTACTCTTAGAATGAGTTAATTAGATAATATGCACTTGAAATAAGACAATGTAGTTCTTTTTTATTATTTTAAGTGTACATTGTATCATTTCATTGGCAAAATGTCTCACTTACCCCCTAAATTCAAGAAAAAATACACTTATTTTAAGAAAAAATTAATTAGATTTGTATTTTTTTCAGTGTATGGATTATAGGAGGAGAGCAGGGAGTTCAATTTGACTCTCACCTTTTGAATTTGACTGTCACTCAGACATAGTTTGGATTTGAATGAGTAAATATTTATATAATAAAATAACACTTGGTTCTTAATTATCTGAACAATTTAGAACCTATTAAACAAAGTACATTTTTCACAATTAGCATCTGAATGCAACTAAATGTTCATTAACTAACTGTCATGATGGGTTCACTGGTGTGACCCAATAATGCAGAACACCACGGAGACGGAAACTGAAGTAAAAGGTTTAACAGAGTTTATTGTCACAAGCACAATGAGAATGACAGGTTCTGGTTCAGGCCAGGGGAACTGGTTCACCGGAGTCTGCGTGAGAGACAGTTCAGTTAGCGTTGCGCATAGGAGTTTGATTCTTGATAGTTTCAGATTTGTACCTTGAGGGTTCTTGGTTAAAGCCTGGAGAGGGAAACTGTTGGGTCCGGAGAGGGTTTGTTCAACAGAGTCCGTAAGCTGCTTCAGCGTCTTACTTCTTAAGAGTGAGCAGACCTTGACTTTGAGTTTCCAGCTCTTGGTCCAGAGCTGCATGGAAGTTCAGAGAGAGGCTTCAGGTTTGGCTCAGAGGGCAGGCTCGGCAGGTTAAGCTCTTCCTGAGCTTCACAGGAGAAAAACTGGTTTCCTGGAAGACAGAGACAAAAGTTAGAATCCAGTCTGGATTCAAAAGTCAACAAAGGTTCTCAGAGATACTAGGCTTAGGTGCTAACCAACTGGATCAACACTGCGGCATTGAGGCAAGGTCTGAAGACAGCTTAAGTACTGTGGATCCTCTAATGATGGAATGAGCTCCAGCTGTGCAGGAGGCTCGACTCAGGAGGATCCACGGTGGACTCTGCTGGAGGAAGGTGGTACTTCTCCAGCTCCCAACAGTAACACTGTTTGAGGATGGCGGCAACATGTCACAAATGCAATATATTTCACTTTTACAATTATTTTGTTACTATTTTGCATATTAAAAAAAAATTCCTAAAACATGACTGCTGTATTTTTTTTCTAACACTTGTGAACCCAAGTTTCATCAAAGATTTAAGCTGATATAACATACAGTAGGCTACCAATGATGTTGGAGGAAGGGAGCAATCCATAGCTTACCTTTTAATTTGTCATATGAAATTGGTATTTGGTTGTAGATGATAGAGTAGGACCTGCCTCATGGTGTTTAATCCTATTTCTCTTGTAGAGATAGCAATGGGCTCAGCTTTTACACTAACTACCTGTATGTATACAATAGGGGTGGGTATTGGCAAAGAAGTCATGAATCGATTCGAATCACGATTCACATGCCACGATGCGATTCTATCACGATGCATCACGATACTTGAAATATTGCGATAAATATTTTCACTGAACACTGTAAGAAAAAGATACCGCCCTTACCAGTGGCTGACTGGCTGGGTATGATCTGGATAATGTCTTCAATTAATACATAAAGCAACTGAATTCATACATAGCTGTATTTATTGAAACGACTTTTGGAGGTGTTGCCATGAAAACAAATACTGGACAGAAATATTACTATTACTGGCGTGGACACACTGACAAAAAGATCTTAGGATTCATCAAATTTAAAATGACAAAATAAGGATAATCAGTGTTGTTTTACATGGCCTCAGTGATCTTTTTTCAAATGACTTGCGTCATATCAATTTAATTTTTACCTTCTTTGTTTTTAAAGCCAGAATGCATCCAAGCATCTGACTTGAAATGTGGGGGGGGGGCGAATTTTCTCAATGTCCTCCATATTTTGTTTACGAATGACTCGTCTCAGTATCCCGCGCCCGGACATGCTTGTGAAACAAAGCAGCGGGCGTTGACGCATCAGCAGTGACATCTGCTGGACTGGAAGTTGTATTCCACTTGATTTGGCTGATGTGCGCCAACCATTAATGTATTTTATTTGTTCGTTTATTTTTTTTTAAATAATTGATTCTTGCCTTCAAGAATCGATGCAGTAGATCACAAAAATTAGAATCGCAATGCATCGTCATGACGATTATTTTGCACACCCTTAGTACGGTATATAACATAGAGAGTATTTAAAAATCAGTAATTCTACAGAAGCATCATAGAGGGTTTTCTAAGCGAGCTGTCACACTGTGTGGTGTGGAGGCTGCAACACCTCAGACTGGAAGAAAGTGAGAAGAGTGATGAGAACTGCAGAGAGGATTACCGGGGCTCCTCTTCCCTCCATAAAAGACATCCCATCCCAGCGCTGCGTGTTCCAAACTCGTAAAATCATCAATGACCCCTCACACCCCCACCATGGACTGTTTTCCCTGCTGTCCCCTGGGAAGAGTCTTCACAGCATTCGATGCAGGTCCGCAACAGCTTCTTCCCCACTGCCATCAGACAGCTAAACTGTTGAAAAAAACTCTAAATCATGTCAGAGACTCTGCATCACACTGACAACACCAAACCAAAACACTGCATAAATTCACCTTATATATTATAATGCTCTGAGCTTCCATATCAATGAGTTGGTTTTTTTTTGCACCATTTTTTTTCTCTCCACTTTTTAAATTTGATCACTGCTGCACTTTAAGGAATGGAAATGTCACAAAAGCTGTACAAAATGAAATTACATCTAAGTTAGTAAGTAAGTAAGTTAATTTTTATCTCTGCTTATGTCTCCTTGAACCCCAGCCAGCATCTGCAGATGACCGCTCACACTGAGCCTGGTTCTGCTGGAGGTTTCTTCCTGTTAAAAGGAGCTTTCCCTCTACACTGTTGTTGCCTTAATGCTCTGTCTGAGGGATTGCTGTAAAGAAAACCGAATGCATGCAAATTTCTACCGCATGCTCATACAGAAGGAGCGTCTCAAGCAAGTCAATTACTTGATACAAACAGTTTCTTTAGATAGAATATTTAATAAGTCTGACTGCATGACTTTCAGCTTCAGCCTTCAGCTTTATGGATGACGACAGACTCACACGTGAATGACTCTGGTCAAATCGGCAGTGCAGCCTTTCGGGAAAGAACAACAAAAAACAAAAGTTATACAAATGTAGCGAATGGCAAAAGCTCTCCATTATAAAAACCAAAACATATGAATGCTGTTAGCATTTGTAACACACATTACATGTCACAAAATAATGTATTTTCGTTAAAGTCTGTGAGGGGGTTGTGTGTCAACACTGCAAAAACGACCTAGAAATAAGTCAACATTTCTTAAATTAGGTGTTTTTACTCCTAATTTGAGTAGAAAAATAAGATGATCTGCCAATGGGATGAGTATTTTCACTCTTAAAATAAGATAATTAGATAATATGCACTTGAAATAAGACAATTGTGCAATTGTTTTTTCTTATTTGAAATGTAAATTGCCTTGTTTCATTGGCAAAGTGTTACACTTACCTCCTCAATTCAAGACAAAAATGCCCTTATTTGAAGAAAAAATGACTTATTGAGATTTAAATTTTTTCCAGTGAATATGCTAAGTAGACAACTGTACAGTTTCTAGGGATGACATGCTTTCTGTTCCTAGTTCCTTCCTAACTGCCAGCACTATCAGGAAAGTATGTGGCAATAATCTAATATGGCAATTCAAATGTGGCTTAAATGGCCTTAATGATTAGAGATATTCTGACCTGATTTAAACTACATTATCTCCTCAACTGCACAATCAGTTCTACAGAAGCATTGTGATCACTTATTAATCTAAACAAGATGTGTTTAAGCAAAGAAAACACCTATAACATACAGGAAACTGGGTCCTGAATATTAATGTTGAAAATACTAAGTGAAAATTTGGATGTGACAGAAAGACAAAATGGAATAAATCTTTGCAGATATCATTCCTTTTTTACAAATCCTACTTTGCCGAAAATGTCTGACAAATTTACTCCACATTAATTTGTTAATCTTTGAACTTATATGTGACAAACATAGAGAACATAGATAACAAATAACAAAAGAGAAAAAAAAGGGGTTTTCATGTTTTGCCTGCTATGAAAAGAAAACTGAGATTAAATTCAAAAATTCTCACAAGCTCAATTTGTATTTTCATTCCCACATATGTTTTTTCAAGATGTTTTTCTAAAGAAAAACCACTTCAACCCGATTAACACCAACGTGCTGCAGTTCACAGTTCCCACAACAAGTTTCATATGACTATTTCTGTAAATCTTGAAAGGGCATAGTTTCACAGAAGGTACATCTCACTGTAAACTATTTTTAACCCTAGAATTTATAAACCTCTGGTTTTGACTGTTTATATTGACTAAGGTAAATAGATTATCCAAAATGGCTGGTTGTTTGTTTTCACTTTAAAAGGAATTATGATAATCTGTATAGTGCTAATTATATGAACTTCTTTTATTATTTGGTTGATGGTGCTTTTGTTTTTGCAAGACTGCATTGCTGCAAACAGGACCTTTTTTCGACATTTGGTTGTCTTATCACAAGATACAACCGCACGTGAGAGCTAAGCTATCTGGTCAAATGCAGAGGGCTTAGTTCGCCTTACATTATCGTAAGATACCACACCAGAGAGCTTAACCATCTGATCAAATGCAGTTCAAGTGAACTAAAAAGTACAATAACTCATGATTGTAGTAGAATTACAGTAAGCAATTAGACATTTTATCAATAACAAAACATACTTGTGATATTAGTTAAGAAAAATTTAAGTGTTTTTTTGAGCTTTTAAATGCCAAAGCATTGTTACACTGGAAAAAAACAAAATCTAGATAAGTAATTGCTTCTTAAAATAAGTTCATTTGTTCTTGAATTAAGGAGATAAAAGAGACATTTTGCCAATGGAACAAGACAATGTACATTTAAAGCTACAGTGTGTAATTTTCAGCGACATCTAACGTCCAGACTGCAGACTGCAGCAACATGAACGTCTCCCCCCCACCGCTTCTCCCCCCCAACAGTAGGGCGAGCGTTACGGGACAAAATGTCTTCCACGACGTCGTAGTTTAACAGTGAGATTGTGTTCGCTGGAAGAATATATATTCCCCGTTTACAGAGTCCAAGTCTTGTTTGTGGCACGGGGGTTACAAGGCGAGGAAGAGGGAGAGGAAGAGGGCGAGGAAGAGGGCGAGGGCAGAGAGGCTGGGGTGGGCGTGCAGCCAGGGCCAGGCGAGGGAGAGGTGCCAGCGGGGTGACTAGAGCAGAGGAGGAAAGGCTTGAAGATCTCCAAAGGAGCCGGAGAGAAGTAACCGAGGTATATATCCAGAAAATTATTTTACAGATAATTACTGAATCATTACCTGTAAAACGTCAGGGACGTTGCTGAATAAGTATACTGGAGAGTAACAGCATCATCACGCAGCATGTTATTGTTTTAGACAGGTCTGAGCATCCTGTACTCCAAAAACTGCAGTGATATTAGACAATTGTGTGTGTAGGATTAATTACCTGTCCAAGAGAAAACTGGCAACTTGAGCGTCACTTTGAAAACCTTTTTCCTCCATCAGTGACTTCCATCGTGTAAATGCCGTGCCAATGTTGATCCGTGTTTTTTGTCGTTTCTTGTCACGCTTGCGTTTATTCTCGTCGTGTTTCCGCTTCTTAGATGACGGGGTTTCGGTGTCCGCCGCTTTTCGTTGTGATACAGAGTAGGCATGATCCTCCATTCGTCTGATGTTTGGCCACACAGTGCCAAACAGTTTGCAAAGTCCCTCATGCCTGCCGCCTTGTTCACCTTTCTTGTTACTGAGGCGCAGTATACCTGCTTCTTCTTCTTCTTTGGTTTCAGGCAGACTAAACGCTTCTCAGGCATAATACTGCCATCTACTGTTCAGTACCGTCTCAGTTAATCTCTCTCAACTTGCCGTAGTTACTTTCGAGCATAATGGGCGATCTCGCAGTCGCTAGTTTGTTGGCTCTGCGCTGCCGTAGCGCAAAGATGTCTGCCTCCATGGCTGCGAGACCCGCTCCTATGTAATTATAAATAACGAATTCTAAAGCAACGCAAATATTATGGTTAAAAGGCTGAGCTCATAGGTGATGATAAATAACATAGTTATGTATAATATATTAAATTTCTGACTTTATATGCCTGTAATTATTACACACTGTAGCTTTAAAATAAGAAAATACAATTGCATTGTCCTACTTTAAGTGCATATTATTACATTATCTTATTTAAAGAGTAAAAATACTCATTCCATTGGCAAATCATCTTATTTAGCTGCTCAAATTAAGGGTAAATACACTTAATTTAACATTTTTACTCATTTTTAGATTATTTTTGCAGTGTATGATTGGGGGCTGCATGGTGCCACAGTGGGTAGCTCTGGCCTTGCAGCAAAAAGGTTCTGAGTTTGATTCCTGGCTTGGTGTATTTCTGCATGGATTTTGCATGTTCTTCCCATACTCTGGCTTCCTCCCACAGTCCCAAAACATGACTGTTGTGTTAATTGGCTTCTTTAAATTGTTCTTCAGTGTGAGCTAGTGGCTGACTAGCTCAAGGGGTAATTCACCCGTTCATATTCAAGCTGGGGGGGAATGAGCATCCAATGTGGGTCCTTAGGCAAGACCCTTCATGCTAATGTCTGCTTTGGGGAGTGGCGGTCTAGTGGTTAGGTTGAGCTTGGAATCCTGAGGTTTGCCCCACTCTCATGGAGTGCAACTCCGGCTCCCTGAGAAAGACCTTTAACCCCCAGACTGCTCCTCAGGTGCCGCACAATTGCAGCTCACTGCTCACTAAGGGGATAGGTTAAATACAGAGAGTCAATTTTATTGCTCTGTACTTGTGACAGTTTATTGACAATAAAAAACAACAACAACAACAAAAACACTGGAGTGTGTGCATGGTTGTGTGTCTCTTTGTTGCCCTGCGACAGACCAGCGACCCATTTTTTTTTATTCAAAACATTCAAAATCCAAAAAATACAAATAGTAAACATATGGCAAATAAGCAAACTGATTACATCTCTTTTTTCACTTTTCAACCAAATGTAGATATCATTTGGATCATGTCGTCTTTTCAATGTATTTCCAAGCAATTTTTGATCAGTGGATAGCAGCCGGAGAATGTCCAACTGTCAACCCACTTGAGGTTTCTTTGTCTTAGAGATGTAAATTGTCCTTTTGAACACTGCCCAAAAGTTGAAGACCTTGTTAGAATTGTTCACTCAAGACAGTAAGGGAGTGTCATTAAGTGAAAATGTCCTGTAGCAACATGGGGCAAAAGAGGGTTGTTTAGTTACTAACAGCATTACTCTAAAGGCAACATACAAAGAAAAAAAAGACGTCACCAAAAATGAGAGACCTTCATTTTTGGACAGCAGTACTTTGCTCTAATATATCAGAGTATGTAACTAATGTGACCAATACTCTCAAAACTAATATATGTATTTTTTGTCTAATAACTCTTCTTTGTTATCTTTTAATAGTGTTAATCTTTCTTGCCAAAGCCTTATAATTAAAGATGAAAGGGGGTGAGGACTTCTTTTAGAGGCCTTTAGCTGCTGGTTGCTTAACTTCTTACAGAAGTAGAAACTGAACCAAGCTCTTTACTTATCTTTGTGAGTCATTCAGTTTACTGGTTTAGACATATGCACGTTCTTTGTCAGCAGTCAGGTTTTACTGCTTATCACAGTTTCATATTTGCTGCCACCTGTGCCCAGAGGCTGTATCTGTGAGGTTACTGTGGAGCTCAGCTCACACACTCTTTGACCTCTTCAAACATTTCTCAAGAAGCACCATCTGCTGGGGTTTTTGGTTATTAGAGGTGCTCAGATTTGACAGAATAACTGAACATGGCATGCTGGTGCCTCTTTAGGCTATCAGCAAATGCTGCTGGTCACTCTCTCTTATTTTATTTTTTGTTATACAGAATTCAAGACTTTTGAAAAATCATATCTTTTAACAGTGCAACATAAAGTACTGTGTTCGATTTTAGAATAGAATCAAATAGAAAATCCCCTTATTGTCCCACAATGGGGAAATTTGGGTGTTAGCATCAAAAAGATTATGGTAAAAATGGTCAAACAAATGTGGACTTAGAAAAGTGTATACAAATAACATAAAAGTTCAAAAAAATAAAATACTGTACCTAGCAAGTGTTTTTACAATATAAATTCTGTGTAACTGGAGAACCAATAACCAATATACAGCTGTGGACATTTTTACATTAATGGATATTTGAAAATAGCAGCAACATCAGAGATGTGCAAAAATCAGCATGAATGTAAAAATTTATTTAGGATTTTGGGAGCAGTGGTGGTTATAAAGTCTTACAGCTGCTGGGAGGAAGGATCTGTGATAATGCTCCCTGATGCATTTAGGGTGCAGCAGTCTGTCACTGAAGGAGCTTTCCAGTTCAGCACCAGCTTCATGCATTATCCATCAAAGATGTTAATATACTGTAAGGATCCTTTTTGTTTCCCACCTCCTGCACTGAGTCCAGAGGACATCCAATCACAGAAATAAAAAATTATCGTAACAACACAACTGCTGATTATGATAACTTTCAAATATGTGGACATGTAGTGAAATATTTCACTGTTTATTTTGGTTCTTTTCAGGTTTTAATTTGGTTCTCTTCAGGTTCCATTGCCAATATGGAACTCTAAGCAGCCATAAAGTTTGCTTATGCCTCAGGCCCGTCCTGATAAAGGCAGACTAAAAGCACTGAGGACATTGGCCATCCTTGAAGGTAACATAGAAATTCACCAAACAGAATCAAAACAAAAAAGCATGTTTTTCTATCCTCTTTTCATAGATTGTTTCCAATTTTTGTTTTAAAATTGAAAACCGCATTTAAAACAAAGCATTTAAAGTGACAAAAATACTTAATTACTTGTAGTTTAGGCTGTGATATTTTAATATTTAATTCAGTTACATGATATGTTTAAAAAAATGAACGTAACATTGTGTTATTTAGTATTCTCCAAGATCATGAATGATACAAACAAAACATATCCCCTTCTTCACATTAGACTGCCCAATAAGTAGCATTTAAGAAAATAATTTTCCAAAATTATATATATATTTTTTAAAGAGAATCAAATATAAACAAGTCAGCAATATACATATACATATTAAACCTAAAAAGTGTTGCATTTAGCTTCAGATCTCCAGATACAACTTGCAGTTTTTCAAATGTAGACATGAGTTTTTAGCCACACGGTGGCATTAAAGAGGCTTTGTCACTTTGTGGGTTTGCAGAAGAGAGGGATTCCAAGCACTCATTGTACCTGTCAAGGAAGGTAAGAGACTGTATAGTTATCACCTGAGTAGGATTTGATCCATCCCACAAACTATACAACCTACTACCTCACCTTGCTAGGCTCAACTTCAAGCACATATTCATGTTATTTGTGAAACAGGTTCTTGCTTAAGCAATACAAATAGTGTAAATCAGCTTCTTTGCATAGCAGCTGGTTAATGACATAGTTATACTTCCTATTGTGTGGTGTTAAATGGATGCCTTTGGATTGAGAATTTATTTCTTTTTTTGCTGAATTCCTTAACTGAAGAGGCTCCAATTTGACAGCAGCTCATTCTGTTTCCTTTGGAAAGACAGTAGATTGTATAGTTCTCTCAAAAGGAGGACATTAACCCCACAACTATTCAATCTACTACCTCAGCCTTAAGGACAGATAGATTTGCAGGTAGGTGAGGAAATCTGGCGAACCTATTGAAAAAAGAGAAAAAGAAAAAATTATTCTACGGCCATAATATTTAACTTTTCCAAATTTTGTTTCTAATAATAGTTTTATGGCATCAAAGCATTTGAAATTAAACATCTTCAAACTTATCAATGTAACATTTTAAAGTACTGCTCTTTTCACAGGGCCTTTGAAAAGGTAGCAAACACAAACAAATACTGTTAAACTACATTTATGAATATACCTAAATAAATACCTGCTTATTTAGGGACTTGCTAAGAATATTCAAAACCCCTTAAAATAAATCTTCAGAAATGAGGTAGCCTACAGATCAGAGGGTCTAGTTTTGGTTAGTTATCCAGGTCTGTTTGTTTTATCTGTGTCATTGGTCTTAAGTCGCAAAGAGGCACATTTCGCTTTGTTGGTCTTCAGCATAGGAAACTTAAGAGAAAAGATAACAGTCTACAAGAAGATTGCTACTGGGAAGAACTTGTTTATATGTATAGCCAAAGTGATAGAAAAGTTTGAAAAAAAAAAACTGTGGGAAATCTGATTGGAGGAGGAACCAAATTGATCTTGCCACATAATAAGGTCAAATAAAACAGATATGTTTTACCAGACATAGAAGTAGCGCTCCTCCTTGGCCATTTTAGTCTTCAGAATGAAAATGTTTAGAAAGCAAATGTGTAGATCTGAAGGGAAGAGTCCACTGCTTCTGTGTTGAGTTGTAATAATATTGAACTTTTTTGATCTCAGTGAGCTGCCATCGTGGGGCGCCCGGGGAGAAGTGTGGGGTTGAGGGTCTTGCTCAGACACCCAGAGTGGCAGTCTGTGGGAGTGGGGCTTGGACTCAGAACCTCAGGATTCCAAGCTCTATGTCTTAACCACTAGGCCACCACTCCCCAGTTTGAACATTTTGGATAATTATCCCACAAAAAAAAAAATGATGGAAGAATCATGTCACCTCGGCTTGCAAAAGGAGGTTCTAGGATAGAGGTGCCAGAATGACACAACTTTACAGAAAACATTTGTTTTTTAGGGCAGTGATTCCTAACCGGAGGTACTCGTACCAGTAGTCAGAGAGTGCATTGCAAGGGGTACATGAAAATATTTTATTTATTTGCTAGTAAAATAAAATAGTGCTGGGATCTGTTTTGCTTTCTGAGGACCAAATCAATCAAAAAGTAAGTTTTTCTTTCTATGTTTGAGTTCGCCTTCACCTTTGACACATAAAACCAAGCAGAGAAGCAGATTAGATGTAGAGAGCAGCCTGGTATCAGCTGTTTTTCACAATGGGGTACCGCAACCCATCAAAGCAGCTCAGGAGTCTTGATGAAAACAAAGTAAAACTAATTAATTCAGTCTGACTATATTTTTTGTTCCCAATTAATCAAGTTTAAATGTGATTATCAGGGATTTACTCAGAGGAGCACCTGTTTTTAAAATAATATTATGATTTTATTTTGGATTTAGTTTGATTCCTTACTAACTTCCAGTTAACATATTTATGTTGTTTTTTATTTGAGATGGACATGATAAAATGTATAAGAATTAAATGCTAAAATTAAAAGATAAAAAAAAAATAGTTTTTATTTTATCATCATTTACTGTATGTTCTACTTTTGGACAATCATCAATACTTTTGACTGAGAGGGGTACTCATGATAAGACAAAATGCCCAAAGCAGTACTCAAGTCAAAAAAGGTTGGGAAACACTGCTCTAGGGAGTATTTTTTTCTTCATAGATCAAGTGTACTTAAATTAAAGGCTGGCTCTTTTTGTTTGCATTGTAATATTGTGCTGATGCCTTGGAAAATGAGTTCATCAAAAGGTTAAGTTAACATTTTCAACAGGCGTGGAATTAAACCTGAATGGGGCTGGGTTTGGAACGGCCAGTAGTGAATTATTGGAAAAAGATGACTGACTTGTTGCTTAGTTGTATATAAGTAAAATGTTGGCTAAGAGATTCCTGTGTCATGGTCCACAAGTTATTAACTCTCCCATCAAAAAAATCTGTTTCAGTCCATACAACATGGAAAAAATGTTCAAAGCATTTAGAAAGAAAAAAAATTCTAAATGATAGTTTTAGATATTTTCTTATTTTTCCAGAAAGGTATCACTTTTTATTTAAGTGTATTATATAAATGTAACTCTTGAAAGTTAGAAAAGGAAACAAACTATACCTTTAAAAGTGCATTTTCCCTTTTAGGGAGTTGTTTGGCAGCTGTACTCAACATCTGTGGTGCAGCATTCAAACTGCTTACACTTGCCTGTAAGCTCTATCATTTTTGCTCAGAAAGTTATGGTGCAGCTGAAGCAATGTTAAAGGTTTGTCAAAGGAGTTGCTTGTTTTTAATTCACCTTAGACACTATGCTGGTCACATTGTTTCAATATAATGTAGCTTTAAACACAGGAACTAAAGGTATAAAAGCTGCCTTTTTTTAATGCAGAATGAAAGCCACTTCAAAACCGTTGAAAAGAAGTCTGTTTTCTGTGCCAGCTAGAACCTGGGACACAAGCTGGGTAAGTGCCCATGTCTAGACGGAGCCATGCTTTGAGAGAGATGACCAAGGCCAGACACTGTTATAGTAAAAGGCAATAGTAAAACCATGCAAAGGCTGAAACAATTTGCATAAATTAACATATGACCCATGTTAGCTGAAAAGCAGCTGGGCTTTTCATTTACATTCTGAATTCCTTCTGACCCAATTAATGCCATCAGAGATTGAAATGTTTTGGCAGCCTGTGTGGCTGCAGAAGCAGGGTTTGCTCATCGGGGCTGAAAAAAAGATGAGGGCAAGATATTTCAATTAAATTAATTATGAACAAAAGTGTATGGGATTTTCCAGTGTCTGAAATAAAAAAAAACAAATACAAAAAAAAAAAAAAACATTAAAGTGAATAACAAAAATGATTTTGGTATGACAATATGCATTTAAATAAACTGCTTATTTTTCAGCATAATTCTATATTAGAGATAAAATGTAACAGATATGGTAGCATACTGCGGGCAATATAATGCATCTCACTCTTTGATATAAAGATGTGTGTTTCTCAAGATTTATTCATACATTTTTCTGTCTTTATGTTAAGGTCTGTAGCCACTCAAATTTGGAAACTATTGATCGCTTTCTAGGATCCAAATTGCTGTAGTCGGTGTGAATTTTTGGTGACATTGTAGATCAAAGCCAAGGTACATATAGACATTCTGGTGTGATACACCAAATAGTCTTGGATTAACTGTAGAGACAATTACAAATCGGTCCTTAATTAATATCTAAAACGACACTGTTCATGTTTTACTTGGTATGATAGGTAAATGACTTAGGAAAATCATATATAGTAATGCAAATGGAGCAGGAAATATAATAATTTTAGATCGAGCTACTCCTTCTTTACAGTCTTTTTCTTGCTTTGTTTATTTTTTGTTGTTGTTGTTTGTTTGTTTTTTACCTAATATTTCAAATAAATTGACCCACTAAGATACACCTCACAGTGCAAAAGGGCTTGATTTGCTTTTGATTTGTTTCCTCCACTGTGTGAAAAACCGATGTCGTCTGACTGCCAAGCTGAAGTATTCTGGTTGATATTATCCGATTTGAAAAGCCTTATTCCATAGCATAAGGAGGATGGAGAAAGATAGCACATAAACTATGAAAGATCACTTCAGGAAATAGATACAGTGGCATACAGTAAGGCATAGTACTATCTGCACTGACAGATGTTTGGACATCTGCAAGCTAAGGCACTGATCTGCTAAGGGATTAAAAGGTGATATAACAAGACCACGCTTCTTCTTAAGGACAAAGAAGCGAAATTTGCCATTTATTGCTCCAATAAGTAAAGGTAAAGATCATATATTGCTTGCATATTTTTATTTATCAGTCCAATAAATGTGTTACTGTTTGTACGATTTGATTCTAGGAGCAGCTAAGTGGTTTATTTCTAAGGCTAATAATAAGTTAGCATAGTTTTGTAGAAGCCATTTTGCAGTTTATAAAAGTTTGTTCCTCTCTATCTAGTTTTATAACCATACACTCATTAACATCTCCTTGAAGTGCAGGGCCTTTTACTTTTATGTCACCTTCGCCTTCTCTGAATATAAAAATGCTAATGTCAATGTGTAGCTAACATTTCATCGCTGTCCTCTCAATATTTAAAAGATTAAACTCCAGCTATGAATATATTATGACATTTTTGTCATGGTCTTGGCACTAATGGCTGGTTTTATTTGATCATTTCATTCACCTGTCTAACCATGCCCAGTTTCTCATCATTGCTCATCTGATCCACCTGCTCCTGCTTCTATTTAAACTGCTTGGTCCCAGCCATCAGTGCCAGATTATTTTTGAGCCTTTGGTGTGAGTGTTTTCTAGCTTTACTTATAATGTTCTGATTGCCTGATCCTGATCTGTTTCTATATTTGGACCTTTGAGCCTGTCTGCCCCAGTTCTGATCTGTTTGCCTGACCTGTCTTCAGATTCTGTTGGATTCTACTGTGGACTGAACCTGGATCTGCCTCTTGACTTGGCCCACTGGATTATTCTGTCTTCCTCTGTCATCTGCTCGGCCCTGATCTCTTCTTAGTTCCATGTCCTTCAAGGCTTCAGCTTCTGGAACTCTCTTTGTGGCAAGCGCTGCATCTTGTTAGCTAACCTGTTGGTATCAACCTCATTCTCTTGGCAATGACTGAAGTCCAAACCAGGTTAGTGACTTACACGTTCAGATCATCCTCCATCAGGTTTTCCGTGGTCACTAACCTGTGTTTCCTCTTGCCAGAGTTACCTGCCTTGTACACCCTAGCCACTGCTCTTGCAGATCCACAAACCATCCACCGTTGCTTTAATAAACGTTTTTTAATTTATCCCACTCTCTTTTTTTTTGCCTGAATACTGGGTCCCTTTGTTATGGGTCATTACAATTCTATTTCTTAAAATTGGTGTTTCCACATATTCTTATCTGTACCTGTCATGCAAGAAAAAATTTTGTTCAGATCCGTAAACATGATCTGCTTAAAACACCTCAGACACTATAATGGTTACATTGTTTCAATATAATGTAGCTTTAAACACAGTAACTAAAGGTATAAAAGCTGCCATTTTTTACTGCCCCCCACGAAATGCTTACATTTTGGCAATGTGTGATTACAATTTTCAACTGTAGTTATGCTACACAGAGATGAGGTTTTGTAGACATAAAACAAAACAGTTGATCCTCGAATCTCTTTAAACATATTTCTAAAAACAACTATACACAACTTGCTCTCTTGCCATAGTAAAATTTGCTGATGAATACTTTTAGCACACTTCACTGTAAATGACCTTTCAACACTAACTTTAGAATAGCCTACACAATAGGCAGGTCCACTGCTGACATGATAAAATATTCTTGGGCTGATTAAATTTAGATTTTAGACCACTGCCAAGGCTTGTATAGTGTACAATGAAAAGATTATTTAGTTGTAATGTAGAAACGTATGACAGTCTGTGATGGTTCTGTTATTTGTTTTTATCGAAACAAAAATAATGAATTTGAGCTCATTTTCAGTTCCTACTATTAAAGGTTCTTTGTGATATTTCTTTATCAACATTTCTTTCTAGAGATGCAGATTTTCAAAGTCTGCGTGAATTTTGAAGTGTTTGCTGATGTGTTAGTTGAAATCAGTGCGACAGCATTGATCATCATAAGGCAATTTTAAAGTTTGTTTGGTAAACCACTGTCAGCTTTGATTCAGCCATTTAAACGACAACTTGTCACAAAGATAAAGACAGATTGTAAAACACTGACAGAGTATTTACAGTCTGTTTAAAGAGACCTCTCACTGCTTTTCCTTAATGGTTTTTCTTGGTAGTCTTTTGTAAGACGGCTGTACTCCAAAGAGTTTGATCAAGTGCTGTTTATAGGTCCTGAAACAGTTTTGCGAACAGGAAGAGCTGATTAAGTGTGTGCAGTCAGACCTGATGAAAGCAAAAAGGCAAAATGAGACTTTGATCCTGACGACCACAGAGTCACGCCAGCCATGGGGAGGAGACCGAGACAAATTGCGGAAGATGTGGTTTTCCAAACAACATGTCATCAGGCTATATGGCAAGTTCATCTAAGGAGAACTTGAGAGGAGGAAGAAATTGTTTTTTTTCTTCTCTGCTCACGCCCACTTTATTTTTCTTTATTCATCTTTTCTGTGCATTACTGTATGAATAAATGTGTATCATCCATTCAAATATAAGGCAACACTCTATCTGGCTAGTTCTAGATAAAATAGCATGCAAACATTGGCAAATAGAATGTAAATGCTCCAGTTACACTAAAAAGAAACTAAGTGGTTCATAAAGGGAGAAGAAAAGGCAGTTCTTTCCTGTAGATTCAATGTGTTGAATATGTAGGTTGTTCTGCTTCAGTTATTATAAAAGCAGTCCAAACAGTTCAAACCTATTTGATCGGAAGTACAGATTCCTAATCCTGGTAACACAAGTCCCTTCATGAGCAGAACAGTATCCGCAGTAAAATCTGGTCTGCACTGGTTTTTAAAACAGGTTTATGAGACATGAGCATCTAAAACCATTTTAAGCAATAATACAAATTGCTTAAAGATATGGTAAGCCACATTTTTCTAAAAAGGCTTTTTCCGTTGCAGATAATTTTTGTATAGTGGTAATAGTTAACTTTATGTTGCCCCTTATTGAAGATTTTATGAACTCAAACACCTTTTCTCATTGAGAGTGTCGTGTTTGATACATTGAGGTAATGTCACTATTTATTTGTTTGGATTATGTGATTTATTGATAACATCAAAATATTTTTTATGATACAGGAGAGCAACAAGATTTATTTATCTGTATCTTATTTCTAAAAGTGCCAAAATAAAATCAAAATAGTTTTGTGTACATATACAAAGTTTTAAAAAAATTTTTGGCCAATTACAATGTAGTTAAACAAGACAAAACAAGGTGTTTGTTTTTCTAAAAATTGGTTTTAAAAATAAAATGTATTCTATTCAGATTTTTGTGTCTCTTCCTAGAAAACAAGAGATCTAATCTATGTAAAAGATAAAGCCAAAGAATTTGTTAAACATCAACAGCCATAGATGAAGAAAGAACTCGATACAAAAAGACTGGGAAGGCCCGAACAGAATCAAAATAAGAAATTAGCAATACCTCATGTCTTTCTATGTCAGTTTCAGGCTAGCGATCGCATATTGGCAATATAAAAAGGTGTTGATGAAAGAAAAAACAAAAATATCTCAGCAGAAAGCGAGGAAAAAATGCAATCCACACCTCTTTCTTTTACCTGGGGAACGAGGGAAAGGCTGAGCAGTGTGTAAGCCAGCAACCCCACTTGAACAGGGGCTGGAGCTTGAGAGCAGCTTTTGGGCCATGCCCTCTTTCCTCCCTGCCCACTTTTACCCGATTGCCAAGAAGCACAGAGAAGAAGGCAGGAAAAGAAATCTGTCAGAAAATCTCGTTTTCACACGTAAATCCCTCAAACTTACAAGGAGCCATGTTGATTATGCTGTGAGCATATAGTAGATTTAGCTTTGACTCAGAGTTACAGTTGACTAATTAAACTCAAGTGCAACAGCCATGTGAGATGTAGATTATGTGTTGTAAAGAAAACATCTCACTTTACTAAATGAGAAAAAAAACAGAGCTTCTATTGACAAAAGAAATTAGAAAAATGAGTACTTACATTCTGTCTGGTAACAAAGCTAAAAGGGTTGACAGATTTATCTGCTGCTGGCCAAACAGCTCTGTGCTGAGTTGTCCTGAAGCCAGTGAGTTAAAGGCTTCTCTCAAAGACGTGCAGTAAAGCCTTTTGTCAGCAGTTGGCATCATTCCCAGGTAGTACATGCCTCACAGTTCCCATTTTCAGTGGTTGCTCCAGACGTCTTCAGTTGGTCTGCACCTGCCTTTGTTTATATGCAGAAATTCTACAGAAAAAGAGGAGAATGATCATCCCTGAGATTTTTTTGCCAGTATTTATGCCAGAAAATGAGTGGTTAATATATGTCTGAATTTTACTACTAAACATACTCAAGCAAAAACAAACACTCTACAAGGACAATAGAGCAAGGATGAGGGTTGATCTCTGAAAAGGTACATATCCAAAAGCATCACTATAGCTTCATTGATAGTTTAAGCCTTAAATATTAACATCGGTATCTTTTATCAGGCAATATCCTAGACAGCTCTCTGTGTGACGTCACAACTCTTTGTGCTTTAGGCAGTTTTTTTTATTTTATTTTACTTAGGAATCATTTTCATTCTTCACGGTTCTCTTTCCTGAAGTTTTTTTATTGCAGAAAGATAAGGTACAAGTGCTTTTGCATCTCAGACATCTCCGAAGAGGGAAAACAAGAACAGCAACAAGGTCCCTTTTGCTAATCTCACAGTGTCTTTCTCTTCCTGTTTGCAGGCACTGAGCTTGTAAAACTCTCAGCTGCAAGGATTTAAGCCAGCCTTCATTGGCACCATTTCAAAAGACCAGTGCCTGTCAGGAAAAAGGGAGAAAAGTCAGAGAAGCCCTTTTCTTTTCTCTCTCTTAGACACTTGAGGCACTCAGGAATTTTCCTCTAACTGTGTTTGGGGAATTTTTTTGTTCATAACAGCTTAGCCCCAAGGCTTTCTCATATCTAATTTATACTGCTTCATATATTCTGATATTTATCAGAAAAAAAATAAAACAAGAAAAAATGCAAACTATTTCCTGGATGTTGCTTACAGCTTTACAAAGGTGTAAAACTCTCACGGGGCTCAACTCCTCTTTTGTTACAGTTCACACGAGCCTCTGGCTGCTTTCTTTTTTTCCAGTACTATTATGTCTGGGGGTCTTTGATTTACAGGTAGGAAAGTAAGTATCTGAATACCCTGCTATTTAGCAAGTTCTTAGAAATCATGGATGGGTCAGAAATTGTCATCGCAGGCGCATGTCCACTGTGAGAGACATAATCTTAAAAAAACCCAGAAATCACAATATATGATTTTTATATCAGCGAGAATTCTGACCCTTAAATACCTGTTAGTCTGCCTTCAAAATGTCCACCAAACACCTAAACTAACCAACTCTTGCCTAACTGGCCTCAGGAAATGCTTTATCTTGTTTTCTTCCCAACTAATGCTACTTGTTGACTTACAAAACATATTTATAGAAATGCAGAGCTGCTCTAACATTTAAAGAAAAATGTACCACTTTTATATCCAATATAAATTAAGATGGCATGCGTTTGTTTTCCATCCATATAACCCTGATATCCATCCATCCATCCATCCATCCATCCATCCATCCATCCATCCATCCATCCATCCATCCATTTTCTGTCATTCCTAGATAAAATCACAGAAACAGATTGCATCAAGGTTAGTAATTAGACTGAACATGTATGTTGATACTGTATAACTGATCTGTGAAGGGCTTACCGCTTGCTACCAAAAACTGTTCAACAAAGAGAAAGAAAGGCACACAACAAATTGGCTTGGATTAGGGTTGTGTAGAAGTTTTACATTGCAAAAAAGGTTTTTGATCATATCACAGAGGACTGTTAGAATGATAATTTCAAGAAAACAGACGAGTCCCTAAACTGAGGGTAGTATATTAATCAGAGCATTTATCACAGTGACTTTGGAGTTGCTACAGGGATCCACAGCTTAGATAGGATCATATTTGCCAGAAAAAATATTAGTTTTGTCCTCCAAAATCTGCCCTCAATTACGGATTGTGAGAAGTAAGCCACCATTGAAGAAGAGACATATAAGTTCTGTTCATAAGCCATTGACATACTGAAAACATGTATGAAGGTAAGATATCGTAGTCATCCAGGTCATGGTCAAGCTTGAAAAGTTCAGTTTAGGTAACTGGACGTTAATATACTGTAGGTCTAACAAAGAATTCGGGGTGATAAAAGGTGACTCTGATCCCTCCTCCTGGATTGGCCAGGGAAGTCACTTGGGGGTGTTAATGGTCATTCGGGAGTTCTGATAGGTTGTAAACTCCCTCGTTAGAGTGGTTTCGCTCACATCCCTCATGGAAGTGCGGGTCAAGTGAGGGGGGATGAGAGGTAAATTTTCTGGGTATTGTTCCTAAATGCGCTTTGTGAGTAGTTGTCATGGTTTTATCCAAAGATCTGACCCACATGCAGAAAACCAAACAGAGAGACCAGGGGAAGGTTTAACAGGTTTAATATGAACTGGTAGAGAAGTGTCCAGTGCTGCTCTGAACACTGGCGAACCGGGTCTGAAAAGTGAAGGGGAGATCCTGCGGTTAGTTCAGGCTCAGAGGGAAATTTGTAAAAGGGAATAAAGGCAACAGGACTCACGTTTCCAGAAAAGGTGTCTTTCTTTGAATCCGGTCGGTGTTGGTTGTTCCAGTAATAGACTTGCTCATTGGAGGGCGGAGAGGGTTTACCCAGGTTGAGGTGTGTCCTTGAGAACCGGAGGAGCTGACTGCCACTTAGATCTCCTATGGTACTTGAACGGTTTCTTGTGGAGATGAATCCCCTACTCAGTGTGAAGCCCAAACAATCCTTGGGGAAAAGTTGATCCAAACCACCTGTTTGAATCCTCAGCTCAGTTTGACGCTCAGACAATCCTTCCAGGGGGAGAAGGTCCAAAAAATCCAGTTTGCAGGAAGACAAAAACAACAAGGTTAAGAGTCAGGTGACAAAAAACTCAGTTTGACTCAACAAAACTCAGCTTGGCTAGAGTACCCAAAACTGGCAAACACTGTGGCATCGAGGTAGTGGCAGTCAGCAGCTTAAGAGTCCTCCGGTAATGAGGCAACCATTCACAGGTGTGTGAGAAGGCCAACGAGAACCAGGCACCACCTGGTGGTGGAGGGAAAACAAACAAAAACACAACCCACACAAACTGGATTCCTAACAGTAGTGAATGGTTATGTCTAAGACCACCTTCTCTTTGAAGAGATTTTTTTCCAGGTTAACAAAAGATGGCTTCCTTAACCCCCCTCTTAAAGTATCTTTCTTCCTTGGCCAGAATATGGACGTTGTTGTCCTCAAAACAAGTCTCCTTTACCCTTCGGGTGTAGATGACCAGCTGAGCCCTGTACTGAGGAGTTGGTCCTCCTGTGTTGAGTCATGTGCCGCATGCAGAGATGGCAAAAGTACTCACTTTCCGTACTTGAGTAAAAGTACAGATACTTGTGTTAAAAAATACTCTGGTAAAAGTGGAAGTACTGATTAAACTTCTTTACTCAAGTAAAAGTAACAAAGTACAGGCTTGTAAATTTACTTAAAGTATAAAAGTAAAAGTAGAAACCACTTTTTTCATGCCGTTGCCTACATTTTAAATGGATGTCTGCCAATAGGACTAGATCTCCGTTGTGTTCATTTTCAATCATCTCGTCATCCATACTACTATGCTAACACCACCGCCACCAAGCTGCAATGATTTGCCGCCAATGAATACCGCCAAATCTGTCGATTCATCTTGTAGTGGTGCGTCAAATGCAACGTAGATTCCCATCCAATTAGATTGAATTTGGTATTGATGACGTGAAAAATAATAACGGTAACTCCATTGAAATGATTCAAAACTAAAGTAACGAGACAATTTTTTAAAATGTAAGGAGTAGAAAGTACAGATATTTGTGTAAAAATGTAAGGAGTAGAAGTAAAAAGTCGCCATAAAAATAAGTAGTATAGTAAAGTAAAAATATCAGAAAAATCTACTTGAGTACAGTAACGAAGTATTTGTACTTCGTTACTTCCCATCTCTGGCCGCATGTTAGGTTTATTCAATAATGATTATAAAATTGAAGTGTGCTTATGAAACATTTTTGCAAGGGGATGCTCCACTCCTGTCTCATGATTCAGTCAGGAGACCATCCTGCCTTGTCATTCTGATGGAGCATTCTGTCTTCATGAACTGATCAATTCTTCTGTCAGAACAATACTCTGTTTGTAACCATGTTTCATGTTCTGCTAATAAAATGCTCTGCGGAGGAGGACCAGTGGGAGACAGTGCGTTTGAGTCTGGGGTTCAACTGTCTCTCCTCCTTGTATCCATAATTGTGTATTTCAGTTCTTCTTTTGCAAAAACCTACATTTTATGAACCCGACACCGCATTAAGTCATTCTATTCAGGTGAGAATACATCTGAGCGTTTGGACTTAGATGGTGTGAGTTCTGGTCCAGTGGCTAAGGAGCAAGGTATCTGATTCCTGGGAAGGCTGGAAGATCTCTACATCAAAACTCAAAATGTCAGTCTAGCCACTTGAGTGTGACCCTTAACACCAGAATGTTCGCCAGGAGCTACTCAGTGTAGCAGGGCACCATTTCCCAAGGAATGGGTTAAATTCAGAGGACATGTTTTCCACATACTTATTACCTGTACTCATTAGAAAACTGAAAACCCACTTCAACCTGAACAAACCTTCCCAGGATTGAATCTTTATGGTAGAATTCTTATGTGTGCTTATTCTCTTTCTAAATTGTGACAAGGAAGTTATTCATTCTTTCAAGGGAAACTTTCAAGAATGGGAGCAAATTACAGGACAAACCAGAAAAACAACCTGATAGAGGCAGAATAAGATGTCTGACTGTGGTTAATTTTCAGGCAGGACAGTGATACAATTGTTAACATGGTGCCAGAGCTGTAATTTAATCAATTAAATCCAACCCTTTTCATGTGATTCTACAGAGTTCCATCTCTGCCCTCCCGCACACTTTAATGCCATTCACTTTATTGTTGATTTACACTGGAATCACTTTAATCCTCTTCACTCCACTGTGAAGTTCCAATCGCATGATATAAGCCATTAAATAAAAGTTAGAAAAACACAATTAATTTAAGTTAAAGCACTTCAAACAGTTTCAGTGATTTTACATCAGGATACACATTTTGTACATGTGTTTTTTTTACATGAGGACAGAGAAGTTGGATTTTTGCTAATGTGTAATAAAGATATCATCTTTTTGAAGGCTTCCAAAGTCAACTCTAGGCATATATATGATAGTATATATTGACTCTGACATTATGGATTATTCATTTGAAAAGATATATGAGTTATTTTCCAACCCAGAAAGATATTTGCCTTCATCGTGCCCTACACTTTCATTACATGCAAGCCTACTGTTTTTGGACCACAGCAAATCATTCACCATCATCTTATTCCTGAAGACTACTATCCTAGATGCAGGTAATCGTGCTTGGTTGCTGAAACATTAGGACACCAGTCATCAGTGTCCACTACTTTTCTGAATGAAGAGAAAAAACGCAGTCTGAAACAGAGCTCTAAAACTAACAATAGACAGCTGAACTGGTGCGACTGAGCACAGTCTCCTGTGACTTGAGGAGTTTCTGCAAACTGCCTCGAACAACAAACGTCTGAATTTGCTGGAGAGGTTATGTCATAGGGACTGATATTTTACTTCCAAAGGATGACCTAGAAGGGAGATGTTATTTCCCAGTGTTTTGTGCAGCTAATGTAAAAAGCCTTCCAAAAACAAAGGTTGTTGCCAGACAGATCAAGGCTTAGGAGGTAAAAACATGTAATTGTTGCAATGGTCACTTTAGATATCTGCACTAGTTGTTGATAATAATAACATCTGAAAAAAGGATAATCAAAATAAAAGATCAGTTCCAAGGGTCAGCCATGTTCATTTTATTCATAGAAATCAATAGCACCTCCATCTGATATGACTTTTGCTCATAGTCTGTACTTCACAGACACCAGATATATTTTCACTAAAAGATGCTGTTATGTTGTAGGAACATAGCATATAGATATATATGCATGAGGAAGAGGATATACTTCAAAGATAAAAACTGAAAACATTTATAAGTTTCGTTGAACAACTGCATGGGTCGTATTCTCTGAGCATGCTGGTGAACGTGACGCACAGCATCTGGTTCACCTTCTATTTGTTCAAGGCTCAATCCAAATTGGGCAAATCGGTACCAAATTGGTCGCCATGATAATTGTTGTCTGAATAGTGCTGGAAATTAAAGAGGAAGGTAGGAAGAGGAAGTAGTCCAGGTTTTAACTTGCACCATTCATTAGGTATGAAGGCATTCTGGAATCAGCACAGCATTCCACGGTTTCTTTTCTATCAATGAGGATATTTTCATTGGTGTATCAGAGAAAGAAATTTAGACAGCATATGCCTGATGTCCCAGAATCTCCTAAAAAGCTTGCATACGCTGAAAATTCTATGTATTTTTTCAATTTTGGGCATATTCATAGCGTATTCTTAACGAATCCAGAGCGTATGTCTATTCAGCCTAACTTGCATAACGGACGGCTGCGTTACCACCGCATTACTAAGCATCAGTTAAACCTGCTCCCCTCAGGTGCATCGCTGCTCCTGAGGAGAGCAGTAATGCCCCTGGTGGTGCCCGGGTCTGCATACAAACATTTCTTTAAATGCAGTAATAACCTGGCTGCTGAAAGAAAGAAGATTTGCAGTTGCGGCTGATTCAACGTTATGTCTCTTACACAGTTTGTTGGTGGTGGCCGTGGGAGTGAACTGAGGGAGGATCAATCACACTCACCTTCAAGGCTCATCCTATGGTGGGGTGAAGTCTGGAGGAGAAGTTACCCATAGGCTTTGGATAAGCTAGACACCACGACTTATGAGTAACTTACACTTAACGTATGTTGACGATAAGATAACTTATCTCTAACTTATGGCCCACGTATGGAATACGCTGGCATACTTTCCGTATATTAACGTGTGCCAGTGTGTTTCAACATATTTCAGGATGCTCATAACTTATACAAAATGTACCCATAACTTATCCAACGTATGCCAGTGTTTTTTTCCACATTTTCCATATGTCAGGCATATACTGGTTTAAATCGACAAGGAGCATAAGAACAGGAGGGTAGTCTCAATTTGACCAGCAAGTTGGACGTTCTATAGAGACTATAGTCATTTGTAATAGAACTACAAAAAAGAAAGGTTATACTAATGTAGCAAACAGATATAGTTCTGACTTATAAAGCATGTAAAGATGAGGACATTTTCATCTGTAATACATAGTACATGTTACAAAATAATATATTTAGGTAAAACTGCTGTGCCTATGCGTTCTGCCACGCAAAGAATTGTGGGCCACCGTGTAGTTCCGAGAGATGTCAGGAGGCCTATAAGATAATGACATTGGCCTTAGGAGGCATTCTGCTTCCAGATCCTAGCTCCTTCCTGTTAACACTAAATAAACAGCTCTATTATGGTTTGACTTATAAGGACTTAGTGATTTGAGGGATTCAGATTAAGACTCAAACTTACACTTTGTAACTTAAAAAATCAACAGTCTAAACGGTTGTCTATTTTTTATTAGAAAAATAATTCAGTAAAAAAATAACTTTACCAAAGCAGTGTTTTATCTACCTCTTTGTTTTGAATTAAATACAGTCTAAGTTTTCAAACTAATTTAACCTCATTCCAAATTCCTCAAGATAAACTTTAGTTTTCAAACAGAAAATTCATTTTGAACTGTGACATCATTGCATCATGTTATTGGTAATGATTTCCAACCATTTCTAATGTGTCTCTTTTCCTTAAAGGATGTTATAGTCGCCTATTAGTTATTTAAGTTTACTTAACTCTCACTAGTTTAGATGAGAGTGTTTACCTGTAATATATTTAATCGTTTGTTAACACATTCTTATATTTTATTAATGGCTCAATGCAATCAGCAGGGTTTCTTTAAAAAGCTCTTAATCAGTTTGTCTGTATGACTTGCGCTTTGAGATGACTTGTTGGCATTGGCAGTTCTGGACCAAAGTGTGTTTTTATCCTGAACAAATAAATGACACAAAAAAATAAGGCAATATTTCATTGTTAGATTTATTGAATGAGACAAAGAACCTCTTGCAGCTCTGGAGCTATAGTTTGTAAATGTAGCAGAAAAAACAGTGATCTTAAAACCATCATTTTAAAAACTGAATTCAAGTAAATTTGAAAGTCAAAAATTTGACTGGTCAAAGGTAACAGTCAGCTACAGTTTCTGTGACAGCATACATAATAATAGAAAACAATTTGTGTATTATGTCTCTAGTACTGGGGCCATTAGAGGGGCCAGGAACAGTTCAACTGTCTAGGACTGCCTATGTGTGCAGAGAATTGGCAGTTGAATTGAATTATTCCAAATGGAGGTTGCTGCGAATGTTTTCCTTCTGTGTTACTGTAGTAGATTGCTGTTTGACAATGACATGCTTGAATTTCCTATTTCATCCGTTTTCCTAACACATCACAGGACAAAATATGACAGATCAAAAGTTTTTTTGTTGATTATTAAATAAAATAATTGAATTTAAGTACACAACAAGCCAATTACATGAGTTCAATTTGCTACAGTTTCTAATCACAACCAAGAAAACAGCACAGGCTCAAGAAGAGGGATTTCCTGAAGAATAGCCAATCCCAGGTGCTTTACTTTTTCCGGCTGGTATCACCATCAAAGTGACAAAAGTTAACACAAGTGAGCATTAACAGCAGGAGAACTCACAAGTAGAAGAGAGGCTATATACAAATTTATCTCTGGGAACACATCTTCATCTCCTTCATCCTTCATCTCCTACCTTAAGCCTTGCGACTGTGTATGAAGAGAGCAGTGGATCTATAAAGTATTTACTTGAAAAGCATGATCAACAAATATCACTGGTATATAATACACAATTTCTTTTCATTTTACAATTATGTGCCACTTTGTGTTGATTTATGACTAAAATTATTTTACCAGCACATCGTTTCAAGGCACTTTACAGACTCAATTCATTATTTAAACAAACAGATTGGTTGAAAGTTTTCTAAGGAAACCCAGCTCACTGTGTTGAGTCATTGCCTTTGCAGGGTTCACTCCTCGTGGATGAGCCTGTATCAACAGCAGACATTTGCTTGCAGAGTGTTGTTGACTTTGCAGCAATCCCTCACACTGAGCATGTAGCAACAGTGGAGAAGAAAAACCCCTTTTAACAGGAGGAAACTTTGGGCAAAACCAGACTCAGTGTGAGCAGCCTTCTGGTAAATCTGACTCAGGGTTTGAGAAAACAGAGCCAGACACACAAAGACACATCCGATCCATAATAATTATTTTATGTGGAAAAAAGTTATTGGTGAAGTTTGGTTCCATGTTGAAGGTAGTGGCTGTATTTTAACAAAGGTGTAAGAGCTACATATTCTATGACAAACCCTAAAACTGAGACTACAACTACTACTTTATACAGTAAAATATGAGAAACCTTTTTAAACCTTACAAAATTTAGAACTCGACTGATTAGATTAGTGTTTATACTTCATTTCAAATTGTTTACTGCACATGGAACATGTACATCACAAGTCACTTTAGGGAATAATGCCGTGTTTTATTTGCGTCAAAGACTGAAGCTCTAATCTGGGAATGATGAAACACCTGAGTTGAGTGTGTTACTGATTGCAAAACGAGCACGGTTTGCAAACTGTCACAATCATAAACCAGTGCTAGCTCCTGATAAAAATGGATTTTACTCTGTCATACCAAATAAGCTTTTTTTTACACAAATTTCATCAGATACATACCCCAACAATTGCAGATTAAAGTTCATACCTCCAACTTTGTCAGTGTTTTTATATGTGCAGCAATTTCATATCATTTATGGTGAGGGATACTCAGATCTTTCTAATAAGAATTTATGCTCCAGAGATTTATGTTTGTTTATCTGACTGTAACTGATAGCTTCTGAGGGAAAACTGAAGACTAGATTCAAAGACTATCACAAGACACAGTTTGAAATAATTAAACACATACTCTAGTTTAATCTAGTTCAATCCAGTTCATTGATTTCAAAAGGTTCGTAGAGCACAGCGCCGTCTTCATGTTTTCTGTTTCATTCCGCTAGTATGAAACTCACAAAGCCCAGAAAAAAACAGACAGAATTTCTGCAAAATCTTTAGATTTTATTTACTTGGTACACCTGTGTTCATTTTTAGTATCCTAAATTAGCAAATGTCTTTCCTTACATGGTAAGGTTTTAAATCAATCTTACATTTTTTATCGCTGTATTCTGGGAAGCCAAATACATGAATAAATATTTAATTTTGAGGATCTTTATTGTGGTACTTTGTGTGACAGTCATGTTTGGTCGGTAAGACCTGTACAAAAAGGGCAAAACTATTTTGGAGTCTATATTTGTTTATTCTGTGGAATTATTTTGAATGCTCTCCAACATCCTATGCCAGATATAAACTGTACTTACAGCAGAGTAGGATGCCAGGCAAATTAGAACCTAAAGGTGAATTCCTCATATGTTTATAGGAAATTTTTGTTTCTCAGTTTCTCATATTCTCATCAAAGCTGCTGTTGTAAACAAATGCACTACATGTTTGATTATAAAGGCTTATTTTGTATAAAGGAGTAAAAAGTGTTTTCCTTGAGCTCACAAGCATTCACTTTTAATTACTGTTAAAAAAAAAAGCTGGTCAACGCTGGGATTGTTTTGCTTTTTCTCTTTGCTTCAAAATTGTTTTACATCTTCAATCAAGCACTAAAGCACAACTCATAAATGAAAAGGAAAGGAACGTTTCTGTGTCTTTAAGATCACAATGGCTTTACTGTCGCTCCCTGGAGGTCACTGCCCTTCCTTAGGCTCCCTGCCAACTGCCATGTTACTGTCAACCATTTGCTGAAATGCCAGCAAACCCATTAGTCTGGAGCCTTTACACAGTCAGCAAACTGAATAGCGTGAGCAGAACAGCAATGCAGAGGCACAAAGAGTCTGGTCTTATAGAACTACAAACCACTCTTCTTTTTTATTGTGTTGTGTTGTTGGTCATTGCAGCTGTGATATAGCTTGTGTTTGCTATTAAACTATCAGCCAATCTGTTTAAAGTGTGAAAATATCAGCTTTCTCTACAAAAAGATATACCTTAGCTAATATATACATCAGTGTGTACTGTTAAGATCATGTCTGTCATGTATGAAGATTATTTAAATGGAATAAGCATTTCTCTGTGTGACTCTCTGTGCATCTTTGTGTGCAGCGGCATCTGGTGTCTGAAATGAGATAATTACTATTTTTTAAACTGAAAATCATTTGCTGTAATAATAATAACAATAGATTTTTAAAATGTTAAAATATTTAAATGAATGAAATGAGAGGAAACTAATTCTGCTGCTACAGCAAATGTTAGGGTGTCTCTGTTTAACTTTTTAAGAAGGGGCTTTAATAAACTGAACATTTCTAACTTCTACGATGGTGGGTAAGATATAAGAGGAAGGGAGAATTTGTATCATTGAAAATTAAAGTTGGAGGATATGCATCTTTCTACAGAGCTTTTTCTGTCATTTATTATTGATGACAGAAAAAAAGGTCCACTTGTACATTTTGACCTCCCTTTGAATCAGTAATGCTTCTCCAATTTAACTTTGTGACGAGAGAATTAGGTCATTACCAGCTTATAGTCTGTCAATACTACAGCGAATGAAAACTTGGTTCATGTATTTTTCTTCAAATGTTTGATTTACTCATAACATTATTGTTTTTTTAGATATTTCTATTACTTCTGAGACCTTGTGCTTTTCTGAATGAGTATGAATGTCTCACCCCTCCCTCTATCCACCGGTCCCAGCTAAGTGTGTCGCTAAGCCAATAAGATGCAAGAGAAGCTAAACAGAATGTGTTGCTGTCAGGCAGACCTACTAAAGCAAACTGCACACACTCAACCTGACCTTTTCATCTAATAATGGCAAAGTCTATCATCGCTCTAACCTACTGATAGACCTACGTAATTTTGTAATTTCATTTTTATTGAATAGTCTTAAAATTCAAAACTCTACATAATAAATTGTTATCATACAGTAAAAACACATAGTGTAGACCATTTCTAAGGCAATGACCTCCTTACCACAGAATGATGTCACCTATTCAGGCTCTTGTAATCCTTCTCTGTGATACATCCTAACCATCCACAGAGTTTAAGTCACTCAGTCCCTCCAGAGCAAGAAAACCTCTAAAATGTTTTACTTCTAATTATGATGATAATTTAAAAGTGTTCTACTCTTATGATAAAATCTGTGAAGTTTTTAAGTTGAATTTTACAAGTTTTCTCAGTTGGTTGTACATTTTTGCCACTCATATCAAGGCAACATTTCAAGAGTCTAAATATTCTTCTTGCAAAACAATATAAGCCATTCGTTAGTTCACCTGTTGTTTACCTAAGATTTATGATTTGTGGAGAAGCTGCAGCTTTATCCTGAAAAAAGGTTAAGTTCTACTTCTGAATGTTAACCTTCATGATAAACAACCCTCCTCCCTCCTCCCTAGGCAGCCTTGGTGTCTCCTGTTGATGTGCTTCTCGTAGAGCAGATGGCTTTACACATAAATCCTATTAGCAACTTTCTGCTGATGGAGACACCAGACTGAGTTCAGGGTTTTTCATTCTTTCGTTTTCTATGTAAGACGCCTGCTTTCATACTACTTCTTATCTTTTAAAGTATCTTAATTTGAAGGTCCAGTCATGTCTGCAGAGAAGGTAAGAGATTGTTTATGATTTCTTGGAACTTTTTACAGACATATTTTTAGATCTTTTTTTTTCTTGTTTAAGAATGAAGAGTCACATAATCTAAAAAAAAGATAAAGGGATTGGAATAGCCAGTTAATGTAAAAATAGATTTTATCAGGAATACATATTTTATTCAGGCTTAAAAGTCGTTTTGGACATAGTTTCATAGCATTTTTACAATTTTCTGTGATAACCATTTGATTTAATTATGTCAATATGTGAGTTACACCAGTGGAGAAGCCTATTTTACCAGGGGATATTAGTCATTGCTGTTGACAGAAATAAATCACTCTATTACTGGCCCATTTAAATTGGATTTAATCCTGATTAAAAGCATCATTGTCAAATCATATGTAACTATCAGGGTACAAGCAAAGCAGCAGCTTAATTGTAGCGATGTTAATTTATTCTATAAACACTTTATTGAAAGTAATATATATATGAAATATTTGTAAAGTTTAATAGTAGTAATAACTAAAGATAAGAAAAATTAGTAATATTTAAACAAAGCTTAAATACCATGAACATGTCAATGCTGTGTGTATATATAGGTGAATTTTATACCTCAGTTTTTAATGTCCTGTTCATTAAAAGTAAATGAAAATCTTGATAGTGGCATTAGTTCCACGTATAATTTGAATAGACAGGTGGATTTTGCCGTGCGAGTTTGCAGCTACATGATTGCTACAATTCATTGCAACAGCAGTTCTCTCACACTGAAGCCTGTTTCACATCACCTTAAGTTTGAATTTTCTTCAGACACAAATAGTCTCCATGGATGCAGGATCTGGGTCTAATAGGATTAGCTCTCGTGTTTCCGCTGGCTGCAATCAAACTGACCTCGTTCCTTGTAACACTGCGACATGGTGTTCGAGTCATTAAGGTGAAGCTATTGTGTACATATATTTTTCAAACTGAAGAATTTATTTAAAGAAAAGTATAAATTTAATCTTTATGAGTTTTAGAGAAAAGTAAGACGTACAGATTGTTGCACAAAGAATAAAATGTAAGAAAAGGGAGATATTTGAGGCTTTTGCCCTGACAGGAGCTTGTTTTGCTAAACATGAACATGTAACAAGAGTTTGGTTATAAATAAAAGATGCACCAATCCTCAGAACGACAGCCATATTGTTATAAATGCAAGTTTATTCTACAACAAATACGAAACCTTTGAATAAATACATTCAAAATATGTTCAGATAGCGATTTCCAAATACTATTTCCTCTTAAAAAAATCTGTTACAGCAGGTGTGAATTTTAACTAAAAAAGGACATTGTCTCTTAAATCACGAAATAATAGACTTCTAGTGTTTAAAGTGCTGTAAAAATGTGAAGCAACTGGATGAATCTATGTTAGCGTGTACCTAGTGTTTGTCAGGAACCCAGGAAAAACCTTACATCAAATAGTTATAAAACTCTTTTACTTCTTCTCAGAAACCTGAATAATTTTTAATCAATGAATCAGAGTAAAGGATCATCGTGTTCTATGCAAACTGAGTTTTACCCCAAATCACTTTTTGGCTGTTGATACACTGGTCTTCTAATAAAGTTAAACTGTTTTTGATTATTTTCAGACACATATTTTGTTGTGTTGTTGTTTCTTATCCTGTTCTTTTTTGATTATTAGTATTATTGGATTTTTCTAAGTTAGACCTTGAGTCATAAGACATTTTCTTCTTCTTTTTATCTGCAGAATGTATTGCAAGTGATGTATGTCATATTAGTTTTATTGAAGTTTAATAATCCAAACTTAGAAAATGTTGCCCAAACTATGATAGAAATATAATTTTTCTTTTTTTCCCCTTGTATTCTTTTTCCACTGCTTACAATAACCTACATTTGTTATGGTGAGTTTCTGAATCCATTAAGCAAAAATATATTTTTCAGACAGTTTATATATAGATGTCATTTATCAAATAAAATATATTGCCTTCACATATCCACAAGACTAACTGAGCTTTATCAGCAGAAAATGTAAAGAAACCAAAAAAGAAGAAAGAGCAGACTGAAACAAAACTGAATGGAACTGAGACCAAACCAAAGAAAACCAAGACAAAAAAGAATGAAGATGTCCTGGAAGATGATGCCTCTAACACACAAAGTGAGAAGTCTTTTAGTTTTTTCTTGTACCAAAGTAATTTAAAATGGAAAACATAGTTTCTGTAGATTATCTATCAGTAGTTGTAACATTGTATGTCTTCGACAATAACTTAGGTGGGAAAAAAGTAAAGAAAAAGAAACCAGAAAAAGAAAAGGAAGAGCCGGCGAAGGATAAAGAGAAAGAGACCAAGAAGAAAACCAAAAGTGCTCCAAAAAAGAAGAAAGGTGAGTCATTTATCTCAACACGGTTTAGGCTTGTATCATTACCAAATTCTTTATTTCAGAAATATTAAGCTTAAAAGCTAAATGATTGCTTCATTCCAGTATCAGACAGTGAAGATGATGATGATGATGAGGAGGAGGATACTCCAAAAAAGAAAACCAAGAAAAAAACAACAAAGGAGAGCTCCCCGACTGCTAGTGCTGCTAAGGAGAGAAAATCAAAATCTAAAGGTAAGATCTGCTCTGTGTATTCCAGACACTAAATCACTCCAGCATATTAGAAGCATAAAAACAAACAAAGGGGAGCAATGTATCAGAAAACTTTTCATAGTTTGATCATAATAAATTTTAGTATTTCAAAATTAAAGAAAAGAATACTTAACAGCATTCCTGATTTCCTTGATGTTTTTTTTTCTTTATTCTTTTATTTTATTTCCCAGCTCTTCATTGTCATCAGACTGTCACTAGTACGAGCAACGGTAGCCTATTAAACTACCTCCACCCGCCAGCGAAAATCTTTTTTGCTGGCGAGTGGGTCTAGCCTCGATCAATGCCCCAGGCCCTAAATCTGGCGGGCCAATCACAACGCAGAGATGCGTTTTGAATGTCTGGATGCAAAGCAGGCGGGGTTTTGAGGGCGTGACGACAGAGCTGCACGACGCTGGAGAAAACACAAGAGTAGTATGGACTGCGGCAGCAGCAGCTTTCAATGGAGCGCTCCATTGAAAGTAAAAATTCTCTTTTCTGTTGCTTTTGTTCAATAAAAGTACATTTTAAGATAATTCGAGGCGAGAATATGGTCACTTTTCGTCCATTTACCAATTTAATGCGTAATTGAAAAAACTATTTCCGAAGTTGAGAGCACCGCGGCAACCAGCGGAGCTCCGGAGCTAACGGCAGTCAGGGCTATTGCAGCCGGTCTGCAGCGGCCCTCTCACGGCATAATCATGTGTGAGGGGCCGCCGGCTCTGATGGCGATTTTTGACTCAGCTTTGGAATCAATTTTGGAAGGATTAGACTTGGGGTTTTCGTTGAAACGTGAGCAGGAAGAGGCTCTAAGCTCATTCCTTTTTGAGAAGGACATATTCGCTGTTTTACCGACAAGCTGTTTGTTTACACTCCCCCACCAGCTTTCTGTCGCGCTTACTAGGTCACAGTCAGTTGCGCTCATTGGTCAGAACGTTGGCCAATAGGCACAGACAGCAGTTTGAAAAACAATGGGTTGTTCTCATCAACAATCTTTCAATGTATTCATTGGGGCCAGACTAAATAACACATTTCATCTCCCATTTAGTCTGGTTTATCAGGCTAGAGCAATGAAATTCCCTCTCTGCATTTAACCCATCCCCTTGGTGAGCAGTGGGCTGTCTTTCTGGCGTAAAGGGACTCTGAGTTGCAGTCTGTGGGAGTGGGGCTTGATCTTGGAACCTCTCGATTCCAATCGCAATGCCCTGACCACTAGGCCGCCACCCAGCCTATTTTATGCATAGTTAAAGTAACATTTATTAGGACATAAAGTACAGTCTGACATGGTTTTGGCGTAACTTATAAAACCAATTTAAGTTGATTTCTGTTGGTTAAAATACAGAATTGGCTAAAATGTGCTAAATTAATGCTGATGATAATTTACTTCGTAGTGTGCTTTTTTTAACTGCAAAAACATATGTAGTAAAAACCGGTAAACTTAAAAAAGCAACAACAACAACCACTTAAGGACTGCTTAGTGCTCCAGTTATTAGAAAGGTTTCTTCATAGATAGTTTGGTTTTACATAATTAGTTCCAATGAAACTGACCCTGAATGTGAATAAACAGAATGTTCTATAACAATTGGTAAACATAGGTCAGACTACCTGTTTCTTAAATGGCTGAAACAGACATACACCTAAAGCCTGTAATCTCAAATTAACCATGCATGTCTGGAAAAGGAGAGAAAACCCAGAGTCTTCTAGTTTGGAAAACACTCTCTAAGGCGTTAATGGGTTTAATACGACAGTTATGTGACTGGACTGCAGGTAAGAGGATGAGATTATTTTATTGTGTAATAGTCAGTGAGTGGAACTGCTGTGAGAATAAGGTTGTAGATTAAACCCTTGTAATCAGAGGTGGATATTCTGGTTGAAATATGACACCAAATATTACTTAGGCAGTGGGAAACTGACACACACTCCTCCATATCAACCTATCAGCATAGTTTGATTTTACTGTAAGCCTCCTTACCTGCATTTTTATTTGTACGTATCATAAATGTGAGCCATAGTTATAAATAAGTATCTTTCACATGAATTAATAAATGGCATTTGCAGCAGCTTAAATTTTACATCAAAGCCTTCAAAATGGGTTTCTCACTGTCATAATACTTTTCCTCAATTATTTTTAGAGTGATCACAGATTAAGACATAAACTGTCAAGGCGTGAGGCAATAACAGTCTGCTGTAAACATTAAATACCATTGTGACAGTCGTGTATAATGTTACATGATGGATGCATTAGCACTCCTAGAAGACATTGCAAACAGGAGCATCAGGAAGGAATAAAACAGGGAAGATTTGCCTCCAGGTGTGTGTTTTCAAATTAAAGTTATAAAGCTCTCTGCCTGAAGCGACGTTTAGCAACAATCTTTCATACATAAACGCTGTTAATTCTGCACTGTCAAAAGTGCAACAATTTGGAAATGCTGCCATTAAGTCAATTTCAAGCTGATTTGGCAAAGCGGCACCTACTGCCATCCTGCCAAGGTTTGGTTTTAGCAAAAAACAGAAAAAAAAATGAAACGGCAGAAGGCACCATGGGCATGCTTCCCGGCAGGGGAGGTGAGGGGCAACCGGATCAGTTGTCTCGAGCCCAGAGTAAAGAGGGGGCTAAAAATTAAGTTCAATATAATTGTTATTATTATTTTCTTCCAATTGGACCCCCGAGAGTCAATTTCAACACTAAGCCAGGTTACTGTACACATGGTCCTGCCCTGTACAGTGTAAAAGTTACACTGATCTCAGCATTTCAGAGTTAATTTTACTCCACTAATGTTGATTTTTTTACAACTGTTAAACTAAGTTAACAATTATTAGAATAATTCTTAATTTATTCTATAACTAATATCAAATCCAACTACAATAAAATTAACTCTGAAATTCTGACACTGAGATCAGTGTGACTTTTTCACTGTACAGAACAGGACCATATGTAATCTGGCTCAGTGTTGAAATTGACTATTTAGTAGAGGTGAGTATTGGCATGAGTGTTGCAATTCGATACATGTCGCGGTACTTGGGTCACGACACGATATTATCACGATATTGCAGTATCACTATATATTGCCATATATTCCCCAGCTATCAAAATCAAATGATGAGATTAAACAGCAAGTGCTGTATATTTTCATCAGAAAATATTGATTAGGTATTATTATCCATGTTGTTTGGGGTTTTCTTCCACTGTGACTGCCTCAAATACAGATTTGGTGCTGCACACAACGTTAAAGGGCTCCACAGCACTTTCTGCCAGAGTGGTGGTGCAGAGGTAGCCCATTTTCCCATCAATGTTTTATGTAACCATTTTTTTTTTAAATCGATACTAAGAAGTGAAGGATCGATATTATATTGGGCAGCCGAATATCACGATATATCGCCAAAACGATTATTTCCCACACCCCTACTATTTAGGTATTATATTAACACAGCTAATTTTACTGTGTACAGTGATGGGGAAGTAGGCTACCCACACCCCACATTCCCACAAAATGTTTTGGCCATTGATACAGATTCTTTCAATTTCTTTAAGCTGTTTTCTCTACATCCTAAAGTAACCCTAAACAGTTGAGGATTTGAAGCAAAACTGCCACATTTACATATTTTACCTACTTCAATATATTATTCATTTTATCATAAAATAATTATGCTGAATGTTCATTGTAATTATTTTTATTTTTATATATGCATTTTTAATGTGGTCAGAGGCTTCTTGAATACTTCTTGAATAATAAGATAAATCACTAGCAAAGTAATCTTTTTTTTCTCTATTAAATAATGAAACAATTTTGGTAAAACCCCCTTTCAAAAAGCAGAGCAGAAAATCTAAATATTACTCTGATCAGAAGTTTTGTCTCATTTTATATCCTCTGCTCTAGAGTGACCCCCAGAGGTAGAACATGTCCATTTTCAATGGGAGATGTTTGATAAAAGAAAAGAAAACTTTTAATTTCAAATGAACCTTAACAAACCCAAATGTCTATGTGAGTATTACTAATCTAAGGGTGTTTAATGCTAAATATTCCTCAAGTTTGTAATTTTTTTTAAGCTCACACAGGGAGAACACTGAGTTTTAAGTCTTCATTTGTTAACAGGTCTAAGTGTTGGGGCATGTTCTAACAGATTCTTTGTTGTGGAGCAGGTTTTGGCAGCAAGCGTTAACAGCGCTGTAGCTGTAATTGAGTTTTTGAATGTGCATGCTTTCTGGAACACATTTGAATGAGAAACTTTCATATTCAACATATGAGCTTTGCATTCAGAGAGTCGGTAGCTCATGTCTTTGGCATGCAAACACTTGTGAAATTACTTCCGCCGTGTAACAAAAAATAATTTAATCTCCTTTGTGAACAATTTCGGAATAAAAAGAAAAACATTAGACAAATTCCTCTTGAGACATTTGACATCTATATATGGTCAAATACCGGTTAATCCTAAATTCTTTCTGCATTCCTAAAATGTTGGAGTAGGAAAAAAACAGCTTGAGGAAGCAAAAAAAAGCAGATGTCAAACTGAATGCATGCAAAATCAAAACTTGATGCCCAAAATTACTTTCCACAGCTGTTCTAACCCTCAGAATATTTCAATTTGAGTGGTATTATACACAACCAAGATTTAGTACCAGTTGTATTGCACTGAAACTCAACAACATTGTGCTACTTTTCTGTATTGTACAAAAAAAAAGACAAAAAACATTCTGGGGTTTGGTGGTCACCACAGTGGACAGCTGTTTAATAGCCTTTTGCTATTAAATGCAAAGGTTCCTGTGATGGAAGTACTTATCTACCATTAAGTGTCCTTTGCTGCTTCCTTCCATAAAGGCTTATTTAGTGGTTTGTTGTTTTAGCAATAATTGAGCCTCTTCTCAGCCCAAAGTTGTTAAAAGACACATCTGTTTACCACTGGTGGAATATGCTCTAACTCTTTAAATACATACCTTAAGAAGAATAAAGACACACAAAAAAAGCTTCACTCAGGATTTTATAATTCATGCATAATTGATTGTACATTTTGCTCTTTACAAATGACTATTATCGGTGGTATTGTCAAATTTATCTGTGAATCATCCTTTTTTTCATTTATTTCATTCTGTTTTTTAATTCACAGAGGGCAAAGATTCAGATGGAAAAGATAAAAAGTCAAAGTCAAAGGAAAAGGAAAAGGGAAAGAAGAAAGAGCCAGCATCGATGTTTATGATAAATGGGGAAAAAAGTTCTAAGAGCAAAAAGAAAGGTGATTATTCATCATTCATAATTAGAGATTTTTTGACATATATAGTGTTTTTTTTTTTTAAAGGTTTAGTTAACTGAAGGTAAACCTTAGAAACATTATTTGTCTGATTATCTTTTGAAAATTGAATTAAATCATTTGAGAGATCCAGAAGACAACTGTGTAGCCTTAAAAGTCTGCATAATTTTTGGATATATTTTCTAAAACCCTTAAATTGCCATATTAATCAGCTGAAATAGTTATATTCAAATATAAACAGGGTTTTCGTCTGCCAGCGTGGATTTGTTTTGGTGTGAAATGTGCATATCAACAGCAGAATAAAAACTAGAGCTTTTGTGGTGGCTAGATAAACAGCCACCACATGGGTAAAGACCATAGCTTTAGCGGTATGTCCTTTGGTCAGTTGAAACCAGAACAGAAGTGTTGGGTCATATTAAGCATTAAGGGTGTTTTAAGGGGGGATTGGTGTTTCCCATCCTTGCAAGAAATATATTTAAACCTCTGATTTTATTGAAGTCATGTATTTAGACTGCATGTCTTTATTTAAGACATGCAGTTCTCTGATTGTTTTTTAATCAGAAAACTGCAAGAATTTTTTTGTCTTATTTAATGCCAGATAGAGATGAAACTTTGCATGTTGAGGAGGTAAACATCTGGTTTAATTATGTATTATACAAAGCATTTGTTTATACAGTAACAGTAAAGAGCACTACTACTGCTTATAACACATACACAAATGTATGTAATTCAATTATGACTCAAATTTACCAAACAGCAGCCAAGTCAGAGAGTGATGTCAGTGAAGAAGAGACAAAGTCAACTAAATCAAAGAAGAAATCTACCGCTGGTTCAGCATCAATGTTTCAGACTACAGGGGATAAGGACAAAGAGAA
This sequence comes from Cyprinodon tularosa, assembly GCF_016077235.1. NCBI lineage: Eukaryota > Metazoa > Chordata > Actinopteri > Cyprinodontiformes > Cyprinodontidae > Cyprinodon > Cyprinodon tularosa. The sequence goes on from NW_024038232.1 coordinate 318,279, forward strand.
AAAGACAAAGAAAAAAGGCAAGTTACCCTCATATTCCTTCCACTGTTAGTGTTTGTTTGAATAGAACATGATAGATGTTTCTGCTCTTATAGGAAAGGTAGAAGAGAGTGAAGAATCTGACTCAGAGAAAGAAGAAAAGACTAAGAAGAAGAAGGGTAAAGGGAAGAAGAAAAAGGTAGCTTAAAAAAAGTGTACAACAAAACAAAAGATAAGACACCATGTAAAAGATTTATAATAATCAATGCTTTTAAACTCACAAATTCCTGGTCTCATTATCAGGAGAGATCTCCCTCACCTGAGATTGAGTTTGATGACTTGGAGACATTTGTGATGGATCCAGCTCCACAGGGCGTGACTGTTAAATGCAGAGTGACGCGGGACCAGAGAGGCATGGATAAGAGCCTCTACCCTCTGTATTATCTTCATCTGGACAATGAGAAAAAGGTGAGGAAAAAGTCATATATATTTTGGAATATGTGAAAAATGTCAAATAAAAAATTCCTTGATTGGTTGAAATGATTTTTCCATGGATAAATAAACGTGCCTTAAAGCAGGCAAAGGATTATCATTTAGTTTTCATCATTATTTGTGTTTAAGAAACAAGCTTTGAAATGAAAAATGCAAATATTTGAAGATTTTTTTTACAGTTGGGGTAGATGAAAAAAAAATAAAGTAAAAGTCAAATGAAAAGTTTAAAAATTCAGAGATGTTAATTACCATAAGCCACATCGACGGAAGTAGACTGATAGAAAATCACATCCTTGAAAGAACGAATGTCCACAAATATGAGTAAAACTGAAGAAGATAAATACCAGCCCCACTGGCAATGGTTGTTCAACCAAATAACCTTCACTCGCCTACTGCTTCCCCTGTTGAGGTACCTTTTTTATCTGATTTAGTGTCATAAAGGAAAAAAGCAGAGTACATCATGAAAATTCATTGTGATGCCAACAGAGAAATGCAAAACACATTTTATAATGAACATACTCTGTTTTCCAATGTTATGGGGAGACATGAATACCTGGGGATGCTGGAGAAAAAGACCAAGTCCAAATGGAGAGGACAGGTTTTAAACCACCAACTAATGCCTTATTTCAAAAATAAGATTGGTAATGTTGCATTTGAAGATAAAGCTGTCATTCATCTAATATTTAAGTAAAATGTATCTATATTAACCTTTTAAAGGTATATTTTAGGGATATTGTGAACCTTTGCTAAATCAAATAATTACAATGGCCTTAAAGGGACACAGCTCCATATGATGAAAACAAAAATGTAGTTGAACTCATCATTGAACCTTATGGAATGAGAAATTTCTCTACACTTTTTCATAGACTGTTTTCTTCTTGAAAAAGCTCCTGAGGAAACTACATAAATTGCATATAAGCTGCTATTCTCTCATTGGAGGCTATTATTGTCAAGTTATGCCTTTAATTTTTGCAGCTTCCCCACTTGAAAAGGATGGAAATGTTTATTCAGTTCTAAACAGCAGGATTCCACTCAAAGACCAAAAAGATTCCTTCTTTATTTGCAAATATTTTTGGGAAGACAGGTGATCATAATGTTCCCAATTCGGGTAAAAACATTAAAGCAAACAAACAAAAATAAATTATGAAATTACGTAAGGAATATCTCATTGTTAAATAATATTTACACAAGAAAAAAACAACTGACACCCAACTCAACTCAAAATCCCCAAATTATAGTGTATATAAGTTTCTCTACCACCAGGCAAACTTTAAAGTACATCATCAAAAAGGTTTTATCATGATCTCTTCATAAAATTATTTGTTTTTTTAAAGTTCTATAAGACGTTTAAATCACTTACAATTGCATAAGAGAAGGACCCATCATATTTCATAATAAATCAATTAATCTATACATTCTTTTAGCTCATCAGAGGACTTATAATAAATATTTTAAAGAACTTATAAACCAAACAACAAATGAATGAAACAGAAGCAGCATTATCTTGCCTCCGGCTAAACTGTGGCTATCTGCATACATTCTGGGAGCAAGGTGCCGATTCTCCATAGAGTAAATCACCTGTTTTACTGGCTGCTACTCTGCAATCTTAGTATACATATTTAGAGCTTTTGTAATGAAGAGCAGGATTAGAACATAAATGTCAACAATACGAAACATTTTGTAACATGTACTTTCTTTTTTTTTTTTTTTGATCTAATGTTACTTGTTGTTATTATCCTTTTAGACATTCCTATTGGCAGGAAGAAAAAGAAAGAAAAGTGCAACTTCAAATTACCTCATCTCTATTGATGCCACTGACTTGTCAAGAGGTGGTGAGAATTTTGTTGGAAAGCTGAGGTATGTCAGAAAAACATTTCTTTAGAAAATTTATTTCTAGTCTTTATAAATTGTAGTCTTTATAAATATATATGTAACTATGTATATATATATAAACTTATATATTTCTATATAAAATTAGGTGTATATATATATATATATATATATATATATATATATATATATATATATATATATATATATATATATATATATATATATATATATATATATATATATATATATATATATATATATATATATATATATATACATATACATATACATATATATATATATAAACGTATATGTTAATATTTTTAATGTATGTGTTTGTATTTCAAAAATGTATATGTGTACATATTTTTATTTTTCATTTTTTTAACCCAGGTCCAATTTAATGGGGACTAAATTCACAGTATTTGACAATGCTCTAAATCCAGAAAGAGCTCTACCAGATATGTCTAATGCTCGGCAAGAGTTAGCTGGCATCATCTATGTAAGTTCGTCTAGGGTTTACTGCATCATCATCACCCTTCTAGGAATGTTTTCAGATATGATTACTGAATAGAGTAAAATGTAATACCTTGAAACTGCTTGTTTCTGGCCTCAGGAAACAAATGTCTTAGGCATGAAAGGACCAAGGCGGATGACGGTCATCATTCCAGGCATGAGCAAGGACAATGAGAGAGTACCGCTCAGGCCCAGAAACGTAAGCTGTAAAAAAAATGTAGAACAAGTATAAACAGTAACAAGCAATAATTATTTCAACAAAATGACCCCCCCCCCCCCCCCCCACCACCACCACCTTGCAAAAAATAGCTGCAAATATAAAAATTTTTAAATTGCTTTTAGTGTTATGACTTATTTTTTAGTACAGCTCAATTTCTGACATAAGCACAGTATAGTTAACCACTACCTAAATAAAAGCTTTCCAAAACATTACTACTGTATTTAAATGGATCATCACAGAGCGTAAGAGTTAAATATACAGCCTTAATTTCACTGAAATCTTTAGGGCTACATTTATCATTTATTTGAGTTTTAATCTATTCATATATTTTCAGTTATTCAATTAGTTGAAAATATCTTAATGTTATCTAAGATAGCAGAATTTTAACAGAATTTTAGGAATTCCACATTTATAAATAAGAAACAGTTACCATATAGAATAAAAAATTTTATTGAACATTTCAAATGAACTGCAAATGGCAAAAGTGAAATAATTACATACTTACATAGGTATGTTTGTGTGTAAAACAATCAATCTTTAATGGAGATTTTTTTTATATATTTGTTTATAAATCCTTATCATTTCTATCTGTAATTTTTCTGAATTACTGCTGATCACATTCTTTCAGAAATTAGCATCTTATGAAGTATGTGCTGAACACTGATTGTGTTCCTTCATTCTAGGCGACGATTTGATTCCATTAACAAATAAGTTGACAAATATTTTGATAACCAACTATTCACAATTAAGCCAATGAATTGTTTTAAAAAAAAAGAACTATAAAACAATGACTAAAATATGTTAATAGAAATGTGGGTAAAGTTATCTGCAGAATTTATAATAAAAATGGAAAAACTAGCCAATGCTATCAGAGCATCACAATGCAACTGCCTTCTCATCTAAATGTCTTTTATTTTCAAACATGTTATGCATCGTGTGATTGTAAAACTGAAAAGGAGCTGACTCTTGAAAGTAAACTGAAATTAAAGATATTCAAGCAAACTTATTTTTTTATCCATTAGTGCAGTGTTTCAATAAAAGTATCATCCAGCACATTTCGATTATAGCTCACTTGTTCCTCAGTCTTTATATTTAAGGAATATAACCTTTTTTTTTTCACCACAACAGCCAATAAATTGTATTTCTTAACTTTAGATTGAAAGCATTTTTAGCTGCTTTTGATTAAGAAAACCCACACAAATACAGAACCACGAAATTAAAAACTAAATATATAAAAATGCATAAACATTCTTTCTTACACAAGCTGGTTGCCAACAGAAGATCCAGATGTTTAGCAGCTTTATTCATGTTCTTGTTTATTATGGGAAGAGGACAAGGCCAGTGGGTAAAATCTTATTGCTCCTTGTTGATGCTCACTGACTTATGTTTTGCCAATTGACCACAGGAATGTGACAGCTTGTTGGTAAGGTACCAGAATAGAAGGATGGAAAATCTGATTGAGCTTCACAACAAGACGCCCGTGTGGAACGAAGAAACTGCCTCTCATGTGCTGAATTTTAACGGCCGAGTCACACAGGCCTCTGTCAAGAACTTCCAGATAGTTCACAACAAGGACTGTGAGTACTTCTCTTCCATCCATCTTTGTTCCACAAACACAAAGATTGCACAAAGAATCCACATGCACAAACACAAAGAATCCACATGCAATTTGTTTGGAATTGCATGTGGATTTGTGGCATAATGAAATAAAAAGTGGTTTACAGAAAAAACAAATACAAGCACAAGGATGAAACAAAATAGATCAGCTAAGTATATATCAAACCGCTTTTGTTGGCAAACCAACATTTCAAAATATGTTATATTCAATTCTAAAGCCCTGTTTAGCAACATCAGCGTTGATAAAATCATCTAAATACCAAAAATGGAAATTGCTTTAGCTTCTATGCCCATTTATGGCAAGTTTGTATGGAAAGTTTGCATAATATCTAGATGTTTCTGCCAATGTATGTCCTTCAGTCAAATGACCAGGTACTACATCATTTATTTAATATAATCATTTAAATAGAGGGATTTGCATTAACACAGGGTACATCTGTCTGAAGTAAAATAATCCAATGGTTTATACATTTAAGAGGCTGCATGATATCTGTATTTGGTTTTGTTTTTAAACCAGCAATCAACTGCTAACATGTTTTTGTTTTTTCTAGTGGACTACATCGTCATGCAGTTTGGAAGAATAGCCGATGATATTTTCACACTGGACTATAACTACCCGTTGTGTGCCGTGCAGGCCTTTGCTATCGCACTCTCCAGCTTCGATGGCAAAATTGCTTGTGAATAATCTAAAGATCATCAGCTTTATGCTCCCGCTAAAACCCAAAAGCAACATGTTTATGCCGACCTGTGACTCTGGACTCGCCTCAACGGAGCAAAATTGGGGCTGGTAACTAATGGCAGATACCTGCTGCTGCATTGCCACCATTTTACCATGGAGGTTTCCTCCTGGAGGTGTCAGGAGCAAAATGAACCTTCGTGGCATAATCTAAACATAGAAGGCTCGGTGAAGGACAGTATTGTTTTCTGTTTTGGTAATTCAGTGCAAATTTCACAATCAGTTAAGACAACATAATCTCAGGAATGACTTTAATGAGTCTAATGAATTTTAGAACGGACTATAAGCCCTCTTAAACGTAGACATTGTTATATTATTTAAAGATGCTTGACTTTGTGTGTTTTGTTCTTTTCATGTCATGCTGTGTTGTATCTTGTTCATTTGTAGAGTTTATTGTGTCAATGTGACACAGATAAACAAGAAACTACATTTTATAATGTCTGAGGAGGTTTTCTTTGAAACAAATATGGTTGTAATAAGAGGTGTCAGGTGAGATAGCATTGGTAAAGGTGTTATAGATATCTATTCATGTGTGATTATTCTGTCTCCTTCTATGTTCACTGACACAGCCTGGTCTAATTTACTATGTTGTTGTTTTTTGTTTTTTTTTTGACTTTTTTTTCTGCCAGAATTTGTAAAAAATCTTGTATTCTTCTTTCACTTTGCCTTTGTTTTATGTGCTCAATGTAAAGAGGCGTGTGAATTAAACCTCCTTGATAACAGACAAACATGGTCCAACCAGTCAAATTCTATACTGAAAACTCAAAGTGGTCTGCGAGAACAGATATAAAAATATGTTTTATGATTGTATCATCTACTGCGAGGAGGCAGCTGGCAGATAATAAAACAGATTCCAGTTGCAAGTTTCTTAGAGACACCCACGCTTTTCTTCTCTTGCGGTCTGACATGTCGAGAGCCTCACTCAGGGTGAAAAACCTGTTTGATTGGAGGGCCTGGAGCAGAAGTGAGAGGTGTGTATTCTGCCTGAACCTGCTCAGGCTGTTGTCCAAACTCGCAGAATTAAACCAAGCCTGAAGCTAACTGCTCCTCCTGAACAGATGCTGTACAGTGAGTTCCCCAACACCCCCAACCCCAACCCCTCTATTGTCTGCTTTTCATAGAGGAATTTCAGCTAAATAACTGCAAGCATTAATGTAAACAATTGTATCAACCTAATTTATTTTGTTCTACTTTACATATTTCTTATGAATAAATAATGTGTTTAAGAACAAACATTCATATGTAATGTTGCAGCCATATTGGTGACCAACAGAAGGAGCTTTTGCTAGAAGGAAATGGTTCCTACTAGAGGATATTCAGTTTAAAGTTGAAAGCTCATAAAATGACACATTGGATGAAAAGAGTAAGGGCATAACCATCACACTTTGTTGGATATCTAAAAGAATTTACGCTGTAGTTGAAGCGGGACTTGTTTTAAAATCTTTACTAATAAAAAGTTTTACAGCACACGTAAAAGTCTTACAGTGGAAAATGTACTATTTTATGAAAAGCTGTATAATATATAGTAAGTTTGTAAAATCAGAGAGGTTTCTATATATCTATAGATTTAATGGAGAAAAATACAGAAAAAAAAAATGAAATTGAAAGTGTTTATTAAGCAATTAAAATATTCTACCTCAAGTTAGATTACAGCATTTAAACAATAATAAGTTTGCTGATTTTTTTTTATTTTCATATATTTTACAAAACAAAACATTCTGCTGTAATATTTATTTTGGAGCTCAATACATCACATTTTTGTCCCTTAAAGAGCACAAATACAAGTGTTTTGATTTGCACCGATACCGATACCAGTATCGGACGGGGCCCGATACTGCCCTAAAATGTTGGTATCGGTATCGGCGAGTACCAGCAAATAGGGCACCGATACCATTTTGAGAGCCATAAGTTTATTCAACTATTGTCACCCACTCCTGGTAGGCGTTAAAAAGTTCTACTTGATTCACTTTGTATTAGATTTTTTCCTGCTTCACAAAGGTAGGCAGCAGCTTGACAAAGCCATGATGGTAATTATTTTACATCATTATGGTATTGGTATCGGTCGATACTGCACAGCCAGGTATCGGTATCGGGGCCAAAAATGGCATCGGAGCAACACTAACAAATACATCACTGAACTATAAAACACCATCTAAATCTCTAGTAAATCAGCTTATTTTGACACTGACTAATGGACTAAAGGATCATATTTATCAAACTAAAACAGTCTGTTTTTCTTTTAATTTGGCTCTGACGCGTTCAAGTAATAATTTTCATATAGAATATAATTAAAATAAATCTAGCTGATTCTATTTTATCTATTAGACTAATTCATATATATCTTTTTAAAAGGCATCTTGTATATATATCGTAAGAAAAGGGCAATTTTTACAGTCATTTAGAACAGATACCTTGGATAAAATTATTGCAATTTTTTTAAAAGAAAACTATGGTTTGATCCATGTAAATAACTAAGATTTTTTTTCAGTTTAATAGCCAGATTAAAACACATTAAGTTTTGGCACCCTTGTATAGATGAAAGATGGAGATTTTGTTTTATCTACTTGTAAGGGACTACTTAACACCATTTTATTTGCTCACAATAATTTACTATTAGAAATGGATGACTCCTTTATCCCAGCATGAAAAAAGCTATCCTACCAAGCCACAGAGCTACATCAACCCTCTATCACCTAAAACACATCTACAGGATTAAAGTACTAATGTCTCAGCAGGACCCTAAAAACTAGCTTACATCTTTATTAGAATGGTAACTGTGTCTTTACATGTCTGCCTAAAAAGATGATCAAACAGAAGCAGCTGATCCTGAAAGCTGCTGCCTGTGTCCTCACCACAACAAAGAAATTGGAGCACATCACCCCAATACTAAAGTCTCTACACTGTCTTCTAGTATCTCTGAGAATATATTTAAAAATACTCCTGTTAGTCTATAATATATTCCTAAATGTCTTAGCCCCTAAGACATATCAACATGACTCACTGTCAGTGTATCAACCGGCCAGACCTTTGAGATCTTCTTGCTCAAATCGACTCTGCATACCCAGAAGAAGAACCAAAAACTGAGAAGCAGCTTTTATTTCTTATGTTCCACTAATCTGGCATATATTGTAAAAGTCATCAAATCTCAAGCTTCTTTAAAGTGGCTTTTGAATATCCTATCTAAACATTTTAAGTAACTTTCAGTCAACATTTTATTTTCATATTATTGGTAATTTTTGCCACAGTAATGTACCTTATTTTTTCATGTACAGCACTTTTAATCCCTTGCTACTCAAATGTGCTATATAAATAAACTTAGGAGAAAAATCAGGTAACTCCTATGCTTAAAAGTAACCTATTTCAACACATAACACATCCAAATGAGTCAAACCCCCACTTTGACTCAGATGGCTCCCATGATTCATATGGTGAGATGTTTGCCTGATTTCTATATCCTGTCCCATTTTTTGTCAATCATCTGCTGGCTGAACAGTTTTTTCCTCTTATATTGGTGAGTATTTGGATGCATTAGGGCATACAGATTAGACCGCATGGAGGAATAACCATATCCTGGTTGTTTGTCGGGAACCAAAACCAAAAATGGAAAAGCAGCTCTCCGTTCGTAATTCAGTTCAATTTTTTTATATTTAGTGCCGATACACAACACATGTAGTCTTAAGGCACTTTAGAGAGACAATTCAACCAGATCATACAGGCTGATTGGTTAACTGTTGTCTATATAAGGAGACCCAGCTGATTTTATCCAGTCACTGACTTCTGTAGGATTGCTAGTGTGGAGTAAAAAATTAGCACTGAGAGTTGATATGCAAGGAAGAAAACGTTTTATTTTACTCTGCAGAGGAGAATGGCACAAACCAGCTGAATACAGCTGAGTGCGATTCTGAAGCATTCAGAAACACCCCCCTACATTTAAAAAGAATCCACAGCATACACACACATGAACATTGAATCTTCCCAAGAGAAAAATTTAGTTCATCAAAAGACATAAATTTGTTCAAATAAACATTTCAGACAACTGTATTCCGTTCAAACCAGAAACAGGACGGGAGAACGATAAGAGCATACGTTTTTAACCATAGCATGAAGGAGGCTTTATGAACTCATTATTTCTAATGACCTTCCCCTCACCCTTATCTAGAGTAAGGAGGGGAGGCACCTGCTTTCTGTCCCCCTAAACAGTACAGCATAGTGAATTGTACAGGATCTCTCTATCATTACTTTTGTTCAAACATTTTATCACACAAAATAGGCCAAGGAAAAACCTTGATTCCACATTAGTTGCCATCTCTGAACTTGGATGCCAATATGCTCGACTAAATTTGAAAAAAAAAACTCCTAAAAAAAAACTCTTAAAGTGCTGAAACCCTGAGGTGACTTGAATTAAGGTGAAAGACTTATGTGTTTATAGTGGACCATGACTGGGCTATCTAAACAATATTATTACTGTTTGTAGTCCAACTTCCTTTCATTTCATTATCAATCATTCTTTTAATCATCTTATCTTTTCATTTTTTATCATTTTCATTATCTTTACTCATGTTTAGCAATCATTTAATTACCTTTATGCAACTTAAATGTACATTTTTCTGTTTATTTTGTCATGCACAGCAATTTGAATTGTCTAGTACTACAGTAAAATCTGCCACAAGCTGAGTCACACTTTGTAATGTTAGTTAACGTTTTTGCCTTAACATTTCAAATATGTTAACAAACAAAAGTGAAAAACTGGGCTATCTAAAAAATCTAATTATGCAAAAGCATAGTAGTTGACAGAGCACATGGTAGGAAAGAAAGCAACTTAAAATATGAATTAATAATTTGTATGTTAAAGTGTTGCTTACTGAAACAGATCACATAAGGTAATCTCTGTTTACTGTTAAACAGCTTAATGATTCCCAATGAAAAATACAGAGCCTAGAGGGACAAAACTGAGCTATTTGGCAGGTATACATACTGTTACATCTGGTGTGTAACTAACATGCATTTCAGAAAACAAGGAATGCAGAGAACATGGTGACTTTCTTCTGGTCCTATTCTCCTGCTTCCTGAATTTTGCTCTGACACTCACATGAACATGAACCCAGCCATCAGTTTATGGGGTTTTGCTCAAGTGTACTCAAGCTGTGCAGCAAGACATAAATTCTTAAGCACACTAGGAGTCCACTTTTGAATGGATAGAAAAAGAAAAATAGGTTTGGCTGTGGTCCAATCAAAGCCTAATTTAAATCCAATTAAGATGCTTCACAGGACCTCAAACATGCACATGCACAATGACTCTCCAGTGTGGCTGAATTAGAAGAAGAGTGGACTAAAATTCAGTGGACATCAAAAACACTTAATGGCAGCTGTGATACAAGCAGTAAAGAGATTTGAGGGCTGGAGGGTACTTTCTTACATACCTTAGGGCCAGGTATTAATAAATGAGCAACTTAAGTAAAAGTTGCTTTTTGTTTTAGCTATTTACATAGAGATTATTTCCTTTTGACCTTTAAAGGAATAGTACACCCAAAACATGATTAGCCTTCATTTTCTACTCACCCCCATGCTGAACAACACTCTGGAGTACTTTTTTGATATCTCAAATGCATCTGGAGATCTGGGAGGCTTCTTGCTGTCTGCTGACATTCAAATAATGGAGGTCTATGGTGCCCGAGACAGAAAGGTCCATAAAAGTCCACAAAAAACGTGTCAATATTCCTCCATACTGCTCGTCCAATGTATTCCAAGTATCCTGAGTGGGTAGCATCCAGAATTTACTCGAAACGAAGTCATTTAGAATGTTTTTAGAGCATAAACAGTAGTGTATAGGATTTCCTGAAAGCGCGCACATGCGCGTTCACGACGCTACGGAAGCCAGAAGACCAAACCAGCGCATTCAGCTCAGCAAAGAACTCATGCTCTTCCTCAACACTGAAGTCCTCAGACATTTTTCTTTCGTTGTTTCTTTCTTTGCACAGGTAAACAGCACATTTCTTCTTCTACGCTTGCATTATTGGCAGAGCAGACGCTGAATGCGCACTTTCATCTTGTTTGGTCTGCCGGCTTCCGTAGCGTCGTGAACGCGCATTTGCTTTTATGGACCTTTCTGTCTCGGGCGCTGGGCACCTCCATTATTTGAATGTCAGCAGACAACAAGAAGCCTCCCAGATCTCCAGATGCATTTGAGATATCAAAAAAGTACTCCAGAGTGTTGTTCAGCATGGGGGTGAGTAGAAAATGAAGGCTAATCATGTTTTGGGTGTACTATTCCTTTAAGATATAGTAAAACAACAGAGCCAATACACTGTGTGCAGAATTATTAGGCAAATTAGTATTTTGACCATATCGTCGTTTTCATACATGTTGTCCTACTTCAAGCTGTATAGGCTTGAAAGCCAACTACCAATTAAGTAAATCAGGTGGTGTGCATCTCTGTAATGAGAAGGGGTGTGGCCTAATGACACCAACACCCTAAATAAGGTGTGCTTAAATATTAGGCACCTTGCTTTCCTTTGGCACACTGCAAAAACGATCTAGAAATAAGTAAAAATTTCTTAAATTAAGTGTATTCACCCTTAATTTGAGTTGGTAAATGAGATAGTTTGCCAATGGAATGAGTAATTTTACTCCTAAAATAAGATAATTAGATAATATGCACTTGAAATAAGACAATGAAATTGTGTTTTCTTATATTAAGTGTAAATTGTCTTGTTCCATTGGCAAAATGTTTGTTTTACCTCCTCAATTCAAGAACAAATGCACTTATTTTAAGAAAAAATGACTTATCTAGATTTAGATTTTTTGCAGTGCATAATGGGTCAGAAAAGAGATTTGACAGACTCTGGAAATAAAAAAATGGTCAGCTGTCTTTCAAAACGATGCAGCAGTTTGGAAATTGCCAAGCTTTTGAAGAGGGTTCATCACACATTCAAGCAGTTGATGGCAAATAGCCAACAGGGGCGTAAGAAGCGTGTTGAAAAAAGAAGACTCAAACTAACTTGCCATGAATTGAGAAGGATCAAGCGTGAAGCTGCCAGGAAGCCATTAGCCACCAGTTGTACCATATTTCAGAGCTGCAACATATCTGGAGTGCTGAGAAGCACAAGGTGCTCAATACTCAGGGACCTGGCCAAGGTAAGGAAAGCCGAAAAAAGGCCACCTTTGAACAAGACACACAAGACAAAACATCAAGTTTGAGCCAAGAAATATCTGAAGACTGATTTCTCCAAGGTGTTTTGGTCTGATGAAATGAAAGTGAGTCTTGATGGGCCAGATGGATGGGCACTAGGCTGGAAAAGTAAAGGGCAGCAAGTTCCTTATCGACTCAGGCGCCAGCAAGGTGGTGGTGGGGTACTGGTATGGGCTGGTATCCACAAAAATGAGCTTGTGGGACCTTTTTGGGTTAATGATGGAGTCAAGATCAACTCCAAGACCTACTGCCAGTCTCTTGAAGACACCTTGTTCAAACAGTGGTACAAGAAGAAGTCGCCATCATCCAAGAAAAACATGATATTCATGCAGGACAATGCTCCGTCACACGCATCAAAATACACCACAGCATGGCTGGCCAGAAAAAGTCTATAAGGAGAAATAATAATGACATGGCCCCCTTGTTCACCTGATCTGAACCCCATGGAGAACCTGTGGTCCTTCACGAAATGTGAGATTTATAGGGAGGGAAAACAGTCCACCTCTCTGAACAGTGCAGTAGCTGTATTGGCTGCTGCATGCAATGTGGATAGCAAACAGATCAAAACACTGACAGAATCTATGCATGGAAGGCTTTTGAGCATCAGGGTAAAGAAAGGTGGATATATTGGTCACTAATTTGTTTGTTTGTTTTCAAATGTCGAAAATGTTTATTTCTGAATTTTTAGTTGTTATATTGGTTTACCTGGTGAAAACAAACAAGCGAGCTGGGTATATATTTGTTTTTATTACATTGCCTAATAATTCTGCACAGTAATATTTACCTGCACACAGACATCCTCATAAAATGACCAAATCTTAAAAAAAACACATGAACTTCCAAAAATATGAAACTTTGATATTAATGAGTTTTGGGGCTGATTGAGAACACAATTGTAGGCCGATAATAAAAATAATCCTCAACAATACAACTTTTCTAATATTGCTGCACAAAGTGTATACAGACTAACAGGAGCCAATTTAAAAATTAAACAGAGTAACAGTTGTTTTGTTTTTACGACGGAGTATTAGGGCCACACATGAAGAGAAAAAATATTTTTGCCATGACGAGATTAAACTCGACATGTCGACTTTAAAGTCGACATGTCGACATTAAACTCAACATTTCGAGAATAAAGTTGAAATGTCATGTTGAGTTTAATCTCGACGTGTCGACAATAAAGTTGAAATTAGTTCAAGAGAGCCAACCGCTGCACAGGTTACATGCACAGAATCCAGAATCAGACATGCCTTGTGTAGATGATTTGGTCAAATTGTACTTTCTGTGATGATTATACAGTTATACAGTTGCAGCACGTCAAAGACTACCTTCACTCTTAAAACGCAGACTGCAGCTGTGGAGCGCGGTTGCTCTTTTCTCCAAACGCAGACTGCAGCTGTGGAGCGCGGTTGCTCTTTTCTCCAAACTTTGAAATGTCGAGATTAAAGTCGCCACGGTATATCAACTTTATTCTCGAAATGGCGAGTTTAAAGTCGACAGGGCGACTTTAAAGTCGACATGTCGAGTTTAATCTCGTCATGGCAAAAATATTTTTTCTCTTCATGTGTGGCCCTAATACTCCGTCGTATGTTTTTGTCCCGCATCAATAAGTAATTGCTGGTAAACTTGTGGTCCCCCAACACCCTTTTATTTTAAAAGTTATAAGATGAGTGTCACATTTTCAACTTGGTGAAGCCATTTAAAATAAATTTTTTAGATCACCAAATCTTTAAAGTTAAAGTTTAGTCAATGATTTAATTTACACTAAAACCTGAGCTCTTTGTTTTGCTCCACATATCGGCCGGGTCCCTTTTCCCTATATGTCATGTTTTATTCTTTATCGTTTTCTATTATAGACTCATTGAGGTTTGATGCATGTTCTCTTGAGGAAGTTTTATATATATTTTTTTCTTAACAGAAACAGGACTGTTTGTGCTCTGTCAGACAGGTTTGAGGAGAGGAAGCCCTCAGTGATTTGTGGGCGCGGCCTGCAGCACAGTCTCGGCCCCATGAGCCTGTTGATTGACGCGCACCAATGGCTCCTCCTTGAAAACTCTTTCTTTCCCCTCCCCCTTCGTTTTCCAGTGTAGTGCGTTGATTTCATACCAAAGTCATACTTAACATTCCACTTATACTGTCAAACCTCTGACAAATATTACGGAAAACAACAAGGCGCCAAATTATAACAAAGTTACTAAAAAGCGCAAGTGGCTTCACTGGGAAGAATAGGGAGAGTGCGTAATAAAAAAAAAAAAAGGTAAGTTGTTTTAAAAAGTTCCCTGTTTCTGTTGTCAGCTTTTAGAGGGGAGATTTTTCATGCCGCTTGACTCGGTGAAGTTTTCAGATCATTGTCATTTTTCACATTTTTCCGCGGAGCTGGGAGGGAAGGGAAATATGTGGAGATTGATACACGATTGTGTTTGACTTTCCCAGAGAGCAGGGGCATCTTTGACAGCCTGTTTCAGTCCTATTTACACCAGATGTCCGCTTATTGGCACAATTTATATTGGAGGAAAAAAAAGTTTCTCTCTTTGACGCAGGGGAACCGTGTAAATATGTTTTCTGTTTTCTGTTGCGCGCAGTTCCAAGCTGAATCCAACACTTCCAGACGCGAGGATCTCAGCAGTTATTCCAAGGAGACGCAGACACCATTTGGAGGAATAACTTGGGACTGGTTTGGACCTCTGCATCCAGAAGGTAAATCAAAGGTCCTCATCGGACTCAGAGCAGGATTTCCACGGAAAATTAAAAAAAACAACAAAAAAGTTCTAAATGGATTTTTAATCTCAAGGCATTTAGATTATTAAACATTTGAAAATAAATATAGACCCTATATCTATCTACAAGTTTTACCCAAAAGCTCTTACTCTCTCCTTAGAGTTCCTCCGGTTCTGTTCAGATTGCAAAAAATGATAGGAAACACAAACACAGTGTTTCCTTTTCAACATGTTTACTATAAGATTATCCTAAACACAATGTTTTATTATTTAATCTCTTTTTTCATTTTAAAGCATATCTTAATATTTTGCATCCTGTTTATATCAATAAATGCAGAGTTACAATGTAAGTAGCAGATTATTTAATAAAACACAATGATCAGGATTAAAGCTTGGTTCATTTATGAAATGTAGAACTTCGTTTTTCCTATATGCTTATATGCCATTTCTGATGTCATATTATTAAGTAAACCCTCCTTTTTTAAATCTTCAAGTTTTATCTGAAGTTATATCATTGCTTTTCTAATAAGACACTCAGTTTTTCTGAATTTTCTTGCATGAACTTTTAAACCATGTCATCTGCAAAGTCCTACTAAGTACATAATTCATATGTAGGGATATGAGATGCATGGATATGCAACTGGCTAATAGTATAATTAGATCCAACCTCAGGCAACACCTGTCCTCTCAGTAAGTTCTTACTCTCGGTTCAGGTTACATTAGTGCAGCAACCAATTTGGACAGAGTTTTATCTTTTGAACCTCATAGAAACTGTACAAGACAGCATTCCTCCTTTGTGCAGTCATAAGAGCTCCACAGTTGAATCACTGACAGCCAACAGGTTTAACTCGGAAGCAGAATGCAGTCCGTCAAGTTGGTAACTCTAAGGAGAAGATCCTTTCAACCCTCCGAGTGACGTATGCTTTAAATACTCCATCAATAAGTTTTTTTTTTCTTACTATTTCAATTATTACATTGGTGGTATATGAATGTTAAACTAATTTTTTCTTTTGAGTTGCAATTGATCTTCATAAAAGTCATTTTGTTAAAGAAATATCACTTACCACCTCTATGTTTTAATGTAAATGTGATGTGAAGTTACAGCCTGTATTTTCCAGGGGGAAATGTGTGAAAACAATTGCTTCGCTATACATGAGACCTACTTAGGATGCTCAATAATGGATTTGCTTCTGATGAGTAAAATCTGGAAGCTATTAAGTATTTTGCTGCTCCGACAGATTCTCTGTTTGTTTTTAGGCAGCATGAATATGTTGGGCCTCTGCATATACAATGTGGTCCTTTCTCTTCCTGCATGCAGTCTAAAGTTTCTCAGCCTTTGCAGATTTGATGTATTTGCTCTGTTGCTTTGTGGGAGTTAAATGCAAAGGAGAAAGTTTTACAGCTCTGCGGTTGCAGAGGTCAATTAGATTACTTGAGTTAATATCGCTTCAGAGTGTCTGTTTTCCATTTCTCCTGCCCCAGCTGTGTTTCTTCAGGTTGTTTATCAAAGCAAGTTAATGACCATGTGTTCCTCTATTTGGGTACAAAAAAGGAAAATCCTGATTTCATACATAATTGCAAACCGTGAATAAATTGTTTTGCAAATAAGTCATGGTTTTGGGTTTATTCCCACATGGAGATACATCTTCTCCCTGCTCTGTGTTACGTTTGCTTTGGATGCAGCTTTGCTGACGGTCAGTAGCTGCTTCACTCGTCTTTTGCTAAACCCACAGAAGACAAGCTAATGAGCTGGTGCCCATTTGTGCAAGGATCGGCTGCCTTTTAGCACTGTCCCCAGAAGGGCTTGTCCAAATAGTGGACACTAACCTCCATGCTGGGACAGAAATGAACAAATCAACCCTACTTCTGTTTGTACTGTGAAGAAACATGAGGAAAGCCTTCACCTCTTAGTGACAATTTAGAAAATGATAGTTTATTTAATGAGCACACTTTGATAAAATAAGTGAAACAATTCTAAGCAAAAAGGTTCATCTTTTGTCTTAATTTCATCTCAAACACCATTTATTATGTTTTTATTAACATTCATGCACTGCATATGTTTATATAGCTTCCAAACCATCAGGTTTTCACAGATAAGCTTTCTGGCCTCTTGTTCAGGCCGCTCAGGGGAGGAGCCGAGGAGTGGCCTAGAACAGTGTGCTCTTTGTGTCAGCTGTCCACAACTTGTTAAATGTTTTAGTTGTTCTTTCTCTGGAGACCAACTGCTTGGACTGATATATACCAAAAGATGGTGGTCAAAAGAAGTAAGGCATGTAGGAAAATGTCTACAGCAATCCCAGCCTCCATACAGACAACAGGAGGCCGACTCCTACCTTGAGTCTGCCTCGTGCTTTAAAAGTGTGAGGGTTTCTACGTGTGGCTGTTGCATCTTTGTGGAGCTCCAGTGACCCAAGGGCACTCATGTGAAACTCCTTTAATCCTGCTGTGCTGAGTGTTTTAGGTGGGGGTTGATGATCTCTTTTCTGCAGCACAGTGTTCACAATTTCCGTCATATTCAGGAGGATCACAGAAGCATCAGAAGTGAAACAGCACTCAAACTTTACCTTGCTTTTTGTGTTCGGTTGCAGTTTTCCTTGCAAAATCGTCCTGCATATGACACTGATAAAAACCGTGGCTACTCTTAATGCCTCAAATTATGCAGTCAGATGAATTATTGGCATAGTGCATTCTGCTGCATGTCTTAAAGGTTTCACAGATTATGGCCTGTGACCGCTCCCTTTACCACAAAATGACCAATTCAGGGTAGAATTGCTTCTCCGCTACGTTCCTTGGAAAATTTCCGATTAGAATGCTGATTCAGGCTGTTGGAGGGGGAAAAAAAGGCCCTGCGGCTTAGTTTGTGTCAGTCTCTCCATTTTCAGCTAGATTTTACACGAATTGTTTGAAAGCACGACAGTGGGCTGTATACCACATAGCCAAGAGCATCAGCTATTCAAATAAAACAAATAGAGGGGTAAGATGGATCTCTGCTTTGACTTGTGATGCCTTCCCCCTTGCTTTAGCACTTTGAACTTTTTTTTTCACTTTCAGGTATATTAAGAATGATATAAACATTAAAAGGAGTCTATAATTAATTTTCTAAGCTCAGCTTCAACATTTATAAAGAGTCCGGCCTTTTTTTATTTTGCACTGAAGCTGTGGATGATGATCCTTGCATGCAACAGATTATGCTGAGGGCCATTGTTTTCTTTGGGCTCACAGCTGGTATCAGACTGCAAATGTTTGACTTGACAAGTGGCGCATATGTTGTGTGTATGTGTGTGTGTGTGCTGATGAGCATGTCTCAGATTTTCCCTCTGCCTCTTGCCGTGTGAGCTGCTGGCTGTCCAGCACTCTAGCTCGCAGCTCTGATTGTTTCCTGAGCTCCGTGCCAGATAGGAAGTAGGAGGAAGTTATTGGAAGAGCTGGAGAGAATTTATTAGGGCCATATACAGATGCAGGAGGCAAAAGGAAGGGTGATGACTCTTTTTTTTTTTTTCTTCTTTTTGTTTTTTCAAAGAGGGTGCTTGTGATGTCACGAGCACATGTCCTAAAAGAACAACTGTGCTTCAGAAAATGTGGTTTTTGCTGAAAACCTGCAAAGTCTGTATGTCAGAAGCAGTATAGCTGTTATCAGTGCAGCTTTTCTGGCCTGCAACCTAAAATGTTTCCTTTATCTGTAATCTGACCTTAGAGAGCAGCTGCTCCTTATGTTGCCAGGACCTGTTGTTTCCCCCGCTTCAAATGTGTGTTTGTGTGGCCATGGCTGTGTGTTACGGGGTCTTGCTGTGACGAAGCGCATCGACTGCATCTGTGAGACCCTCTAAACCTTGACTGGACGTGCAGTTCTCATGTGGAGTCGTTTTTAGGCAGAGATTTGTTGCTGTGTGTAAACTCAGACGTTTGTCAGAGGTGCATTTAAGTCCCAGCTAAACAGGGGGGGGTCTGACTGCCAGCAGCGGTCTGTTTTTTGCCAAGAACTGTCACGAGCCCTACAGCAACTAAACAAAAGCTGAATTTCTAAAGACAGGAACAAATCGTGTTGTGCAGCGGTTAGCAGCTAGAACAAGGAATATACAATCTGACAGGAGAGACATGAAAGGAGAACAAGTATGAAGGATCAACATTAGAAGAGGCAGATTTGAAACAACTCTGCTTGCAATCTACTTCAGGACCTGCAGTCCCGCTGGTGGAGGTATACAGATAGGTAAATAGGAAACTGTTCTCATCGTTTTTGTAAAGGAGTTAAAGAAAATTAGTTTTCAGGGATTTCTTTAGAGAAAGCAGATAAATCTACTTTTACAGCTTTTATACTTATACAATGAAACGCAATGCAAAACAAATCTTTAAGTAAAGAGTTTGTTTCTGTTTAACATCATGATGTAAATAAAGTGCAGGCAGGTTCACCTAAAATGATTGGAATACCATTTAAAATTTGTTCTCAGTCATTAACTGAAATTCATGTTTTGAGATCAAATCATTACTTAGAATGTGATATTTAGACGGTGAAATAAGTAGTGAACACACTGTTTTTCTCATTTGAAATACTTTTGTATTTATAATAAAATATTTTTTATACAGTACACATAAATAAATGTGGAATAAATCAATGTTAATTATATAAAAATAATGATAAACTAGAGAAGAATGGTTTGACTTATTGCACAGAAAGGACAACCTGGCAGAAATGAAAACTATACCAATCGTATGAACTAAAAATAAATAGTATCTTAATGTGTGAAGGTCTTATTTTCAAGGATCAGGTGTTAAGTGGGGACCTGGGCCTTGTTGATGAGGCTAGCAGCACATGGGAAGAAGCTGATTTTGTGGTGAGCTGTTATCTTCGGCAAGAATATATTTCGCAATAATTATAATACTGTTTTGTTTTTTACGATCCCCTTGCTTTTACTAGTTTCAATGCTCTGTGCATTTCTTTGGTAATCAGAAATATTTCTATTATTAAACCATTAGATCTGATTAAGCAACATGATTTTTTTCTACATTTCGATGTATTTTAGTTTTGTTTCTTTAGTTGTAAATTTTTTTTATCTATTATTTTCTGGTGTCTGGCACTTTTTCATGACCTCAATCGCTGATTCATTGGTTTGCATTTCTGTTCTTCAACGGAGGACTGCTCTCTTCTTTTACACATAATATTTATAGATGGAATTGGGTGCACAAATTAGTGTGAAGCACACAACATTAAAATGTGACACCAAACTAAAACAGAGAGGATTCCCAGCAATCACTTAACACAACTATTTGGGAACATCTGTGTTTCTTATGCAGCTGTATAAAAAAAAAAAAAAAAAAAAACTTTGTCAGCATATGGTCATTTTAACAGTAGCAAGATATGAAACTCTCTTTGAACTTAAATGATTAGAACAACTGGTGAAATGGTACAGGAGAAAAAGCTGCTGGCATCCAAATGCTTATCTGCAGCATCAAATCAGCTTAAGCTCCATACATACATGAGATACAAGTCAGAGCATCTCTATTGATAAGAGAGGATCTTCATGCTGCATTCATATACACCAGGCATGTTTGACATATAAAGACAACCCCAATGTGACCTAAATAACCTTTATGCTCAATTTTTGCTTTAAAACAAAACAGAAGGCAATAGATGGACTGTTTTAGTTTATAATGTCAAATATCTATTCAGGCAGTGGGTATGCCTTATTACACTACTTTATTCGTTAAAGAAATAAATGAAAGTCTCCATATTTCCACAATTTCTACTCTGTTTAGTATAAAGGATAATACAACTAAATTATTAAAGAAATTGAAACAGATTTGAGGGACATAAAAGGATGGTGTTTCATAAGTACTGAAAGTACTTATGAAACATTCATTAAAGTACTGAAGTACTGTAATTAACACATCCTAATGCATCATGTTGAAATTTCCCACCGATTTTTTTGTTTAATGTATAAAAGTTAGCTTTATCAAGTTAGTGGTAGCACATCATTTTTTTTATGATGCTCAATATTTGCATGTAGTTGTTGTAATGCTTCCAAGTTTACCCTAAGGTTGTAATTAAGTTGTATTCTGTGTATCTAAAGAATATTGAAACTGGAAGATCAGACAGCAAATAAAAATGTTATGAGCTCATCTTCATTTTCTATGTTAAAAAAAACAAATGTGAAGTAATAATTTTTGGACCAGAGATAAAGGAAGAAAGAGAATTCGAAGATGAAGATTAAATCAGCCTTGGTGTCTCAGCCATGGTGTCTTTACCGGTCTACCTAAAAAAGATGATCAGACAGCTGCAGCTGATCCAGAATACTGCTGCCTGTGTCCTGACTAGTACTATGAAAGTGGAGCACATCATCCCAGTGCTTACATTGTTTCCTTGGCTTCCCATCTCTCAGAGAATATACTTTAAATACTTCTGTAAGTCTATAATTTGCTAACTGTTTGTTTTGCACCAAAATACATTACAGACTTGCTGACAGCGGATTAACCACATAGATCAATTATGCCTTTTTGCTTAGATCTACTCCGCTAACCCAGAACCAAACTTGAAAAGCAGCTTTTTGTCCGTATTCTCCACAAATCTGAAGTAAACTTGGAAAACTGCAACCAAATCACAACATTTAACCCTAAGTTGCTTTAAATCAAGATTAAAAACGTACTTATTTGTGACCTTTGGATGTGCTTTCTAAACATTCTTGGTTATTAGCCCATTTTTCGTTTTCCTATCAAATATTTCTTTAATGGTTTAATATCCTGTATGGGTCTTTGTAGCCTCTTAATCTTTCTCTCAATTTCCATTAGCCAAGTTTTTTGATATATACAGCAAGATGTTGAAGTCTCTTTTAAGTGTAGGAGAAAATCAGAAAAGCCCTAAGCTTAAAAGTAACCTATTGCACTCATCATATGTCAGAGTGAGTCATACCTCTTGTTTGGCTCAGTTGGCTCTCATGGTTCTTGTGGTGAGAAGTTTGCCTGATATCTATACTGTGTCCTGATCTTTGTTAAATGTTTGCTGGCTCAACATTTATTTTGTCTCATTTTCTTCACACATTAGATTGGGGAGTGGTTGCATGTATTGGAGCATAAATTCAGATGCAATGGAGCAATAACCGTATCAAAATACAATGAGATGGAACTTTATTCAGTTTGAAAGCATCGAGACTGTGTTTGTATTCGGGGGAAGATGATAAAGAAGAACATTTGAAAAGAATTGACAACAATTGTGTCAAGATTCTGCCCTTTCTGGGCTTTTTGGTGCAGTTCAAGTTTTCTTTTTGAGTTTTCTGTTACGCTTAGACTTTTGCCATTCTGTGTTTCTTAGGTAATTGGTTTCATTTTCATTTTGTGTCATTCTAGTTGTTTTCCTTTTTTTTTAAAGTTCTTATGTATTTCTTGTTTACTCTCTGGTACCCCCTTGTGCCATTCTCCTTTCCCTTGTAGATCCTTCTCTCCACACCTGCTTCCAATTAGTTGATTACTCCATTCTTTGTTCTGTATTTATAGGTATTTATACTCATCCTCTGCAGTTACTGTTTGCTCGATTCTCTTCATTCCTTCCCTAACTAATGTGTTCCTCTTTTTTTCTGGTTCCTGTGTTCCTTAAAGGCACACCATGTAACCTTTGGCCACAATCGGCGACTTGTAACTTTCACGTCTAGCGCCCTTAGTAGCCACAAGGGACGCAGCATTGTAGTAAAAGTCAACAGTCAGCTGGGCAACCTACTGTGTCTTTTGATTGGTGACCATGCTAGGCTTCTAGGTTCAGCTCGGAGTGTGTGAAAAACGCTGGTGCTCCTCCGGGGAAGGCCAGGCTACACAGCACGGAGGACCAGTGGCGGAGCTCCAGTGAATAACCACTGGGTCGGACTGGGCTCCTCTGTTAGCTTTTGTTTGTAGCCTACTAGCTTTCTCTGGCCGTATGTTACTTCTAATAAACAATAAAAATAATAACAAAGATATATGACTGTATACTAGGAGCAAAATGTTAATTTACCAGTCTAATAAAGTTGAGAAAAGAGAATTGGTTTTACATCCGGCTTCTTCTGTTGGCCTGCACCAACGGACACACTCCTCTCCAAGGTCGACTGTTGGTTTTTCTCAGGCACGATCCCTTTCACGTTTTCTCTTTTTAACCTCCTCAGAAGGTTTAAACTTTTTACTTGCCTCAGCTATGAGTAGTAGTTGAGCATGGCAAAAGACTTAGCTCCATTACTAAGTGATATGTTATTCCAGGTCACATGACCTGGCTAAAGACATCCATCTTCTTCCAACTTACATAGGCGATATTTCAAGAGGGGAGCCCTGCTCATGGCATTGATAGTGTCAAGCGCTGTATATTGACCTGAGGAATCCTTTAAAATAACGCATATGCGTTAACTCTTCAGGTCACAAAGTCGACGGCGGTGTGTGGATTTATACTTCTGTTGCCACTAATCCTCATTAAATCTGCAAGAAATCACCTCAGCGTCCGTCTCTGCATTTGGGTCCCCTACAAACCTCCTTACAACCTGAAAATGAGCATTTTCACTAAATCGTTTTTCATAGTTGTTACTTTTATCTGAACACCGTGTTTGATTTCTTTTGTTTATGCAAAGGAATCATATTCCTTATTTAGACCGGATTGACAGTTTTCCTGCATGTGACCCGGCAGCCTCAGAATGACTCATTTGAATTACTGGAATTCATTAGAACACAGTCCAGTCTAGGAATCAGCAAGGAAACTCTGCACAGCTCTGGCCGTTCCGTAGTTAAATTTGAAGCAGAGATAAGCCGATTGCTGAAAACCGACTGCAATGTGATCGCTCCAGTCCTCGCTGGGAAAATAGGAAGAGGGATTTCGGTGCATGAATGGTGCTGTTTCAGTGAATGTACAAGGAGCATAGCTTTACAGCATTATTTACATTCCTGCTGCACATTGGAATTCTGATGTGTGTTGGTCTCAGAGTCTCATGGCGTGACTCCCAGAGAGTGGGAGGGGAGGTGAGTTATTGATTTTTTTTTTTCCCTTTTCTTTTTGTTAAGCAATTTGTTATTCAGTCTGGAAATTTAAGAAACCCTCCCATCAAATGTTTAACACATGGGGTTTGAATGGAAGTTCTTAAAATTACAATGAGGTGAAGTTATTTTAATTAATGTATTTAAGTGCCTATATCATGCAAAATCAACTTTTTTGAGTTTTTAAATATGTTAGAATGCTATTCCTTTATCAAAAATATGCCCAAAGTGGTATTTTGCTTCAGCATGTATGTTTAAGTTGTGAATTCTGCTCACTAAGAAGGACCCCCCTTAAAAACGAAAAGCATCGTTTGAATTTGAACGATTCTGATTCCTGGTTTAGGTTCCTGTTCCTATCGATTCTGGATTAAGATTTGCCACAAAAACGATAAAAAAAACTTACATTAAAAATTAGCCCACTAACAACAGTTCTGTGTGGATGAAAAGGTCTGAACTTCTCAATGAGATGTAATCACTAGGAAATGTAACTTTCAGTAAACATTGCTATAAGTTATTGTTATTTTCAAACAGTATATAAATATCAAACCTGTGAAATATCATGTAAATTATATTGATGTTCTTTTCTAGGGTTATACTTTCACAATTTTTTGAAAACTTCATAAAATACATTTACCTTTATCAGGTTTGTGATTCATCAGATACTTATGTCATATAAGACAATTTCATTATTTTATTCACCTGATTCTGACTGCGGTTAAGGCCTAGACTGAGTGTCTGAGCTGAAGGAAAAAGCAATACAGCAGGAAGTCAACCCCACACAATGTGTATCCTCAGATTTTTATGTTCCATTGTTCAGTTAGTGGGTCTTATAATATAAAACAGATTACAAATGAAATAAATAGAGGAAGTTAATTATGTATACGTACATACCCATCTCCCTGCTGAAGGTGCGCTAAGAATTAAGAGGAGGAACAAATTCCTTTTGGAGACTACTTTGCAACAAAAGAGCAGCAGGTCAAAGATGATGCTCTCTTCCTGAGTCCGGGATTGTTTATCTTGGCCGTCCTTTGTATAACATAATCCCTTTGCCAGTGTCGCAGATAGCTAAGTCATCATTTATTTCACTAATTATAACCCACACTTTCGAATGATGCTGCTAAAAAAAAATGGTTGTGCACACACTTGTGCGATTTCTTCTTTGTTGATAGTAGGCAGCATCTATTTTCGGTTGCCGGACCTGGCAACAAAACTAGGGATGAAAAACCTGAACGATTTCAGTAGAACTGAAAGATTAGAACCCAACCACTGTTACTTAGAGCTACTTAGAGCAATGGTTACACATCCCCTCCAGAAAGCAACTGCCTGGAACGCGACACACCTGCGGAGTAAATGACACGCCCACTTTCTCCGATCAGGGAGTGGTGATTTGACGCATAGCACGATCACCTCTACGTTCACTCTTCACATTTTCTTTTTAAATTCTCTTACTTCCTTTTATCATGAAAATATTATTTTTTGTTATGTATGCATTTGTTGTGATTTGGCGGCTAACTTGGCCAGGTCGCTCTTGTAAAAGAGATTCTAAATTTCAGTGGGATTTACTGGTAGCCTGGCCAGCCCAACTGATTTGATGTATAGGAAACGTAGCAGTCTGGTAAACAGCTGGTAGAGCTGGATTTTAAAGGCGGGACTAACGGGGTCATCGGGGTAGAAACAAGTAGATAACTATGGATGTGACGCAAAAAATACACAATTACAAGAAGTTTTCGTAATTTTGTAGTCCGTGAAACGTGTCAAGCGGAGAATAGCAAATACATTTTTAAAACTGAATTTAACTAAAGCTCTCTGTTGTTAAGGTTTTAAAATTAGAGCAATCTCACTTAGGACATTAGAAAGGGCATCATTAAACCATTGCTTTGTTACTGTCACCATTTTGCTGTTATGCAAGCAAAAAATAGAATCGCTGTGAGGGTAGTTGGTCAGGAGTCGAGACTGTCTAGTTTTCCAGACTGAATTACGCTCTTTGTAATTAAATCTGAGTGTAATTCAGTCTGGTAGTGCCAGGCTAAATTTCTGGCTAAATTAAGGTAAGAAAAAAAAAATGGAGGAAAAGTAGTTTTTTAGCCACTAATACACACCGCCAAAGCAATAGTTCTTTTTTAGCTAACATCTAGGTCAACGACAGGTTCACCAGAAGTGGCATGATACCAAGCTGCAACTACACTTGTTGCCTCTTTAAATGTTGGTGCCACCCATTTCTTGATGCAACTTCCCAACGAATTAAAAGGTGTGTATGTATGTATATAGGGTTTTAAGAAGTATAGGTCTTATGAAAGTATACGATATTGATATTGTAAATAGTTCTGAATAATTTGCAACTCTCTAAGTACATTGTTTTGATTATTATTGGCTTTTATAGTTTTGTACCTAAATAAACCAAATACAATCTCATTAACAACTTTATTATTGTTATTTATACAATATTTCCTTATATAGAAACAAAAGCAGAATTTCCTATCATCTTTAGAAAAGCAATTTTTTTGTTTTTTTGCTTTGTGTAATTATAAGGCAGACCTTAACTTTTATTAAAAAAACTTATCCTTAGTTCAACCCTGGGACGACCACAGAGGACAAACTGAAAAATAGCTTTGCCCTCCCTTTAGTTTAGTTCTGAGCGTCAAAAAGCAGGAGGGATTCAGTGCTGATGTTGCATTCCAGCTGGAACAATCCCACTGTTTTCCAGACCCCAAAGTGGACGCCTAAATTGGACAACAATCTGCCCCCCACCCCCTTCCCTTTCCAATACCCCTCACCTCTCTTCCCACACGGACACCCCTTTTTCTCCCTCCCCAGCTCTCCAGCCAGTCAACCAACCCACTCCTCCCATATACGCATCCCCTGGTCTCCTGCCCTTATTTGGGTAGAGACTTTCTGAGTTAGGGGGATGGGGGGCAGAGAGGGAGGGAAGGAGGGCGTTGAGTTGACACAAGGGAGGCAGGAGGAGAAACGGCGAGCTCTTGCAGGCCTTTCTTAATAAGGACATGTCTGGAATTCATGCCCCTCTTGCGTTGAAGAGCCTCTCTTTTGCAGCACCTCTTTCAAACATGCTCGTGTGAGCCCTCCGAGGTCGTCAGATCGACCGTGGTGCCGAGCACTACTTGCTGCTTTTCACAGCTCGTAGTCTAGAAGAGGTTTGCGGTGTTCTCTGCTATATCTGGAATAAACAATAGCCAGCCTTTTCTACCTCGCTCTCCCTGCCACCAGTCTTTAACTACCTAACCGGCTACTGTATCACACGCCTGCAGTTTCCTTATTGATACATGTTATCTATTTAGAAACAGTTTCACGCCAGACTGCGAAATTGTTTTATACTTTGAGCAGATGCTATGCTCTAAATTTCAAAGATTACTTTTAGAATGGCATCAATGAAGAATTGTGTTGTTTCAAGTCTGCGTTGTAGAGTTATAAGATGTGATAAGGTGTAACAGAGATTTGAGCAACTTTTCATGACCCCACTTTAGAGCCTCAGTTAAATATTAACTAATTATTACATGTTTTCTTCATTAAATCCTTCTACTTACATTCATCATTCTTACTGTTCTCTTCATTTTATGCACAAACATTGATTACAAAAGACTACCAAATCACAAGCTCACCCTTAACTGGAAATTTACTTTTGTCAATAATTGAGGTAGTTATAATGGTTTGTAATTAAAGCCATGGACTATTGTCTAATGGGATCCAGCCTTGTGATTTGTGTGGTCTGCAGTGGATTATTCGGGCTGTTGATGAGAGCTCAGTATCAGTGTTGAGTGATCGTGTTGCAAAGGCTCTGTCATAAGGGTACCGTCTCAGTTAACTTGTGTCTATTTGGGTTCAGTAGCTGCAGTTAATCTTACATTAAATGAGAAGACTGCTTTGTTGGACCTTAATCTTTTTGCAAAAGAAAAAAACTCAAAGGATGCTGAAACTAGAGAGTAACTCTGTACTCAAAACCAGACTGTAAACTTATAATACTAACACACATGTACGTATTCAATGGGGGCAAATTGTGAGAAATACAACAGCTGTATATAGCTCAACATTTCACAAAGTGTGCTTAGTTTTCCTCTTGGGATGCAAATGTAGAAGGTTTTTTATGGATGGCAATTTCTGCAGCTTAAAGGTATTGTCGAGGATTTTCACAAATTTTTTAAAAGACCCGCCTTCTCCACTTTAAAAAATGGGCATACAAAAGCCTGTTTTTCCTTGTGCACACTCTGTTTAAAAGTTGCTGTTTTCATAGCTCATACAAGCTCATACTGTGCCCGAACATCTGCTCTATCCTAAACCCCTCGATTACTTTATAGAGCAGATTAACATTGCTTTTTGCTCCCCAATGGTCACGTAACTCCTCCTTCACTACGCAGTGCCTGCGCCATCTTTGTCATTATTGTAAGGTAGCGACAGCCTATGGCGACAGCGGGCTGCTGTGCCAGCAAATCCCATAAGGCTTTGCGGGGAGAGCTCTCTGCGCAAAGCATTGTGGGATATATCTGCCTCTTCTGAAGCCTTTCTTTTCTTCTCATACACTTCGTAGACACTTTTTCTTACGACCCTCTGCCATTTTCAAAGAACCACAGTGAGAAAGTTGAGCTTCAATGACTACAGTATGCCAATATAGCTAACGGGATGAGCATGTAGGACGGACTTACATAAACAGATCACCAGAAAGATTGACAATTACGACGACCACTTATTTAGATGATCCACCAAGAAATAAAAGATGATCCTCTATAACTTAAATGCAAACTTGTTTCCACATTTATGTTGGAGGGAATTAAAACTTTCATAAAACTTTTATTATAAAACCTTTTTAAATGTTTACCATTTGTATCAATGCATTCACTCTAAAATAAAATCACTGGACTTAAAGGTTACACTGGAAAAATATCGAAATCTAGATAAGTAATTTTTTCTTATAAAATAAGTGCATTTGTTCTTGGATTGAGGAGGTAAAAGAGACATTTTGTCAATGGAAAGAAAAAAAATTTACACGTAAAAAAAGAAAACACAATTGCATTCTTATTTCAAGTGCTTATTATCTAGTAAAATAAATAAATAAATGAGTAAAAATACTCTTTCTAATGGCAAACTCCCATTTACCTACTCAAATTAAGGGTAAATACGCTTAATTTAAGAACTTTTTTCTTATTTCTAGTTCGTTTTTCCTGGGGTATATCTCTGTAACTGATTACTGTGTAGATGAAGTTCAAAAAGACAACATAAAGGATTTGTTTTATATGTTAGAACTAATATAATTCTCTTTAATTTTCTTGTTCAGAAATAATGTTTCATCATTGAAGTAATGCTTCATTGCTAATTTAAAAAGATGAAAAGCTTTCTGACCTATAATTATTGCCTCATGTAGTCACAGCTTATAATAAAACCATAGCAAATACTTTGAATTCATTATGGCTGTCTTAATCTTTTCTTTAAACTCAGAACGTCCATTTGGTTCATGTTTCATTCTCAGATGTGCTCCCTGTATTTATCCATTTTACTAGACATTTGTCATTGTCTGTTAAATTGTTAAAACAGAAAGAGAAACATCCTGAAAAGATCATTACCTCATTGGCTTTTCATACAGAAACAATACAACTGAAAAGACAGCTTGAAAAATACTTAAGATCTTTTCCCTCCAGTCAGCTACAATCCGACCACATGGGGAAACAGTTCCCAAACCACAAGCATTCTCAGAGACCAATGCTGATTATTGGGGTCTTTAAACTTTGTTTTATGAAATATCTTGAATTCATCTGAACATTTATGAGACATAGTATAGATTAAAGTGTAGTGATCAAAACAAGCCTGTGAAAATAAAGTGTTAACCTTGTACTTCTCATGAATTCTCACAGCTTTTCTTTTCCTTACGTTTTCATAGGTAAAGCATTTTTGAGGTTAGAGCAGTGTGAAAAGAGCTAGAGACAAACCAATAATCCATTTAAGCATTTAACAAAGAATCTCCTATTAGATACTTAAAAGCAAAAAGTTTAAAAACTTCTAACTTGTTTGCTGGTTGGTTATCTCAGATCAGTGCCTTCATGCAGTCTTAGAACTTGTTCGTCCAGCTTAAATAGCAAAAGTTTCCAAACTTCCACTTAGTCGTCCAACTGGTTTGGTGTCTCATTGAGACAAACGATGGCTTGTAATCATCCAAAAGACAGTTTGCAAGAAAGTTTCAATCATGTATTAATTTAACTGATTTTCTACATGGTTTTCGTCAAACAACTTAAGTAGATCTTGGTTTATAATTTAGTGTTGCTTTTAAGCAAAGCCGTGTTAGGATTCTGCAATCTTCTGTCTCTGACACTCAGCTTGAGGTCTTGTTCCTGTATTCTGAGTTTGTTAGACGGGTTGTTGTTTATAAGTCCCACCATGTTGGGGCAGAAAGTTCAAACAGAAAGGTATTTTTGCAAAAGTAACATCTGACTTTTTAGTCAGCTGGCCATTAAAGAGCAGAAGTAATGTGTTCTTATAAATCTTCTGTATAGTCTGGCATAATACCACAAACAGCAGAGAGACTGAGATGTTGAAAACTTGCCGTTGTAATGAGTTATTCTTGACTTTATTCTTTCTTTAATCAGCAGTCCTGACAGTTTAGATCTCCTTATTGGTTTAAGGACACTGATAATTTTCCAAACACAGGCTTCATATGCACAGTTTCTAAAATGCTGACTAGATTTGCTCTTAGTCTATCAAGCAGTATGAGGGATTGTTGTAAAGCCCACTATACTATGCAGGGATATTTTGCTCTCGCTACGTTCAGGAGGAGGGAACTCTGCAAAGACAATGACTCAAAGCAGTTATTTAGGTTTTCTTAAACATTTTATGAATTGCATAAAATGAATGGAACTAAATCAAATATAACTATAAGGGGGACAACATTTTATTTTGAAGTATTTTAAATATCTCTAGATAAGCATAACTTAGGTTAATTGAACCAGTGGACAAATGAGCTGGTTAAGTCTTTGAAATTTCAACCTATTAAATCCTAAAAAATATCCAGACAAGAGATTTTGAATCACTGTCTGTTGATCAGCCTTATAAACTCCTAATCTTTACAATCCTTTATTCACAATCCATCATTATTATTTTGTACACTCAGTACAGCTCAGATGTGGCTATGAATTCTGCAAATGTCAACCTGGTTTAACCTTCAGTCTAAAATGAAATGTAAATTTTACTTCTTATGAGAGGTATTTGTTATAACAAAATGTCAGTTGGATAAAAAAAATCTCAGTGCTGCTGACTCAAAGGATAAAAGTGAAAACTTCTGACCTGCTTTGTCTACAGATTTCCCTGCTGATCCTTTGATCTTGGGGCTCAGGGTCGGGCCCAGGGGGAGCCGCCACCATTGCGTCCAACGAGTGGAGTGCGAACGGTAGCCCAGAAGATGGGCTGGACGGGGAAAATGAGGACAAGACCATGGATGGAGACGCAGAGGGCGTTTGGAGCCCAGATATCGAGCAGAGTTTTCAGGAGGCCCTTGCAATCTACCCTCCCTGTGGCAGAAGGAAAATTATCCTGTCAGATGAGGGCAAAATGTATGGTGAGTACGTAGCCAGAGCAGCACGAGAACAAAAAAGAACAAGGGTATAAAACAACAGGAGTGCTTATAATGAGAAGCCATAAGCATGAAGTGATTTGACTCTAAAAAAACAGGCAAATTTTGTATTTTCTCCTTTGAATGGAAATAACAGGATTACTTTTCACTCTCCTTCACACTTCTTTCACAACTTAAACTCAGAGATGAGTGTTTTCTTTCCACTCGTAGCTCTGTTTAACAGGTCTGTACCTGTTGAGCTGTGACCCACGGGCTGGTTCTTCCAGTCACACTAGCACTTTTAGAGGTGGTTATTGCTATCCTGAGAGAAGCTCAGCTAATCTTCCCACCTGATTTACACCAGTCTGTTCCTGCAGAATCTTCTTATTTATGGCCTGGTTTCTATTCTCAGGTCTTTTCTTCTCTTCAAACATTTATATTTTTTTCAAACAGCCATAATCTGTTGTTTTTTTCTCTCTAAACTTGTAGTACTAGGAAACCATTGCCTGTGGGTGACTGGTTAAAACGGTTGTGTTTGATCCTGGATCGCTTGGTTAGATTAGAGATAATTAGCACAGCATGAAGCAAGACCTAAGAACAAAACACTGCATTGGCATAGCCTGCTGTTGAAGTTTTTAAATATCCATGTGGTTGTGTTGTTTCCTGCTGCATGTTCATAAAATTGCAGGTGTTGAGCCCTTGATGCACCTAAAACCTCCAGATGGAGTTACTGGCATGTGTTCCTGCAAAATAACTAGCATCCAGGTGGAGCAAATTAATCACACTTGTCTATTTTGGTTCTCTTTTCAAGTTGTCTTTTGATTGAATTTTGCATTCGTACATGGAGATCGTACAAATCAGCAACTCATGTTTTTAGACGTGATTTTACCAAAGCCTTCTGTGTTGTTTTCTGGGCATTGAGAGCCAAAAAGTCATCCCTGTAGGGCTGAAACTATAGGTTGTATCAGGTTTTTTTTTTGTTTGGTTTTTTTGCAACTATTGTGAACCAGCTATAAAAAAAAACCCACTAAGATTTGTGCTTCTGCATCTGTAACTAAGTATTTTAGAAGTGTTGTTTCTGTTCAGAGATAATTGTCTGTTGTCAGGAGGCCTTTTTGGCACTTATGACGTCAGATTGGATTCTTTTGGTGTGAATCACCCAAGATGGAATCTCATCCTCTCATTTGTCAGACAGATTTGGATACTGAAGGACAGGGACATGTCTAAATACTCTCAGTTAGTGTGGTTATTTTTCTTTGCCCTATTTTTGTTTTCTTTCTGAACTTGGGTAGAGACGCTCTGATACGAGGTATTTTCTAACAAACATTTAGCATGATCTTGTTTAATTTAACTGATAGAAGTATATGTTTTTGGTTTATGAAACAGAAAATTTACTACAATGAAGCTCTATAATTTGATGTAGGGACCAGCTGATTCCATTTTGTTTGCGTCTGGAGAGAAACATCAAAACCTAGGATAATGTTGGCACTAAAATGAGAAAATTCAAGTTTACTAAGAATAAATACAGTCTTATTAATTAAAAAAAAGGGAGAATCGCTGTTTATAAATGTGTAATCTGTCAAGGCTCCAAACAAATTAAACATATCCTGGATTTCATGAAGAGACCCTGTGTTCTGTCAGTTCAACATACTCCGTCAGAGTAGCATACACGTAGCGCGTACTGACTCTAAAATTGTTGAGTTAGCATACGCTGTCAGATCGCCATACGCATAGCACAAATTTAAAAAAGTAATATACAGGAAGTCTACTAGGCTACTTTTTTATGAGCGATATCATTAAACCACAAGTTGTAATCGAAAGTTTATACACAAACTTAAAAGAATTGCATACCGAAAGTCCACTAGGCTAGTTTATTTGTGCAGGATGTAATAAAAAAAAAGTTGTAGTCAGAGGTAATAATAATTTAAAGTTAATCTTCTTTAAAACACAAAAAACAACGCTTTCTGTTTGACACTTCACAACCCTACAAAGCAGTTAACCTGTCTGATCGTCAGTCACTCAACCCGTCAGATTATCATACACTTCGATATTTATGGCTGTATGACACCCTGACATAGCAGCTAACCTGTCAGATAATTATGCACTTAAACTTTCAGATTGATTGGCGAGGCGTGTTTGCACGGGACGTGTTTTGTATTCGGCTGCAGCTGCAGCTAGATACTTCTCTAAATAAACTTTAAACTATCTCAATGTGTGTGTATCACTTTATTTAAGTACAAAAGACTATTTTAATACTCACATTTTGTTTTTTTTTGTTTTTTTGTTGCATAAGAGGAATTGACAGCTCCTCTATGTATTCTGTACTTGGTGCAGAATTTGCATGGACGCGCATTGACTATATTTATGCCACTGATGGTGTATGCTGAACTGACAGAACACCAGCAAATATTTTTTTAACATGAAAGGATGAGCTCAAACTTTTTTACATAATTGGCTACAAACTTGGTAACTCAATCCAGAGCAACTTACTCTTTATATGTGTGGATTGAGGTAAAAGTTGTGAAGATTGAATCAGGGGACCAAAAACAATTAGGACACTAAATGAATGCTTGCCAAACCCCCCGCAAAACATTGTAATAAACATGCATACTCAACATTTTGTTTGTATAAAAGCACATGCAAACTAAACAGCAGGTGCAAACTATTTTATTTGTGCAGAGTAAATGCTTTTGACAAAACTGCACAATGCTTTGCAATGATAATCATATGATACAACTTCCAAAGCAATAGTCATGACCCTTTATACATCAGATGATATTTTTGTCTTAATGTCTGTGCAACACTCCCGAATTTTAAATCCTCCTCAATAAATTATATACAAAAATAAAATCAATTCAGTTAAGAAACTGGAAATGTTCCTCTCTAAATTCATATTATGCATCAAAACTCTATTATTACATAAAACCTTTTTGCAAATGTACTTTATAATAATAATAATAATATACTAAATTTTTTCAGTATAAATAAAATCATATTCACAATTAAGTTGTCTACATTCTTGATAAATAATGTGGAGATTTCTTTAGAAGTAAACATGTAAATTTGGAAAGAGAAATAAAGTTATCTTTATTAACATAAGTCTATAGCTTCATAGAGGGGCAAACTTTAATCCCTAATTCATTTTCCTCGAGTTAAGCAATAATTATATTCTCCTTATACGTGTTGCTTTGTTGTGCTTTTCTTTTGAATGTCGTGTGTATGCGAAGATCAGGGCTGAAAGAAAGCTGGTAAGGTGCAGTATTGTGCAACATCAGGAGTCAAAAGTGTGATGCAGTACCGGAACAAAGCGAAAGCAGCACTCGCTTAAAATTGTCTCTGTACAATCTGATGGGCTTTGGTGCCTAAATGCCATTTGCTCCCCTTAAAGCCAGGGGTCCTCAACAGCAACCAGCCTTCAAAAGACATAGCACTACATTTAATGTATTTCCACTCATTGCAAAATGTCTCTCCTGCAATAAATGAGAGAATTAGTAGTTCTTTAATTTAAATGTGTTCAGTTTGATAACATGGAGAAACTAAAATAAAAAGCTTCTGAGCTACAGGTCAGAGATTTCACCTTACATTACTGTACGCATGCTTCATTCTCAAACACAGCGGTGTGCGTGGCGATTGGTGCATTTCATTTATTTTACTGTGTTTTTCCATTCTTACAACTGGTCTGCAGACTTTAAAAATCAAAAACAAAGCTCATGCTGGGAGAGGATAAACAATCAATAAAGCCAGAAAACTTCCAAACATTGCTGTGGTTTGCTGAAACACTTTCAACATGGTTTGAATACAATGGTTATTATCTACAGATTTAAAAAACAAACGAAAAAGAGATTGGGAAAGACGCAGCAAAATGGGCGAATGTTTCCTTTAAAAAGTGCTAAAAAAAGAACAAAATAAACTTCTTTGAAAACTGACCACTTATTTTTTACCTAACATAGGGCTGGTTTGTATGTGCAGATTCTTACCGTACATTTTATTTATGGTCTCATATGTCAGAAAAGTTTGTTTTATTAATCATATAGTATGCTGTAAGTATTCTTTGAGTTTTGAAAATGTCACATAATGCTGTTAAAATACACTTTGTTTGGTTTTCTGTTAGGTACATATATACGTATAATTTTTATTAATGCTTTATATGTGCCAGCATCTTAAAAAACAATATATAAATTTTTTTCATATTTTTAAGAACCTTTTGCTTCTGCCTTGTTTATACAGGCAGCCTCCAGGGAAATATTGAAATGAGGGTCTGCAACCAGTGATTATTTAGCTTAGAGATTAATCTTTTTTTTTTTTTTTTTTTTTTTTATTAACCAGTTAATTAGACAATAAAAGTGCTTAATATAGATTTTATTGCAGAATTTGAACCTGGTGAAGTTTAAATATGTGTCTAAACAGACATATTTACTGAAAGAATTTGTATCCACTTAAAGGAAAAAAATGTATGATATATATATATATATATATATTTGTATATGCCTTTAGCTTCATCATTGTCTTAAGGTGGTTGTCCTTTTAGCAAATTGTAAGTTTTGGAGTCTGTACTGCAATTTTCAAGTTCATTATTTCTAAATCAGTCCATTATTTAAAAATCCAATTAATCGGGTTGATTATTTAAATTATTTTGATTTTTCAATTTGTTTAAAGGGGAAGAGGGAATAACATGAGCACATAACGCTATCCTAAATAGTTCGAGCAAGAATTTCAAAATAATTATTTCCTCTGTAGGTCAGACTCTCATTTATTCCTCTTTTATTTGGAGGCTCAACTGAGCATTTTTGTATAAAATTTCCATGCCTTATCAATACCTCTAAGCTCTATCATATTTGACTAATTAATTAGAAATGAAATGATTCTATTCACTTCACAATTAGTTCCAAGCAAACAGGGGCAGTGTTATCTAGAAAAATCCGTGGCAGCCTGGTTTATCTTGTGATCAAGTGTAAATGAAGCTGTGCTGAAGATGGTAGTGGTTTTTCTTGTGCGATCATGTCTTCCTACGTGGTTGAAATCAAGTAAATATGCTGCAGGCATCACTATATGGTGAAAAAACTATCCTTTAGGATCTGTAATTTTCTTAGGGCAATAATTAGTTAAATGTGATGCCTTCAGCTAAAATAAGCCTGTTCTTAGATAATGAAAATGGCAGATTGAATCTGAAGTTGTCTCAATAAGGCCACAGAGGATGTACACCTTATTTGGTCTTATAAAGTAAAACCTAAAATCAGTTCTGAAAAAAAGGATTTCTTATTGTAAAGTATTTTAATGCATAATTTTCAATATGGCAGAGTCTGTGTACTACAAGTTTATTTTAGGATTTCTCTGCATACAAGCATATATGATGATTTTATTTTTTGTGAACCGTATAAGTTTCCATTCCTGTTTGGCAGAGCTGTGTCGTCCTTCATGGTTTGCTGTGAGACTGTCAGCAATAAAGAAGGCTAAGCAACAAACTTTCCTCCATAGCAACAAACTGTCAGGACCCCTTTTAGAGCCTGTTTTTCTCCCCAAGGTACTAAACACCCTCTCCATTTACAATAAGTCATCTGAGGCTCTCCTGGCAGAGCCAAGGAATGCCCCAGAAGAAGCCCTCGCACAAGGTGATTACCTCAGATGTCTAAAAGCTGCCCTGACGTGAGGTTGGGGGAATGTTAACGATTGCGCTGCATGTAATACTGTCTACCTTGCAGTCTCGGACTCCCAGTGGCCTCCAAAAGCAGACAAGTCATCACTACAATCATGAATTCCACTTTTTTTTCCTGCTAGGATTTTTTTTTTTTTTTTTTTTTTTTTTTTTTTTCTTTTGGTGGGAAACCTTAGCAAAATTCCATTAGCGAGTGGACAGTTTTATACAAGCGTAATCTGTGTTCCACAAGGCTGTCTAGACCATTGGCATTTAGTTTCATTCAGATAAGTTTGGGGTGACTGAGAGTTCAAGGAAGAGTAATGTGAGCTGTTTCAGGAAATAGTTAAAAGGTTGCTTCCTAAAACGCACACCGCATAAATTAGTCTTTTCTATCTCAAACTATTGGAATAGTTATTTGGCTTAAATCTTTAAGCAATAAAAGCTTTCTTTCAGAATTCAACAGAAATAATCACTCTTTTGAAATTTAGCAGTGGTTAAATAAGCCAACCAGAATAAGTGTTAACATTTGGTGTAAATATGTGATTTACCTGCGGTGTGATGTTGTAATGTGGGAATGAAAACTCACACAAACTCCCAATTTTACATTAAACACTCCAAATATCTATCCAAACTTGCTGTTTTTTATCACAACTTTTCTAATGCTGCTTTATTTGAAAACGCTGTTTTAATTTTTAGTGTGCTTATTGATTTTCTTGTTTATCTGCCATATTGATTCATTGAGCTACTCATGTAAAGCCCATTATATTACATTAAATATCTGTCAGCTTATATAATCTAATGAAATATAATTGGACCTGCCAATTATAAGATGGAAAATGGAGGACAGGCTTTGTGTACCTAAATAGGAAAGAAAATATGACACATGATCTGGAGAGGCTTTGCGTGAGATGAGTTTACAACAGGATGACATCTAAAAAGAATGAAACTTGTAGACTTCAGGCCTGAATCCAATAAAATGCTTTTGAACTATTAATATGGATTTCAAAGCAACAAAAAAGCGGCAAAACAAAATTACTTCAGACTAATTTTACATGATGACATAATGCTGTATTTTCCTATTTTAGCGAAA
The DNA here is from genome assembly GCF_016077235.1 of Cyprinodon tularosa. Taxonomy (NCBI): domain Eukaryota; kingdom Metazoa; phylum Chordata; class Actinopteri; order Cyprinodontiformes; family Cyprinodontidae; genus Cyprinodon; species Cyprinodon tularosa. Next base: position 356,819 of record NW_024038232.1, read on the forward strand.
GATCGGATGGATTTGCTGTAACTGACTGGAGCAGAACCATGACCAAAATTTTCATCAATATTTGTTGACTAAAATATTAAAATAAAAACCATCTGAGAATATTTAATCCTTTAAGGTTTGTTCTGCTTAAGATAAATAGCTCACATTTAAATTCAATCGCTGAATTCAGAGGAAGCATTTTGGAAAAAAAATGTAATCCTTCTTGTTTTGCCTTGGGGTTGTGCTGACACGCTGTTCACCTGCGTTTTCTGATCTCGACAGGTGTAGCACACGCCTCTTTGCTTCCACACCCCTGCAGCTGTTACTATTGCAAAGCACTCTGGGTATGAAAATGGCGAAACGTGCCAGAAGATGGTTAGTGTCTGTTCTGACCTTGGAGGTAAGAATTAGCGGCAGGTTCGCTGCATGCATACGCAGGGGTGTTGGAGCACTTAAGTGTTTGGATGTAGGCACATGGCCTGTTTGATGACTGAGCAGGCCTGGTGCTTCCCTGTCAGCTCCCTCGCTGAGATGTTAGGAATGTTTTCAGTCATGGCTGAGCAGTATGTTAACAATTTAGTAGGAGGGAGGAAAATAAGGGAGCTAAAAGGGTTCAGATGGAGCAGTAGATGATGTCTGAATAAAGATTACCTTTTCACTCACTATCCTAGCGTGAAAGTGGAAAATTCCAGTGGTCATATAAAAAAAAAAAGCAGGGGATGGGCGTGTCTCGCCAGGGGAGTTAAGAATGGCAGCTTGCAGCTATCTGACTGACTGTTGAGCAATCAACAAAACAATCATGAGAGGTTTGAATGTGCTGCTGCAGAGAAAAGTGCAACACCGGGGACAATGAGGTTGTGAACTCAGACGAATAAGAGTGTGTCTGTTTATATTCACCTGTTCTGGTTCCCTGAAGTGGGGACCTTTGGCTTTCTGACCCACGCATAACCATCGACTCCCTTTCCACCCCATCACCCCCACCTAACCCCCCTCAACCCCCAGACCACGGTCTCAAGTTGGAGCAGATGTCAGCTGCTGCAGCTGCAGACCCACAGTGCTGTGCATCATTTCTTGTAAAAAGTTTAAGGAAGCATTCTGACTAGAAAAATAAAAACTGCCATCCAATACAACCAGTTCTACTGGGTCTTCTTTGACAAGAAAAAACCCTGACAAGAGGTGATCATTACCGGGATGAGTTGCTGTAATCAGCTTATCTTTTAATCTTGGTTATTTTTTAATGTTGAGCTTCTCTTATTTAGGTTTATAAAGGTCTTTAACCTTTTTATTGACCCTGTGCTGGTATCATTTCCATCCACGAAGTGGTGATATTTTTATTTGGAGTGTATGGCCTTAAGTTTTGAAGATCACCATTTTTTTTTTGCTCTCTTTAACGCTATGTTTTAAAATGTTCAACAGAAACTAGTAAGTCCAAGGTGAAGGAACAACAGTGGGCTTTAACGTCATGCTCCACACCAGCTTTGCATTTTGTACATTTCTATAAAGGCATTCTATTGCCAAATACATATCTGGCATATTAACTGCAACATTTTAATTTTGCATTGATAGACAATTTGCTAGAAATTATGGCATTTTAAAAAGTCAGTCTATGTCTTTTGACAGCATAGGTGTATGTTAAAATACTCAATTTAGCCCAGAGGGCCCGCTGTTTTCTAAATCTGGCCCTGATCACATATCTGTCAGATGTTGTGTAAAGAGAATAAATTAATTAAATATATAGTTTTGTATATCATATATACTGGATTGTTTTTCTTTTAATACCTAATTGTAAAAATACAATTCAGTCTTGTGTTTGTCAGTATACAGTAGAGTAACTGACATTTTAGTGAAAATCTTTACACCTCAGTGATGCAATGTTTACTCTTTCTTCTCCAGCAACATAAGATTGAGTGTGAGGGTTGGGTGGGGGTTGAACAGGCGTTATTCTTTCCCTGCCACCCTCTGCTTCGATGGTCAGCAGCAGGTGCTGTTGTCCGTTAGCTGTGGGGTCACACTGAGGTGCTGTTTTGGGAAAAGAGGCTGCCTTGCTGCCAGGTGGCAGTTGTTGGCAGAAACAGTTATGGCTTTGTGCTCTCTCCACGAGCCCCTGCCCTTTTCAGCTGCCATTTCTTCCCCCCTTTATACCCCATGAACCACCCTTCCACCCCAGCCTGATGAGGTTCACTCCAGCTCTAACCCTGTTTCTCCCAGAGCTGGAGGTCCATTTGAGCATGTGTACACTCAGCCAAGCTCTGTGTCTGTAGGCCCAATCAGACTGGCCAGCACAGATGTGACAGGCTTTCAGGAATGTGAGGAATGCGGAGGCGCTGAAGCGGGTGTGTCCATCCTTGGCCTGGGGCAGCAGGGGGAGGGGCTTCCTCAGTATCGGCAGATGGCTCAGCTCTGCTTTGCTGGCCGACTGTCGGACTGACTGGTTGGTTTGTACGATGAGTGCTCTAAGCCTGCTGAAGATGGTTTGCGGTACTTTTATGGTAATTGCAATAAGCAGTGCCTTCTAGAGGCCAAATACAAGATGTTTCTCCTGTCATTATGCATCTAGAAAGCTGTTAAACGCCTTGGGTTTAAAAAGGCACGTCTTGACCAGTTTTGTCAGCATAATTTTCTGTCAGCAAATTTAGAAGCATTATTTCTAATGATATGGTGGTTCAGCCTCTCGTTTCAGTCCAATTTCCACAAAAACCCAATAAGCGTGACTTGGCAGATAAGAACCTTAAAGTCCTCTGCTCTCAGTTTCCTTTAAGGCAATATCTGGCAGCGTTTTGTTTTGTCCATTCACCACCAAGGATTTCCATTTGATAAAACCTAGTTTGCTCTAAAACCATGCGCACAGAACAAACTATACCCTGGATTACAGGGCTTTCAACTGCACAAGGTGTTGAATTTCCAGTAGTCTTAAAAAGACTTTAAAGGTTATGTCTTAGAAAAACCTGGTTCTGTTTTCTAAGGAATGTTTGAAAGTAGTTTGTATGGCAATGTGACACTAGTGAATGTTAAATAAGTAAATCAAAACATAAAGACAAAAAGAAATGAACCCAAGTATTTGTACTGATTAATGAGATGACATGTAACAGGAGACAATGGCTGGATTGTTAATCTTAACAACTGTTTTCAAGATGAACTCTGGGGCACAGCTTTCCTTTTCAGATTAAGAGAACAGCGCCATCTGCTGTCCGATTTGGGATATACTGAGAAATGGTTTAGTACTTGCTGTTCTTTCTTTAAATTTTATTTCTTTTTTCGCTTTTTTTCATAGGTCGCAATGAGTTGATAGCAAGGTACATCAAGCTGAGGACAGGCAAAACCCGCACAAGAAAGCAGGTAAACTAGTGCTTACAAAGAAAAAAAAAACCAAAACACATGCATGATTTTTATAAGATTGTCTATGCTACTGTAAACCAGTTCACAAAGAGACCGATTAGTTTGATCAATACCTGTCAAAAATGTTAAAGAATAAGTCTGGTTTTATTTTATGATTTTTATTTTATTTTTTTTTCAAAAAAGTAAAATAGTCCCTTGGATCGAAAATAACTAGTTATCAAATATAGTCCTTTTTCCACAAAAAAAACTGTTTAGCGGTTTCCTTAAAAACAAATTATGTATCAGCCATGAAATAAACTGTACAGACTATACAGTAGGAGTAGGTATTTTTTGCCATCTTATTTTAATTTAAACTCCTCCAAACTGGAGTTTCACTAATACAAGTTTTTTTAGGCCAACTTGTGCCGATCCCTGATCTGTGCTGCTGATTTTTGGGACAAGGTTCTTTTGGCCAATATTGCTTTCTTTTCCTTTATTTACATGATTAAGAATGACACAATGATAAAAAATTTTACCAAAGTACCAATAAAAAAGAAACATTTATTAATAAATTCAAGAAAATTGTATCATTTTATTTAGAATAGAATATAATAGAACATCCATTTATTGTGAAACAGTAGGAAAATGTGGACCTTAAAGGTGTATAAAAAATAACAATATACACTCACCGGCCACTTTATTAGGTACACCTGTCCAACTGCTCGTTAACACTTAATTTCTAAGCAGCCAATCACATGGCAGCAACTCAGTGCATTTAGGCATGTAGACATGGTCAAGACAATCTCCTGCAGTTCAAAGCGAGCATCAGTATGGGGAAGAAAGGTGATTTGAGTGACTTTAAACGTGGCATGATTGTTGGTGCCAGAAGGGCTGGTCTGAGTATTTCAGAAACTGCTGATCTACTGGGATTTTCACGCACAACCATCTCTAGGGTTTACAGAGAATGGTCCGAAAAAGAAAAAACATCCAGTGAGCGGCAGTTCTGTGGGCGGAAATGCCTTGTTGATGCCAGAGGTCAGAGGAGAATGGCCAGACTGGTTCGAGCTGATAGAAGGGCAACAGTGACTCAAATAACCACCCGCTACAACCAAGGTGGGCAGAAGAGCATCTCTGAACGCACAGTACGTCCAACTTTGAGGCAGATGGGCTACAGAAGCAGAAGACCACACCGGGTGCCACTCCTTTCAGCTAAGAACAGGAAACTGAGGCTACAATTTGCACAAGCTCATCGAAATTGGTCAATAGAAGATTGGAAAAACGTTGTCTGGTCTGATGAGTCTCGATTTCTGCTGCGACATTCGGAGGGTAGGGTCAGAATTTGGCGTCTACAACATGAAAGCATGGATCCATCCTGCCTTGTATCAACGGTTCAGGCTGGTGGTGGTGGTGTCATGGTGTGGGGAATATTTTCTTGGCACTCTTTGGGCCCCTTGGTACCAATAGAGCATCGTTGCAACGCCACAGCCTACCTGAGTATTGTTGCTGACCATGTCCATCCCTTTATGACCACAATGTACCCAACTTCTGATGGCTACTTTCAGCAGGATAATGTGCCATGTCATAAAGCTGGAATCATCTCAGACTGGTTTCTTGAACATGACAATGAGTTCACTGTACTCAAATGGCCTCCACAGTCACCAGATCTCAATCCCAATAGAGCATCTTTGGGATGTGGTGGAACGGGAGATTCGCATCATGGATGTGCAGCCGACAAATCTGCGGCAACTGTGTGATGCCATCATGTCAATATGGACCAAACTCCCTGAGGAATGCTTCCAGCACCTTGTTGAATCTATGCCACCAAGAATTGAGGCAGTTCTGAAGGCAAAAGGGGGTCCAACCCGTTACTAGCATGGGGTACCTAATAAAGTGGCAGGTGAGTGTATGTGGCAGAGATAAACAAACAAAATAAAATATTGTACTTTACAGTGTTTTTACAATTTACTATACATTTTATCAATATATAGCTGTGGACATTTTTACAGTAGTGGATATGGAAACACCAGAGATGTGCAAAATGACAGAATGTGTTTTTTAACTGACCAAGACAAAAATGAAAAGTATGAAAGTATGCAAATAATTATGAATGTAACAACTTATTGAGGTTTTTGGGAACAGCAGTGGTTATAGAGTCTTACAGCTGCTGGAAGGAAGTATCTGTGATAATGCTCCCTGGTGCATTTAGGGTGCCGCAGTTTATCACTGAAGGAGCTCTCCAGTTCAGCATGCAGAATATAAAAGACAAAATATTGTCTGACTGTCGTATTGGTCTTTTTGTTCCACAAACAAATTAAAGAAAATATTAACAATGGATAGCAAGCGGAGTGAGCAGCGATACATATATTTTACTTGATTTAATGACATGGCTACTGAATGTGCTAATGAATCAGCAAATGTATGTACGTATCAGTTGATATTAATGCAAATCTCCCCCTCAATTATATGGGCCAAAAATATTTTCTAGTGGCTGTATCGGTCTATCTGTACTCTAAACTACATTTTTTTATTTATTTAATGGTTTTAAATTTGATATTTGTTTTTCTGTCGGTCGGATCCCATGCATATAACCCACAATACTTGCTGTTGATAATGATAAAATTTAAAAAAATAAGACAAAATTACTGCCTTTAATGTTGTTAAACTTACCTAAGGTTCTAAACTCTAAATGACTATTCACTTAAACTGTGCAGCTTTATCCAGGAGTATTTGATTTTTTTATTGGTAATTCAAGACATTTACGCATTAAGGTTTGCTTTTTCTTTCTTTTTTTTGCAGAAGCATTTACTGTATCGTAACACCAGATTTAGCTCAGAATTTCAGAGCAATAACTTCTTCACACTTTTTTTCCAATTAGCACCATAAATACTTCTCTGCTGATGCTGTGTTATGTTTGTGTATTATCAGCATTATGATTCAGATAATTAACTGCCAGTTTAACTTAAAGCTAATCTAATAAATGGTATTTTATGATCTGTATCCTTTAAATTTAGCTTTCATTGTTTTCAGAAATCTTCTGCCCTATGAATATTTATGTTGTTCCTGTAAATAAGTGTATACCCTCTACATGTGTGCACATGCATGTTTTGTGTGTGTGTGTGTGTGTGTGTGTAAGTAGGAATTTGAGTGCATGTTATTTATTTCCTGAAAACTGTTTCACACCCTTGTAGGTGTCTAGTCACATACAGGTGTTAGCACGGAAGAAAGTTCGTGAATACCAGGCGGGTATAAAGGTAGGTGCCGCCGGCCTGCCTCCCGGCAACACTGACTGGGCGTCTCTTTCCTCTTTGGTTACGGCTTCTCCCTTTCTTCCCTGTGTCCTTTCTCTCCCTGTCTTCTTTCCTCTTCCCTCCTTTTGGCTATTCTTCTGTGCAGGTTTCTAGCCACTTGCAGGTTCTCGCCCGGAGAAAATCTCGCGAGATCCAGTCAAAGCTAAAGGTATGCGCTTCACCTCAGCAGGGCTGGTACACGCTTAGCTTTGCGCTAATTCAGCTAATTTGGGAATCTGATTATCAATCGTTGCTTTAATGTAAGGCCATTCTTTGCCAAATAAGCAGATGCATGATTGCTGTGAACAAAACCATTGATTTATATTTTAAAGTTTGCTAGTCTTGCTTTTTGCATGCAATACACCCACACACAGAGGTCTGTTAGTCTGAGATTCATATAGCATTGAGCAGGGTTCTTAAAATCAAGCTGTAATGTTTGCAACTGCAGTCTCTGCTTTACATAAGCATGTACTGCAAAAAGCTGGTATAAAGAAAATCAACTTAGCTGCATGTTGCTCCAGCTCTGTCTCTTTTCCTCTGCAGCTTACCGAACTCTTCTTACTACTTCTTACTACTTTTTCTTTCTATTTTCTTCTCCTTTTACTTTTCTACAGTTTCTACTGTATTTTTTCTGTTTTTAAGGTATTTTGTAATACTCAGTATAAGGTTAATCTTTTAAACTAGTTGTTGCATTTCTTATTGGCTTGTCTTATTCAAATTCCTCTGGACTTTCCATGCTTTTTAAATAATTTTTACATATTCACAATGAAATAATTAATCCACCTGTATTTCTTCGACATATTACACAACTATTTTCTATGGAGCAAACATTTGATTAATTTAAAATCCCTAAGATCACTCAATCTCCAAAGTAGTAATTCCCAAAGCTGGGATTGGGTTCCCCCATGTGGTTCATTGAAGAAAAACAGTTGGGCTTTATGGGGATAACCATTCAACTAACATTTTTGCAGTTAAAGTAACTAGAGATAAAATAGGTAGTCATATATTTAGAGATGGCCATGTGTAGGCTGTGTCCTGTTAATGTCTGCACAAACTGTCACGATGGTTTGTAGTTTATTGACCCAGATGCAGATTCACACAGAGAACTAGTGAATTTTAAGGTTTCATTTATAAAAGAAACAAGAATCTGGAAGCGGAGAACTGCAGGAAGTCAGTTGAAATTTCTGGTTGGTCTGAGGGGCGAATTTAGTCTGATCAGGAAGTAGTTGGTTGATGATAAATGATGGCAGATTGATTTGCCCACTTGAGAGATGAAGGGGAGGTAACATGAATCTGAAGGGGTTTTATTCAGTGGGCTTTGCAGACTGTACCCCAGAGGTCCAGGAGAATGTGATTGAGATCAGAGAGTGTTGGTACTTGAAAGAAATGATGTGCTGGAAAGCAGGCAGGCAGATGATTAAGGTTGAGAACTGCTGCACACAGGTCAGACCTTTTCCATGAAGATAAGAGATGAACTGAGGCTTACTGGTTGCCTGTAACAATAACAGAGTACACATTAAAAGAGATTCACAAGAAGACATGTTTCACCAAAAAGGATATTCCTGGTTTAGATCTTTGGCAGGAATACCATCAGGGCGTAATCATCCAGGGAAGAGAGATGATCCTTTACCTCCGTATATACATGCTATTCATCCTGATTGAGAAATATTCTCAAGTGTGCAGCAACACGGGTCAGCTCAGGCATCAGCAAAGATCCTCTCTGTGACAGGAAGGAGCGATCCAAGTCCTTTCCTCAGACTCATAACCCTCCCAATTGACCGGCGATGAGCATCCAAAATCCTTCATACAGTGAAGGCTGGGTGCCCACCAATGTCTGGGTGGGTGTCGGCTTACTGGAAACAGGGCAAAGAGGACTAGACGGGACAGGTTTGATCAGAGATACATAAAAAGCAGGTTGAATTGTTAAATGATCTGACAGATTGAGGTGAACCACAGACAGACTGAGCACTGCCTGGATTTAAAATGGGCCGATTAATCCAAAAGTACCACCTTAGATGGTGGTAGTCCAGTTAAGAAATCCAAGGCGATATGTGACCATGGACATTTACTGTAGGGGGGTAATGGTTGTAGAAGACCACTGGGGGGCGAGTAACTTGCTTTGTTTGGGCACATACTAGACAGACTTGAACATCCTTACATGTAGGCCACCAGATATGTAATTTATGGAGTGTGAGAGTCCAGTCGATTCCAGGATGGCAGGAGAATTTTGCCATTGGCCCAGTGAGTGAGGCAGGACCTAATGGAAGAAAAATCATATACCTGTTTCATTGATCCAATTCCAGCATCTGGTTTGGACTGCTGAGCCTCCAGGACCTCTTCATTTATTGCCCACAATAACGCCCTCACAGAGCAGGAAGGTTGAATGACGGTTGAGATATTGGGTTCCTTGTCATTGGGGTATTGCCTAGACATGGCAATGGTTTTTTGTTTTTAGAGCCTGGAAGAGTCAGATGGTAGTGAACAATCAGGAAGATGAGATTGTGGAAGAGGTAAAGCTCCCTCTCAAAATCTGTTGTCCAGGTGAATAGGCAGGGAGGTTAGTTTTAGACTCCTCTCTGCTCACGTTTATCCTTAAAGGAATAGTACACCCAAAACATGATTAGCCTTCATTTTCTACTCACCCCATTGCTGAACAACACTCTGGAGTACTTTTTTGATATCTCAAATGCATCTGGAGATCTGGGAGGCTTCTTGCTGTCTGCTGACATTCAAATAATGGAGGTCTATGGTGCCCGAGGCAGAAAGGTCCATAAAAGTCCACAAAAAACGTGTCAATATTCCTCCATACTGCTCGTCCAATGTATTCCAAGTGTCCTGAGTGGGTAGCGTCCATAATTTACTCGAAACTAAGTCATTTAGAATGTTTTTAGAGCATAAACAGTAGTGTATAGGATTTCCTGAAAGCGCGCGCTTGCGCGTTCACGACGCTACGGAAGCCGGCAGACCAAACCAGATGAAAGTGCGCATTCAGCGTCTGCTCTGCCGATAATGCAAGCGTAGAAGAATAATGTGCTGTTTACCTGTGCAAAGAAAGAAACAACGAAAGAAAAATGTCTGAGGACTTCAGTGTTGAGGAAGAGCATGAGTTCTTTGCCGAGCTGAATGCGCACTTTCATCCGGTTTGGTCTGCCGCGGTTTCCGAAGCGGCGTGAACTCGTTGGCGCGCGCTTTCAGGAAATCCTATACACTACTGTTTATGCTCTAAAAACATTCTAAATGACTTCGTTTCGAGTAAATTCTGGATGCTACCCACTCAGGACACTTGGAATACATTGGACGAGCAGTATGGAGGAATATTGACACGTTTTTTGTGGACTTTTATGGACCTTTCTGCCTCGGGCACCTCAGACCTCCATTATTTGAATGTCAGCAGACAGCAAGAAGCCTCCCAGATCTCCAGATGCATTTGAGATATCAAAAAAGTACTCCAGAGTGTTGTTCAGCATGGGGGTGAGTAGAAAATGAAGGCTAATCATGTTTTGGGTGTACTATTCCTTTAATTCTTTCATCTAAGACTTGAAGAAAAACTCCCTTTAACGCTTCAGGGTTCCAGGCTGAAGAGGCTGCTAAAGTTCAAAACTTAATGGTAAAGTCTGATACTGGCTTGTCACCCTATTTCAATTTCAACGTCTTACAGGAAATGTAAGAAACTGACTAGGTATATCCGAATGTCTGTTTGAACTCAGAGATAAACTGGTCAAATTTGGAATTGAAACTCACCGCCAAATCTTGCTTCAGTTCTCTGCAGAGCTCGACTTCTCAATATTCCAATCATGAATGAGATTATGTCCTTATCAAACCAAAAAGACATTGGGGATCGACTGAAAACTAGTGAACATTGTAACAGAAATCCACAACAACTTCCAATTTCACCCGCAAAAGGCTCTCGTTTGGGGAGTTTGGCAAAATGAAAATGAGAACTCCAAATGGTGGTTGTGCTGGCTGTAGAGGGGGTAAACCCCACGGGAGTGGTTCTGTTATGCCCCTCCTTTAACATTTCTGTAAACTGCTCCATCTGCTGATCGGAATGTCTTTGCCATGCAGCCAAAGAGTGGGTTAACTGTTTGTGGTGATGAATTCATTCACGTTCAGTGCAAGAACCTGAGGGAGATTTCTCTGAGTAAGACAAGCCGGATGACTAAGTCAGGATGATTTGGAGTTTTTTTGATCCACATGGACAATCACATGCAGACCAGTTAATTTAACATTTTATTCACGGTCTGTCATTAAATTAAACTAACTATAAACTATATGCAAAGTTAACACAGTTAAATCACTTACTTAACTTTTTAAATTAAATTTTCCTTATATGTTTTAAAGTTGTTTTTTTCCATACATGTCATTAAAATTGCACGACATGTAAGATAAGTTTTCCTCAATAACAATAAATTACCATAAATGCCAAATAGGCTCCATTATCCTTTCAACCTTGCAAAATTTCATTTAAAATAATTTCAGTTTTTATAACAACAAGTCTGTAATTCATAATCTGTCTAAACAGTGTCTGTAACTGTCTAAATCTGTGCAGTCACAGCTGCAAACTGCAATCGTTTTCCTTTTCTCCCTTGTGCATCACAATACTAGTGTCATTCGAACTTGTCCCAAAGGGAGCTAACATCTGCAAAAACTCTGCTATGCTCCTTTAGGTCAGTAATGAGACAGTAAGACATTGTTCCATATAAATAATTGGCATATCTCACTTTTAGCTTTTTGAATGAAAAAAAAATACAATACATATTTTGCTTTCAAAAAATACCACACAACTGTGGTTTAGTAATTTATCGGCAGATTGTCGGTTATGGTTGTTTAGGTGAACAATACATTTACACATAACTCGGCAATTTCACACTGACCTTAGAGTTAAAAGCACTGTCAGTTTTATATGTCTTAGAAGACAGCATCAAAACATTATACAGAAGTGCACAATACTAATGGTTTCTCTCTTTTTTGATTCAGGCGATGAATTTGGTAAGTGAAACTGCCTTCTGTAATATGCTTCCCTGCTCCCTTTTGTTTGGCAATACTAGTGCACTATCCCTTTGCTACGACCCTCTCTAGATATGGGTCCCACCCCATTGCTATCCCGTTTATAAGGCAACCTTTAAGCAAAAAGTTCTTAACACAGCACTGCTGATGTAGCATTCTCGCCCCTCAGCCTTTGCCAGAAATCAAACCCCCTGCTTGCTTTGCATTAGGTGTTGTTCTCTACACAGGGTCTTACTTCTTAGGTATCTTTCTTTCACATAGTCAGAGATAAGATTCCAAAAGTTGACAATTTTACAATCTAAAATGGAAAAAAATGTATAAAAAAGCATATGTATATTTAAAAGTCTTTTGACGTACTTCCTTAAATCCCAAACTTTGGTTTTATACTCTTTCAAAATGAGTAACAGCTTCAGGACGTTTGCATTTAGATTGAATGGCTTTAGACATTTTTAGCTACCTTTCTTTATTCCTGGGTTTTGCAATCACTTGGATCCACTTTAAATCACTGTACTCCTTTTTTCTTGTAATTTCCTTAATAACATACTGACCATCTACTGTATAATCAGATCAACGCTGCTTCATCTCTCTGTCCTTCACTCTGTTTCATTCTGACAGCTGCTCTTTAATCAGAACTGCATAGTGTTACTGCTAGGCTAACATATTTCCAGCTGACAGCTAGATTAGTTATTTTGAAATAATTGTCAAACATTCAGCCCTGATGTTCTTGAGACAGGTCATACAACTATTTCTCTATTATTTTTCTGTTGCTTTTCAGGATCAAGCTTCCAAAGACAAAGCCCTTCAGAACATGGCTGCCCTGTCATCTGCACAGATTGTTTCACCAAGTATGATAAAGAATCACCTTCCTCCTCTGTCTCCTGCCCCATACCAACCACCGCGAGTGAGTAGATTAATAAAAAAGAAATAACTGCATTAAAACAGATTTTATCGCAGTTAAAAGAATTATTTAAAAACAAAACATAAAACCCTTTTCTGTCTCTCTCTCTCCAGTTCTGGACAGCTCAAATCCCAGTACAGCCAGGACCATCTCAGGAGTAAGTAAACACAGAAATCAGGAATACTTGGTACAACAAATAAATCTAAAAAAAAATATAATTGAGTGAATCAGTGATGAGGTTATGGTTTATGTCAGGTGGGTATTGCATTTTTTTTTTTTTTTACCTAATAACATTTTTCAACACTAGGATGATTCTAGATGTCAACCCGGGAAGGACTCCTGGGCCCATCTGCACCAGCCATGTGTAAGTTCTCCTTAGAAAAGATCTGATTTTAATCCCAAAACAGCACCAAATCCTCCTGAAGAACTGTATTTTTTTTGTTTCACTTTTGTTGAATTTACCTTGACAAAGTTATTGAAGTGACTAAATGTGATTGAAAGATGGGAAAACAAAATTAAATTCTTGATATGGATTAGTGTATAAAAAGTACCAAAACCATTAACTGGTTTTCTGGGATTTGTCAGGAAAGTATTAACTGGTGCTGTTTTGTACTATTATGTAGCACTGAAGGTGAACTTAACGCTTAGCTGGTGCAGCAACACATTATTTTATTCTAGTTCAAATTGATAGCTTAGTACAATAAGAGATACAAAGTTGGAAGTATTGCTACAAACATCTGATAAGATTTTTGTCTGACTGGGTCATTTATTGTCTTCCAGCATTAAACCTTTTGTACAGCCCCCATACTCAACCCTACCAGGACCTGTACAACAGCCCATACCATGTAGGTGACATAGAATTGTTGAAAGTGTTTTATTTTTATTTGTTTTGTCATTGTTATTAAAATTTGTATTTTGTTTTTAAACCTGTGTCTTTGCCCAGCCTATGAGCCCTTGGCGCCCCCTCCTGCACCATCAGCGACTGCAGTTCCAGTGTGGCAAGATCGGACAATCGCTTCATCTAAACTGCGAATGCTGGAGTACTCAGCCTTCATGGAGGTGCCGAGAGACATGGACAACGTAAGCTGAAGCTTGCACTGCCATAGTCTTAACAAACATACAACATGTGGTGATCATAGGAGATCATACAACATTTTGGTGGCTTAAATGAGATACTTAAGACTTGGGAGTAGCCAGATCGATATGATACTGAGTTGAGTTCTACTTTATCAGTGTTGGATGACTGCCGTTGTGGCTTTTCATGAAAAGGAGAGACGTTTAGTACAATACTTTGAGCTGATTGGGTGACGTGCCAACTAGTACCCACCTTACATAACACACTTTCATCCAATCGTAGCAGTGAATCGTGACATTTCAGTGGATTAAGCGGATAAATTAAACTTTTCCCAAATTCTGACGGAAGAACAAAGCAGACATCTTTCATCATCATCTACAAATGCACAAAGTTCTTCTCTTTGCTCCTTTTTTAAATAAGAAATTGTTAATCTATTTTAGCTAAAATTGAGTCAATTGTGGTAGTGACAGGTGAGTCCTCCAACGTAGCCATGTTTTTAAGGCCCTTCTGACTGTCATCATTCCTACATGTCCCGCCCCAAAAAACACAGCTGGAATGCCATTGGTGTGACTCGCTGGTTATTACGAGATGCACGTATTAGCTGGAGTATTTGAAGATGTATTTGTTGTTACACTCTGCATCACCCTTTTAAACATCATATTTAGACTACATGGAAAATTTACAAATCACTTTAAATAGAACTCACCTCAATGTTTCTACTGCATTTTGCCCGATATTCTTCTGATCACTGCTGCACTTAATAAATGGAAATCCTCATTTCACTGCTGTAAGCTGCTCATTCACTGTTGTAAAGCTGTTTGCGTCGAAATAAGTCTAAGAGACTGAAAACTCAGATCTCGTGACAATTCAGCTTGCAGCACAAGGTTAACTTAAACGTACTTAAACGCTAATTGTGCTTTGGTGTGACTCAATCAAAATTAACTTTTTGTTTAATTGTATGTGGATACAGAAATTAGCTTTATTTTAATTTAGATGGAAAGAAAAGGTCCCTGGAAGCTTATTAGGTTTCTACATCATTTGACTTTCTTTCTATGGTTCTTGCCGAAATGTTATGTTGTTCTGAAGTTTTTAACTGACATTTGCAAACCTCTGGTCTCTACCCACTGCAGTACAGCAAGCACCTGTTCGTCCACATTGGACAGACAAATCCCTCCTACAGTGACCCACTGCTTGAGGCTGTGGAAATCCGACAGATCTACGACAAGTTCCCCGAAAAAAAAGGCGGACTCAAAGAACTTTACGAGAAAGGACCTCAGAATGCTTTCTTCCTCGTCAAGTTCTGGGTGGGTTTCTATGTTTCTTAGTCTACTGCTTAAAACACTCCCTTTCACAGAAATAGGCAGTAGGGATGGGTATTTATCGTTTCATTTATCGTGTTCATGATACATTTCTAGTCATGACAAGAATTCTGATTCAATGTTTAAACAATAAATTAGAATTAGTAATGATAAAAATCTCAGAAAATGGGTGAATTGTGATTTTTTTGTATCATTTTTCTTCTTTCATTTTTTCTTCCTTTGGGGTATTGAATATTTGAAGAATAGGCTTAAATGTGATTATCATGGGATGTTTAGTGATATAAATTACTCTTCTTTATATAATCGGTGTCTTGAAGAATAGTTTTTGTGATTGTGGGGCTATGATTACTGAGACATTCATCTACAGCTATATAGTTACCTAAGAGCGACTTCAAACATTTATTGAAGAGTGTTTTATTTGTCACTTTTATTAGATAGTACTACAAAATATTGTAAAACAATTTTAAGGGCACAGTTCCCAGCCCTAATTGGCAGCCCTAGTAAATATGTGTTACTTGTCACTAAAAATAATATTTTGATGCAGTTGCTTAGTCTCATACTAAACGGAAATTGAAAACTCAAACCTTCCATTTAAGTTTATATATTTAGGGTGACGATTCAATATAGAAATTGTGTTTTTATCTTTGATTCTACTTTTTTGGCATATCTGTATTCTTAGATCTACCATACATAAACAAACCTTTGTTATTGGTGTGGTATACCACCCGAAGAATATTAGTGGCCCTCATATGGCCTTTATCTAAAAACTGGAGGCTCCCGTGCAACTATTATTGCAACCTCTCATGTTCCTATATAATAAAAGCTACTGAAACACCTAATTAGGACTTTTACTATTTAGTTTGAATTAAGTGTCCATAAACATGTAATTTGCTATAAATATTTTCCTATTCTAGGAATAAAAATACAAGTTTTTGCAGAGGTCAATTTCAAATCCAAATTTTTAAGTTAGGTATCATATGTTTTGCTCTACAAAAAAAAGAAACACTAAACAACAGCTACTAAGCAAACAATGCCCAAATCCACAATTAGAGCAGTAATGAAAAGGTTCAAACAATTGGAATGATGACTAAGCTTATTTTACCAAATAGTTAAGATGATAGTAGAATAGGTTAAAAAAAAAGCAGAAGAATCTCCAAATCTTCTGCTGATGATGGTAATACAACAACAACTATGTATATATTTCATCCATCCTTGTCAGGGAAAACTAAAGATTGTGTTAGATGTTTTAGCTTCAATTCTTGTTTGTTCTTTTACCACCGTTTGATGTAACCTTCATGATTGCAGCACTATATGGCATATTTTTCCTTAGATGGGTTTTCCAATATACTCTGTAATTTCTTCTACTTGTAATTGGTTTAATGCATAATTTAGTTGCAGGCAATGTATTTTTTTTTCCCCAACACATTGATGCCTGTTTAATCGAACTGTTCAATGA
Source organism: Cyprinodon tularosa (assembly GCF_016077235.1). Lineage (NCBI taxonomy): Eukaryota > Metazoa > Chordata > Actinopteri > Cyprinodontiformes > Cyprinodontidae > Cyprinodon > Cyprinodon tularosa. Next base: position 373,155 of record NW_024038232.1, read on the forward strand.
GTGCTTTTGTCATGCTTTGAATCAGATCATCAGGCTGACATTTTTTCGCTCTCTCCAGGCTGACCTGAACAGCGGCGGGATGCTGGATGAGCCGGGTTCATTCTACGGTGTAAGCAGCCAGTACAGCAGCATGGAGAACATGACTATAACAGTTTCAACTAAAGTCTGCTCATTCGGCAAACAGGTGGTAGAGAAAGTTGAGGTAAGAAGGTGCTTTTGAAACTTGTTTTAACAGATATATTTGATACAGTCTCATACACAATTTTTCTTTTTTTCTCGCTCTGGTAAATGTTACAGACAGAGTACGCCCGCATGGAGGGGGGGAAGTATGTTTACAGGATCCACCGCTCTCCTATGTGTGAATACATGATCAACTTTATCCACAAACTCAAACACTTACCTGAAAAGTACATGATGAATAGCGTTCTTGAAAACTTCACTATCCTACAGGTAAAATGCACTTTATTTTAAATAACCCCTACAAATTTGAACTGAAAACAATCATGTTTTTAATAAACGTATTTGAACCCTGTCAGGTGGTGACGAACCGTGACACCCAGGAGACCCTGCTCTGTATAGCGTTTGTTTTTGAGGTTTCCAATAGTGAACATGGAGCGCAGTATCATGTCTACAGACTTGTAAAAGACTAACAGCTCGTAAAGATGGTTCCGGAAAAAACAGACTCAGCGCGACGCAATCTCTCTACAACCACCTCAACCTTCCAGGAAAAAAAAATAAAAGACCACAGAAACCTTCAAAAATGCGACAAAAGACTAACATGGACACAGTTTATGCTTTAAGTACGTGAGGGGAAAAAAATAAACATCAGACATGCCAACATGGAACAAAATTGTGAAGAACTTTGGATAGAGAGCTGTTTTTTTTTATGTGATTAAACAAGATGAAGTGGGTCACTTAGTGTTTGATGAAGATTGCCACGTTTAATTTAGGGATGAAGAATGTGTTTGAGGTTGAAAGGCTCCCTGCGTTAGCAGAGAAATGCATATGGCCTGAAATGTGGAGAGATTTGGACCAGAGAACAGGAAGAAATGGTGGAAAGTTGTTTCGGTTTGTTCGTACAGCAAGTGCCTTTTTCTAACTAAAGGTTTTACCATTGCCTGCCACTTTGGATTGCCTTTTTTTCTTTTTTTTTTTTACTACCTCTTGTTTTTGAATGAACAAAAGACGTTCATACTGGTGTGTTTTGTTACAAAAAATATCGAAAACCTGATCGACATCTGTGAGGGCAGAGGGGCACAGAGGAATGGGATAACTAATTTTCATGTTGCCTAATTTACAAACTATGAAAGAAAAAAAGAAAGTGTAAACAAAATGTTTAACAGTCCATCTGTAACAGGGGAATACTGATACTGTTGCTGTGTTATTGTAGTTCTGCGTATGTTTTTAGATCTTAACACAGTTTAAAATCAGGTCTTACTAGAAACTAGCTGTTACTGACGTCCAACTCTAGGGATGTCTTGTATCTTTGCAATTGTGACAGGAATCCAGTGCTTTGCCTTCCTTGTGAGATCCCTGTTATTTCCTGCTGTTTGAAGACGTGTGCTCAGATGCACTTATTGAAAAAACAAAAACAAAAGATCATGTTAGAGGGAGGGGTGGGGGGGAGGGAGGGGGAAGGGGCCAACAACAGCAGTGCTTATTTTCTGACTTGAGTTATGTAGCATAATTGAATTGTTTCTTTCTGTACTGTGATTCAGTGGATATTAAAGGAATATGTGTTACATAGGAGGTTTTTTTTTTTTTTTTTGGGGGGGGGGGGGTGATTTCTGATGACATTTGTGATCATGTAACTCAACACAGAGGCCATGGTTAAAAGGGGAGAAGTTATTCACTGTTTCTTTTGTTTAAAAAAGAGATTGTATGCTGTGAAGTTGGATTATTTGCTTCACTCTTCTCCATGTAACGTGTGGAGAGGCTGCATTCACTGATTAAAAAGTTCAGTTGTTTATTTAAGACATTTTTACATTCAAAATAATTATGAATTCAATTCAAATGATGATTTGATGAAAGACAACTATTGGATTATGAGTACTGATTGTTATTTATGGGAATGGAGGAGGTTAAGCGAAGGGCAGGGCGGAGTTTTTTCTAAACATTTTAACTTTTCCATTGTGAAAAAGGTGTTTAAAGTTCTGGCAGAAGTTTTATTTGAGACAGAATTTACTTTTGACTCCATCAGTTCTGTGAGGTCCACTGGAAAACATTACTGTAAGAGAGCAAAATTCAAATATATCTATGACCCTGGATGTCAAGCTTCGCAGCCTAGATACAAATAACGCTTCTCTTTTTGCGGGTCTTACGGTTTATCTTTTATACATACATTTTCAGCCATCATCAAAGTTAATGTTTTGATTCTGTTGTCCTGACTTTCAGTGTTTGCTGTATGTTACACTGAAAATAATGTGTGATTGTGCTGGTATTGAAAAAAACTGAGTTATCTAATGTATCAAATTTGGAATGGTGTGGGAAATTTCTCTATGTCTTTGGTTTAAAGTGGTTTACTATTGTCTTTGTTACAATTGTGCATTGCAATTTTATACTTAAAAGTAGTGGTTGGACTATGTAATCAAAAAATTTATCTAACAACACAGGACGCATGGTGCCTTTGGGGCCATTTTCCCCAGAAAACTCATTAAATTTATGTTAATTTGTTTTGCCTATGGTGGTTCTTTTTTACTTCTTAAAAAATAAATGTAAAAATGTTGGGTGAGTAAAACTGTTTACTACTGAAAGAGTCTAACGTTTCCACATAGAAATGGAGGAAAATTAACCATTTTAGCAAAGATTAGAGTGGATATTTAATTGGATTTATGGCCGTTTTGCATTCACGTAGAAAAAAGATTTTTTTTCTAGCTTAACAAGATAATTTTTACAAAATCAAATAAAAACATGTTTTTTTTCTGAATCAATATCATTTAAAACAAACAAAAATCTGAATTAACATGATTTAAAACAAACAAAAACCTTTAGGTCTGCTTTTCAAGATAATTTTTGTGAAAATACATAAAAATGTTCTATATTCCTGAATTAATGAGACCATTTTTATGAAAAATAAATCACTTTATTTGTTTAAAAAAAAAAATTCTCAGGTGAATGAAATGGACTTCCGTATAAATAAAGCTAGTAGAGACCAATATATGCAATAAACCAATCCGTTTTTCCATCACGCTTATCCCGGCTGGGGTCATGGTGGGGCCAGTGCCTGTCTCCAGCTGTCAATGGGCGAGAGAGGGGGTACACCCTGGACAGGTCGCTAGTCTATCGCAGGGCAACATAGAGACAAACAGGACTTAGAACCATTCACACACACACCCTCACATCTAAGGAGTATTTTAAGAAGCCAATTAGCCTAACAGTCATGTTTTTTTGGACTGTGTGAGTAAGCCGGAGTACCTGGAAAGAACCCAAGCATGCACAGGGAGAACATGCAAACTCCATGCAGAAATACACCAGGCTGGAGATCAAACCTGGAAACTACAGCACACCCTAGAGCAGGGGTCACCAACGTGGTGCCTGCGGGCACCAAGGATCCCTCAATGACCACATTAGACATAGACAACTTTTATTGTAATTTTGTATACACAGAGTATATAGAAAAACAAATTGCATTTTGTACATTGGGTGTCTTCTGCAGCTTCTGAAAACAGAACAACTCACCCGTGGCCTAAGTTTGAAATTTCATTGCATTCTGCTTCTCTTCTTCTTTAAACATTTATAGAGCATTTTATCATATTAATCATATAGGGCATTTTAGCATTTAGGGGGATTTTTTTTATTTTTATAACAGTGTCCTGTCTGGCAATGTGGCAATAAGAATAATTGTCTTGATGCCAAAAAGAGCCCAACAGATTTTACTTTCACAAGTGTAGCAGTACAGCAATTGCCATACTGCTCCACTTGTTTCATGCATATAAATTGCTTTATTATAATTATGCAGGGAGTTTTACAGTTAATATGGAGACTGCAATGTAAATAGAGCAGAAAAACAGAAGAAGAAAAGGAAAAAAGAAAAAAAAGAGAAAAGATGAAACAAAGAAGACATGGAAAGGAGACAATGAAAAAACATTTTCAGTCTGCTTCATCACCTCTAACGAAATGAAAAAAGAACAGCACAACCTTAAGACATGGTACGAGACCTACAATAAAGCAACACCTTGAAACTATCGCTAAAGTAACATTATTAAGTCTGACATGTACTCTGTGTTACCTGAAGATACGGATGTGGGGTTTCTGTATGGAAGTGAATATCTGAGTACCTGGAGCTAAGCACCTGTAATTTAGGGGGATTTTAAAATAAAATTATCTTAAGAAAATTAGAAATGAATAGACAAAAATAAAAATCTGTTTATTATGTATGAGTTTTAGGTGAATGCCAAGTCCTCCAGTTCATAGGTCAGAATTTTTAACCCCCTTCTATGACTCAGTACCCAAAAAGGTTGGTGACCACTGCCCTACAGTTTAACTGGCTACTTTATCATGTGCACCTTGCTAGTAGGAGATTGGAGAATTTGCTTCCAGGTCTCTAAAATTCTGAAACACTAATTTTAAGATTTGGGAACATTCCTAAGAGTTACTGATCATACTGACTGACAAATGTGTCACCTGCAGACACACCATGCAAATATCTGCCACACCCTAAAGGTTTGCTAAGAAATATCCACAGCACCATTACACCAACGCCACCCATGTGAACCACAGATTTAATACATCAAGGATCAATGTTTTCACGTTTACACCAAATCTTAACCAAACATCTGATTCTTGCAGCTGATATAGCAAGCAAGGATTTTTGTTTTGTTTTGTTTAATACCAAAATGTATGGTTTGTGTGCATTGAACAAGAATGCTGCCAAAATTCAGTTGTGCTTGAAAATGTAAATACCTTTCCATAAAAAATGGGGGGAAAAAGCTGCCAATCACTGAAAATCAGGTATTTTTTGTAATGCTCATGAAACGTTTATTTAGACTTCTGCACCTGTAGATAGGTATGTTGGTTCACTGTTCATGAGTACTTTCATTTGTCTGGGACAGTAGTTTTATTTCTAAATATTTTTCTAAACAAAAATCCGTATTTTATTATTTTTCTTTTTTCCAGATTGTTGTTAATTGAATTGGTGTGCATTTATCATTTTTTTTTTAGAGGGAGAGTATGTTAACCTTTAAGCACAACAGTAAGTTGGTTGCAACTGTTTTTTTAAGCTGCTGTTCTCCTTTAATCTTCTTAAAACCCATAAATCTGCAGGGGCCATTCTCTGTAAACCCTATAGTTGGTCGTTTATAAATATTTAATTAAATCAGCAGTAAATTACTCAGAACAACCGCCTCATACAAACAAACATGCCAAGTTAAAGTCACTTAAATCTCTTTTCTTCCTCATTCTTATTATCTAAACGGCCAAAAATCATCTGTCTAGATGCCTAAATATAAAATCTGAATAGGTCTGTATAAATAATAGAGAGATAAAGAGAGCCAAGAGATTCACTTTCAAGTCACATAAGTTGTCTGTGCTTCTGGAAAGAAAACAGTTGGTAAAATCAGAATTCGGTTTACTGTAATTAGGTCCAGATGGTTTGTAAAAATGACAGAACAATGAAAACAGACATGATAAATGATGAGAGCACATCTGTCCTTTGTTTGCTTCGGTGTTAAGCCTACTCTACAGTGGCCTGGTGCCCTCAACCCTTTTATATGTTTTAGGCAGACAAACCCATTTCCACACTTTCGATCCACAAGATTAACTGTGCCTGCTGTTTTTTACTCATGTCTTCCAACTCGACAAACAAGTGAGAGTCTAAATTGTTTTTCTCTTAAGAGGCTTCATCACATTGCTAACATTAGTGGACTTGTAAAAATCCAATTTGAGTCCATTTTATACTTCCCCAGTATTGTAGCAACAAAAAATATCCCTTGTGTAAGCCACGTAGGCTACAGTTATTGGGAAAAAAATAGATAACTCTTTTTTTGGTTTGTTATTCTAAATATATAGAACCTGAAAATACAATACAAAGAAAATAAGGGAAATCTAGCAATTTCTTCCATTGATTGTTGATAGACAATAAGACACCTTTCATTCATGCAGTAAAGAAAATGCAAATCATTCTTCTTTTTAATATGTTGGATCACAAGCAACTTTAAGGTGCATACCACCACCTATTGCACAGGATTATGTAGCAGCATGGACTCACATATTCTTTTATTTTGTATTATGAAGATAAATAATGTTTTCCTTACCGAATAAATTTCCTTTATGTTTCCTTCCGTTCCCAACAATCATTTAAGAATCAATTACTGACCTGTCCTCTCTACTGTTGACCTTAATCTTCTCCTGTCTGACTCATATTTTACAATCCATCACCACATGTTCTAAATTTTCTTTCCCTTCACATCCCATACGTTTATAAGTATTTTTCCTACAAGTTAAATCTAGTGTGATTTAGATAGGTATTATCTACCCATAATTTGGTCATTCTTCCCTTTTATATTTGTTCACTAATATTTTTAACTAATACAGAGTTTTGTATGTTATACAAACACCTTTGTTTTTCCTCAACATCCCACCATTTGCCATATTTCTGTTTCTTTACTCTTTATAACTGATTTTCCTTCCCCTTTTCCAAATGGAATCCTGACTCTTATTGCTCCATCTAAGTCCTTTAGCTAATTTGCCTGCAGTGTCATAACCTTTAACTCCTTCATTTGCTGGTACCCAACACAGCCAAGGCTTTCAGTAGATTTATAACTTTTTTTCCCTAAATAAACTACATGAGTTTTCCATATAAATGTATAATCCAACCATAATCCTAAATATTTAAATGATGCTACTCTTTGTAAAGGCTGTCCATATAATGGTATTGTCCCTATATCAGTTTTACTCCAATTTACTTACCATAAAACAGGATTTGCTTGTAGGCATGAAGATTTATGCCTTAAAATGTATTTTATACATTTATTAATGTATTGTAAATGTATTAAAATGTATAAATTTTAAGATTACAGAAACTTTCTTTAATCATAATATTAAAAGAAACTGGCTTATTGCACTCCCTTGCTTAATAAAATTTTGCACACAATTATTTTAGAGAATTCAGCCACTATTTTCACTGGTATTTTCCTATATCTGTCCAGAAGTTTGCTACATTGAAATCATTATAGAGAGAGAAAAAAAAGAAGATATTTTATTAAGCAGTACATATTTAGCTTGATGGTAAAAAAAAAATACAAAAAATAAAATACAAAAAAAGACTGCCAACATTTTAAAATCTAATTAGGATAACTATTATAATATTGAAATGTAAATATTGCTTGCAAATGAACCACATTTAGGTCCACTTTACAGACGCCTTTCAGAAATAACTTGACTTCCATCAAGTTAAGGAAATGTCGCTTAAAACGGAAGTAAGGAATTCAAAATAAAACAACATTTAAAAAAAACAAAAAAACAATTGCCTTAATACTATTGGCTTTTAGTTTGCAATATTGCATGATTAGGTCCGCGTTGTAAGTTAATTCACTTTACAATGGGATAATGTTAGAATTTTGGTCTAAGGTAGAGTTTTATTTTGTAAAAATCCGTAATTTATTTTTTTTTTACTAAACTTTATTATTTACCATACACAACAATACAAAACAGCATTGTGAACATATCACAAAACAACAAAAACATATGGGGGAGCATTAACAGAGAACAATAAAAAGTATAATAAGAAATGACAAAATACTCTTGTTTAAAGAAAAACAGTACCAAAGGTGACAAAAATACCAGATGCCACAGTGAATCAACACAATAAATTATCTAAAATTCCAATTTGATTGCAAGCCAATAAAGTTGTTTTTGCTTTTTTATTTGTAGAAGGTCGAATTGTAAATGTATAATGTTTAAATTCAATCAGAAAAACTGAAAAGTCAGTTTTTTTCTCAAAAATTTGCACTTATGAAGATGAAATTTAGCCTTAATAATATGGAGAGATATTTGTGCCATCGGTTTGAGCGCGCAGGAACCAATCCGAGCGCGCAGTGAGACAACACGCGCGCGCGCAAAACCGGTCTGGCACGCGCTCAACTCTGAAAAACCCTCTCAACACACTGTTCTCCGCGCTCAGTTTCATCTCTGCGCGTGCTCGAATCCGTCTCTGCTCGCGCTCGCTCGACCTGCTCTCTCTCCGCGCTCAACACCAGCTGTGCGCTCGGCTGTTTCTCCGCTCGCTCGACTCTCTGAGCTCGCAACTTCAGCAATGTATGTAAATGAACCATACCATCAGCCAATCACACTCAGCTTCTTTTCATCCAATGAAAGCATTCCTTCCTTCTTCTTCTTCTTTTCTATCATGGCGGATCGCAAGCAACTTTAAGGTGCATACCGCCACCTACTGTTCATGAGTGTGTAGCAACATTGTTTTACATCTATTAAATTCTATTTTTTAATTTTGCATTCTGAAGATAACTAAATAATGCTTTCCTTAATCTATAAACATCCTTTATATTTCCTTTATTTCCCAATAATCCTTTAAGACTCCATTCTTGGCCTGTCATTTCAACTACTCTTCTCAATTTTTCCCTTTCAGGTTCATATGTTTTACAGTTCATTAATATGTAAGCATTCGTTCCAAATACTACATCCGGTTAGATGAAAAATAAATAAATAAATAAATAAAAACACAATCAGGAAAATCAAACAACTCTTACAGTTATTTTGTCAACATTCCTAAGATAGTACTATAAAATATCTTGAATTATCTCAAATAAACTTCAGTAAAACAGTTATTAGATCATTGCCTCATCCATCTCTTTTACCTGCTATTGACATGGATTTAAATTTGATGTTTTAAAAGAAAAATAAGGAGGATATTTCAGGTTCCAGTATGGTTCAACAATATATAGATAAAAAATATTATGGATATGTTAAATTTTTTATGGATGCTTCAAAATATTCCAATATTAGGAATGGTGTTTTGTTTTAGTTTCATAATTTATTTTTAAATCGGGTAAAAGAATCAGTGATGGAATTCAGCCTACAAAGGAGAAATGTTTTGGATCATATTGGCCTTACAATGGATTGAAGAAATCGTTCCATTAAGAAGTTTAGTTTGCTCTGATTTTAGATCAGCGACCGTTATATTAATTTAAACGCAAATATTCAGACAGCAGACCTGATCTGAAATTTAACAATTATTATTTAGAAGACCTTTTACAGATGGACTCTAAATAAGAGGGTTATTCTTTATTATATATATTAAAAAGAATAATTTGATAAACAGGATTTTTCAGTTGGTGGCGGTAATTGTTGTTTGCCAACCTCCATAAAAAACAACAAAAAGAAGAAACACCCGCCACAAAAGCTAAGAGTAAGGCCAATATGATCCAAAACATTATCTATATACTGTTGAACCATACTGGAACCTGAAATATCCTCCTTATTTTTCTTTTAAAACAGCAAATTTAAATCCATGTCAATAGCAGGTAAAAGAGATGGATGAGGCAATGATCTAATAACTGTTTTACTGAAGTTTATTTGAGATAATTCAAGATATTTTATAGTACTATCTTAGGAATGTTGACAAAATAACTGTAAGAGTAGTTTGATTTTCCTGATTGTGTTTTTATTTATTTATTTATTTTTTTTTCATCTAACCGGATGTAGTATTTGGAACGAATGCTTACATATTAATGAACTGTAAAACATATGAACCTGAAAGGGAAAAATTGAGAAGAGTAGTTGAAATGACAGGCCAAGAATGGAGTCTTAAAGGATTATTGGGAAATAAAGGAAATATAAAGGATGTTTATAGATTAAGGAAAGCATTATTTAGTTATCTTCAGAATGCAAAATTAAAAAATAGAATTTAATAGATGTAAAACAATGTTGCTACACACTCATGAACAGTAGGTGGCGGTATGCACCTTAAAGTTGCTTGCGATCCGCCATGATAGAAAAGAAGAAGAAGAAGGAAGGAATGCTTTCATTGGATGAAAAGAAGCTGAGTGTGATTGGCTGATGGTATGGTTCATTTACATACATTGCTGAAGTTGCGAGCGCAGAGAGTCGAGCGAGCGGAGAAACAGCCGAGCGCACAGCTGGTGTTGAGCGCGGAGAGAGAGCAGGTCGAGCGAGCGCGAGCAGAGACGGATTCGAGCACGCGCAGAGATGAAACTGAGCGCGAGAACAGTGTGTTGAGAGGGTTTTTCAGAGTTGAGCGCGCGCCAGACCGGTTTTGCGCGCGCGCGTGTTGTCTCACTGCGCGCTCGGATTGGTTCCTGCGCGCTCAAACCGATGGCACAAATATCTCTCCATATAATAATTAATAAATTGATAAGAAAACTCTTTGCATTCATTCTTTCATTTTGTTGAAAACCAAAAAGGACATTTACCCAATAAAACTGAAATCCTATTGATATTTTTGACACAATAAAAGTACAAAAGTGTTGCCAAAATACTTTGGAATGATGACAAAACCATAAAAATCCGTAATCGGCGGGCAGCTCGTTACCGCTGCGCTCCTATAGCCTCCGCTGTTTCTCCCGTCCTGCTCCGCTCCGACTTTCCCGGAGCTCGAGGAGAGCATCCGTGATATTATTAAATTCATAGGAGCGAAACATGTGGTAATGAACACTTAATATAATATGAAATATTAAAAAAAATCCCCATCAGTATCCAGCATATGTGCAGTTTCTGCCCAAATGTTTTCTTTTTGTTGTGGATTTTTGTAACAGGGGTAACTAGGATCATACAAAGTTGCTTTTTTATTAACTTTGTTTGTACTCAGCATCTCTTCATCCATACCTGCAATAAGAGGTTTATTTTGACTGGATTTGATTAAACTTTTAAGCCTCTTGGTATAAAATTAATATTGTGATGGAGATGAGAAATCTGCTTCCTGCTATGTTGAAGAACCAATAGTTTGCATCCAAAAATTTTTAATTTTTTTTTTTTTTTATATATAAAAAATATGCTCTAATTTGTGGTTACCGATCTGTCTTTACTGTATTTTAATTTGACAAACCGGATCTCCTCGACGTTCCTTTTCCTGTTTGGTGTGTTTGCAAATGCGGATCTTGACCTGGCCGGACCGGAGCGGAGCAAAAAATAGAAGACGTACGTGAACGATGACGTGCGGAGCAGTAGCGGTGAATGTGGAACAGCTGTTATTGATTAGCATGACAGCCAAGTACTCCGCACGACGTACGCGAGCGGGGTGGAGCGGAGCGGAACGCTGACGGAGTATGTGGAATCAGGGGTTAAGTTTTTTACACCAGCTGACTGGAAGTCGGGCTGAGAGAGAGAGGCACGTATCTCCAGGAAAGTAAAATACCGCTATGTCGAAGTTAGGGCCACGATAAACCTCACGGCTATGAGTTTCCCATAGCTAAGAGGCTAACCGGAAGTGTCTAAAGGCGTAAGCAAAAACTAAAATCATCACACCGTGAACTTCAAAGTCTATCAACACTCCAGATTAACAAACGGTGAGTTAATAGATAAACAAGCTAAAGCTACGGAGCTCGCGGCTCCAGAGCCTGTTAGCTATCGGTTGGTGTTATCTGAATATGATGGACTGCCGTGTTATATCGCAGCCCTTTACTAGTTTCATTCATTTTAATATCCGCTGCTTCTAAAGGTTGGATTAAACTTTTATCAGCTAACCGTTGAATAGTAAAGCTATTTTCGGAAAAGCTTTTAACTATTCTGTCCCAACACGAGCAGCAATTACAGGTGTACACTTCATTTGGCGACACAGAGTACACTGCTCATCTGAATTATGTCCGCTAATGTAGATAAATTTCCCTTAATCAGTCCTTTATATATATCTATCTATAGATATATATATTAAAATCCTTCCAGACGTCTTGCTAACTAAGCCCAATTGATGCATTTGATTTACCTTGCCTTATTCTATTCTTTAACTATAAAACCTGTAAGTAAGGTGTGATAAGGTGTTTAAATTTTTTTTTTTTTAAAAGTGTCCCTTTCAGTTGACCTTCCGTAAGTATTTTTTTTAATATAAAAAATAACCACAGATATAGCTAAAACCAAAGATTGCAGATGTTTGCTTTTCATGATCTGTCATCAGGGAGATAAATATAAATTTGCTCCAGTATTCACGCAATAACTTGTTATCTTAACATATTGTGCTAATTTGATTGTAGTTTGGCACTTATGAAATTTGCCCTTTTCTATTCCATTTACCTTTGACCTCTTCTGATTGCTTTTAATACTTTTGTTTCCCCATTAAGCAATGTTACTGGTTTGTTGTTGATCTCGAAGAGCAAAATCCAAAATACTTTCTTTGTGTTTGAGGAAAGTAAAACCTCAGCTAAAAAAACATCTGACATACTGAAACTGGTCTGGGTCAGCTGAACTTTAACACATTGATCATCAGCTGCAGGCAGCTTACCGCAGCATTTTGTAACTTAAAGTATTTTAGTAGTTTATTATATGAAATTCTAATAATGTGTATTTTGGGATCTTACTTGAAATCTTACTTGAAACATTTATAAGAAATTAAAGTATGAAGCTATTTGTCAGACTGCAATTTGCTTGACTTGCACATTTTTGTGCTTCATATGCAATAATCATTTGTTCTGCGGTTTTCCATAATTTATTGTTTTGATAACTGTCTTTAAATCACATTCATACACGTTCATTTTTTTAATGCATAGATGCATAACCCTTTGGTAACCCTTCAATTTCTCGTATTGCTAGGTTGATGCATGCACCCTGGATGTTTTGTGCAGCCACGTCCCCTATAGTAACAATGCAGAAACTCAAATTAATTCAAGTTACCAGAAATGTTTTATGTGATCCACCAGGATTCTCCCAAGTATCCACATCTGATCTAAACTACTCCTGATCTGAAACCCCGTCATCACCTCTACTGATCCACTGACTCGTCAGCATGGCTAACACAGACTGTGTCGGTGTGCGAGTCTTTTCTCTGAATTGCTGGTCAGTGACTTTTGTCTGAAGATATTCTAAATGCAATGTTTAACAAACATTCCTTTACAGAATAAAATATAAACTATCCCTTTGCAAAATCTTTTCTTTTTGACAGGGGGATCCGATATCTAAGCAAACACTGTTCCCAGCGATATCAAATGATTGGAGATGTGCTGTGCAAGGAACAGCATGATATTGTCTTACTGCAAGAGGTAAGTGAAGGCTGTTGCACAATCTCCTAAAGGGATATACTTTAACAGCTTCATCATTTGGTAAACTAACAGAAGGCTTACATTAAACTGACAGAAATACTCGACCAGCAGGGATTATTTCATATTTTTTGTATTTTTTTTAAAGGTGTGGAGTGAAAAGGACTTTATCTGCTTGAAAGTCAAGCTTGCCTCCACTCATCCTTATTCTCATTACTTCAAAAGGTAATATTTGTGTTCTTCTACCCATAAAGGATTTCTTATCTGTTGGACTTTGAACAGGCTCCCCTCTTAACTGGGCGGGGCATGATATCTACAAAAGACCAGTAGAAGTGGGGTGTCAGAAAAATTGATATGAATAGGACTGAGCATATGAAAAGCCAAGAAGCCTCATGAAGGATTAGTCTTTGCTGTTTAATCTGTTTTGACCCGACGCCAAAGCTGTTTTAGCTTGGTAGTCCTATTCTATGAAAAAGGGTTAACTTCATGAGATAAATCACTTTTGTTTGCTATTATGGATTTTAACCTCTTCAGGGGATATAACTAAATATAAAATATGTTTCAATCTTTTACTCATGCTTTGCTTTTTTGTCTTTCTTTGCAGCGGGGTCATAGGAAGTGGTCTGGCTATTTTTTCCAAACACAGAATCCAGGACACGTTCCTTTATCGTTACTCTCTGAACGGTTACCCATACATGGCAAGTATTTCATGTTATAATAACCTCCTGAAACATTTATGTTTGCAGACTACAAGCAAACCTTTAGCACAGTGATTAATAAATTAACCAAAAACCTGACAGTGACGTATGAACTGCATTAAGGAGAGTGTAAACACCGATGATACTGCAAGCTGCTGAAGCAGAGGAACATCTAAACCAGGAGCAGGATAGAAAAACACTGACCTATGGCGCTCTGCCTTCCTCCCACAGCCCATACCATAACTTTTAATTTTAAACTCAGTCATTAACTTTTCGTGCTACATCTTATTGTAGTTCATGAGAAGCAGGATTAATTAGAGCCGTTAGTTTGAATAAATGCAGTCACTCATCCTGTGCCAATGTAGTGCAGCCATGCAACTGCTAGTTCTCACACACTCAAATGTTTTGATGCGTCATAAATAAAAAAAGGAAAAAGGCCTTTTCTTTGTTTACATGTGGTTTATATTAGCAGACTTATGCCTGTTATTCTTGTATGGGTAAACCTGTTGCCTTGGATCATTGCCTTGCATGTTTTTATTCCGGGGCCTGGTGCATTTGTTACATCAGCATTACAAATAATCTCATGTGACATGAGTGACAATGCTTTTTTTGAGTCACAGATAATAGCGCCACCGAAATGCACAGAAAGGATGAAAAATATAGTCTTACTCTTTTAGCAGATGTTGGTGCAAAATACTAATGGCTAACTTCAGCAGTAAAATATTCCCAGTTTTATTTTCACTGCCACATTTTTTAGTCCTTTTTTTTCCTTTTATTTCTCTCGGCTATAAACATGATACATTTTCTCTTGTGCAGGCTCACCATGGGGACTGGTTTGCCGGCAAAGCTGTTGGGATGGCCATACTGAACCTGGCTGGCCTGACTGTGAACGTTTATGTCACACATGTAAGCTCTGCTAAAAATTAGTTTTTAAGATTTGTTTACCAATTTAATTTCAATTGTGAGAATTGGTCTCTATCAATTGTAGCTTCATGCTGAATACAGCAGAGAGACGGACTCTTATTTGCCTCACAGAGTGGTTCAGGCCTGGGAACTGCAGCAGTTCATTCGGTAGGGTGTCTTTGCTTCACTACATACTGTGTGTTTATTCTGCAGTATATTTGCATATTTTTTGCAATGATATCGCCACATGTGAGCATTTAGACTTATTTCATTCTAACGTTTGATTGTGTGTGTTTTCTACAGTGGCTGAGAGGTGCAAACGTGCAGTAAACATTAAAACAAGCTGCGAAAACATATAATGGAAACTCCAAAACATGCAAACACAAAAAACAAACGCAACGGAAATACGCTGCAAAAAATTGCTTGCTGCGTGTTTTCACCTGTTTCCAGCTTGTTTTTCTGAGAGTTCGGCTCACACATGTTTTTGCAGCTTTTTTCGCGGTTTGCTGCACGTCTGCACCTGTCATCTGCTCTGATTTTCAATTAGCACAGGAATTTAACCATTTTAACCTTCATGCTAAGCTGCATCCTTGAATATGTTTATCTTTTCTCTATTAGTCATACCTCTACAGGAGCAGATGTTGTCATTATGGGGGGTGACCTCAACATGCACCCTCAGGACCTCGGCTGCAGACTGCTGATGTCTTACACCGGACTGAGGGACTGTTATACAGAAACGGCTAAATTTGATGTAGGTAACAGCAAGAACGCTACCCAGGATTATTCATTTTGTTCATGTGCAGAAAATATGATAAATTGTAATAAAGATCAGTTAAAGAAATGGTTTATTATAATATGTTTGAGCCTTATTTGGGGTTCGAGCCATTTTTCTCTTTAAAAAAATCTACTGATGAATTATTGGAGTTAAGTCTCCACTGTGAAGCTCATTTACTGGAAGCTTGGTCTTAACATTAGGGTTTGGTTCGAGCATCTTTTGCTTGCTGCAAATAGTTGTGAAATAGTTGGGTTAAATTTGACATTATCATTGTTGGTTAGCGTTTTTTGATCACAGTTGGTTGGTTGTCAGAGTGATTTGCAAGAAACTGAGAAAAGTGAACTCAGCTTAGTCAGATGTAAATGATTAACTTCTTCATTGCAAATTTGTTTTTGAAAATGTCTGATCTTTTTCAGGGATGTGAAAATGGAATAACTTTAATAGCAGATAATCTTTTTGTGGGTAAAAATGAACTAATCCCCTTTGAGAAGGGGATTCGAATAGACTACATCCTGTTTAAGGTGAGTCAGATCCCACTTTAACATATTCATATTCTAGAAGCTATAAGTAATTTTCAATCCACTTATTGTTTTTTTCAGGGTTCCTCCAAAACCGATGTTTATTGTGATTTCATGTCCACCACCAAAGGCTCAGTGCCGGGCCATCCCCTCCCTTATTCTGATCACGAGGCTCTCACTGCAGAGTTGCGACTAGAATCCAAAATCCCAGCTCAGACTGGAAGTGACAAGACTCAGGACACTCCCACAGGTATCTCTATTATAACTACAAGATAAGCTAAGCTGTGTGTATATATAAACGGCATATGATGCCCCTTTTCTATGATGTTTTGATACATGAACATGCAAGGGTGTCCCTTTGGAAGACTGAGTCCCTTGATTTAATTTGTCCTGTGCTGTGTCCCTTCAAATTAAACAAAATCTAACCACATTCATTACTTTATAGCTTGGTTTTTACCAACATAAAACCCTGAGCAATGGCAAAATAGTTACCTTAAGCTAAAACCATGCATCAATTCATGTAGAAATAAAAGGGGGATTTCATCTCATCTCCAAAGATCAGCAGCTGTGTAAACTAAGGTTCTCTGTAGATATTCGAGGAGCACCTGCTGTCTAGTTCAAGTTGATAGAAAGGCAATAGTTGTTAAAATAACCACTGGATAAATCCATGTTTTACAAGTTCCATCTCTAAAACAAACACATTTTATGCTGAGACATACAGCAGCAGAGGACCACACCTGCTGCCATTGGTGTTTCTGTCTGGTTTTAGATGAGTAATGATGCATTTGTTCTTTAAAATGTTTCCTTGTCTAAATGATTTATGAAGAGTGTTTTCCGTATTAAACAGGACAATACAAAGATCAGTTAGGTGCAGTTTTTCAAGGTAGTTGGTAAATGTATTTTATTTAACTCTTTCCATTTTCTCTCTCACTGTTTAGAGAAGCTCGCCGAGCTTGTTGACACTTTAACTGAGGCACGCACCGAAGTCAAAGTGGGCTTGCACTGTGCTGAGAGGATGCGCTACACTGCAGCACGTACTGGAGTGATGGGCTTAGCTCTGCTGTTCCTGGAGCTGGCCATAGCTGCGGTTCCCTGCTTCACTCTGGGAGCAGAACAGCCCTTTCCTCGTATCTCCTTCTACCTGCTGGCTGCTCTGTGTTTCGTCATCCTGCTCACCACCTCTCTGCTCTACATCTTTTATACCATGGAGCTGAAGTCTCTCCAAGGAGCTGAAGACCAGATGAGACTGTCTGTAGGTAGTCTACAAGAAAAGCTCAGAGGTTTTCCCGTGGCTCAGCCTCACAATGCTCCCCAAAGGTCACCAGTGGAGAAACTGCCTAGTGCCTTGGATCCAGAGGAATAACTTCAAAGTCGAGGCTTTGAAGTGGGATTTAGTGTGCTACTCTTAATATGCTTTGGAGATTGACAATAAAACCTCAGGATTGATTATACGCAGGAAACATTTCTGAAATTGCAGGAAATATGCTGTCATTTGTTTATACTTTTATAGTCATCTGCAGGCTTGTATTGCTCCTAGGCTTCCCTCTATGCAGCTAAAGTATACAGCCATGCTTCCTATTTCACAGTAACGGTTAAATATTGCTGTGCTACTTAATAGTCTTAAATCTATAATATATTTGTGTTATTAAGGCTCAGGTCTGATGTGCATTCCACCCACCTGCAGTTTGACTGGGACCAGTTATTTTGGTATGATAATGTGTGGCATTACTGACCTCTACCAGCTATCACATAGCGACTGTGGGGCCAGTTTCAGGCTTAGTTTCTGCTTGAAGCTAAGAGAAAGTTCTCTGACGTAGAAGAAGCAGAATCTCCTAATTGTTTATGTTGTAGATGTTTTTTTCCCCCCTGAAGTTATACTGTGAGGATCATTATGAAACTGTTAAAACATTTCATGTCAAATTCTAAATGAAGGGATAAATGATCTTATTATTGGACTTCTGTTTTTGCTTGGTGTACCATTCAATTTTTATGCCCACGTTTTACCGACAATCTGCACTCCGGATTATTATAATTTTTTTTTTATATCTGAAGCTATAAAAATAGTTTGAATAGGCTGAACATGATTTACTTGTAACTTGCTGTTTTTAATCATCAAAGATGATTTTTTTTTTCAAATTGCTTTGAAAGAGAACTAATTTTAGGATGATTAATATATTAATTGAGATGCTGATTCAGATTACAAACTTAATTTGGTTTTTCCACATGTCTGAATGTTTGTGTTGCTTTAAACCATACTGTGAAGGACTTAGTTGTTCTTAAATCACACCGAAGAAAATGAATTGTATCACAAAAGCAATAATAAAAGACAATATAAAAATCTTTGTGCCTCTTAGTTTCATATAGTTTGTCACAAAACTTCATTTATTTAGTACATTTTTTTAAAGAACAAAGATTATTAGAATGAAGAGTCATGTCTTAGAATTTTTTTTATACAAATCCAGATCGGAACAACTCTTTGAATTTATTCACAAAGTCACTGTTGTCTCATGTTTGTTAGGCCATTAATCTCTGCTAAATGGCTCACACTTAGATCAGATGGAGGTTTTTTTTTTAAACAGCAATGTTTGATTTTTAACAAATTCATCACTAAATTTTACTGGTCTATTAGATTTTACTCTTATGTTTTGATATCAAATAGTAATATCCATTATTGTTACTCGGTGGCAAAATGCAGTGTACCGGCATCAAAGTAACAGGAAAACTGGAGTTTGCAGATTATCATAAAGAAGCAGTTCATTCATAGTTTATCATGTAAGTTTTTATTTAATTCATTCAATATTAAATATGAATAACAAATGTAACAACTAAAAGAAATCATATATGAAAATGAGCAGAGAGAGGTAGAAACTTATATCTGCTAAACTAACAGATTATTTCACACCACATTGATTGATTATAATGATTTTCATGTTTAATGCAGACAAAGTTTTGAATTGTTTTATCTTTCTGTCAATATTGTTCCATAAAGTGAAACCTTTAACTTAAATGCGTCTACTCATTGGCACCATTCTGTATTCTTTTCTTATTTCAGACACATGAATGGAACACAAGTCAATAATTGGAATGAATAAGCTGGAGCACAGTGCATACTAAAGTAGATGTCCCCATCTGCCCCTTCTTATGTCTAAATTTACTCAACAATTTAAATAAGTGTCATTTTTTTATGATTTGGAAACTTAGGAAAAAAATCTACTATTATAAAAACTTCTACTTTATCTCTGCAACTTCAATTTCACAGTTAAAATGCACAAGTATTTATGATACAAAATGACCTACCCCTCATGACCGCAGCAGGGACGGATGATGGATGGATGGATGGATAGATAGACAACCTATACATCTTTTTTATATCAGCAGCTGTCAGCACAGAGCTTGACAACAGAAGGTTGGGAGACATCAGAATGAAGTAGATATATGCAAATCCTCAACATTGCAGATTAAAATTAAAAACAAAAATCTTATCTCTCCTATCCTAGCTTCTCTCATTCGCTTCCTTAAATTAAATCCAGAACTGAATTTTAAGGTTTTTTTTGGTTCCAAATTAAGTAACTCATTTATTAAAAGAAAATTTGGCCAAATGATTGTTTGTTCACCTCATGGATTTGCATTTTGCATTTGTTTAAAAACATCCCAGTCATTCTAAATTAGTGAAAAGCTAATTTAATCACATCCCTAATTCTTCAAGATAAACTATGGTTCTTAAACAAAATCAACGCTAAACTGTAATATGGTTTTCATCCATGTTTTCCCTTCCTCTTTGTAAATAGTATCTCAGTTTTGTTGAGTTTGAATTGTTTTTAGTCAAGAGTTTCTAACTGAAATATGTTTGACTTGGAGCTGAAGGATTTTTGTTCATAAACTCTTATATTTTGAAGGGAAGTTGTGGTGAATTTATTTCATGTATGTGCAGAATTACCTGTTTGACTGTGATGGGAGCTCTATTTACTGGAGCTCTATTTGTTGTTCTAACACACAGCTAACAGGGCATGTGTTTATTAACAATATATTACAGTCCGAATAATATCTGATGAAATAAGATGTTTACCAACCCTACAGGGGTGAGCAATAAATATATTTAAGTTGCACAACAAATTATATCCATAATGCAGATCAGCTTAACAGAGACACATTTATATGCTTTCACATGCTGTGGAAAGGTAGTCTTGTATTTACCGTGATAGTCGGTGGTCCACTCTAAAGGCTCACCTCAAAGTCCAGTCTTGGTAGTCGTTAAAATCACTGGGGTAATAAATATGATGCTGAAAGGAAAGAGCTTCCAGGTCACTCCAGGTAGGCTGGTGCTCAGTGCAGGAGGTTGACGATGGCACCCTGATGCCAGGCTGTTAACCAGACTTCACGCATCCAACAAACAACTCACCATAGGATGATTAAGGAGCAAACTTTTTGTTTATTAGTTGTGAGGTCAATGCTTCTGGCCTTCTGCTGTTAAGGTCCTACTGATGTTTGGTCTGCAGTGCTGGTACCACACTATTATTAAAGACCACACATCTGCAACCTCCACAGCTGTTATACTTTCTTTAGACTCAGGATCATGTTGAACATTTATCCCATGTTGCCACACAGTTGATCTGTGCTGAACTGTTAGGATGACTATTCTGGGTTATGTGCAATTCTCTTTGGTTTATTCTAAGCTCAATTCTATCCACATTTTATTTATTTATTTTTCTTGTACTTGTCTTCTTGCCTCCTGGAATCATTCCCTGTATTGTATTTTATTTGCTTCCTTTTCCAAAAATGCCAAATGTTTTGGATTGCAGAATTAACCATTATCCCATGAAAAGATTCTTCTACTGAAGGATGTGGACGTCTGCAGCTCCTCCTTTAGCATTTTGGTTGTTTCTGCTCTCCTAGCCAGACCTGACATTTTGAATGAACAACACTTTTAGCAGATTTACCTTAAGGAGAGTATTGAAGGTAATTAATAGTGACACATTCCTAGACAGGGCGTACAAGGGCTGCATAGATATAAAAACCACACCATACTTTCTTTTGTCTTTAAAGAAAAGACAATTGAAAACTATAAATATTTTGCTAACATTCCAGAACTATGGTCTATATTCACTACATATAATTTTTAAGGTTTTACTGTAACAAAAAAAAAGGATGCTAAGAAAGTTGACCAACCAATATAGGGTGGTCAGTGTCTGACAAAAAGATTCATATATTCACCACTAGAGGGCAGCCTTTGTATATTTAATTGATTTACTTTAACTGCCCTCTACCACAGAAACCAGACTAACATGACAGCAAAGATGGAGGACAGTTTGATTAGGCTTAAGCCAAGTTTTCCAGCTGCCACTTGAACACACAGAGGGCAGCACCACTCCTGGGTGTGGTACTTTGAAAGTCTTTTCTTCCTTGAGTACACACATGAATAGAACATCAAATTTAAAGGCTGCTTTTTAAAAGTTTTGGTGTGAAGGAGGCAAAGAGTCAGACTTGATTTCAAATTCAGATGGTATCATACAATTTCAAAGCAATAGCCTAAGTTGTTAAAAGGTAGAGTTCAGTTTGAATATAACTGAACATCAGAAATCTTTTCCGGTCTGTTGACCTTTGGCTCTCTCTTTAAATTCCATTTCCTGTCTGCTTTTCAAAATTGTTTAAATATAGAGCCAACTACTGCCTAGAAAAAAAAAAACAACAAAAAAACAAAACACCAAAATCTGAAAAAATATATTTTTTTGTTATAATAATGAATAACTAAGAGAGGAAAAGTATAACCTATATATGTTGTAATACAATTTAACCTTTTAGGTAATCCTTTATTTCTTAACTCCGAAGCTTTCATCTTTGCACAAAATTTCATGCATTTGCACAAAATTGTATTTACTGTCTTGAGGCTCACATATATGCAATAAACCTTGGAAACAAAGTCCAGTGGATTGTTTTTTAAACTTTTACGGAATGACTATGACCTGGATGACTGAGAATCTTCACCAGCATAATGTACCATTTTAGCAACATAGGGATTCAGTTTTCAAATTTTCCTATAGAATAAAAAAATGTTTAAATTAAACATAACATATTATAATTGGCTGGTTATATTACACTGTTTTGTAATATTAGGTATTTTGCTTTTCTTTGTTTTATCCTAATTTATGTCAATAAAAAATAGTGTCTTAAAACTCATTATAATTTGGATAAAAAAGTAAGACTAATATATTCTAGATTCAACCTATATTTTAAGTATTGAGTTCTGATTGATATGGCTTACATCAATGAAAAATCAAAGGTTCAGATTCTCTACAGAAGAGAAATAGCATGAATTTTAAATACTGAAATGTTAGTCACATGCAAGGCATATCCAAAAACTAAATTTTTGTGTGTGTATTTATTCTTTATAATTAGTCAGGGCGTCTTCTTCATTAATTATTACAATTATTAGCATGCCTGCAACACACTGCTGAGACTTTAAGGAAACTTAGAAGCAGTCTGCAGGAAACATTTTACTGTTTGCTCCTTTCTTTAAATCTTTCTATTTACAATATGCTGTAAAATAAAATCACCCCATTTGCAAATCTAAACTTTTTTCTACTTACTTCTACTTTTATTGTGTTTTTATCTTTTTGATCTTTTATTTTGCTTCGATTTTACTTATTCATGTAAAGCACTTGTATTTGTAGATACATAATCAGCATTAAAGTTGCATTTACGCATTTATACAGTTAGGTCATAGGAATAAACTTTCCCTAGAACCAAAGTGTAAGTGAATCATTTCTGCAACCACTTCCACATTACTCTCACGTTGTAGAGAAAAAGGGAGTTTACAGCCGCGTACGGCACGTCTAGCCTGCAGGAAAATGAAGAGTCCAGTCTTGTAGGTCTATTGTGGCTGCGTGTGGGCGCGGTCTCATTGCGCAGGGCATGGCAGGGCAGGGCAAGGCAAGGTGAGCTTTACCTCCCAGCCTGCTCTCAGCTCTTTCTTAGCTCCCATCTTCTTTGGATGTTGTTTTCTTCCTCCGAAAGATGAGCAAAATGTCGAAGGCCGATCCGCTGAAATCGGCGATCTCCATTGAGAATGTGGACGACACGTCGCTGGCTCTGCCGTCAGGGAATCAGTACAGATCCGGAGAGCAGCGCGTAAAGGCGCAAGTGCAAACTGTCAGGAGGATAAAGTCGAGGCACTCGAGCAACAGCAGCAGGAGCGGATCTACTTCTATGAGCCCAACAAGTAAGAGGATCCTTTCTTTGACTGTTTACACTCCTTAGTGACGCTGTTTACTTAAGTGCAAACTGTTTTTGAAAGACAAAAAATAAGGCTACACACTTTACGCTTTATATAATACTAAAAGTCCAAAGATTTCCCATTGATTAGTCATTTCATTTATGACCCCCATCATAAAAGCTGCAGTGTGAACGTAGATTGTATATCCTGTCTGAAAAGATAATGAGATAGATTGTTGCTTACCTTCAACATTTAAAATTAGTTACCAGGAAATAGGTAATGATCTGGCAATGATTAGGCCCCACAGAGAGAGTAAGAACCTGCTTGCTTTTAGAAAAGGATTCATTTAATATGACAAGGGGAAAATAAGTCATCTAGTATATCTTAATCAATTATTGGTTTAAAAAAAACAACAACTAAAATCCCATAAAGGACACTTTTGAAATGCTGACGCACTTTATTTCTTTTCTTTTTTTAAATGAATACAGTGGGTTAATGTTTAACTGGTTGTTCCAAACTCTTCTCCATTCAGTGTCACTTCATGCCAAAAATAAGAATACGGTTACATATTTATTGATTATTTTTTATGATTTCTCTAAAACAAGAACAGAAAATGTAACTTAAAACTTTGTTGTAACCAACTAAATAAAGATTTTAACTGGGCACATCAGTGTTTGGCCACAAATGCTGTCATTACACTCTGCTAAAAACTGCAGCTTTAGTTATTCTTATGTGTGCAAATTTCTACTTGCTGTACAATTGTTGGTTGTCATGAATTTAAGATTTCCATTGTTGGCCGCACGGATATCAGTATAAAATGAGAATTTAGACACTTCACCTTCTACCACCAATATTTAGCGGCATCTTTATAGTAATTCAAAATACAATGGATGGGCAATGGATGAGAAATATCGTCACAGATCAGAGGCAGCTTCTATTTATTTCCCACAGGCAAAGGATATAAATCACAGGTTATACTGTAAACAAGGTGTGTATTCTGTGACAAGATGGCAACTGATAACACATAACATCTCTCCGTAGGCCCTGTGTATGACTCTGTGTTTACAGATGGGGTAAAGACACCGTCCCTCACATCTAATGGAAGCGCCTTCTACAGCAATGGTTTCTCAAAAAGTGTGAGTTTATTTTTCCTTCATATTTCTAATCTGTCTGATGCCTGATCTCAAATGTGGTGCTTTTATTATCCCGTATTGATAGTTTGAATAGGTGTGAATTTATTTTGTTTATCTTCTAATGAAGCAAATTAAATGCCCCGATTTGACTCTGTTTTTGTTGAGCTTGCCGTATGTTGAATCTTTGCTTCGGTCTAGACTTTACTCCGGGGATCAGAAGCTTGACATTAGGCTAAAATGAAACGTTTTGTGATTTGCTATTTCAAAACAAATTTGCAATTCACTTTGTGTGATTTCCCAGAACTTTGTATTCACATTATTCCGATTTAGAGTTTTAGTGATTTTTTTCACTTATTTGCTTAGCAAGTGCAAAGTTCTGCATTTACCTTCCATGGGCTGTTCACGCTGAGCTGGGTTCTGCTGGAAACTTCTTCCTGTTAAAGGGATGTTTTCCTCTCCACTGGCGCTACATGCATGCTCTATACGAGGATTGCTGCAAAGTCAATGACGCCATGCAAGCAAATTTCAACTGTTGTTACAGGGCATCCATGAACGGTAAAATGAATGGCTCAATACAATCCGCTGGGTTTCTTTAGATAGAAAACAGGGTTTCCACGGGTCACTAAAAATCATTAAAAGTCATTAAATTATTATTTTTTAATCTTGGCATTTATAATTCTTTATAAAAAAAAAGCTTATAAAAATAATTGGGTCAGATATATTATATAGCAATATATTTGCGGCGAACTGCTTCGGGATTGATCATAAACCAGTTTGTTCGGAAAAGAAGCTTGAGGCAGAGAAAAAGCTAGGGAATGGGGAAAATGCAAATTACAACAAAAGTGGCTGGAAAACGAGAAATTTGGCACATAGCTGCAGCCTGTACACGGTAAAAATGACAAATGATTTTGACGACATTTGTTGATGTCATTAAAATTATTTATTAAGAGCATTAAAAAGCATTAAATTAGAGTTACTCATTCCTGTATAAACCCTGTAAAAGTTTTTTAATTGATCTGTATATATATCATCTGATTGAATTCACTCCTACTTGTGAGACATTGGAGTGGGATAGTAAACTCAATCGAAAAATACATTCAATAAACTATGCCTATCCCTCAATAACATTTGAGAGAATAGTTTAAGATGCTCTTCATTTTTTCATTCTTTTCCAAAATAATAAAATAACAAACCTAAAGCTCTCACCAAAGGCTGCTAGGTGTTGTACCACTGGATTTTAGCGCACTCGGGTTTTTATTGTTTTTTACAATAATATACAATAGTATTTTTTTACTGCTGTCCCAATAATAAATTATGCCTCATCCCTCCTGACGACCCTGTTTATTTTTCCTTTTAACCTCTGCAGTTCACCATAGACAAAAACATAAGCAATCATCAATCAATCACCAACCTAGGATCTACTGTGAGGAAAAAGAGTCTGACATCAGGGTATCGCTTTGAGAGAACTCAACCCGCTGCTGGCAGTACTGTGGCTCTGGGTCATGCTAACACCAGCCGCAGTGAACCCGGTGTGGCCTGGGGCAGATATGGCACCCAGCTGTCTGTCCCACACACCAGAAACCCCACCACAGAACAGCAGGCCAGCAGGAACAACTACAGGAATCAGCGTAGCACCAGCAATCACTTTGTGCAGAGGACCATCTCCCAGTCCCAACCTCTGTACCCTGCAAACGGCTTTGGTCTGACTCACAAACAAAGTCAGTATAAAGGCAGCCAGCCTAACATGAGCAAGACTCCCACACAGCAAACCACTACTGACTCTTCATCCAAGACTAAAATAAACTCTGGGTGAGTCATTCTTAATTTCTCTTATTGAAAGAACAATCGATCAGTTAACAAACTTTTATTTAAAGGTTGCATTTATATGTTTTTTTTTCTTTTTTTAGATCAAATGGAAACATTTTAAATGCTGACATCACTATGAAGGAGGCTGTGCAGTTTCTTACCAGCGATGATGAAAATTATCAAAACTGTGGCGCTTCCTATATTCAGCACAATACTTTCATTAGCGACAAAGCAAAAGAAGAGGTGCTTAATGTTTTTTGGACTGTTTTCTCACATGTACATGCTATAAGATGATTAAGTTAAAGAAAGTTATTACAAAACTAAATTAGATGCAATATGCTTTCTACGCTTCACAAACTGATCCGAGGTTTACCCCAGAGTTTGCAGTATTGTTTTTTTGGTGGTTGGTGTTTAGAGCAGGAATTCAAGACCTTTTAAATCTTGTTTTTTTTTTTTTCTCAGGCCCTGTCTGCATAAAATGTGTGTAAATTGGGGCTGAAACAATTAATCTGATTAATCGATTATTGAAATTCTCAACAACTAACAAAAAAAACTGTAAAAATTCTTTAAGGAACCTTTCGCTATCTGACCAAGTATCGATTAATGGAAAAAAAAAATTTACAGATTAATCGCTTTGCAAAATAATTGTTAGTCTTAGCCGTAGTGTGAATGTGTGAGGGGTTTTCCCTTTCTCTGTGTTGGTCCATGATTGGTGACCTGTTCGGCTTTTATCCCTCCATTATTCACTGAAGCCTGGGGAAATACCTCCTGCAACCTGAAACAGGATAAAGTAGCTTTAGGAAATTCATTGAAAAGCAACAGTTGGCTGAAACTCATGCTATGACTTCTTCTCCTTTGGCTTGATTTACTAATTAATCAGCTCTTATTTTTGTATTATGTTAACCAGAAGTGCAAAACCACTTAGTACCTGTGGTATCAAAAAGTCGAAGCTTTCATTGAATGTCAAATCTGCAGAAATGCTACAGAAGTAAATTGTCCTTTTAGGAGGAAGAGACAAACTAATTGTCTTGATTTCATTAAGAAATGAAATGAAATTGAAGCAAAAGAAGGAAAATATCACCATAGCTTTAATGGTGGGAGTGAACACTAAATGTTAGGGTTATGAGAAAGAAAGCAAACAGGAGAGCTGCTGTGAGTCTTTTCTGCTTTGTTGGGTAATTTGAATCCAGCACAGGATATGCTAAGTCCTGGGTAGGGGAGAGCAGGGAGGAAAAAACCATCAACATACAAAGTGGTTGGAAGTTAAATGAAGATTAACAGCATCAACATTTATTATTAAAATTACAATTTATTCATACACTGGAAAAAAAATGAAATCTAGATAAATCTTTTTTTCTTAAAATAAGTGCATTTTTCTTGGATTGAGGAGTTAAAAGATATGTTTTTCCAATGGAACAAGACAATTTACGATTAAAATAAGAAAACACAGTGGTAATTGTCTTATTTCAAGTGCATTTTATCTAAATATCTTATTTTAAGAGTAAAAATATTCATTCCATTTGCAAACTATCTCATTTACCTTCTCAAATTAAGGGTAAATACGCTTAATTTAAGACCTTTTCACTTATTTTTAGATCGTTTTTCCAGTGTAGCGGCTCCACATTTTCAACA
Source organism: Cyprinodon tularosa (assembly GCF_016077235.1). NCBI lineage: Eukaryota > Metazoa > Chordata > Actinopteri > Cyprinodontiformes > Cyprinodontidae > Cyprinodon > Cyprinodon tularosa. The sequence continues at coordinate 400,987 of NW_024038232.1, forward strand.
GAGGCATTGTTTAGATAGCCTTGTTACCAAGGTGAGGCAAGTTTGTTTATATAGCAAAATTTAGTAGCATGACAATTCAAAGGGCTGTACTTGAGAAAAAGAAAAGTAAATCGCAGTTGCATAGAGGCAACATGAATCCTTAAATAAAAACTGCATAAAATTAGAAATAAAATCTGAGACGTAAAGTTTTTCATATGTTTTAATCCATGTTTTTTTCCTTTGCAGGTCTTAAAGCTTAAGGGGATCCACCCTCTTGTAGGTTTGCTGCACAGCCACAACTCACAGGTCAAACACACGGCCTCTGCTGCTCTGCGAAATCTGTCCTTTAAAAGCGACAAAAACAAAGAGGAGATCCATCGCTGTGACGGCATCACTGAGGTTGCCAATCAGCTCAGAGATTCAGAGTCTGTAGATCTGGATAAGCAGCTGACAGGTAAATAGTAAAGCCCTGAAATGTATACCTTCAAATGTATGGGTACATGCATACAATAAACCAAACAAACGGGTCAGACAAAGAGTGGCTTGTCTTGGTGTACATAATACTGCTGAATTCTGGTTCCTTGAAAAGTAATGCTTGTGCTTCAAGTAGGTCAAAATCTATTTGATTTCACTTCTTTTTAAAAAAAAGTGATATTTTTGTGTGCAGTGTTATGAGAAGACACTTGATTATGCTAATACATTTTAAGAAGATGTTTTAACTAAATTCAAAAATGTAAACTTTTTATTTAAAGGAATACTTCTGACTGATTATGCTTTTCTTTTGTCTCCAGGTCTGTTGTGGAATTTGTCTTCTGCCGACAACCTGAAGCCTGATCTGCTGAAGCATGCTCTGCCTGTCTTAATGGAGCATGTGATCTTGCCTTATACGACAAGGTCCGGAGATACAATCAGGGATTCAGATGTCTTCTTACACACCACGGGATGTCTTCGGTGAGAAAGTGTTGGATTTCATTTTACTGCATGTTCATCACTTCTTAGACGTTTTTAAGCTTCATTCTGGATTTTAACCACAACACAAACATTTAAAACATATTCAGAGCAGTTTGTAGAGCTTGGACTATTTTTTTTAAATAGGACCGATTATTAGTTTGGAAGTAGAGATTTAGTGAGCAGGGCTTTTCTTGTTGGCACTGAATTCCAATTTTCTTATAGGTCTTTTATACTTCTAATTCTTAAATTAGTATAAATACCTAAACTGGATTATGGCTGAAAAAAATCTCAGATTTTTTCATTCCATATGCAGTAAATACATTTTTTCCCCCTTTTATTTATTGACAACAAAAAACAGAAATCCCTTTTAAAAACCTGCTTTGGTTTCAATCCCTCAAATTCGAAGTGCAACTAAATCCAAGCTTATCTGTGAAGATTCCTCGTCAACTAGGTCATAGTCAAGCCTGATAAAACTAAACTGATCTTATTAAGCTAAATCCAAGCAGAGAAACGTGCTGTTTAAAAAAAAACAACAACAACAGAACAAAACAAAACAAAAAAAACTTGGCAGGCACTGCTCTGGTAAAAAGTGAAAATATAACACACATTGTGTTTGCTGCCAGTGATATTACACAATATGCTTGTTTATCAGTTTTAATTCACATCTAAAGAAGAAGAGGAGAAACTATAGTCACTCAACACAAAGGAATACATTGGTGAAAAACCTGTGAATACACTGCTCTTTTCCTTATCCATAATTGTTTTTATGTTCCTGTATCTGTTTTTTGTATTTTCATCTTTCTTTTTATTTATCTTTTGTATTTTTTGTAAAGTGACATTGAGTGTCAAGAAAGGCGCTGTTAAATAAAATGTATTATTATTATTATTATTATTATTATCATTATTATTGAAAAACAAGATTTTACAAGAATAACATCGCCATCAACAGTAAATTTTAATGGTTTATAAAATGTCTTTATTTCCAAGTCCTAATTTTGATATATATATATATATATATATATATATATATATATATATATATATATATATATATATATATATATATATATATATACATACATATACATTTTTTTTAAATTTACTGAATTCTAAATAATTTTACAAAATTTACTTAAAAAGTGTTTAGTGGCAATAGTTTTTAATTCAACCGAAAGAAAAATTACCCATTGGGCTCATCAGCAGTTCGTTTGTTGTTTTTACAATATTTTGATCTCCCTCATGTGTTTTCTGCAGTATTAAAGCTTTTGTCAAGTTTATTTAGGGGGTCTGAGGGACTTTCACGTCTAACCATGTAACAACTGATGTTAGATTACCCAAACTGTTGTTCCAAATGTATTGTAGCATAAAGACATGCGCCTTATCTACTTCATCAGTAAATGCAAGGCTGCAGTGTTGAATCTTTGACTGACATCCAGGGGCGTTATGCAAGAGCTGGAATCGGATTACTTTTTCTGTTTTATTTATTCTGGCTTATTCTGCAGGATATGCAGTGGCCTGCTTTTATCATAAAAAATACTGTTTGATTAACTTTTAATGATTCTCATAACTTGTTGACATATGACTCAGATTGTTTCAACAACAGAAACTTGTTGGAAACCCTAGGGTACTTTGGTAAATACTTCCAAATGTATTCTTCCCTAGTTGTGTCAGCCTGGCTTTGGAAGCTTTGTGTTTTTAGAAAACATATTTAAAATGAATCAGCTTAATCATTAGTCAGACATTTACTTGTTGTTTTGCTTGGGCTTTGATTTCAACAGAAACCTCAGCAGTGCCAAGGAGAGCAGCAGGCAGACGATGAGGAAATGTCGAGGTTTGATTGACTCTTTAACCGCTTACATCAAAGACTGTCTAGAGAAGGAAAAAACCAATGATGAGGTAAAAATAACAACATAAAGTGTTTATTGCTAACTTAAAACAAAAATAAGGATGCAAAAAAAAAAAGTGTGACTTCATTTAAACTGCTGTTTTACATTTGTATCTCATTGTGAATGTGTGACAATAACTCACATATTTTCTAATGTGTTAACAGTGTTTGGAAAACTGTGTGGGCATCCTGCACAATCTGACCTTCCAACTGGAGGACGAGGCTCCGATGCTGTTCACCAATATAAATACGTTGGCTAGGAGTCAGCTCAGGAGCACCAGTCCAAATAACAGCAACCCTGTTGGCTGCTTCAGTTCACAAACCAAACTTCCACAGGTGGAGGTGAGTCAGACAATTTCATCGGATCCCCTTGCGCTAAATACTTACAGACTCGTAATCAAAACTCAATAAGTATTTGGCCCTTTGTCTTGAAACTGCATATTGTATAAATTCTTTCATTTTGCATTTAATTTTTACTACCTCATCTCTCATGATGAAAAACAATTCTGAAATGTAGAAGACAGAGGAAGGAGTTTAGATTGTGTTATTATGTAGCATTGTCACCATCATCAAAATTCCTTAACGAAAGACTTTATTAAATTAATAATGTTCTGTTTATTTTTTCCTCAAAGCGTCCCTTTGATTTTGCAGTCATTGAGGATCCGCAGCCTAAAGGACCATCCCTTTTGATCCACTCTAAAACGCTGCAGGATTACCTTTCACTGCTTAGCTTGAGCACGGGAGAAGAGCTTCAGGAAGCCTGTTGCGGGACACTGCACAATCTCACTGCACGTGAAGGCATTGTAAGTTATATTCGCTGTGTAAATCAGTTTATCATACCTGTGAAAAGTGATCATTTGAAATGTATTTTATGTAATTGTCACGGCTCAGAAAAGAGAACACAGTATTCAAGACAGATATCTAAAAGGCTTTAAAAAAAAAAAAAAAAAAAAACATCTGCAGTGAGCAGCTAAGGCAGGAACCTGTGCAGGAAGGAAAACACAGGTTAGTGACCACGATAATCTGACCGAGGCTGGTCCTTTAGTTCAATCCGAGGTTGATACCAGCTGGTCAGCTGTCAAACAAGACATGCCGGGTGCCGCATTTAGAATCCGAGACACTGTAGTCGCAGAGGACGTAGAACAAGCAGGAGATAAGATCTGAGCAGACAAAGGAAGGCAGGATAATCCAGAGGCCAAAGCTGATGTCGAGGATGTGCTCAGGTTTTAGAGCCAGGAGATTAAAGTTTAAAGAGGTTCCGAAGGAAAACCAGGTCGGTAACAGGAAAGGGCTCCAAGTTCAGCAAATAGGCAGAATCCAGCAGAAGTCCAAAGACAGGTCAGGCAAACGGATCAGACAGAAACAGACAGGCTCAGTGGTTGAGAGGTAGAACAGGTCAGGATTAGGTAATCAGAAACAGTAACGCTAAAACACTCTCATCACTGGCTCGGAAATAATCTCCGCCTGATGACTGGAAGCAGGCAGATTAAATAGAAACTAGAGCAGGTGGATAAGATGAACGGTAATGAGAAAACAGGCAGAGTTAGGCAGGTGAATTAAATAAGCAATTAGCTCATTTAATTCACCTACCTATTAGCAAGATCATAACAATAACATGCTCATAGTCTATTCTGAACCGGGTTGAATAGTAACTATATTTTTAAATATAGGGAAAAGAACACAGAATTTTGTTAAATTATATGTACAGTTTGAACTTTTGTCTTATTATTTTGATTGACCATTTGAAAAAAAAAAAAGTCTAAATTATTAAATAAATAAATACATCGTAGTACAATAGAGATGATTTTTTTACAGGTCCAAAACTGACATAGAAAGGTTAAAAATATTGTGTATGACAAATTCTTGGGTTTGAATTGTTGAATGTCGTTCGAGACCCTGTAAAGAGTTCAAAGACATGCAAGGATCTTGTTTCTATGTCAAAACAGAAAACACAAATAACATTCACGCTTGCAGTGCCAAAGCAGCCAAGACAAATGTTGAAATACTTTTCTTCCTTACTGTGACGATGATAAATGTGACTCAGTAATAAAGGGTGTGAAGTTGGCCAGATGCCACTGAGATAGATTATTCCTCAACTGAGATGACATTCTCTGCTTGAACTTTTAATGTTTTTTTATATGTAACATTAACCTGAATTGAGATTTCTTATTTAGTTTTACATTTTCTCAATTTTAAAACAACATTACAAAGATTATAAAAGGGTCTGCTTTTGCCTTTCTTCAGGTCTCCAGTGTAATAAGCCAGATGATTGTGCAGAAACTGAATGGCATGCCGGTTATTGCGCCCCTCATAAACTCAAAGAAAGTCAACCTGCAGAAGACCACACTGGCTTTGGTTGGGAATTTGATCAAGAACCCAAACCTGCATCAAGCAGTTGGTAAGAAGCACGTCAAAACAGAACTACGTTGTGTATGTGAGGTTTCCTTGGTGAAATCCCACAAATATGTGTGTCTTTGAAATCTGATATTGTGAACAAGCAGGTGCAGCCTTGCAAGTGTTAACTTATGTTCAACACTAAATGTGTTTTTATTGGCCTTGTTACTTTAGGCCGTAAAGCTCTCCCAGAGTTGCTGAGTCTCCTTGCAGAAGGCACGTCTGGAGCAAACGAGTCTGATGACAACCTTGCTATGGCTTGCAATGCCACCAGTTGCCTCGTTCTGAAAGACCCTGACATGACCAAGAGATATTTAAGCAATGACTTCATAAAATCCCTCAGCAGCATCAGCCACAACATGTAAGGTGACATTAATGCAGAGAGAATGTACTCTTACACGTGTGCCTGAAATGAATATACCTTTCATTAGCTTTCATATGAGCCATATGCTTGAACTTTTCCTTTCAATTTTTTTTAGGTATTTTCCCAAATCAAGCAAGGCTGCTGCAGTTCTTCTTGTCAAAATCTGGTCAGATAAAGAGCTTCAAAGCTTTTTCAAAAAGGTGAGTTGAGTGCCAAAACGTGCTTGTCTCTGGGTGTGTCCTCTAATGTGTCTCCTCTGAGTAACCTACATTAGACACAAAAGTCCACACCTTACTCAGGAATTTCTGAGAACAGAAGTAAAGGCTGCTGGATTAGACATGGTTCTCATGAAAGCGAGAGAGAATAAATTAAACTTATAATGCAGTGGAATCCAGTAGGTCAGGTTTGATGAATCATACTTTGACCTGAGTTTGCATATGCATGTGGCAGCTTAAGAATAATTGTTTTATTAGCAGGATAATGAATAGTTAACAACTTTCCTAATGCTTTATTTTAGCTAATCTTAGTAATTACTAATTTTGAAATACTGATTTACGTGTCTTTTTGTTTTTACTGCAGCAAGGGTTGACCAAGTCTTTTTTTGTGAATGACACCACCATGGCAGCTCACAGGTCGCTCCATATTGTGGATTAGCACAATTTAACAGCTAAATGCTAAAATAACTAACCTGCACGGCACCTGAGCATCCACAGGACTGGGAGTCACTGAGGCAGAGCATCATCCCCTCCTACATGACAGAGATAATTATTCATAAGCTTTATAAGCATTCCTGCACTATGCATATGCTGAAAGACCATGTTTCTAAAGCCCCTGTCACACTATGGCGATTTAGCCAGCGTATGCCTGACGTACAAGAATCTTCTAAAAGGCTGGCATAAGCTGAACTTTCTATGTATTTTTTCAATTTTGGGCATATATGTAGCGTATTCATAAGGAGTCCAGAACATATGTCCAATGACAGTCTAACATGCATAACGCACGGGCTGCATAGTGCCCATGAAATGTCACAAACCAGTGTCCTAAGGGGGGCACCAATGCGCCTGGAGGCATCCAGCATGCATAAAAAAAGATATATTTGATCGCGGTATTAACCTAGCTGCTCGAAAAAAAAGAAAAAAAAAAAGAATAAATAAATAAAAACAAAGAAGAAAAAGTTAGGAAAAAGGGTTTGCAGTTGCAGCAGATTCAGCATTATGTCTGCTAGGAAGTTTGTTGGTTGTGGTTGTGGGTTTCTCTTGCCATCTCTTGTGGCACGTCTAAAGTCTGGAGGAGTAGTGATGGTTTCCCCCTGTGAACCCCCTTTTACACCAAAATGCTGCCAATACAGCATTATACAATAGCTGTAAGTTAGACCTTCAGACCCGTCAAATATGTTGATATGCGTTGGAGATAAGTTCTTGATAAGTTAAGCATAAGATATGCACTCTATACTCATAGGTTTTGGATAAGCTAGACACCACAACTTATGAGTAACTTACACTTAACGTCTGTTAACGATCACATAACTTACCTGTAACTTATGGCCCTTATGGCATACCTCTACGTACTTGCCGTAGGTTGACAGGTGCCAACGTACTTCAGAGTGCTTATAAATTATACAAAACGGACTCATAACTTATCCAACAAATGCCCGCGTTTTTGCCAGATTACCTGTTCTTCAGACATACGCTTGCTAAATTGTCGAGGTAAGACAGGGGATTAATGTAGGAATAAAAGGTGAAGGTTGAGGTAGGAAATGGCAGCGAAATTCCTTGCTGCAAATTAGCTTTTTTTGTCTTAACGTTCAAATTTTGCTTGATGTAAATTGTGTTTTAAAATACAGCAATATAATTTTTGCACTGAAATGTATTTTAGTATAATGTAGCAATGCTAAAAAAATGATTTTGATTGTGTGAAATCAGCATATGTATAAAACATGTTTTATAAATGATACTGACTTTACCAGTTCTTTTTGTGGCATGTTTTTGTTTTGTTCATATTTCCAAATGTGCTATCCAAATATTAGATGTCAAGATCGTAGCAATAAAGCCAAAAGAGGGTTACAGTGTATGGGGCAAAAGCGGCAGATATTTAATCTAAAAGTTGTCGTCATTTCCCTGCAGGATAACCAGTGTTGAATGTAAATCCCTGTGATTGTTTCTGAATTTTGCAGAAGTTTAAAATGCCTCTTGTCAGATTATCACTGCCTCCCTTTTGCCTCACCCTTATGATTAACTGCTAAATTTCTTTTTTTTTTTAAACAAGTCATAAGTATGCACATGTTTGCTGTGTGCTGAATTTTGGAGATGTTAGTCAGATACGGTTTAAAAGAAAATAATAAGTTAATAACACAAGGGTGTATTTGTTTGGATTACCACATTTATAGAAAACTGTCAAAAGTTAAACCTGCTTGGGTTTGTAGTACCAAAAAAGAGCACAAAGAGGGGGAATGAAACCAGAGTTCAGAGGTTTAAATCGTATGCTCTTTAAAACCAGCTTGCAAGGCTTCAGAGATCTTACAACCCTTTTTTATTTTATTTTTTATTCATCCAGAAAAGCGACTTCTTACAGCTTCACTAAACCCAGAAACCAAGTTGAATTGTTTTTCTTTCTTAAATTCCAAAAGTCTTAGCATGCAGAATATGTAATATTTTCAAAATACAAAATATTGATGAATTTGATGTAGGTTCTTCTTCAGATGTTCAAACGGTCATCAATTTTAAGTCACTTCTCTAAGGTTGACTGATGTTGGCTGTTTTTACAGCAGATGTCACTTCCTCAGGCCTCGCTTGCTCCGACTGCCCTTTGAGCTAAAAAGAAAGTTCAAGTCAGCTGAAATTCCCAAATTTAGAAGAACACAAACAACAACATTTTCCCATGTAAAAATACCTTAAAATGTAACTGGTATCTGTCTAGTAAAATTGACTCCAGAGACTTTAATAATTTGTATTTAAATGTTTAACTATTAAAGTATTGCTGGCATAGTCACTGATGCGAATAACATGTATTTATTTTTAATGTATATGTGCAGAAAGATGGTTTGTGTTTGTGATATTATTTCAAAAAGTTTTCTGCTTAACTCTGGGATGTAAATGTCAAACATGGTGTAATTTCTTAAACCTATGGAGAAGTCTATAAAAGTTCCTCCTGAAATCACATTTGGCTGATAACAATTTAGACACCACTGATACAGTAATGCATCCAAGTTTTATTCAAGTAAAAAAATCTAATCTGACAGACTTATATCATGTATGATGCAAAAAAGCACAAAAAGTTAACTTCTGCAGAGCTCCCTAAAAAAATGTGCGAAAGATTTTTTTCCAGCTTGCTGTTCATCAATATTTAAGTAACAACAGTGGAAACCAGTTAACAAACTAAATAATAAAGAAGGTGCTGCTAAAAAAAATATTGCATTCTGTGAATATTACTTGAATATATGCTTTACAGTCTCACTACCTAAATCTCATATACATCAGATACAAAAAACCTGAATCAGGTCTCTAAGAAAATAGGATAGTGAAACATCTAAAAAGACAAAAATGTAAAAAAGAGGACTTGATTTTAATTCAGTATCTTCTGAAAAATAAAGGACAGAACACTAATCATACTGAGACACTCTTATTGTCTTAATTAACCTTTTTTTTAATTATTATTATTTCTAGAGAAATTCTTCTGTAGTGCTCATGAAGTTACGGAATTATGGAGTGTCAAAGAGGCCAAAAACAAATCAAGAAATGTATCAGGAAATGAATAAATGTAAAAAATAAACTATGTGCCATTACTTGATGAAATGTAAAATTAATTAAATGCTCCATAGAAAATGAAATATATTTTATTTAGTGCTGTCAAAATTATCGCGTTATTATCGCGTTAACGCGAGGCCATTTTAACGGCGATAATTTTTTTAACGTGAGATTAACGCTATGTGGTTTTATGGTACAATTTTCCAAGTACATCCCGCTGCAGCCTGCGAGAAGGCGGGGCTATTTCCCCCCAGTCTATGCATTTCTCATAGGCTTCGACAGCGGAGCTCCTGAAGGGAAAAAGACGCTCATACACTGAGTGACGCTAGTGCCTTTTCATTAAGCCCCACCACCAACAAACAAGTTGAGTGTCTGGTAACTAGTAGCAACCTGAAATACGCTGAGAAAACAGATTACTGAGGTGAAATGGAATCTGCTACGGCACAGGTCGGTATCGTGTGTGTGTCTGTGTGTGGGTGGGTGGGTGTGTGTGTGTTCTCATTTTTGTTAAGAGGCTGAAAAGTAACTTTCTAGAGCGTAGACTACCTCCATCTAGTGATGTCGGTCTATTGATTTTGATGTATTGATTGAAAAGTGTTCATTATTATCTTGGTTAATTAACATCTAATGTTAACTCTACTACATTTTATAGCAGTAGGGTAAAATGCTTGTCTTTGTTCAAAAGACTGTATTAACTGTAAAGACTGTCTTTTACATCAGCCTGTTTTCAGGGCCTTTTTTTTGGCTACATATTTGTTATTTTTTGCTACATGCCTCCCCATCTTCTTGCCATATGTTTCTATGGCATAAATCAGTGTCTGTGACCTGTTTTCATTTAAAAAAAAGAACATTGGCACAAACCTAGCCTGTATGTATTTTTGTATGTCATCGAGAGTATTTAAATGATTTTCAATCAGAAAAAAAATTTGCGATTAAAATGCGATTAATCGCGAGTTAACTCAGGCATTGATGCGATTAATCGCGATTAAAAAAATGTAATCGATTGACAGCACTAATTTTATTACATGTTAAAATTAAATGTTTAAATGTATTTTTTTTAGATATTCTTATTTGCAATTACATTCTTTAAGTGTTCTTATTTAGGTAACGTTTATCTGATCAACCATTTGTGAACTGATGTGAATAAACAGTTTAGCAAAATACAAACAACTTTGGAAAACCATTATTTAATGACCTGTCATCTAGAACATGAAAAACGTAAGCATTTGAAGGAAATGGCTACAACTTTTTCCATCAAAACAATTTATTCCCCCTCACCAAAAAAAATTAAAAGAAAGAAATAATTTTTAGAGGTCCAAAGTATGAAAATATTCACTTTGGGTTATGATGCCATTATCAAGAGGAATAGTAGGTTGAAGCCAAATGACAAGGAAATCAGGCATTTCCAGATCCACATAGGGAAGAAATGGCTTCTTCTCAGCATTACACTTCTCAAAATTGAGTCAGAAAAACAAAAAAGGAAACTAAAGTTCGTCTGGCAAGCTGTTGACCATTGGTGCCGACTCAAGGCAGCAAAGGTGCTCTGAAACTTTACAGAAGTTGCACTAGCCTTTGGAGTAAACGAGTCTGGTAAATTAATTATTTGCTACTGCATTTGCATTTGCACACCTGCTAATCCGCAAGTACAGCAAATAGCAAGTACAGAGGGAGAGCATGACTGTGCCACTCACCGGCCAGTGAGGTTTTTTTGCTAAGAATGTTGCAGTTTTTACTACAGTTTACTACTGTGTTTTATTTTCAAATTTGAAAATAGCAGTTTTAATGAATTATTGCAAAATTCACGCAAAGAAAGTTGTAAAGTCCATTTGGTGAAGTACTGTATGAATATTTGCAATGCGGAGGATCTGGGTAAAAATTCCAGTTGTGTCAGGAAGTGCAGCCAGCATAAAAACTTTGCCTAGTGTGTGAACAAGAACAAATTGCTCCTAGTGAATGTGGGAGCAGCTGAAAGGACACGCATGCAAACAAAGACGTCATTTGAATTTTGTCTCTAATCATATTTCGGGGACAGCATGTGCTTGCAAGCTAGGGTTTAATTCCTAGGTATGTGAGCAGAGATTAAATGACATACTGGCTGAAATAAGTCCTCCTATCCCTATATTATATGCATGGCTGATTTAGGAATCTTTGAGCAGCTGATTGGTTGCATACTTTTGGTCACTCTTTCTTTGTAGCCAGTGTGTTTCAGCTGAGAAGGTGAACAGAAAATTTAAGGACTAAATCCTTTGTCATTTTTTTCCAGTTGAGAACCACAAAATTGTATTCACTTGTATTTAATTTCCAATTGCCTTCAAGAGACACGTTACTGAAATAAAGGATAAAATTAACCCAGGAAATGGTTAAGAAACCCAGCTCTGCAATGCACATACAAAAAGAAGAGATAATCTACCATTTAAACTACCATAAAACATGGTGGTACAACATGTGGGGGTTCTGCACAGGTTCTTTTTAGTAGGGTAAGGAAAGCCCAACAGAGTAGACCAAAAATATTGGATGAATCTAAATACAGACCAAGTCCTGGAACAAAAACTTTAAGAAGCAGAAAAATATGGGACTGGGCTGAAAACCTCCCTTTGAGCAGAAGAATGTATTTGAATCACGGTGAAAGTGGGTTTCTATAAAGCATGTTGTCCAAATTTTTCTGATTTTTATTTAGAAAATCAGACATTGTTTGACTCTCACTTTGAAATTATAGATTAATTTATGTTAGTTTATCGACAAACTCCATATATTACAATCAGGTTGGCAGCAAGAACGTGACAAATTATGAGAAGGTAATTTTTATGGCCCTCCATTGCTACCATGCTTGTTCATTTAGTCTTTTAAAGAAAATTTCCCTTATTGTAGTTGTAATAGTGTTTTTTTGTAGCACACATAAGAAACCTATTTTATTTTTATTTTTTTTAACTTCATCTTAACAAAAAAGGGTACAGCAGACTTACATTTTCTGATGGTCACTGACACGATTTCTGAGCACTGTGATCTGTGTAAAAACATATACGAAGAAAAACTTACTCAACTGGTTGGAGATTAATGACAAAGAAAAAAAGATGAAAAATATTGTCTGAAAAAACACCCCAAAAGATCTGTATCTCTAGGTAACAACTTATTTGTAACTCTGCAGGGAGAAGCATATTTATTGTATGTATGAATAAACATAAGAACTAAGACATAAAACATGTGGAAGAAAATATTTTCTTTTATCCCCATCACTCTATGAAACCATTTTTTTTTTATTTCTGTTAGATTGTTTAAACAACCCCACTAGTGGAATGATGGGCGGAATCGATCAGTTTGCTCTGCACATCTAGTAAAGGCCTGTAAATAAGGCAAAAAATAAAAATAAGAACATCCTGTAAAGCCTTTTGAACTAAGCATACAATTTTCTACAAAGACAAAGAACCCCCATAATGCATTTCAGAAGAGACATATAACTTTCTCAGAGATTTATTGTATAAAACACACATTGCCTGGACAAGAGGAGGGGGGTTATGGCGCTTAATCTTTGTTGTAATAATATGCACTCAATAAAATGTCTTTAGTGTTTTAACAAGAGCAGTTGTTGCAATGTGTGCTAAAAGGAAAAGTGAGGCCATATTTTTAAAATCCTGAGTATTTGGAAGATGACTTTTTATGGGGGTCAAAGGTCAGCAATTAAACATGCATACTCTCTAAAGGAGGAGAGACTGATATTTTGCTCATTTTCTGTCAATCTGAAACGTTAAAAAAATATATATTGAACTACTGACACCTTTAACGTTATGCAACTAGAAAAGACTCAGAAATTTCATCATTATATGTTTTTCTTTACAATAAGCTTCTGTTCAAAAACCATCTTTTTATCTATGTGATTGTTGAAAGGTGTCATATCTGTAAGACAGATGCGTACTGCTTTATCTGCTGGTGATCTCTGGCTGAGATGTATTTATGATGACAGATAACGTGGTTTTGCAAACTTCTTTGTATAAAATCATTTCTTTCACCGTCCTCATCCTGGAATGAGTCATTTCCAAACACTTTTATTGTTTGTGCACTTCCACAGTAATAACAATTCAGCACTTTTACCTCATACTTCTGCTTGGTGTACTTAAACTGAAGCTCAAACTTCACTGCCTCAAGCTGTCGCATAGAATCCCACAGCTCCTTTGCTTTCTCTCTGTGCAAAAGCAGAAAAATTAGGTGGAATATGTTAATTCCTAAATAAATGGAAACCGAAACTGAAGCTTTTTCTTGATGTACTAAGGCTTTAAAACACACATCGGTTCCTTCTACCTCAGTTTGTCCTCCTTCAAGTGATCAATGTTTAGCTCTTTGCGGCGGTCATTTAGGATTTTCCTCTTCTTTTCCCTTTCTGTTTGCCTTTTAGTTCCAGGTTGTGCTTGCTGGAAATCAAAAGATCATTTTTCAAACATTTTCCAAAAAAGCATGCTCAGTTTTTATAAAAGTATATATTGTTTTTATTAGTTGGCAGGTTAACTACCATATATCCAGTAAAACTCAGGTTGGATAAAATCATTTTCTTCCTTGCATCATCGTCTGCTTTCTTCTTAGCTTCTTCTTCCTCTTTTCTTGCTTTCTCTTCCTAATAATTAAAAAAGAAAAGAAAAATCTTTGATCTACGATTTGCTATTCAGCTAAAAAGTTCTGAAATTACACAGTTAACTTGTTAAACTGTATAGGCAGCTGACAGCCTTTGAGGTCTGGACGTGTTTTCAGCCTCCACTTACAGCTAGTCTGGCCTGCCGTTCTCGTTCCCTCTCAGCTCTAATCTTCATCTGCTCAGCTCTCTCAGACCTGCGTTTTTCCTGGGAAAGACAACGAGTTAAACCGTAAAGATCATGAGCAGTCTTTAAAAACCAAATAATCAGCTCATCAGAGAAACTGACATGAACATACAATGCGATCTGTGAGCACAAGCAGCTCCTCCTCTTCCTTCTTTCGCTTCTCAAAGTGATCTTCAATCAGGGTGCGCAGCTCAGTCAGGTCCTTTTCCATTCGCTTCCTGTGGATGTCCTGGAATTAATGTGTAAAACATGAGTACAACACTTATCCAAACCCCAAACAGCTGGCAGGTTCATCAATCAGCTCTGAGATTAACTCACATCAAAGTCCACTTTTTCACCATCTGGGATCTTAAGAGGGGCCAAGCGAGGCACAAATGCAGGCCTAAGAGGGATGTATGGAAATCCGATAATCAGTGCTTCTCTTATTGGGTACTATGTAGCAACTTGCAGAAGTATTCATACCCTTTTACACACTTTCCATAAGTTGTCTTGTTAGAACCAAAACCTTCAATATATTGTTAGTTATATGATTCTGCAGGTTCTTCAGCTTTTGAAAACTGTTCAGTTATTAGGGATATTAATGCTGTGCACACCACAGATGTGACAAACTGTTTGTTATATTAGTACAATGGGGGCATGTGGATAAACCTTGGAGTCTATTCTTTCAGTCTTACAGATAACTTTCAGTGATGACTCACCGCTACACACTATGTGTGTGTGTAGCTGCTGCTCTCACTGGGTGTGTCCCTGCTGAACTGTAAGAAGCTCTTTCAAACAATATTCTGGGCTCATTCCACATTCCTTATTCCCTATGGCAGTAGCAGGAACACAGTACAGTAATCTGAACAATCTTCTCTGTCTGGTTGAGAGTAAAAATGTCCTTTTAGACCTTAAGTCCTGTTTTAGTCATTTTCTTTATTGGGATGTTATTTAAAGTGAGGTAAAAAGCAGTGATAAGCAAAAAGTGTTCCCATCCGGTCCAAATTACTTTGTTGGAATTTTATATGACAGTCCAACAGTCTATATTCAATGGTCTGAACCGCCATACAGGAGCGGAGCTAAATCAGCGGCCAGGGGTGGCCGTGGCCACCCTTACCCTATCATTGGCCACCCCTGTGGCCACTCCCACCATTTTCCCCTCTAAAACAGATGGTGGCAGCAGTAAAACTCAAGTGGAGTATTCAAAACATTTTTATTTTTTGTGGTCAATTATACACATCCACATACTAACGTCAAATATGATAAGTACAGAATTCATGCACTTTTCAGAGCTAGGTTTTGGGTTATATGGGGTAAAGAGAAAATTATGTCTCTGCAAGTCATCTAGGAGTCTTCAATAAAATCATAGATAAATAACAATTTTAATAAAAACCTATCAATTAATTAATTTATGTAGATATTAGTGCTTGTAAATATAAATCTATGCAGAATGATTGACACAAGTGCCCCAGAACTCAAAACTGAAAGAGTTTTATCCACTATGCCTTTTATCTTGAAATTACGGATGTTTAAATATACGTGTCTATTTGTTAGCAAAGGCTGTAGGAAAGTATAGTTTGTCTTTATTTAGAAAATATAGATTTTTTTGCTCATTAATTTTCCTGTTGGAAGAGTGTAGATTGGCCCTGAGGTTCTGGTGCCAATCTGCTTTCTGCCACCCCTCAGTGTGCATTGGTTATTGCCTGGCCACCCTTATAAAAATTTTCTGGCTTGGCCTCTACTGCCATATCTATTTGTTTTTTTTTTTTGCATACGTTTATTTTCTCCCACACTGCTTACATTTGATCACTGCTGCACTTTAAGGATTGCAAATGTCACGAAAGCTGTACAAAACAAAATTTCTTACAATTTTCTTTCAAAATTTTGAATTTTGTATACGCTCTGTGTATGCAATAAAAGTTGTCTAAGTCTAACAGGAAGGTATGTTTAATCGACTTGTCTTTATTTCAATTCCCCTCCATACTGTCTGATATTACGAAAATACAATATGAACCATGTAATTTGTATCTCAGTATACACCCAGCTAATCTGTGAAGCCACAGCTATGTAAGAGGATTAGTGAACACATTGTATCCTGAGAACCATGGAAGGCATCAGACATGTCGACAATACATTCCTGAAGAAACGTAAAGCAGGTTATATTATGCAACATCAAGCTTCGACACATAGGGGACAGAGCAAACAGGTGCTCCCTTCACGAATGTAGGACTGCTTTGCTTGCGGGCAAAAACACTGGTATGACTGAAAACATGTCCTCCCAAACACAGCACAAACATGCAGTGGAATGTCTGTTCTTCAGCAGAGATTGGATTGCAGAGAAAGTAGATGGAAAAATGAATTAAGCTAAATATAGTATACAATAATTCTGACAGCCAAAAGGTATAAAATTTATAAAATCAATATATTTAAGGAAATCATTAACTGTCAATGTCTGATAAAGTTAAAGAATAAAAAAAAAAAATCAAAAATAAAATATAGTTAATTATGAAATATAATTAATTCCATTATCAAATAATGAAAAATGTAGTTAGGTAATGAAATGTACAATAAGTTAATCAAAGTCAGATGAAGTAATGAAATAAACTTTTTAAATAAATAATTAAAATTCATTTAATTTTTTTAATGTCTAACTTTTTAACTCCATATTTTATGGATAAGAATTGAAATATGACTTTTTAAAAGTGGCCCGCCTCTGACGGTGTATTTTGGAACTAGGTCATTGGATCACCTTTCAACAGAGCAATAACCTGAACATACAGCCAGAGCTAAAACTCAATGTTTAGATCAACTAGAATTTCCAAATCCAATTAGTATCTTCTGGCAAGACATGGAAACTCTGGCTCTACTTTGGTCTGTCAAACACTTTTTATGTTTATTTTTGTAATAGAAAATGAAAGCTATGCATCATTTAGATTTTTACATTAGTCACTTATTCTTGTTTGTCCATCATATTCAATCCCTCTAAGAATAAATTAAAAGACTTACTTAAACTTGGGCTTTGAATCATCTGTTTACCAGGAATTGAATAAGAAAGTCAGATTAATGAGGGTAAATCATAATGTTGTAAACCATAAAAGGGGAAGTCATCTGCGGGAAGCTTACCTGCACCCACTCCATTTTCCTCTGAAGTGTCTGCTGATAGATTGGATGAGCAAAAGGTCAAAACTTAATGCAAAAACTCTTTATCAAGTGACACACACATAATCCCTGCCGGTTGTCCCTTAACAGTCTGTCAGTAACAACAGAGCCCTAAGGCAGGTACTGCTGCAGAGAGTGAGTCAGCTATCCCTAAACACTGACAATCACCTGTCAGGGATGATTGACTGCAGACACAAGAGGTATATCTGCATTTTTAGACCTTTAGATTGCTATCACTGATACTATCCACCCAGGTTTCCTCCACCCAAGTCTGTAATGCAAAAAAACAAAACAAAATACAATAAAACAAACTAAGGAAGCTCCTAATAAATACAAACATGAGCTCATAGATTACATTTCAATTAAAATGGATTGTAAAACTAAAAATTTTGGCTTAACAATCACCTTTTAATATGTCACGTAATAAGAACGTTCATATCACATGTATCCTGATGTCTGCTCAGAAATATTTCAATCCTAGAAGCCTTCTCAGATTAACTGTATCTATACTCAAATTTAGGTCTGTTATATTAGACGACTTCTGAAGGCAATTAGTTGAAATTAATTTAATTGTAAGGCTATCAAATAAAAGAAACCCGATTTTAACTATTTCATTAACTATTTCTACCTTGTTTTTTTGTTAAAATGTCCTTTAAAAGGTTATGTTCAGATTTTTTTTGTTTTTGCTTGCAGTCTTTCCAGTCCATTTGAAATGAAATGCTTTCAAAGTTGTTTAAGTGTCTTATGTTTTTCAGTTACCCTCATCAGGTCTGTTTGAGAAAAAAACCCCAGTAATTAAGCCCCTCCAGGCATAGAATCTAAACCCTGTTTCACTGCAAAGAAGCTAAGCCAACCTGCATTTTAGGAGAACCTCTAAATGGCAAAAAAATGAAAGTGGGTATTGTCCGTGGCTCCTACTTCCCCAAGGTCCTCTGTGGAGAACACTTAGTGACCTACATTGCTCAGTTACAGCAACTGTACTCCACATAGGGGAGGAGATGGGAGCTGCTTTGTTACAGGAGCTGGCAAACTGCACTGGCAGCATCCCACACAGAGAGCTATAGAGACAATTTATCTATTTCATGCTGACATTATGCTCCCTTGGAAATCGAAGAGCAGATCCCCTGTGATGATAAGTAATTCAGACAGAGCAGGCTGAAACAAAGGTCAAAGTTCAAGCAGACACAAAAGCCCACAGCCAGCAGCCTCTGCTGTGGCGCCAAATGGATAAAAATAAAAAAAGACTGCACCATAAACCAGCAGAAGCAGATGCAGCCCGGTGGCTCTTTAAATAAATGTAGGTAAATCATGAGGTAAAGTGACAGACACATCAGCCTGCTACCTCTAACGCACTTACAAGACAAAGAGCTGATTTTCATAGACCAATTCTAATGTTAAACCACTAAATATTTCTTTTTTGCACAATAAAATGTTAACACTTTATGTAACATATTTTGTAAATTAATGGATACGATGTAATCCCAGCTTCTTTCTCTCGTTGCTTCAGAAAGAAGCACTGGATTCCCTCGTGTCCTCATGAATCAGCAGCTTATACAATACACTTCTTTGTTAAAATGTGAAGACTTATCTGGATGGAATTTGGGTTCAATGATCCGAAAACACTGATGGAAGCTTACCTCTAGAAAAAAAAGAAAAGAGAAAGACAAGAAAACGGTTGTCTAAATAGATTACATCATTTCTTTTGTCAAATTATTCTCTCTGCAGAAATACTCACTCATAAGCGGCCTCTTCGGTGTCCGACATGTTTCGGGACACAGTACCTACACACCAGAAAGGTGCTCCGCATTTACAACAGCAAAATAAAGTTATAAGAACATCTCGAACCTGCAGTAACTTACCCGGACTGTTTGTGTGATTCAGACAGTGCCCAGTGGGGAATTGTGTACTGTGTTCTTCTCTTTCGCTCCTAAGCTTTTAAACCCAACAGAGGATCACATGGCAGCAAACAGTCCATGACTACAACTGATGGACACATACCTACAAACAGATGGTAGATGGCCTTAACTAGAAGCGTTCTCTATGGATCTGTATTGCCTATTTTTACCTTTTGAAGCTTCGGCGGTAAATCACAGGATTAATGTCCTGAAAAAAAGTTTCACTGTTTCAGATCTGACTGACTTGCAAGTTGCATTTAATCCTCATAAACCTGCTCCTGCATGTAGATGCAAACAAAGAAGCATGGCTCAAATCTTATTTCGGGGAAGCAATTATAAACATTAAATACAATTATTTTAGAATGAACTTTACAGGCTTCACTTTCTGTAGCCTCTGTAAAAGTGGCAGTTTTTATCGATATGGTAATGACTTTTACTGCTAAACTACCTCAGGGGTTACAATGAATAACATGCCACACACTTAACTGTCTCAATCGTTTGTACTTTGCCTTTAATCTCATCTCTGCCCTCACAAGCAATAACATGTTATCAACAACTGCTGTTATAGCCATGCCAAGCCCTTCGATAGTCTCTCTGTTTGCTGTAATCCTCTATTGGACACTACAGTGGGGACTATGACTCATTTCTCTCATCTGAGCTGAAGCCAAGCTGTAGCTGTGTTTGTAGAGTTGTCAGGCTGGGAGGTTCCCCTTCCACTTAACCCTCTCCTTCAGAGCAAAGGCGTTCCTGAATTATTTTAGAGTAATAGCTTATTTTTGAATTGTATGTGCAAATACTGAAGCAACCTGTCAGTGCATTTGCCAGTTCTCCACTAGTGCTAGTTGTAAAGCCATGACAGGAGTTACAGTATCTATGAAGCTCTGGAGGTATAAACTAACCTTCTCCGTTTCGGTTATTAATTTTGGCAAGACAAAAATGGTTATGGGAACTAAATTAAATAAATATGAAGTCATATTTTTGTCATATTTGGTCAATTGATTGACTGCAGTCTATATATATGAGCTTAAAATGCTTATTTTCAGTCCAAAGATTCATTTATCAGAAAAACACAGCATTTTAAAAACAAAACGCTCGTTAAGAACAAAATAAGAATTTTTTTCCCCCAAGATTGTAAGTTTTTGCATTTTTTTTTCAACCGATTTTCTTTGATTTGGAAAGAATCCCATTTATCTTTCTGAAGGCTATTGTTTGTAAACCACACCTGTCTGGCTCCTAAGTCGGACAAAACAAACAAGAGAAAGTGATTGAGCAAAATTTATTTAGCTAAACTGGGTTCCTTAGTTCATCCGGGATTTCATCAGAAACCTTCAGTCTTCCAACAAGCATTTTGTCCAGTTTTACAAAACCAACAGTTTAATCCACTTTGGTGAAAACGGTGGAGAGGGGTATCAGGTCTAAAAAAAAAAAAAAGGCCTTTTATTCCACCAGACACTGCCCCCCTGTGGCAAAATGAGCTCCTACAAGATTCAATCGAAATTAGAACATTTTTAAATATCTTTAAGAAATGATCTCTTAAAGCAAATATGTTCACCTGAATGTTCTAAGAATATATAATTTCTTACATCACAATGTAAAAAAAATAAGAAAAATATATTTTTTTTTCTTCATCTTATTTTTACAGTCTGTATTTCAGTGGTGCATTCAGATGAACATATTTGCTTGTAGAAGAGTCCTTTCAAAGTAAAGGATCTGGGGAGATCAAATAATGAGGACAGCTTCCGGCTGAGTTTTAGGATTTGTCTAAATAAATAAATAGATATAGATATTTTAGAATTACTCAAGGAGCATGGATAATGGCTTTGAGTTTGTTTAAAACCTTAGAGATATATAACTTTACACACCAAGAAAACACATTTTTAAATGGAAGTAGTTCCTATGTGATTAATAACTATTATGTTGGATAAAAATGTTGAGTAACATAGTATGCTACCAAAGGTTTCTGCTTTTACAGATTTTATGAATGTATAATGGAAAGCACGGACAAATGCCTAACATAATTGCATCACTACATTAAGATGATGCAGACTGATAATAAAGACTTGTTTAAAAGAATTGTCTAATTATTGTAGTGTTATTTTCTTGCTATAATCTCAGTGAGTGTTTTGCATTTTATTTTTGTTTAGATGTTGACAACTGATTTGACTAATTTCATGTCATGTTTGCAGCAGAATGGAATAGTAAGTTAAATAGGTATCAGGAATATTGATTGTGTA
The DNA here is from genome assembly GCF_016077235.1 of Cyprinodon tularosa. Classification (NCBI taxonomy): domain Eukaryota; kingdom Metazoa; phylum Chordata; class Actinopteri; order Cyprinodontiformes; family Cyprinodontidae; genus Cyprinodon; species Cyprinodon tularosa. The sequence goes on from NW_024038232.1 coordinate 422,375, forward strand.
CGGATAATAGGAAGGTGGAGGGGTGTGAATAAATAAGTTTCACTTCTTCATACTTTTTCAGTCATAAGCACTAAACTTTGCATATAACAATTATGCATGCCTTGTTTATAATATTTACATTTCAGTTTTTTATTGGTTTGTTTGAAATAAAGTTATTCATAGTTTGAATATTCATCAGTCCACAAAATCCATGCTTGAAATATGTTGAATACCTATTTATGCAATATTAAGCTACCATAAACTATGAAACGATCAGTTTATGATGAATATAGATCTGTTAATAATCAGAGTAGAAAGATGTTTAAGCTCACAGACGCCATTCTTCAGGAGTCATTGGGACAAAATGTTTGTTGTTTGTTTATTTCAGTAACATAGAAAACAAACCAACTTTGACTAGATGTAGAGTCTAAAATAGCTTTAAATTCTGTTTCTGCTACATTCAACATGCATTTCCAGAGGTGTTTTTGAAGATGAAAGCCATCGTGTCTTCATAGACCGCTGTTTTACTGCGTCTGGCCTTTGGCTGCATCAAACATTTTCTTGCGCCCCTCCATGCCTGACATGGCTTCCACGTTCTTCCTCCAGTCACTCACCTCCACTGTCTTTTCCTGTGGAATTAACATCACAGTGTGGAATGTAAAAGGTCAGTGGAATATAGGATAGTACTGGGAAATTCATTGTCCTTGGATGGCAAGATTTACAGTTTAAATTTTTTTTTCAAAATTAATCGAAGTGCTTTATTGATGTTACTTTTAATGAATGACTCCTTACAACAAAATGCCAAATCCTAAACACTCTTTCAGCTGCCCCACCCTCCAGAAATGCCATGCAATGGAAACATGACATGGTAAATTGCTATGGAAATACAGAAAACACATTTTCCTTGTGCTGCTTTGTTAATTAATTATCTTATAATTCTGTGATGACTTACCTTTTCTGTGTCGTCCTTCTTGACCGATTTGAGGTTGGCTCTCAGATCCATCGACACCTTGTGCTTGGAGCCCAGCAGGGAGCGCAGGATAGCATCTGCAGAGACCCTGACCCGTCTCAAATTAGGCCTCTTGAACTTCCCTCGTAAATCTAGCACTTTGATGTTTAGATCTTTAATCTGCGTGATGAAATCATAATAGAAATTTTTATTTAAACATTTTAAGAAATGTAATTACTTGCCATATACAGCTTTATTTTTTGATGAATTACTTGAGATATTTTGTAATTAAGTATTAAGGGTTACGTTTGGTGTGTTTGAAAATATTTGATGTGCATTTTAAGGTGCATGATTACCTCTCTGGTGTCGTGCAAGACCTTGGCTTCAATATCATACCGTTCTTCATCTACTACATCTATTTTAGCATGCAGTTCCTCACATAATGCCTACAAAGAAAGAAATATTATTCTGAGTGTAACAAAAGGGAAATATTTGGGTCAAATGTGTCTCTTCTTGTGAGTTTTTAACAGAGGTAGTTACCTTCAGGTCTGCCAGGGACATACCAGTGACTTGTAGGGGAGGAACTTTCTCTTCAAGGTATTTTGCTTTTTGCTCCTCTTTTTCTTCCATCTCCTGCTCCAGCTCTTCTTTGGCTTTTGCAACCATCAAGCTCTTATCAAAGACAGCGATAACAAAAAGAGAAAATTAAAAGTTTAGAATTGACTTTGTTTAAGAGTGAAAACTATCCCTGCAAATCCTTCTTACCTTTAACATGAGCTTTCTAGAGGCTGAGATTTTAGATTTTCTCTACGAAAAGCAGATTTATGTTTCAGTTCAATTCATTAACATTCAAAATCAGAAATACCTTAATAATCCCAAAACGAAATGAAATAAGAATGTAACATTTTATAATGGTTTAACTTAAACATCAGTGTTTGCTTTTAATGAAATCTGAAATCTTACCTCTGGCCTGTAAGGAGAACCGAAAATACATTTAAAGTTTGGTTTTAAAATATATTATTAATGTTAAGGATGTTTATATGAAAAAGAAATATCTATTGGCAGCATAAAACAGATACAGCTTACTGGAAATAAAAGCATAAAGCAACACTTACTGCTTCTCAGGCATCATGGTCATGGTTAATCCTGGAAGACAAAAATACATTTGTTTTATTTATTGGAGCCTAAAAGTGGAGTCAGTCTTGCTCTAGAGCCCCAGTTGCCCTTAATTATGACGTCCAGTTAATCCCCAGTATGTATCCATCACACTAAAACCACCCTGGGGGTTTTAGATTATGTAGATTATAGAACACTGTTGAGGGAAACTGGTTCTCTTATTTTCTGTCTCTTATCTTTGTTATGAACTAATTCATGAAATAAAAAAAATGTAGCAGAATTTAAATGTTGACATTTTCTAAGGTATTATTCCATGACCTCATGTGGTCTACTGGGAAAAATCACCCAATCGCCTTTCATTGCTGATAACACAATCCCCCCCCACCTAGCAACAATGTGATGTCTGGCGGGGAGAAGCATGCAAAGCCCCCAACTTGGGAATGCTTCCACATAGATTAGACCTCCTGTTTTCACCCCCACTTTCTGCTGGATAAAAAGACACAAATATAGACCAGACACGTCGTTCTTGGAGCACCATTTGCATTTAAGAATTTCAGGTCTACTTCCCAAAATTAAAAATGTATTTCACCAAGTGAAATAAACTATTTAGATAGCTTACAATGAAACCAATCCAGTTTTTCCCAATTTTAAGCTATATTTTAGTTTTTCACCTGCTGAAAGGATATTTTCAAAAGGTACTTTTAGTCTGACAAACATGCCTTACTATAATACTACTATTTGTTTGTTAGGTCTTTTTTTTTTATTTATCTTGTATTAAATAAATATATAATTTGCCAAATGGGATATGGTAAAGTTTTTTATGTATAAACAGAGCAGCATCATTCTAAGAGATGTTTGTTTAAATTATTTTACCTCTAAGGAAACAGATTTTCCCTTATTGTTTCTGTTTTCACTGTGACCTTTATTGTATTTTGTGTAAAACACCCTTTTCTCTTATCATTGTATTTAGATGTTGGTTGGAAAAAATGAAACATTTATAAAACTGACATTTTAAAGAAATTGTTTATTATGCTATTTCCTGACAAAGCAGATTTCAATAAAAATTTTGTAAAAGTTACATTGTGTTGATAAATGATACCAGAAAATATAGTTTTAGGAGCCTATTCGATCCTTTGTTCTAACAAAATATTATTTAGTCAAACTAAACATTAGATACCATTTCTGAAAAAAGATTTTTCATGAAAGTAAAAATGTATTATTTTTCTTACCTTTATGTGTTGATGCTACAGAATCAGAAGGAAAATGTGATGCAGAAAAGAATGAACCAGAAGGTTGATCTGCTTTTCTCCTTCCCCTCTCTTTATCACAAGGGGACTGAAATAGAAAACACACTAATGCGCCCACTACTAGAGGGGGTGGTCTCAGGATAACATTGTGTGGCATGTGTTGTTTTGACACATAGCCACTGTTCTTTTTTTGTTTGTTTTTACAATTATCTAAATAAATTAGCATCTTTTTCTTACATAAAATATGCAATTTTTTCTCAAATTCAGTGACATTTCTTAACAATTAGGAATTTTAAGTGTCTGCAGCTCTCCTCTCTGAGATAGGCTGAGGGGTCTTTGTCTGAATAAATGACAGAGTTTTTTGTGAATTTTAATTTATTGAGATCATTTAACCTAGTGTTCCCAGAACTAGAAATAAACAGAGGTATCATCTCCTTTATATGATCCTCAGCCATGAGGCTTTAAAGCTGAAGTATGCAGAAACTGCTGTTCCGTCAAACAGGCCTGGAAGCATTACCTGCTTTCTCAGGTCAAATCTTTATTTTAAATTAGCCTTTATGTTTCATTATTACTTGAACTGTGATGTAATGCATTACATATATCTCTATTTCTTTTTCTTTCTCTCTTTCATGTAAATGTGAAGCACTTTAAGTACCTCTATGTCTGAATTATGCTGTAAAAATAAACTTGACTTGCCCGTTCAAAGCTGTGAGTATGCAGGTTGTAAAGAAACCTGTCAAAAACCTTTTGTCTGATTATAAAGTCTGGTTATAAAGTACTAAGGTTGTGTCAAAGCGCCCCCTCTTGGCAGCACTGGGCTGTAAATTAGCAATGATCACAAAAAGAACCAGTGTTACACATTTAGAAGTAGCTGGGAGTCCTCTAGTGGGCTAGATGAGACTGCAAGGACTGCAAGTTCTGTTTGGGCCACCTGTTTATCATAGATAACTGTTTCCAGCTCATATCAGTAATTAATCGCCATTTTCAGGACTGGTTGTTGGGCTTTTAATTTGTAGTCGATTCAATCAGGTGTTTGTGCCTTCACAACCACTTAGACAGTAAAATTACCAGATCCGCTTTTTTGTGAAGTATTTCACATATGTCTTCATATTCATGATCATTCTCTACCACCTTTGGAGGTGTTTCCTACTTTGACCTTGGGGTTTCCAGCCCATACTCTTCACAGATGTTCCTGTACACTATTCCAGCCACTTGGTTATGGCGCCCTTTGTAAGCTTTCTCTGCCAGCATCTTGCACCCTGCAGTTATGTGCTGGATTGTCTCAGGGGCCTCTTTGCACAGTCTGCACCTGTGGTCTTGTCTGGTGTGGTATACATGTATATAGTTTTCTCTCATGTTTACCTGTAAGTTGTTTTATCATCTACTTCTCTTGCTTATTTTCTAGTGTTAGGATAAATATCATTGATGATGTGTGAGTCAATTACACTTTAATATTAGCTGCATGTTGTGTGTCAGAACTGATGTTTTCCCCAGTAGTTTATTCTATTAGGCCAGTTCCTCTGTCATGCTATATACAATTATGGTCTTCATTTTGTGCGTGGCAAATATTTGGGAATGGAATGAGAGCGGTGTCCTTCAGCTAAGAACAAAGTGTAATATTTTTGATAAGGCTGGAGCCATGGATGTCTCCTCATTTTCAAACATGTATGATGTAAAATGTGATGATCTGGCAGACTGGTATAAAAGGCTTCTTTAACTGTTAATCGTGGCCACTTCCCATGAAGTGAGCCCAGCTGGTAAGCAGCTGCCTTCTGTAACTCTAAGCAACTTCTCTGTTCTGAGTAAGATTACAATTACTATCAAAATCTGTTGTTGTTTGTCATGGTCGTTTAATACATATATGTTATAAAGTGTTATTTAAAGAGTTTGTCGCAAGTGATTTCTTTTCATAAAAAAGAACATGAGAGAGAAAGCTTCAAGGTACAGACACAGAGCCTGCCTTTAACACTAGTTTTTTATTTTTATTTTGTTTTGTCTTCACTTTAATTTAGGGATGTCAAACTGGTTCCAGAAAGGGCCGTGTGGCTGCAGGTTTTCTTTCCAACCAAGAAATAGCACACCAGACTCCATTCATCTCATCAAGTCATTGTGAAAGACTGGACTCACTTGATGTGATGACTGGAGTCTGGTGTGGTATTTTTTGGTTGGAAAGAAAACCAGCAGCCACACGGCCCTTTTTGGAACCAGTTTGACATAACTGCTTTAATTGGTGATTATTACCCTTGCCTGTTTCTCTCTTTACGGTTTAAAACATTTTCCCTGACTCAGAGCTTTCAATAATTACAATATTCAGTTTATATGTTTCCCTTATTATCTGCACTTGTGTTCTCTTCAAAACAGTTATTCATGCATCTTTTGCATTAACTTCAGTATATTTAGTCAGTTTAAAACTAGTGTTTCATGTTAGCAGGGTAGGACATGAGACAATTGTATTAAAGTAACATGGATGGATTATTTTTTTAAGTTGCCATTCCCCTCTTGTATTGATGGATCCCAGACATGGGCAATGTGGAGTCAACAAGTCATCTCCATGTCATGTATTTAATCTACCCAGCCAATTAACCAGGTGAGTCCAATCTGCACAGGTTAATTCACGGTGAAGACTGGACTCACCTGCTTCAGTGGCTGGGTAGAACAAATACATGACATGGAGATGACTTGTTGACTCCACATTGCCCATGTCTGATGGATCCTCTGCATTTCTCCGCACATACAGTCAGTTTTTTAACAACTTCTTCATTGTTTTATTGTCGTTAATAAAACTGTATATTCGACATTCAATTTTCAGAAACAGTTTATAAAAATGTTATGCTCAAAATATAAATATCATAGTAAATGTTTTTTCTGTTATCAGAGGTCCGTCTTTTCTAACATTTTACTTCACAGGATATAATTCTTGTAAAAGTATTGGACTTAATTTTAATTTGAAGAAGACAATTTCAGTAAAGAAGTTTCCTCTGTCAATGAACCAGACTGGGTCTTTGGACCTGAACTTTCTGTCCACATCCCTGCTTGTTTAGATGGGGAATGCATTCATGTCATATTTGGATCATCTGAAAAAAGGGAAAGCTCATTAATTTCTGCTTATGAGCTTTTTCGTAACAGTACTACTTACAAACTCTGACGTACTGTATTTTACAAGGTTGCTTCAAATATTTATTGATGAGTTTGGTTCTTAGATGTCTAACCATATCCCACTGACAGTCATTTAAAAGATTTGTCACACTTCATTGGGAAAGCTCAGGATAAACAGCGAGAGGCTCTCTGATATTCCAAGATCTAAACAGAAAAATCGAGATCAAACATCTGTAGTCGCTGCTGTGAATCTGTAGAATAATTTCTCTCTCCCTGTCAAAACCTATGAAAGGTCAGGAAATATCAAAGATACTACTGGCATTTAACTTTGGCAGAAAATGTTCAGTTGGTGTTTATTTTGTCTAATATGGCCTAATTCAATTTGTTTATTCTGTGCTATAACAGTAAATCATTTGGTTCCAGCTTATGTTTATAATTCATTTAATAGCATTTAAATTCTGGGATTTTTTTTCAATCTTGTTTTTGATGTATTGTAACTGGATCATGTAGTTTAAGCGAAAAACTACATGGAGTTTTATTTTCAAACTCCCTTAAATGTTTCTTATAAATATATGAGAAAGGACAGAGGCGTTGTTTTTAGTCAGTAGTTTTACATTTGCAAATTCTAGGTTTGATAGTTTTGCTCTTTGAATGGGTTTTTGGTTTAGGTTTGCAGCTGATGCTGCTCACCCACTTGGATGTCGGTGCTGGAACAAACAGCTGCCTCCACCCTGACACCCACCTCCTCCGCCATAGCTGCCTGGCACTAAGACCAGTGTGCTAGCTCTACAGCACAGCCAGAGATGAAGCAGAATACCATGTCTTTGTTGTCCACTACAACAGCTTGCTGTCCCTCTTTAGGAGGATCAAGATTCAGAAGAGATGCAGGAACGGAAACACTCAAAAGTTTGTAAGATGAACCTCAGATATCTCCACAGTGAAATCTATAAAGTAAATCAATCAATCCATCAACAAAAAATATTTTGTTTAAAGATGTAAACAAAAAAAAAAAAGAGTTGTGCTTTTTTTAACTTTTCAAAATACTCAATTTGTTTTATACAGAAAAGATGTACATCATTAATACAATGGCTTTTCCTGTAGCTAAAGAAGAACATAATCTTAAATCAGGTAGATTTCAGTTTGTTCATACTCTCTTCATTTACATTAAAATCACCACGATTACTTTGTAGATATAGTCTTTATTTTTTTATGCAGATCATTAACACTAAAGTGGGGCAAATAACATGCTCAACCAAATATAGACACATTTCTGCTTTTGAAAATGTTGAGCACATGTGCACAACCTTCCAAAGCACCTAGGTCTGTCGGCTATATGTGTGAAGAAAGCAATTTTTTTATGCATCATGTCCAGCAGAAAAAAAAACGTTACAGGATTGATGCAAAGAACCATGAATCTGTGATATTTGAGGACACCAGATATCAGTTCCTTGTTGGCTGAGGGCTTCAACTTCACTGCGAATGAGCTAGGGCACCTGCTCCCTGACCAAATCCAAAGCCTTTTGGGCCAAAGTTCTTTGCGTAGCACCCTGGAGAGAAAAATGTAAAAAATTAGGAGGGACAATGATAAAATTCAACTACACGTTTAACACTTCTGAAGCCAGAACAATGATCCATTGCCCATATAAAGGCAATGGATTATTGTTCTTTGTTCAAAACAAAAAAAATTATACAGATACAAAGCAATGTTGAACATTTGAGACAAAGATTACATTTTTTTTATCATAAATTTGATGCGGTACATTTTACAGCCACTGGGTAAGAGGCAGTCTGAACTAGCCAGTCCATCACAGTATGACACAGAGGCATGCAGGATAGAAAACCATGAACACACAGCCAGGGACATTTATAGAGACCAATTAACCTTAAGCCTTGCTATTTGATCGTGGAAGTAACCCTGTAAACTCTTGGAGAGCCCATTCATGGACATGGCCCAAGCTGTGGCTAAACCTAGGCAACAGTTCAATATGTGCAACCTGTGGTTTACAAATTCTACAAATAAATAGAATATGTGCTATGTACTTTATATATGTTAAAGTTTTTGTTATGATTATTACATGACTGCAAATACCTAGGGTAGCAGTTTGATTTAAAAATATCAGAACTCTCCATTACTTCTTGAAAGAGTTAAAATGTAAAAATAAAAAAAAGACACAATAGCTAATTCTATTTTCAATTTGACAGCTAATCAATTTAGAGTTTAATATCCAGTTTGGGTAAACACACCTTTGCAGTAGATTTCTCCATCCCTGTCAGCAAGGGTTGTTGACTCCAGGCCTTTACCACACTTGGCACAGCGAAAGCAGCCCTTATGCCAAGACTAACAGAAAACAAACAAACAAAAAAAAGCCAATGTCCCAATTGAAATTAGTGTCTTTCTTATTTGTATAGGTTAAACCGGTAAACACATATGTAGTATTTTAGTTTTTTCTTACATTGCCTCCCCCGATAACCTTCTCTGCTGCATACACTGTTTTTCCACATCGTGGACACACTTCTGATCCTGCTGATTTCTGGGCGAACTTGGAGGCATTTGGGTTATTTGTAGGTCGATGAGGAGCTTGTCTATCAGGAAAAAGATATTAATTATTTATCAGCAATAAAAAATCTAGTCAGCGAGGAAGTAGAATAATTCAAATAGGATCCAAGTGTTTATACATTTTTGTGAACCTCTTGCCTTCTTGGTTTTAAGTTATATAAGGACTTCCTCTGCTTATGGAGCTTTATTTTACACTTAGAGGTTAAATGATGGAATAATTTAAGAACTTGCTCACTCTTCAGGCTTGATCCCGAGTCCCTCTCCTGTGTCCATGCTCAGCGTGCCAGCTCCCCCTCCGAAGCCATAGCCTTTTGGCCCATACTTTTTGCCATAGCATGACTTGCAGTAGATTTCGTCTACATGTACAGCCACTGTCGTGCTGTCCAAGTTCTTCTTGCACACCACTTCAGTAAGAAAAATGTAAAAAGGAAAACACAGACACTAATTTTAATGCACCAGTTGTAGTCAGTCCTTTATAATCAAGTTAATTCTAAGTTTTTTTTAAAGATAATCATTGTATTCTTATTTGAACCCTAATTTTGTGTGACATTTAAAACAACAAAGGGGTGTAGGGACTGTAGAAGCTCTGCCTTCATCCTTTTCAGATACAAAACCTTTTTCTCCGTATAAGGAAGACCAGGCCTTTGTCACATTTATTCTTGAACCAAATAAGGTCTGAGATGACTGAGTGGAAACCTTAAGATGTTCTCTGCTCGTGCCAAATTCTCTGCATTCTTTCACGGTAGCTGGTATTACTTAATTCAGTCAAAAAAAAAATTTTTTTAAGCAGAAATTTAAGTACTTACTGCACCGAAAACAGGATTTATGCCAGCTCTTCCCTTCACACTGCACCTCCTCGGCAAAGTAGACAGTTTTCTGACAGCAACCACACTTGTTTCCTCCCCCAAAAGGCATTCTGAAACACAAGGCACCAGCTTGTATACATTCCCCATTCCCTGTATATGTAATGTTCAGACAGAGCATCTACAACACTCTAGGCTTGATTCAACAATAACTATAAAAGGAAAAGTGTCTGTTTGCTCTGACATATTGCTTTCCTCCTCTCCTAATCCTGTTTCCTTGAGTCTGCTGGCAGTTTAGGATATCAAAAGAGCGATTCAGAAAACACTGTAAAATGCAAAGAAGCTGTCAGCATGGAGCAGATAGCAAAAGAACACCCTGCATAAGCTCTCAATATAAATACAATATAGCTGTGAAATATGTTAGGTTTTCTTTTAGTTACTTTATTGAGGATTACATCATGAATTACATGAAGGAACTGGTGCGCAGCAGACAATTTTCTTCTTGATTTTTCTCAATTAACAGGGACCTCTCAATTTTAGTTTGCTTTTAATTTTTTTAATTAGAAGGTAAATTGGCCTAGAACAACCCTTTAATCTGGATACAAGAAAGGAAGCATGTATTCTTATTTTATCATTAAAAACCGCCACAATTGCTCAAATTTTATTCATTTGTAAGACATTCTTTATTTAAAAACTCTACATCTTGAAACACTTAAAATATGAAGAGTAGAGGAAACTGAATAGATTTATAAAGTACATATATGATGAAAGATGTTTATTAGTATTCAAAATGAATTTAACTCCAGACTTACCTGTTCTGAAGTAAAAGGCTGTCTCTGGATGTGCTGGAACTAATAGAAAACTGAGTTGAGAGCAGAAGTTTGGTCTGATGAAGAGAAGCTGAGGAAGGCTTTGAGGACACCAGCCTAAACTAAGGGAGGAGTCAGGATAGAGAGACACAGTAGGAGGGGGTTAGTGAGTGAGGTCTGTTTGAGCTACCTTCCTGCAATGTTTAGATGGAACCCTTCCCAATCCACCTGATCAAATGAGTTGCTCCTTAGCAGGTCTTTGCTGAGCTGATGACATGCAGAACAAGTTAACAAGTCAAAGGACTTTAAACATCATTTAGACTTGGACAACTTTTATTGTTATTTTGTACACACAGAGTTTATGCAAAACAAAATTTCATTTTGTACAGCTTTATGAAACATTTCTGTTTCATAAAGTGCAGAAGTGACCAAAAAAACAGTGTGGTTGAAAAGACATGGTGCAAAAACGCATTGATATGGGAAGAGGAGCCCTGATGATCCTCTCTGCTGTTATCACCACTCTTCTCACTTCACACTACAATCAGTGATCCATCAGTCCATACAGTAGTAGCCATTCAAAATGTCCCCACTTTCCTTGATGGGTCCTCGGCTGGTCCCCTACAATTCCTTTTTAAACATCAAGCTTTGTACAAAAATATTCTTTCTGTCAGGTTTTGTTGACATTAAGATCTAAAGAGAAGCGTCATCTCCTTGTCAGACCCTGTAATTCAGTGAAAGGGTAAAGTCAGAGTAAAGTAAAAAAAAAAAATTGCATGCCCAGCAGAAGGAGAGAGTCCCTCCAGTGGCTGGAGGTTGGAGGAGATTTTGCTGGGAGTTGCAATGAAATGGGCTGCCATTTGAGTGGGAAGAGCAATTTTGAATGGCTGCTACTGTACATATATTAAAATACTTACAGTGTTAAGCACCAATCTAGGCACAGCCTCCCTGGGGCATACTGTCAGAGGTGGGGCTGTCATTCAGTCTGAGCCTCTGACCATCAACAAGAAGCAAAGTGGGTCTTTCCCAAGGAAACAACAACTGTGACCATCAGTTACAGGACAAACCCCTTCCTTGCAGTGGTTGCTCAGGTTCATTTAAATTCATTTAAATAAGTGAGTCTGTCTCCGTGGACACCTCAAAAAAATAAAAAAAAATTCTTTCTTTCTTCTGAGACCTTCCTCTTCTGCTTACAAACGTCTAAGACATTTAATTGTAAAATCTAAACTGAGTACATAAAGGCCCGAATTTCACTAGAACTAAAGAGCATGTATATTGGCATTAGGTGAGCACATGACTAAGACTAGCATGTGGGACAACCAATAGAAAAGATGATCCACCTGAAACTCAAAACTAAAAGAAGACTGTCTGCTAAACCTTTATCTAAGACAGCATATATACTGTATGTGTATGTTTATCAGCAAGGGCTACAGAAATAATCAACTCAATCCACTATAATCTATTTGGAAAATGAAGATGTAGTCATTCATTTTTTGTCAGGACAGTGTGGTTGGGATGATTGACCCTGGAATAGTTCTGGCGCCTCTACGATTTTAGCCACCTCGCAGTGGCCATTGTCCCTGCTGGCCACTCCTATAAAAAATTGCCTGTCTGCACCACTGGAGAGCAGGGTGTGCTGCCTGAAGTTGAAGAATCAAAGTTCACATGACAAATTTTTTCTTGTGTGAACTTATTGGATTTTGTCATAAATGTTTTCTTTAATTGGTTTAAGGAAGTAGTAGTAGTTGTAGGAAAGAAGTTTTCTAAAACAAAGAACTGCTGCACTCTTGTGCCCGTTCTTATAGCTTCCGCTTGTACTTACGTTTTTTTTTTTCTTTTACCCTTTTCTCTTTACCTGCAGTTGCCATTGGAGTCTGAGTTTGTTTAACACCAGTCCCTTCCAAGTATCCACAGAACCAATCTTGAATATAACACTTGGATTTTTTGCAAGGTCAGACCCCTTGAACATGGACATGCTTGACGTCACATCGCTGAACAGCGTGGGGATTTCCAACCCGAAGTAATCAGGGCTAAACTACTGAGCTTTCTGTGTGCTCATCATACAACGTTTTAGTCATAAAGGGTCAAATAAACAGGCTTCAGCAAAGATTATTTTTCAGTGAAAATGTACATAACGTCTCTTTAAGAAGCCAAAAACAATTCAACCAGGTTAGTAACTAGAATTTACAGGCAAATACAACTTACACAAAAATGAAGCTCAGTCTACAGATTTTCTGTCAAGCATTCTGATCATATTACTGAAGATCTTTTGCCCTGTGACATTCAACAGTAGCATACAAAGACATTTACCATATTTCCTTCCCGGGTGGAATCAAAGCACATGTGACCTTTCATCATTTCAGCTCCTGCCATCATTCTCAAAACAATGCAGCGATTCTGTCTCTTGGATTATCCATTATTTTCTCATTTCCTTTTAGTTTTCAGTGAATGATATATTGCATTTGGAAGTAGATGAGTTACCAAACACCAAAAAAGATGATGAGGGAAAGGGGAGCCAATGGGGGAAAGAGAAGGATGCTGTTTGGTCTGTGTTTCACCCGCTCTAAGCCCTCCAGGCTCTTCACCATCATAGCATGAGACAGTGATGAACTCAAATAGCCTATTTATAGCCTCCACTTGCCAACACTAGCCCTCTGTCTCTGGTCTGTGGACATCCGCCCTTCTCGGTTGTAGAGTATGCATGCATGTGACTGCCCTTATGATAAACAAGGAACTAGTGGAAGGGAAAGGTGGACTTCGCAATTCATACCGCAGCTTTGTGACTCTTTAGAAAAGAAGAAGATTGGAGGCAATGAAAAAAAGAGGCAGGATTGGGGCTGGGTTTTGGTCCATCAGTCCACAAGGAGTACTAGTCGATCACTGGAGTTTTGTGGAGGATTCTGCAGATTTTGTTAAATTTGTCTTAGCTTCAAGCCAACAGTCCTCTGCTATTTATTTTGATTTTGGAGGGCCTTTTTACTAAAGCTCTGTCAAGGTTCAAGGTAAGGAGGAGGAGGAGCAGGAAGCGGTAAAATGACTGAAATGTGTTGTGCTGTGGTGTAAATATTTAGCTAAATTAGACATGAAATTTGCAATTTGGAGAAAATTACACACTGTAAGATTTTTCTAATAAAAATATAACTGAATGTTTCCAGGTGTGTTTCAAATTTCTAGCAAAAAGTGCTAACAGTTGTGGCACTGAAGGAGAAATGTGTATCTTTAAAGTAAAAATTAGTTCTTGCAAGTCTTTACTTCTCCTTTTCAGATAGAATATTACAACTAAGGGAAAATGCATGTTCCTCTAGTGTTTAACTGTGTTTTAAAAATTCTTGTGGGAGTTAATCTCTCATTTCCTCCCTATTTCACAATATTTCTTTTGCACTTTGTTTAGAAAAGTTCATAATCTATTCAAACTAAAGAAGCAAAAGGTGTTATATGTCTAATGTCACTTAGGTGGAAGACTGTAAAGTATAACTCCTTAGGTCATAAACAGTATTTACATTTATCTTAAGGATGGAGGTTTTTATTGAAGGACCCTTTCTCTATTTTACTGTATAGTCAAACATTTCCTGAATCCTATCTGCTTTGTTGACTCCTCCCCTATCCTGAAATTAATGGGGATGTAGCTATAAAAAATAGTCAGTAGAGGTCGCACATGGGCCAAAAACTGATATTGCTGCTATTGGGATACGCCCTGTATCCTGATTCCTCCAGCCTTCTTTATTTTGGTGCCACTTATAGTGATGATGCAAAAGATGACATAGGTTTATTATCAAAAGCAAAACATGGAAACATAATAGGAAAAAATAAAAGATAATATGCAGAGAGAGCAGGAAGTATTAGAGATTCCTTATCAGTTGACTGGTTCCTTTCCTACCTCCCTGTGGCTCGGAATACTTATGTAGGCAGTTTCAATTAGGCAAGGATTAAGTCTTTGTGATAGATATCATAATAAAGGCAAGTTTGTTTTTCCAAGGTCATAGAGAAATTATATAATTTGAGCATAGATAATCCACACATTTCTGAGTTTCTTTGTCACATTCTTTTCAGTAATTCTTTCTTCTATCCTGTCAGAAGAGTGAATGTTTCCAATATGTTTGCAGATTCTCGCTCTAGACTTTTGTCATCATGCAGAGCAATTTATCTCAGCTGCAAGCTAATTCCTCGACTGAGCTTTAAAACTATATTATGTCACACCAATACACCACCCGTTGGCTTCTATCTTCACACCACTGTATCATTTAGTTGCTCTGGGCACACACTAAATTTGTTCCAGCAGATGTCCTTGGTCTAGTCTCCCCTCTATGTTGAGTATTTTTATTTTCCCACATCACCACCATATAGAGCCACATAAGGCACAGATTGTAAACCATGCTTTGAACATGTAAATGAAAAACAATAGTATAAATTCATCACACCATTGTTCCTGTCAGTCTTTTTTATTGCTGAGCTGACACCTCTGAATCTGTTCCCATTTGGCATAGATTCTCATTGAGGCAGTCTGTACCCTGTAGACACCCAGCTACAATCATGCAGTAACAATTCAAATTAGTCCAGTTCGCTGGCTTTGGCAGTGACTCAGGAGAAAATGCACTCTAAACCAGCAATGCTACAGTCAGAGCTTCAAAGGGGTAAGGATAGAAATTAGAGCAAAGAACAGTTTGAGTATTTTATTAAGTATTTGGTTCAGTTTTAGCTCAGCACTTTTGTTCAGAGGAAAGTGGACTGGAGCAATGCCAGGTCCATTTGAAAGAGGGAGAGTGCCTGGTGGCTGAAGTGGTCTGATCCACATTCAGCAACTGCAGCTTGGGATCTGTCTAGTGTATTGTTATGCAAGCAGGAAGAGAGCAGACCCACTTTGATCTGCACGTCGGACAGAGGCTGAGATGCTCTGGAGCTGGAAGCTGTTTTTAATGGTTCATCATCAGAGACAGCAGAGCATAGAATTTAGTTTTTCTTCTAAAATATGGACACATTTGAACACTGCTCCTTACCTAAAGGATATAAATTGTATTTCTACTGGATTTCATGACACCAAGTTTTGTCGGCTTTATTGTAGGTGAGTGTCAGTTTTATATAAAGTATATGTATATTCTATTAGGCCATTGTTAATGCATGGTAGCTTAATCAAAAATTATTATAGCATGGATTGCTGTTATAAGAAACAGCTAAATGAGTTGAAAGCAGGATTCTCACATGCACACCTTTGTTGTTCTTTTTGGCCAAAGAACATGTTGGCTTTAATGTGTGATTTCCCCCTTTGGGCTTTTGACACTTTCTGACAAAGGTGTCACTAACTGAACCAAGCGTTACTACTAACAATTCAGTCGTCTCAACAGCTAGAAATTAAAGAATATATGTAGATATGTTGGTGGTTTGGAACTAAACATGGTCAACGTAATGGATTAAATGGCTGGATTATCGTACAAACTGCACTTCAAAACCTTATCCTAAGTTAGCTGCATCATCAGCATGTAATTTAAACACTATGTTTTACTATGATTTACTATATCACTGTTCTGAGGATTCTCTTTTGTTGTTTTTTGCTTCTATATTTTAAACATGAATCTGTATGCTTCCATTTGTTGTCACTGTGCTGCTATCTCCACTGAGAGACAACAAAGGACACTTTTATTCTACTAGAAAATAGATCCAAGATGTTATGTGTTTATAGAACAAAGCAGTATTGATAACAAACACATTAGAAATCAAGAGCAAAAAACTAAACTCTAAAACAATTTTAGTTACAGAATAGTAAAACACTCAGCAGTATTCATGGTGTTATTATTGCATCCAGTCCATTAAGCCTTTATGATGGGTATGTACTGCAGCTCTTCCAATCCCTTTCACAGGTAGGCCTAAATGAAGGTTTGGAAAAAGGGAAAAATAACCAAAATGTTAATGTCTGCTAAACAGGGGTTAAATTTAGTATTCGGGGTTATAGCATACATAACTAAGGTTGTGAAGAATGCTTTAGGCAAGCATGTGCATTTTTTTGTTATTGAGTTTCAGTGTTTTAGATGACTTAGATTGATACAAATAGAGGGAATCAATTTAGGCTATTTATACAAAGAAATGTAAAAAACAAAAAACAAAAAAAAACACAGCTCAAGTGGATTTCAAATTGGTATACATTTGAATCAATGTATTTAATCTAATTCAAGCCCTTCCATAATAGTCCAATTCAAATCAAGTTTTATTTATTGTATATTGTCTTATACAGTATACAGTATTTACAATATATAGTAAAAATAGTTGCTGCAAAAATGCAAAATGTAAAATCAGAAATCAACATATTGAAAAAACTCCTTAATATGAAAGCCTCCTTCCCTTTACCAGGCAGCCCAAAAGTCGGTCCTCGAGGGCAGCTGTCCTGCAGTTTTTAGAGGCTTCTCTGCTTTAGCACAGCTGATGCTGATGAAGGCAGTTAAGCAAAAGCCTGTTAATCAACTATTGATGTAAATCAGCTGTGCTGGAGCAGGGAAACCTCTAAAACCTGCAGGACAACGGCCCTCGAGGACCGACTTTGGGGATGCCTGCTTTAAACAATTAAAAGGAAGAACAAAGACAAACAAATAGAACTATTTAAAGAGGAAGAAATCCTCTGCAGACCGAGTCAGGATAAGGACAGAATGAATAGTGAATTTTGAGAACTGATTCCTTTTCCTTTTCTTCTCTGACCAAACAGAAATGACAAGGAACTTGGATAGGCATCAAAACGTGTTCAGGAAAACTGAGCCAAATTCAAGCCTTTGATTTAAGCCTGTTTTGTGCTTAAATCAAAGCTATTATTTCCATTTAAATACTTTAAAAGTCAGCTCTGATCAACTAACATATCCAAGAGTGAAGGAAATAGCAAAGGAAATAAAAACAGCATGGCGTCTGGTAGTTTATGACTATGTAAAGAGACTAAGCTATGCTGGACCGTTTTTTGTAACAAAAGCTATGAAACATTTTGAGATTAGTACACCTTAATGTTAACTTTGGAGCGGTGCCCTGAGAGAGACAGGGTCAACATTTAAAGAGAAAGATGAACAAATGACATCAGCAAAGTATTTGTAACATGAAATAAAAAAAAAATGGAACATGTTTTGTCTCACTGATAAAACTATATAGAAGTCTGCTGATGTTGAAGCAAACAAAGATATTAAGTATTTACTTTGGAGTTTATTATTTATTAATTTTGATCACATTAACACTCTCAGTATGTTTGGGATGTGTTTTATTGTACCAATCTCTGAATTTTCAGAATGCTTGTAAATAGAGAAAAGCTATCCTTTAAATCTTACTATTAGATCTGAATAGAAATGGTACATACCAAAAAAACTCTTGGAGTACCAACCACCTAGCTCAAGCAGACATTAATCCATATGATATGAACCATAAACTAATTCAGTTCATTGCTGGCAGTTCATGCACAACTGAGGGGAATACCACTAATGTTGGGTGATGTCAGTGCCAATAAAATAGATTTATCATGTGTGCAACTTGCTCCACTTAAACCTAACTTTCAATTGCCATTCTGGATTATAGGTATGGTAACTCAAATAGTTCCCTGTGGTCTATCAGCACGTGCAGTAAAGGAGTTGGTGGTAAAACAAAATGTGCTGCTTGAGGCACAATTTTATCTTATGTACTGTTCCAGACACATTTATATTCACAGCATTTAAAGACACTGTACATCCTCTCTAATCATTTTTGAGAGACACAGCATTGTAGACATGTTAGTAAAACAAACAAACAAACAAAAAAAATACATCCTGGCTAATTTCTAATTTCTTATAAAGGTAATTTAGATCATTATCAAAGAGCTATGCTTTAAGATGTAGGCACGAAGATGTTTTCAGGCTGTCTATTAAATGCCGTAGGTCCTCATTCTCAAAGGGCAGTTTTTGCCTCTTTTAAATGCCACGTCTGTTTGTATCCTAAGTCCAACTGTGTGTTGGTGAGTTGTCTTGTTTGGAAAATCTAGACCGCAGGCACGCTTCACTGGTGGACATGTTCCCCCTTGGCTAACCCAAAATGACATGTGTGGCGACGAGCAAAAGGCTGATATATATTTTATATGCTCATGCAATACTTTTATATAACAAAAACTCTTTTAGTTACCAGGGACCACATAGGGCATAGAGAGCATGTAACTTTTTTGGAAATGATTTGGATTTATCTTCTTTTGATGCTGAATCAAAAGGTCACCAGAGGCAAGACTATCATATAAGAAATGCTATGGCTAAATGACCTGATTAAGCCATTTTGATTAATTTAGTTTTCTTTATAGACATATTGATTTGTTAGCATTCACCATATTTTCATCAATATTGACAAGATGGCAGAACACATCTGCTGCAGCTGATTTGAATCTCTTTTTCTAACACATCCCAAAAGTTCTCTGTTGAATGAAAGTATACTATACTCACTCTACCTTCAGGATAACAGTTTGGGATGATTTGAGTTCAATGATAGAAGTCACAAGGCGATTGGCTGCAAAACCCTCAGTAGCCCATGGCATTAAAAAAAATCTTTTTTGTTACTGATGGCCCCAAGTGTAACAACATTCTATCTTGGCTGTGTGTGTGTAATACAGAGGGTCTTCTACATATTTGCAACAGTGGTTAAAAAGCATGGATGAGGTTGCCGTTTGATTATTTACTGATAGAATTGAATCAGAATGAGACCTTTAAAAAAATCTGCATACTCTGGCTTGTTTTTATTATAGGAAAGCAAAGACAGTGGTCAGAGAAGACACATTTGCACTGCATGAAAAGTGAAATTTTCGTCCCCGTAAACTCCCGCAGATCTCCCTGATTTTCGTCAGTTTCCGACAATTTGCAACCCGCGCTTGTCCACGTTGGTCGTGCCACAAATTGTCGGAGACAGACTCTGACGTATGTGGAGAGCGATCAGCTGTACTAATGGCCCTAATTAGCATATGAATGCAGCAAACCCGCGCGGCTGGCCAGGTCTGGCTTGAATAACCTACTCAGTATTGGCTGAAACCACTATTCTCAAACAAATGAAATCGCTCGTGATTGGCAGCAAAACCACACGTGGCCACGCCAGGCTTTAATTTTCTTACTGAGTATTGGACGGAACCACTTCTTTTTAAACAAGTAAAGTCGCTTGTGATTGGTTGGCATATATATATATTTACATATAAATTTACATATATATATATATATATATATATATATATATATATATATATATATATATATATATATATATATATATATATATATATATATATATATTTATGAATATATATTTATTCATTCATATATTTATTCATTCATATGCTGTGTATTTATGTTATCCTACACTACTACACAATTATTAGGCTACCATCAAGGACATGAATGAATTTATACAGGAAATGAACATTTGCCAGGAAGTGTTTATGCAAAGAAAGAGCTTTATTAAAACACACACAACTATATACAACGCGTATCCAAACACATGCGTATCTAAAAATTACAACTCCGTGAACGGTCCGTTTGCTTCCTCGGGGTTGGAGGTAACTGGCAGCATTCCCTCCGAGGCAGGTCCGATGTGCAGACGCCGACTGTGCGTGGCCCTGTACTTCGGCATCGCTTCTAACCGGGACTGCAGCTTAACACAGAGTTCAGTGAGATCCGGCCTACGAAATGGCGGCGACCGTACAATCCCTCCAGAGACACTGCCAACGACGCCATCTTCTTCGTCGGACATGAGGCCGACGGTGGCGGACTTCCAGAGTTCCACTTCCTCATCTGCTAGCACACTCTGCCTCGCTTTCAGCAGCTGAAAAAAAAACTATGAATCAGCGCACTGCGTATAGACACAACACATCTATCAATGCACCTGAAAAATAGTCACCAAATAAAGTCTTACCCTCTTTCTTCTGGCCCGACTCCGAGCAGATAGCCTCCGCACGCAGCGTGTTGGCTGGCTGCGTATATCTGAAGCTCCTGCGTACCGTCTGATAATACGTCTTACAGGCAGCTGGAAAACAATTAAATGAGAGTGGTATAAATAAAAAATCAAACGCAAGTCACAGTAACAAGGAAGGAGAAAACATTAAAACAAGTCACTTACACACAATGTTGTCTTTATCAACATCGTGCAAATCTGGACTTGCTGATATGGCTCCGAGCAAATAGGAGGTGTGAAAACAAAATGTACAGCTATGATCGGTATCTATCCGTATCCATTGCCTTTTACCGCAGAATGAAAGCATATTCTTTAAATCTTACCCTTGCTCCGGTTCATAGCGCCTGCAATTAGTCTCTGAGTTGTGAAGACGGCGTACTGCTTCCTGTGAATCACAAAAAATACACTTTAATAAAGCTTGTTCTTGCAAGGCTACTATTAGCCGTAGCTTTAGACTAGGCTGTTATTAGCCGTAGCTTTAGGCTAGGCTGCTATTAGCCGTAGCTTAGGCTAGGCTGCTCCGCTCTGAGTTTCTTGGAGATCGTAGGTAGCATGCGCGAGATGAACCAGGGTTTCCGCGGATCAATAAAAATAATTAAAAAATCATTCATTTTTAAAAAAAATCAAGGCCTTAATTGGCACTAAATATTTTTATCGAAGTATTTATAATTCTTTAATAAAAAATGCTTATAAAAACAATTTCGTCAGATATATTATATCGCTCCAGGCGGAGAAAAAGCTAGAGGATATATATATACGTATATATGTGTGTGTGTGTGTTTACATACATACAGGAGTCAAGGAACTGTGCTTACAGTTCCTTCATATTTCATGTACACTAATAACTTGTGTACATGGTTCTTGTTGATGGCATTAAAATCATTTCAAATAGCATTAAAATAGCATTAAATTAGAGTCACTCATTCCTGTATGAACCCTGTGAGTGCTTAATTTAATATGACATATTAAAAAAACCCCACCATCATCCAGCATATGTTCAGTTTCTGCCCAAATATATATATATATATATATATATATATATATATATTTGTAGATTTTTGTAACGGGGATAAGGATATTTCAAAACTGCTTTTTTTGAATGACCTTGTTCACTACTCTCAAACTCAGCATCTCTTTTCATTCCTGTAATAAGAAGTTTCTTTTGAATGGATTTGATTAAAGTTTAAGTCCCTCGGTATAAAATAAATATTTTGATGGAGATGAGAAATCTGGTTCCTCGTTGGTGAATAACCAATAGTTTGGATCCAATCATTTAAATAAACGGTGTTAGTTTTTTTTTTTTTTTATATATAAGAATTGTGCTATAATTTCTAGTCACCGATCTGTTGCTGCTATATTTTAATTTGACGAACCGGAATTTGTCGATGTTCTTTTTCCTGTTTGGTGCGATTGCAATTGCGGATCTTGACCTGGCCGGACCTTATGACCACAGTGTACCAATCTTCTGATGGCTACTTCCAACAGGATACTGCGTCATGTTATAAAGTGAATCATCTCAGACTCATTTCTTGGAATTTTTCCACTTAAGTAATTGTGAATTGAGCATATTGACAGACAACATTTTATTTTTTATCTTAAATGCAATTTTTTTTTTTTATAATTACTGCTCTAAATGTATTGCTCTGTCAGCTAAAGATCTGTTTTGGTCTCTATACTTTAATTAAATAAATCAATTCAAGCTAAAATGTAAGAGGCAATACTGAGCCTGATCTCTTTGTATCAGAGATTTTCTTACCTTTTAGAAAAATGTCACTTGGAGTAAAACCCCCCCTGCCACCCTGATTTGCATTTGTATAGCTCACAGCATGTTCATTTACATGTTAAAGCCTCCCCTAGAATTCCATGGGGGGGAGGCATGGGGGGAACACTGCCTAAGAAAGTCCACGTCAATTTCTGACAATTTACGGGAGTTTTCGGCGAAGCCTGCAAATTGCCATAAATTGCCGCTAACCTGAAGTTCCACGACAATCTACAGTGCCGCATATTGACGAAAATCCCACTTTTCATGCAGTGTTGGTGATGCTTTCTTGGCAAACAAAGACACTGAATGTGATAACATTTTGCACGGGTAAAACATCTATTAATTTACACAACACTACTGTTGATCTTATTATTCCATATACATAGTTGTCTGTGATCAAAAGTGCCCTTATATAAGGTAAACAAATAGTTAGGGTACATATGTTATTCCAAAAAAGTTAAAGTGAGTGTCGTGGCGGCCTAGTGGTTAGGGCATAGGGTTTGGAACCCTGAGGTTTTGAAACCCAGTACCAGAGACTGCCACTCTTGGTCTCTGAGCATGACCCTTAACCCCCAATTTCTCCCCGAGCGCCGCACGGTGGCAGCCCGCTGCACCCCAAAGGGGATGGGTTAAATGTAGAGAGTAAATTTCTGCATTGTGAGATCAATAAAGTTTTATTTATTTATTTATTTAAAAAAATAAACAACTGGATTTTATTTTCCAAGTTTAGGATGTTTCTCTTCCCATTCAGGAAGCTTTTTCAATTCAAAATGTCTGAATTAGAGTTCCAAGCTTTACAGAGTAGCCTAACAAAGCCTTGTTTTCCTTAGATAGGAAACTTTGAATCAATTTGACTGTAAATTACTTTGAGATGACATGTGTTGTGAATTGGCGCTATATAAATAAACTGAATTGAATTGTCTGAATTCAATTGAAAACATGCAGGTTGGTTTTTCTCACTTAAAGGGGAACAGCGTTTTTTTTTTTTTTTTTTTTTTTTTTACAGTGGCCCTTGATTTTACATTACTACATCCTGTTCTACTCACCCATATGTATAAGTAACCTTCCTACCAATAAGTTTTGTGTCATTTGGAGCTGTTCTGAAGATATTCCGTTAGGTAATATCGAAGTAACGTCTTCCTTTGGGCAACGACTTGAAGGCACAAACTAAACTGTTCATAATTTATTCTTTATGGTACGCCAGCATTCATAACATGGAGGCGAATCACTGTCCCCCAGACATCCGCGGTTATATTTTTTATATTTATATTTTTTTAAAACAAAGTGGAGTGTGTACAGTATGACGTCATCCGTGTGCGCCAGCTACCATTCATTCATCCTGTCCGCTGAACTGCTGCTAGTTTTACTCACATTCCTGGAAGATTTCTAGTGCTACCACCACAGACGATCTCGCTCTTGAAATGGAATTGAACGATTCAGATTAGCTAGCCGAATGAATAGAAGGGGTAGAGCGTAGCCGCCTGTGGCCCGGGCTGCCGGTCACAACTCCAGTGCGGCGCGCGGATAGTATCATACACACTCCGCTTAAAAAAAAAAAAAAAAAAAAAGGGTGATGAGTTTGCCTGAGCCCCATTTATCTTCTTCCACCAGGGAAACTGTATCTGCCAGGGCTTATACATAAAATGTAATAAAAAAAAAGTAAAAAAAACAAACATGAGACTTAAAATAGTAAAGTAGTGGCAAAATAGAAAATAAATAGAAATATTTTGAACTGTTTTATAGAAGCCAAGGATAAAAGCAGTCATTGTACCATTATCATAGATTTCTATAAGCACAAAAGCTAAATGGTCCTCCTACATGTTTTCCTCTAATACTTGCAATAGTGAATAGATCTGATTCAGTCTATTTTATGTATCTGTCTTTGGTGTTAATAATTTATTACGCTAAAAAAAGATCTGAGATGTAACTCAGCTTCTGACTAGCTAGTGCTTTTTAAAGCATTTATCAAATTTTAATCTATAGCTTCAGAGCAAAAGGTATCCATTGTTAGGACCTCAGAACTGGACAAGGTATAATCCATCTTTGCGTTTGTAAGGAGTCAGTATTTTTAACAGTATTTTTTGAATGAGATGTAGTTACCTAATGGATTTTCAAGTCCTGTACAAAAAATCTGAGTTTTAGTCTGTTTAAAAAACTAAAACAAAGCAATTTGTTTAGGATTGTCAGGACATCCATTTTCTAATTCTGGCAAAAACTTTTCAGGTGATAATGTCCTATTTTATGACAAGTTTTATTTGATTAAGATTCAGGTCAGTGTCCATGAGCAAGCTAAGATGTTTAACCTTGTCAGAATTCTTTTTTGTGTAGTAATTTTTACTCTTTTGGCCAAGTAATTAAAACTTTCCTCTGAACTTTATTTACTGGAAGACAATTTTTATACATGTATTTGTTAGAGTGTTCAATAGAACAACTGATTGTAATGCACAGTTAGTGATAACAAGAAGTAATGTTTAAAGCTACGGTGTGTATTTTTACCCAATAATTACAGAGATTTACTTACATTTGTGTGAATAAATCCCTGTAATTATTGAACACTGTAGCTTTATCAATAAGGGTATACATTATTATTTTATTTGTATTATTTCACCAAGCAGGAAAGTTCTGATAAAATGCTAATAATACTACTTAGAAAATCTCAATCAAAATATTTTAGTTAGTTTATAAACTATTGGTTTCTGGTCTGTAAGAGGATATAAACCTCTGATACAAAAGCTGAATTATTTCATGAGTGGGAACATTGCCACCAGCCTACATATCAACATACAATTCAAATATATAGAGTTTTATATCTTTGCTCTGAACATTCATTGTGGTGTTTTACACTCAGCTTTGTTGGTTTTCAATAACATGCAAATTTACTGAATAAAAGAAAAGTTTGTTATGATTTAAATCATTTAACAGCAGGTTGTAATGGTTGCTTTTTTCCGTAAAGTTGTAAAAGTTCCCACCAGATCAGCTTCTGCATTGACTAGAAAAAAATAATAAACCTAAAATATTATTTTGATAACTAATGCAAATCCACTTATAATCTCTAAAATATTGATAAATAATACCTTTTTTAACATTACAATTAAGTCACATTACCGTATCCAATTTTGAGTATGAAGCCAATATAGCCACATCTTCAGTCTTTTCTGTTAGAAGAATGAGACAATAGCAACTAAGCATGCTCTCTTTGCTTATGCATAAATGATACCACTTATACAGTACTATTTTAAGCATTGCAGAAATGAGGACTTTGCAGCTGCAGTTTGACTTCTCTGCATGTCATGTCTTGGTTTTAAAATACCCACTTGCAAGCACCAGTATAAGAAACTGCTCCCTTTAAGACATAACTCTGCTGGACTATGCAAATACTAATTATTTCTGCACAGTCCTGAATTAAGCCTAGAAAACTGTGTCAGTTGCATAAGAGCAGCATAACCGCAGCAGCAGGCTTTTGTAGTTTGCTTCAGGGACTTTACATCCAACTTCTTCAACCACTTAAGATTCAATTCTATTCCTTCAGGGTCCATGTCTTCCTTCAGTTTCAGGTTAGGTTGAACAAGTTATGTAACCAGAACACAGTTTCTGACAATGTCATAGCGATATAGACTCACTGACCTTTTTTCATAAAAAGGACACAAGATTTTTGCGTCATATGCTAGGTAAACGAAGCAAATTTGCTCAAAAAAATTATTATTTTTTTTACTTTCATAAAGAACACAAAAAAATGTGATCAACCAAAAGTTTTGGAAAGCGAATTTATATTTCACAGACCACAACCAGGCTTAATTATTGCCCTGCCTGTAAAATGATACAAAAATATGTGGAGAATGTTTAGCAACATTGGGTAAGCTAAAGATAAAACAAGTCTATGCATTAAAATAATTTCCTGTCCTTTAGGTGCTGTAGAATTTGAACCAGTTCACTTCTGTGCCAGATAGTCCGACCCAGTCCTCAAATCACTTTAATAGTTTATCATGGTCAACAACGTCAAATGTTTTGCTAAGGTCCAACAGAACCAGCACTGTGGTTCTTCCACAGTCTACATTTGTGTGGATATCGCTGAACACTTTGACGTGGCCAGTCGGACTGAGAGATATCAAAGTAGTTTTTCAATATTGTTAAGAAGCTATTTAAAAGTTGAAATACAGCTTCTGCAATAATTTTCATGATTCATTGAAGGTTAGAGATCAGTCTAATTTTGCAATAGAGCAAAATGTGGCGAGCTCATTGAATATTAGGGTGGCTAAACCTACCCTCTAAATTTTGTAAAATTATTGGTAAGAACGATCCATCCATTTTCCATCAAGCTTATCCCAGGCGAGGTCACGAGGGGTGCTAGTGCCTATCTCCAGTTGTCTAAAGGCGAGATACACCTTGGACAGGTTGCCAGTCCATTACAGGGCAACTCAGAGACAAACAGGAAAGCTCATCGCGCAGACACTCACACCTAAGGAGAATTTAGAGAAGCCAATTAACCTTACAATAATTTTTTTTTTGGACTGTGGGAGGAAGCAGGTGTTCCCAGAGAGAGTCCATGCATGCTCAGGGTGAAAATGCAAACCCCATGTTAAATGCATTGAATATGTGCTTAAATGCACCAGATTTCATGAGTATGTTTAGCATTAATCAGCTGTTTATTCCGCTCTCAGACGCAATCCCTTCTGGAGCAGCATGATGCTGCACTGCCTCGGTCTATTGAGGTAAGCAGCAAGAAAATAGAGCCCTGATTGGAAAACAATACAAAATACATCACCTACAGAGGCTAAACCTCTTAGGGGGTCTGTGAAGCAGGGGGCGGGTCATGAAGCTGGCTGCTCAATGCTGATTGGCAAACATACTTAGGGATTTTTCAACTGACAGTGACCAGACAGCGAGGAGGGAGGGAAAAGAGCTCATTCAGTCAGAACAGTCAGCCCCTTTGCTGAACTCTTGCCATGGTGTCTGGAGTTTATTGTTTCAGAGTTCTTTACAATTTGCTATTTTTATCCGTTGTAGCATCTGTTAATGCAATACATGACTTTGAATTTAATTAACAGCAATGAGCCTCCCCTGTTTCAGAGAGCCGCAGCCACCACTGATCTACATGTATGTAGAAGCTACTTCACAAATGTTTCCATTTTGATGCAAATTAATGGCTGCTGTAAACAATTTAATAAATACCAGATTCACGGTGGATTGCTTTCTCCTATAAAAACATGATTATTCCTCAGGTTGTAAAATGTTAACACTACTTGTGCTGTTTATTTGATAACTTTATGCCAATGCTTAATACTGTACCATGAATTAATGAAACAACTTATAGTTAAGGCTAAATTCCTATAATCAGTCATCAGATCAATTAACTCTTCTTAAAAAATGCCCTATTGTTAGTTGCCACAATAAAAAACAAGACATAATAGCTACAATGTTAATTATTATCATTATTCTAACCTTTAACAAGAAAGGAAGAAGGCATTGTTTAACAGCACAAATATCTTCAAATGTAAACAGATACACACTGCAGATAAGTGCTGCAGCTAAGTGCTGTAATTTTGTTAGCATGTTTGATGGACTGAAAAAGGGCTTGAGAACGACTGTTACCGATATCTAAGAGACAATGTGACTGGTAAAATCTGGCTGCAGACTATACAAGGTAGACTAGCAATGAGCTGCACAATATTGAGGAGTTATAAAGATAACAATAAAAAAAGGTGTTTTATTTTTGTGGAGAATTTTCTTTCGAGGCTTTCTCCCCAATGAACAGCAATAGGTTTTCAATATTTCCGAATGATGCCTAAGTCTGAATCTTTGAATAAACTTAACAATAAATCCAAAGAACCTGAAAACATACATGTTACAATGCAAAACGGAAGAAAGCGGTGTCATCCAAGTAGAATTGATGCAAACTGTAGGGAGAGCTATCTTCTAACTTATTGATTATT
This sequence comes from Cyprinodon tularosa, assembly GCF_016077235.1. NCBI lineage: Eukaryota > Metazoa > Chordata > Actinopteri > Cyprinodontiformes > Cyprinodontidae > Cyprinodon > Cyprinodon tularosa. The sequence goes on from NW_024038232.1 coordinate 450,529, forward strand.
CATTCTCCTGAATATGTGAGCTGTTATTCAGTCTGGTGTACTGTCAGTCGATAGCTCTCCATACAGAATTCCTCTGTGATGATGGTAGGACTTGAACTTAGTGCAAAAAAGAAGAATTTGGAAGTAATAAATTAAAAACAGGACATGAGGACTCTTGTAAGGCAAGAGAACATGCAGGCTACAGAAAGAAGAAAAAATTTACATTATGTTATATTTCACAAATTCATTGTTTATGTGGCCCAGAGCAGGGATGACTGTTGGAGCACAATAATGAAAACAAAGAACAATGATAGAAATGCATGGCCCAGCAGTACAGCCATTAGCTGTGAGAATGATACCTTTGACGCACAAACTATTCAGATTTGGACAGAGAGGACAGATGGTTTAAAAGAGGAGTGAAGACAACTGTAATTTTTAATATATGGATCCTATTTAAAACAAAAAAGGATTTTTAAGCTGTATTTTCAGCTTGTGGGTCATAACCTAGTTGCGAGAGTCAATTTAAGATGGTTGTTAATCTGATGATCCTAAGTATAAGTTTATTAGCTTCATCTACATCCTTTCATCTACCTTACATCTGGTGTTTTTCTGCCTGACATACAACCAAAAATAAGGCTTTAGCTGATGCTGACCCCCCACAAAAAAAAAAAAAAAACAAAAAAAAAAAAACATCTCTATGAAAAAAAGAGGTAAGAGAGGGGAGGAAAAGCCTATGGCACTAGATGACAAGTGGGATTGTCGGAAAACAAATTTCTTCTAGGTCCTTTGTGAAAACATATTCACCAGAAAACAGTAATGTTACCACCAACCTGTTGAAATATCTCCATAAACATGTCTCAACTAGTTGTTGCATAGATAGCGCAACGAATAATAACTGAATTCTTGTTTCTGTTTTTTTGGCAAATGGTTTAGCATTTTATACTGGCTGACAACCTCACAGAGGTTAAATGTAGCAGTTAGAAAATGTTCTGCTTTATCTTGTGTTCCCTGTTGGTCCGATTCCTTAAGCTTTACTTAGACCTTATGGTCCACTAGTAAAACATTTATGTTATGATATGGAAAATACACTATATCTTTAGGTGAATTTGTGTTATTTATTTTTTATTGATATACTTGCTGCTGTCCAGTCTTCCACATTCTGCAAGAGCATATGAATATTTTATCTAAATTATGTTATACTTAAAGTATCTTTGGTTTAATCCCAAAAGGCTTGGATTAAAAGTTTGGGGAAAATGGAACAGTTTTAGGTTCTTCGAAACACTGGCTGTATCCTTTCACCGTATATAAAAGTAAAATAACATCAAAAGTGACATTCGAGCCTCGAGCAGGGAAAACTATGCATGATGTCACCAGACAGACTGAAATATGAGTCAGTATATTCTATCTGGTAATAATGGATGAAATGTGTGAATGACTTCCGGAACAAAAGAGGAAAAATGGGGTGAAATATGAGAAGCATCACTTGCTTGCTGTCTCGCAGCATCGATCCCCCCCCACCCTCTGCAAAGCACCATGTGGGTCTAAATTGTGTTACTGTAAGCTGTATCCCACTGTTAAGTGTGGGTTGACTGTTATAGGCAAGTTGGCTGCATCACATCCTCTTTTTCTCTGCATCTTGGACCAATACTAACCCAGGTAGGATAAGAAAAATATCTTAAATATATTTTTACTCAAGTTTTTGGCTTAGAATATTATTTTTGGATTTGATTAGGTAATGCTATTGATCTGGGGAGTATCAGCAACATTACTGGAAAACCTGGATTTTAATTTGTTTGACTGTAGTTGTTCTGAACTGATAAGTGCTGAATGAGATTTATCCGATTTGTAGGATAAATATCATTAAACTGAACATAACACAGTCAAAACAAAAATCTTTTAATATCTGCAACTTCACATTTCGATTGAAAGCTTTGCAGCATTATAAACAAACAAAACTGTATTGTAGGGTTTAAGGATAAAATAATAGGAATAGAGAGGCAAAAATATGGTGATGCATCCATGCAGTAATAGTAAGCTTAAAATACTTTATCTGAGGAATACATTTTTTAATGGAAACTAATGTACCATGCACTTCAACACTTGCTAAAGTACTTCAACACTTGCAGAACACCTTTAAGGTAGTCAAGGACACACTTTCACAGCTAAAGTCGGTTCCCAATGCTGCTAAGGATTTACTCATGTTGTTTACAAATTGCAAGAAGGTCCCTCAAGTCCTCCCCAGTGTGTATAAAGTTGACTCATTCAAATACCTCAGTGATTTTTTTGATGACTCTCTCACTGGAAATATACTGTAGATAGACCTAATCTTGTGAGTACACTTAAACTCAAACATGTAAAACTTTTGTACATGAACATTTTAGCTCAAAGTCTTTAAATTATTGATTCTGTTTATCATTATTTTCTGGATTTTATTATCGACGGATTTTTGTTGCAACATTCTAAATTATATTCTCATCTAGGAGGACCTTCTTTTTCCACAAGGTAGCTAGAACATTGGTACATTTTTATTTATAGGGTCATGCAACTACCACCCTCCTATCCTGGTGGTTTAAACACGCAGAGAAATGTAAAGTCTTACTCTTTGCATTCAAATGATCACCTGTTGCTCTCGGTTCCATTTTCTCTGCACAGAACTGGAAAAACAACCTCGATTTACTCCGCTCCATCTAATCGAACATTCTGCAAAAAGACTGAAAATGGAAATAATTATTTACACTGAATGCTTTCAAGACCAGACTGAGAGCACTTGAAATGGTGTCCTTAAAATTGTACTGTTTTTCTTAAATTGTATCCTAAATGTGTCATATTTATTGCAATTTAGATGTAATTGTTGCTGCCTCTGACCCAGACTTTCTTGCAAACAGGTTTTTAAATCTCAACAAGACTTTCATGGATAAATAAAGGTTAAATAAATAAATAGATGTATTGAAAATGTAGTTGGTGCCACAACAGTTATAACACAAATAAAAAGGGACTTTGCACTTTGGGACATAATTCCCAGATCAGATCAGCTCCAATTTCCAACACAAATCTTTATCTCTACTACTTTAAGAATTGACTGACACAAATAATCCATCTAACGATTTATTATGAACCCCACCTTTTACCTAATGACTGCCATATATAGACACCAGAACTCCCAAGCTTAACCCATCAAGGACCAGCAGTTACAGACAATGGAAGGTTGGATTAACACAATGGTATTTACTTTTATTAGACAAACATATGTTTTTTAGACAAATCTCTAATTGTAGGATACAGTAAGTGTGAGGCTGTAAAGAAAACCCTTTGTGGGTCAAACTTTGTGAAACACAGCAAGCTTTCATTTGGGATTTATGCTGCACTAAATGCAGTGAAACAGCTGCACATTCCAGGATGTCTGCTTCAGAGAGACAGTTTCTAACCACATGACCAGCTGTGGGAATGCAAGGCGTTACTAAGTGAAAGAGAAGAGAACAGGAGGAGGTAAAGAAATATAAAAAAAAAATGTATGAGTTACATTAGAGATCTACAGAAGCCACCAAGTATAATTTCTTGGAAAGGTGTGTTTGCATCTGAGAGCAACACGCAACAACACCACATCCGAGCGGGCGCAGGGAGGGTCTTCTCACACCCCTGTTCTCCGGCTGCCGCCTGGAGTCTGGGGCCTGGAGGAAGAGCGGGCCGCCTGGTCCGTGGTTTTGGCTGGGGCTGGCTGCGGGGCCTAGGTGGCCTGCTGGTGGCGGGGCTGTCACCTCTGCTCTCCCCAAAGAAGGTTGGATGGAGGGGCATGAAGTGCCTGGTTGAAGTTTTTTTTTTTTTTTTTTTTTTTTTTTTTTTTTTTTTTTCTGTTCGGGGGGGGGGGGGCGGTTCTGGTTGGGTGGCCGGCGCGGGATGGGTGGGCCCCGGTCCCGGGGGGGGCTCTTGCTGGGGGTGGTCCGGTCCGTGTGCGGGGTGGGGGGCCGGGATTGAAGCAGGAAAGAGATGGGTTGGTGTGGCGGTGTCGCCGCTCCCCTCCCCTCACATCCGGATTTTAGGTTCACTTATGGGGTCATCCGATAGTCCCGGGACCGACCACCGGTGTCACCGGGTTTTTGGTCCTGGTTTTATTGGATGTGAGTGTTATGTGTGAATGTGTGTCCGCGTTGTTATTTTCTTTATTTATTATTATTATTATTTTATTCAATTTTTTTTTTCTTTTTTTTTTTCTCCAAGGTTGGGGTCTCAACCGCACCCTCTCCCAAATACATCTCAAGTCTCCGCTAAGTGCGGAGCCCATTCCCCCCGTCCTGCTCTCCCTCCGCTGGCTGGCGTCGGGGCTCACCGGTGCACTGGTGGAGCTGGGGGTGGATGCCCGGGGGACTGCTGGCTCATTCCTGGCGGCCTCTCCGCTGGCCCCGGCCGGCCGGGGCTTTGCTGGGGCTCCTGTCTGGGGATCGGGTGCCCTTGGGGCCTCGGATCCCTGGGGCCTGGGACTGGATCCGCTTCGGGGTGGGGCTGGGTGTTGTTCGGGGATTTTCGGGGTCGGTGCCGGTGCCTTCGCTGCGATGCCGGTTCCTGGGCGGTGTTTCTTTCCTATGCCGGTTCTGTGGTACCGGTTCGGGGGGGGGGGGGGGAGCTGCACGGCATGGTGGGGTGCGGCTCTTGGGTCCTGTTTTGGGCTCCGGTTTTTCCGCTCGCACTTCTCCTCTTGCCTATTTATTTTAATTGTAATTATTAATTAATTTACCTATTTATTTATGTTTTTTTTTCTCTTCCTCGGTGGGGGGGAGCGGTTGTGGGCGGGTCGGTGTCTGGTGTCCGCTGTCGCATTGTGGGGGCATTGTTTTTTTTTTTTTTTTCTTCTTCCTTTGGGGGGTTTGGCATGTCTGTTTTCTCGGGGGGCGGGCGGGCCTGCTGGGTGGGGGTCCTGTTGGCGGCGCGCCGCTAGTGTGTGGGGGTCCGGGCGGCTCCGGCGGGGGTAGTGTTGGGGGGCCGGTCTGGGCGGGCTGGCTGCGCTGGCTGGGTATTCGGGTGGGTTTTCCCTCCTGGAGGCATGGCGGGGCTGCTCTGTTCCCGCTGATCGCGGCGGGTGGGGCTGCGGGGCGGGTGGGGGCCTGGAGCGGCTATGGCCGGCGCGTGGTGGGGGGCCGGGGCGGCGGAGCTGCTCTGGCCGCGTGTCAGGGCCTGGTGCGGGCGGCGGGGGGGGGCGGCGGACGTGGCTGGGCTGCTTTGGCTTCGTCCGGTGGGGGGGCGGCGCGGTTCGCTCCGCTCTGGCTTTGTGCTGCCCCTCGGGCTGCTGGGGGGGGGGTGGTTGCGCCGGCTGCGGTCTGCTCTTCTTGCGGTTTTGCGCCGGGCGGCTTTTCTGCTCTCGGGCTGATTCTGTGCGCGGTGTGTTTCGTTGCGCGCTGTTGGCATCGGTCTTGGTGGGGTGGGGCTGCGCTTTTGGCCGGGGGGGCGTTTTGGGGGGGTCCCGCGGCGCTCGCGGCCGGTTCGCGGCGGATGCGCATGGGCCCCGGCCGGGGGCGGGGCCGCCTGAGTGTTTTCCTGGGTGGTGCGGTCGCGGTGGGTGTTGCGGCCGGTCGCCGGGGCTTGGTGCTGGGGGGCGGGGCGTGTTTCGGTGCTCTGTGGGGCAGGGGCGTTTCGGTCGGCGCCGTGGGGGGGCTGGTGTTCGGTGCCCGGCCCTACTTCGGGGTGGCCGGCTGCCGGCGGGGCCCGCGGACTCGTCCCCGCGGCTCCCCGGGGCGCCGTCATGGCGGTGGCTGGGGGGCTTCTTCGTGGCTGTCTCTCCTCCTGCCTTGGTGGGGTCTGGTTTCCGGGGCTGGCCCCGCCTTGGTGCCTTCGCTTCTGGGGTCCCCTTGGGCGCCTGGGGCTTTGGGTCTCCCGGCGCTGGACTCAGTGCTCTGGGGGGTGTGCCTCTCCGGCTCTCCACAACCACTATTGAGCATTTTTTCTATGGTTAAAACTTTACATGCACAAGTTCACCCTCACAAACAACTACAGGTGCTAGGCTTCAGGTACTTAGAGATTCACTTCCAAACAGAAACCCCACATTCATATCTTCAGGTAACACAGAGTACATCTCAGACTTAATAATATTACGTTAGCGATAGTTTCAAGGTGTTTGCTTTATTGTATATCTCGTACCATGTTTTTTGGTTGTGCTGTTCTTTTTTTTTTTTGTTTTTTTTTTTTTTCCATCTCATTACAGGTGTTGAAGCAGACTGAAAATGTTTTGTCATTGTCTCCTTCCTATCTCCTCTTTCTTTCATCTTTTGTCCTGTTTTTTTCTTTTTCTTTTTCCTTCTTCTTCTTCTGTTTTTCTGCTCTACTTACATTGCAGTGTCCATATGAACTGTAAAACTCCCTGCATAATTATAATAAAGCAATTTATATACATGAAACAAGTGGAGCAGTATGGCAATTGCCATACCACTACACTTGTGAAAGTAAAATCTGTTGGGCTCCTTTTGGCATCAAGACAATTATTCTTATTGCCACCTTGCCAGACAGGACACTGTAAAAAAAAAAAAAAAAAAAAAAGGAAAGGAAAGGTGTGTTTAATGTCTATTTGATCTACACTTTCATTTTTTATTTGATTAGTTGTCCCAAAATGATACAATCACACACTTCTCTATTATTTGATTAATGATAAATTGGTATTTAAAATGGAAAGTTGAAAGTTAAAAAACAAAAACAAACATAAATCAATCAAAGCACCATTATTTATTTAAAAGGACACCATATGTTTCAACAGCTTTGTCTAATGTTTTCTTGGTCCTATGTCCATATCTCTAGTGTGAAACATGCTGTGAAGGCTGGTGGCAGACTGACACCAATTGGCATGTGCAGCAGGGGGACATGCTCCTTTTAGGCCATGCCAACACTGTTATAGCAGTAGGCAGGAGCTCTCCATTGCAGAGATAATGGTGAAGGCTTTGGTGGTCCTACAGCTCCACTCTCTTCTATTCAGTCATTTAACTATTAAATAGTAAAATCTGAAGAAAATCATAGCAAATTATCACATAGTCCAGTATGTCAACTCAATCTACATTAGTATTCAACATTCGGTTTTCTCTTTAACTTGAATTTTATCCACACAGGTTAAAAACAAAAAAAAAATCTCCAAAAAATGTCTATTTAGCAAATTGTAAGCAACATTACAGTTGATTATAAAATATTTTCAGAATGCATTATGCCTGTCAGTAATTCCACAGTACGTGAAAAGATACGCACATACACAAAGCTTTTCTATCAACAATGAGGTTCCAGGTATGAACTTTTTTTTTTTTCTCTTAAGGGGGTGTTTTTTTAAGTGGTGAAGAAAGAGAACTGATTATGTTGTGCAACCACCTGGAAGCAGTCATCTAATGTGTCATAAGTACATTTTTTCCATTGAGGGAAGTTTATATTTATATGTAGAACATAGCAGTTGTACTAACACAGACACTCTGATTATTACTTTTGCTAAAAAAAATTATTGTTTTTGGCATGGCAGTGTGGGAGAGGCAGAAAATACATCCTATGTTTGAATCAAAACTTATGCACTTCTGTTGCATGTCATCCACCTTTCTCTATCCATCTACTTCTTGTCTTCTTGGAGTGTTAAATAAAAGGCAACAAAGGTGATTTTTTGTTGATCATTTATAGGCAGATTAATTATTTATATGTATTTGTTTAGATAACACTGACTACAAATGACTCATCACTTAGATGAATTATATATCTGCCAAAGACATCAACACCTTTGACACAACCAGAAAGAATAAATTGACTACCAAGGTGTTTTACACACATTGAAAAACGAACTGAAAAAACGTATTACTTTTAAAGCAATGCTTTAAGATTATAGTTTCAAACAGCAGCTATTCTAGCTTCTTTTGTGGTTTGGCTGAGCTACAGTGCTATTGCTTATATTTAAACACTGTAACTAACCAAAACTTAGGTGTTAACATTTTATCTTTATTGTCCAGCAAACATTTATTTGGCAGCTTTGATGAGTGGATCCCAATGACAGTAGGATAGACTTTTGCTGCAGATTTACTTAACTATAAACTTTATCTAGTCTAAAGCTGCTACATTCTTCCAGTGCCAAAAGAGGGAGCTCCAGTCTTAACAGCCTTCCCCCTTAAGTGCTAATGGATGCCAAGAGCATTGATTCTGATTTTAAGCATCACATAAGCATCACATTTTTGCTGCTTCTTTTAATGATTGTTCCTTTGCTATGGTAATCACATTTCTGAACAGGGTGAGATTTGTTGCCTTTGTTTGTCCAATGCACTTGTTGTTCCTGTCCTTATCCAATTAATTTTTTCTTATCTTAGATTTCATCCCTGGGACACACACTAACTTCTTCTAACCATGAGCAATGGAGCCAACATCAAACTTCTACCTCAGAGCCAGAGTGATGCAGGCGTCAGTTCAAGTCTCCCTTTGCCTCAGACCATGATGCCTCTGCCAAAGATGGATTCCAAACAGTACAGCGGCCTCCCCATTCCCGCAGTGCAGTATCAGCTGACTGCCAGACGACTACCTACATACTTTTCATCATCTGCTTCCTCTGGTCCAGCAAACATGGTGAAAGACAAACCTTTAAAAGCAAACATACAACATCAAAAGACTAGCATGTATTCTAACAGAGGCCCTGCTGCTACAGAACGAACCAATGGGACATGTTCGGCATACAGCAGCCCTCAAATACCAAAGAGGGACATTCCTCGTTCCAAAGACACGTTGGACCTCAGAAACAGTGCATTGACGCATAAGGCTTTAAGAGATCTCCAGTTAAGGAGACACACAAACAAGAACTGGACCTTTGGAAAGAGTCGTCTAAGGAGTCTTGACAATGCACGAGATGGCAATACTTTACAAAGGCTTTCATCTAATTATCACTCAGGCCAAGAACGAGGAAGCCTTCTTTATACCAAAGGCACAAAAGGGAATGAAAAATCCTGTCCATCTTCTTTTGGACTGGAACACTTCCAAAGAGAAGTAAGGAACATCTCAAACCAGGACATGGGAGCTTTTCCTGGAAGGAATTCCTACCAGAGGTTTAATATGAAGCGGAGAGGTAGTGAGCCAGGAAAAATCAACATGGCTGCTGTTGCTCCATTTAGGTTCAGGTGAGGACAGTGTTTCACCTTTTTCAGTTAAAACTATATGCAGATAACTTAATTTTCTTCTGACAACAAGAAAAAATCTCTTTATTGATATTTACTCTCTATTTGGCCTTAAAAACTGTTTCCTAAATGTATACTTGACTTTAGGTTTCAAGTCAATGAAGACAAAGATGCTGCACTTGATGATCTAAGTGACTGTTCCTCTGATTCTATGGAGGTCTGCTGTGATGATTTAGGTGAGTCTGCAGCGCTACACCTTTATATTGGGCCTCTCAATATAAAATTTTCTCTGCCCAGATGTAATGTGTCTTTTAGGTCTTTTAATATTAACGTTGCAACGTTACATCCTGCCCCTGTATATATATATATATATATATATATATATATATATATATATATATATATATATATATATATATATATATATATATATATATATATTATCATATATATATATGTGTATACATAGAGAAAGAGGGAGAGTTAGGGAGATAGACTTAAATTAAAGATTAAACTAAAACATTCGTGCATCAAGCTCTGATATTATTGTTAGAATTACCCAGAGATGGGAAGTAACAAAGTACAAATACTTCGTTACTGTACTCAAGTAGATTTTTCTGATATTTTTACTTTACTTTACTACTTATTTTTATGGCGACTTTTTACTTCTACTCCTTACATTTTTACACAAATATCTGTACTTTCTACTCCTTACATTTTAAAAATTGTCTCGTTACTTTAGTTTTGAATCATTTCAATGGAGTTACCGTTATTATTTTTCACGTCATCAATACCAAATTCAATCTAATTGGATGGGAATCTACGTTGCATTTCACGCACCACTACAAGATGAATCGACAGATTCGGCGGTATTCATTGGCGGCAAATCATTGCAGCTTGGTGGCGGTGGCGTTAGCATAGTAGCATGGACGACGAGATGATTGAAAATGAACACAACGGAGATCTAGTCCTATTGGCAGACATCCATTTAAAATGTAGGTAACGGCATGAAAAAAGTGGTTTCTACTTTTACTTTTATACTTTAAGTACATTTACAAGCCTGTACTTTGTTACTTTTACTTAAGTAAAGAAGTTTAATCAGTACTTCCACTTTTACCAGAGTATTTTTTAACACAAGTATCTGTACTTTTACTCAAGTACGGAAAGTGAGTACTTTTGCCATCTCTGGAATTACCTAGGTCAAAATTTAGTCTGTGGCAGGACCTAATTACTGCTTTCAGGCCGATAGGGACAAACTGCCATCGTTACATTTAAGTTACAGTGTTACAGTGTGCTTTTACGTGTGCTGAGGTTGTAATGTGATGAAATGCAAAAATCAAGATCAAATGGGTATATATAATTTTACAAGGTGTTTAGTATTATCTATAATCTAAAATAAAAAAATAAAATAAGTGAGTCTCTAAAATTAAAAATTCTCCCTCTACTAGGTTGGGCTTTTTCTGTGCTTCTTTATAAACTACCTAAAGAAGTTTATAAAACAGAACACACTTCACTTAGAACTGTCATTTGGTTATGGACAACACAGTTTTTCCATTTGTTTTTATTGAATCCTGTAACACCCAAACTTTTACAAGGCTGACTGCTTACTGTTCAATGCCACAGTTTTTTTAGGGACAATTTTTTTTTGACAGTTTTTCCTTTTTTAAGTCTTTCTCAGACACATAGCCATGCGCCTTTTTTGTCCATCAGAATTTCCTAAAATACTCCGTTCCTTTTAGGCTGTTAAATCACACATTTACCCAAAACAAAGGCACTCTTTATGCCCTCAAAACCCTCTCTGCTGTTTTGATGGCTATTGCATTAATTTCCTGTCTGTTATATCTCTATTTTATTTTTATTTTAATGTTAGGGCTGTGAAAAAAAAGGAAGATAACCATGCTCGTTTTAATTTTCCACCTCATTCAATTCAAAAATTCTTTAATCAAATTCAAATTACCTTTCCCTTTTCAAGGATCTATGCAAGCAGTTCCAAAGAGAAAAAAAATGTGGGCCGTTTGAGCAGTGATACAGACATGACCACAGTGTTTCAGGATAAAGCTTATGTATTAATTTTAGTATACATATCTCATAGAGTGAGGTCAGTTCCATTGACCCTCTCTACTGTTTTGATGACTCCTTTAATAATTTCCTCACAGCCAGGGTTTTATTGCCATACCACTATTTAATTCCTATGAAAAGGATGCTCTGTTATACTGTATGTCTCATTAATATTAAGGAAAGTTAAATTACAAATGTGGCCCTGTCTTTGTGAGTACTATTCTATTAGAACAGTGTTCAAAATTGCTTAAACCAGCTACATCTGAGCTGATTTATATCTTTCTAGGTGTATGATTATGTCACCAAATAAATGTCCTCACACAACAGTTTTAGAAGTTAAAGGTAATATTAGTGAACTGGCATACAGTTATGGACTCCTGTGCAGCAGCCTTGATCTGGTGATTTGCATGATGGTGCTTTTTTGTTTATGAATAGACCTACATACAGTCTGGAAACTGAAAAGGAGTGAAGTGAAAAATATTACATTTCTCAATAAACAATACATTTAGGTCATTTTGTATTATAACACAGTTAGCAGACTAAGCTGTATTTTCTAACTCCTGTTAAAATGAATGTTTCCATGCTTATGGTAATAATTAAATTTAAATTAAATTAAGTTTATTCATGTAGCGCCAATTCACAACATATGTCATCTCAAGGCATTTTAAGGGATAATTCACCCAGATCATGCAGTCATATCGGTACAAATTTTCCTATCTCAGGAAAACCAGCTGATTGCATTGACTCACTGGCTTGACAGCAGTCCCTCCACTGAAAAAATTCCCATCAGAACAATTTTACTGACATGTCTGTTAAATGAATGTTCCTGATTACCTCATCACTTTACTCTGAGTGACATGACATCCTAATTATCTTAATGATTGAGAAACAACACCCTCTTCTGTCCCATGGGAGAGGGCAGACCAACAAATGACCTGTCTTGCGAAATACGTTAGACAGCTTAAAGGCTAAGTGAAAGACTATTTGGATTGGAGGATTGGTTTTAGTGTCTCAAACTAAGAGCCTTTTCTTGACAGTTGATGTTAGAGATGCTTCTTGGCTAACCATCAATCTGTTGCGAGCTGTGAAGTATTTTTTTTTTAGGTTAAATAGGAGCTTTTTATCTTTTGTTCCAAAGCCCAAAGTACACTCAGACATAATGTATCACTTAGAAGATGAAGATTCGTTTTTATAGTCAGAGTTTTCAGTTATGTTAAGTAATCTCAGACTTTACTTCGATCCCTAATTTTCAGTGACTGAGTTAGGAAACATTCTTCTTACTGATGCAATGCTCAACATTTTCTATAAAAAGTGTTTCCTAAAGCTAAACCATCTTTCAGTGACTGTTTTGTTTACAAATTCTATAATCATGCATAGTAACACCTATATAGTATGTAAATGTATGCATAAAAAAAACATATAATAAAGTGAAAACATTATGTTGAAAGTCCTAGCAAAAACAAGTTTATTAATCAAGTTTTAAGTTCTTAGATGCTAATAAATCCAGATGACATTGAAAACCGATTTAAACAAGACCAGTTATCCCAATTAAAACCTCCAAATCCACTAACAAGAACTGTGTGATCAACAGAATCTGAGTATAAATAGAACCCTAATGCAATGAAATGTGACTCCACTTGAAATCAATCATAAACAGTTTATAAAGCACTTAAAATCCACCACTTAAACCTAAGTACTTAATGTTAGGTTTCAGCTTGTCCATACCAGTTCTGAGGCCTGATTTTTCCATGTGTGTATTATTTCATACATGGAAATTAACCATGTAAGAGATAATAATTCTAAAGTTTGTTTCTTTTTCTTTCATTTATGACAGCTTATTCCACATTGCTCAACATATATTTATCCCCAAATTATCCAATTTTTTAAAATCATGTAGACCTTTAGATAATAATAGAGGTACATATCACTGCAAAAACAATCCAGAAATAAGTAAAAAATGGCTTAAATTAAGTATATTTAGCCTTAATTTGAGCAGGTAAATAAGATGATTTGCCAATGGAATGAGTATTTTTACTCTTAAAATAAGATAGTTAGATAAGATTTACTTGAAATAAGACGATAAAATAGTTTTTTCTTATTTTAAAAGGAAATTGTCTTGTTCCATTGGCAAAGTGTCTTACTTACCTCCTCAAATCAAGGAAAAACACACTTATTTTAAGAAAAAATAACTTATTGAGATTTCTTTTTTTTGCAGTGAAGACACACTGGCTGAATGTCTGGTTTTGTTTCTTTCCTGCAAAATCAAATTGAGATAAAATCTGAATTATTTATACCTTTAGGCTTCCAAACTCCTATAACTAAGACCACATTTCCATTTTTTTCTTTGAGGTTTTCCCCCTTTAGAGCACATGTGGAGGTCTATCTAATGTTACCGAGTTCATTACATCATAGCAGCTGAGTTGGAAAAAAATGTTCACATCTGCTGAGCAGGGAAATGCAATACACAGCAGACAGCTGTGTAACTGTGTGTGTGTGTACATGCACAGATGCTCCAGGGTCACGTGGAAGCCCAACTGGAGAACATAAATCAGACCCAAATTTGTTAGAAATCTAAAAACCAACCCCACCCTTCCCTCCTTTGGCTTGGCTACAACTGAGATTTACCACTTTAACTGAATAAGCACAACTTTATGCTTAAAGATATATTAAACCCTGAAAACAAAAATAAGGACGACACTTTATTTTGAAAGGTTTTGAATTGTGTCTGTTGTATTAAAGTGACATATGTATTTTATTGGCATTTTTTATTTGTTATGTATTAACCTGACACAGTGTCTCTGAAATTAGTGGTTTGTGTAAATTTTCTTTGCCTAAACAAATGTTGATGATGTTAAACCTTGTGTTTAATGAATCAATCTTGCTTTTAAGAACAATTTTACAAATTGTAAAATTGCTGCTGCATGGTTATAAAGAATTAAGGTAGTAACTTGTTAGTACTAGGACTACAGTTAATTGCTAGTTGAGTATTTGCCATTGAGGAAAATAAGCATGTCTTTTTTTCTGATGTACATTTTATGCATAAAACCAGCCTGAGGTTTGCTGCAATGTATTTAGTATTTCCCACCATCTGAAACAAACAGTTATTCATTGCTTAAATTAATGCAAAGTCATCTATGGTGATCTTGAGTCAGCTGGAGAGTGAACCCGTGATGATGAGGACTAAGTCTTTGCATTGTTTGCACACACTAATGGCCAGATTACAAAGTTAGTGGAGCACAAGCAACCGCCAGGCCTTTAAAAACCAAATAAAGAGGGCAGTGGAGTGTTGAATCCTAAAGTGAGAGTTGGAAAAAAAAAAATAAAAAAAAAAGCTGAAGAGGTCCTCTCTGGGCATGGGTCGATAAAAATCACATGGTTCTAGAAGATTTAGCGTGGTGTTATTTCAATATAAAAGGCATTATTGAACTAAGGAACTGAATTTTCTAGCAGTACAGAAATGGGTGTTGTTCAATAGATGAGCTAGGTGTGCAGACAGAATGCAGGCAGCCATAGTAGGAGATAGGAGCAATGACAGTTTATTTTGGTTCACAGGCACACAGGGAAGGAAGGCGTCTCTGGAAGCTAGGGCAGTTTGAGGAGGAAGGCAAGCTCTCTGCAGCAGCTAGAGATTATCAAGGTGGGTGGTATGGCTTGGTAGCTGGAGACTGGTTTGGAGCTGGATCCTGGGTAGACAGAGCACAGGTTGGATCCATATAAACAATCCCAAAGCTGAAGTGATTATTTCCACAAGGGAAAGAAGTTGGCACATCTACCAAATAACAGTGACCATCATGCAGTGAGCACACAAGAGGCCAGGCTTTAAATATTGCTCCAGATGAAGATCAGTCTCAGGTGTGTGCAGCCAGCTCCTCCCAAGCCACACCTATGAGAGAGAGGGAACACAACCTAAACTGTACCTAAAAAAGCTCAGAAACCACATGCTTTTTAATACTAAATCCAGAATAGAGAACTTGAAGACTACAAGAGAAGGCTGTCTGTTTCCATTGAGCAGCCTTGCATTTGAATAGCAATGTTGAATTATCCTCTGCCCTTTGGCAGACTATATATATATATATATATATATATATATATATATATATATATATATATATACACACATACTGTATAATATAGACAAAAATCATGATATATATCATGATTTTCGGCTATAAGATTGATGTTTGACTTCCTAATATTGTATTTTTTTTTCTTTATTTTTTGTCTATTTTTTTCTTTTTATAAATAAATAAATAAATCATAAAATAAATGGGCAGACTCAAACAGCAAACAACATAAATTCTGAAGAAAATATACAGCACTTGATTTTTTTATCTATACATTTAATTTTGAATCCTGGATAAAATATCGCAATATACAGTGATATTGCAATATTGTGATAATGTCTTATAGTGAACCAAGTATCTTGACACATATCGTATCACAACACAAGTCAATACTCAGCACTAATATATACTATATATATATATATATATATTAAAAATAAAACATTTTACAAGAATAAAGCAAATAATTCCCAGTGCAGTTGAAACCTTTAAACTTGTTTTTTAGGTAAACATATCTTACTCTCTGTCTCTGTGTAAATGCATTCCAAATGAAAAGAAAAGTTTTCCAAGGTGTGGTTTTGGGGAGGACTTGCTTACGCTGGCACATCTTGTCATTCACTCAGCCTGCTGTGGTCTGTCTCGTTTGGGAAGCTGCAGTCATTTAGTTACAGTGTGTATATAGAAAACAGCTGGGCTACACAGCAGAATGGGTCAGAAGATGATTTATCTGGTTGGAATTCTGGAATAGATATCACAGGGGTGCTCAGATAAGATCAAGAGATCATCTAGATGCTGCAGTAGTTAGAATGTTTTAAATAATGACAACGATTATCATGTACTTTTTAGATATACATCTAAATTTATATTTCTTTCCTTACAAATAATACCCATAATCTGATTCTCTCATCAGAGGTATCGAACAGTGAACCCTAGAGGTGAAGAGGGGGAGGGGAAGAACAAAGGAATCACAGAAAATGGTGGGAAAACATGATGGGTTAGAAAATGATGAATGCTAATCATAGAATCAGCTCTGTCGTTGGTCAGTTATGTTTAACTTATTCCATTGAGAGGGAATAAAGCATCTTTAAGTCAAAGAAAAAGGACGGGCGGAAGAAGGATGGTAGGAAGGCAGAGGCGAAGGGGAGACAGAAAAGAGCACGGGGGAGGAGGGAGCTCTGTTGCGTTTGCCTCCTCTGTCATTCTGCTGCTGCGCCGTTCAGCAGCAGGAGGGCGTGCAGAAGGGAGGAGAGAGGAAAAAACGGTGGAGAGGAGGACAGAGGGGAAGGAGAGAAAGGGAGCGTCTGGGCAGCACTGCAACTGCAGCAGCCTGTCTGGAAGAAAGAAGGATAGAAAGGGACAGGAGGAAGGGAAAGAAAGCAGAAGATTTGAACTGAAGGGGATATACATGTATGATTCCACACAAGGAGGCGTGTTTCACTAAGGAAGACCATTTTCTCCCTCCTAATGCGTTTTGATAATGGTCTCGTGCAGGAGGCGTGCTTGGAAATAGAGTGAAAGGCAAAAACGAAAATTTGAAGATGGAGAGGACTGACAGCACCAAGGCATACGGCCAAGCAGATGGCAAAGGAGTAGGCATGGCAGCTAAGAGGGCCAAGTCTGGAGTGCCCCAGAGCACACAACGTGGGGAGCTAAAGGTTTATCGGGCAGGCAGTTCTGAGGGCAGGATACCAGTGCCCTCAAATCTTCGCAAGCAGAGGTCGATGACAAATCTGGCTGTCCTCACTGATGCTGAGAAGAAGCTGCATCTATATGAGCCAAAGTGGTGTGATGACATGGCCAAGCCTGGAGCAGGGCAGACCAAGACCAACAAGCCAAAAACCCCAGGCAGTGGCAGCAGTGCCGGTGGGGGTGCCCCCCTTTCTCGAAACCTATCCAAATCTGAACATTCACTGTATCAGGGAAAACCCAAACCTTTCAGTGCCCTGGCTGCTCCTTCTTCCCTGAGCAAGCAGAGCCGCATACCTCGTGGTCCTTTTGCTGAGGTGAAGCCGTTGAGCAAGGCACCTGAGGATGGAAAGTCAGATGATGAAATCCTCTCGAGCAAAGCAAAAGCCATTCCAAAGAAAGCTGGTGCTGGTGCGGAGTCCAGTTGCAAAGGCCAGGGAGAGGAAGGTGGAGATAAGCCATTTCTGAAGGTGGACCCAGAGCTGGTGGTGACAGTGCTAGGAGACCTGGAGCAGCTTCTTTTCAGTCAGATGTTAGGTAAGTACAGCAAAGCCCTGTCAGTTGGTTAGGTGTACTACGAACCAGAGGACCTGATCATGCTATCTGCTCCAATGCACCACGCCCCCTCTCATACAGCAACACGGCACCCCGCTTCTGCAGCAGGTTGACATTTCTCCTTAGCAGGTTTTACGCGGTTCACAAGTGGGAGGGAGAAATGCATCATTGTACTCCTATTGTTTTTTTTTATGCTATTTTTTTCCCCCTAGAAAGATTTTCAGATAGTTGAACACCATCAATCTCCATTGTTCTAACTCATCCAGGATGTTATTTAGATGTCTGATGTTTGAAGGTTGATCATGTGAAACATTCTCACTCACTATCATAACAATATGGGGTGACTGTGTAAAGCTTGGAGGGGTTGGGGGGAGGTTGTGGATTATAACCAGTAGATTGATCATATTTCTGCATGCTTCCAAAAAAACATTGACAAGCCATATTGAGTTCCTTGTTCTTCTCTGGGCATCACAGTTCTGAGGGGTGGTTTACATCATCTCTACCATTGCAGGGCAAAGCCCTGAGCTTTTTAAGTGTAGTTCAGGTATTGGGATGGGCTTCATGAATAATAATAAGATTCTAATTGTTGAAGGTGATGATTAGGATTGTAATGGCTGAATATTTTGTGCTTTGTTTATCTTCGTACAGCAGGGTCTTTTGTATTCTTTCTCAAGTGGAGCATTATCACCTGTAGTCACAGAAGAGAACAAAGCTTTATCTTTGGGAAATCTGCCAGATGTTGTCAACACAAAGCCTACATTCATTAGGGTGATGATCCTCAAAGTCTTTTCTAACATGTTTCAGCTTTAAATTTACTTAGAAACTTGATGCTACGATTAAAACTTTACTTTTAAATAAAAAGCATTCCCCTGAATATAACCAATCAGAGGAATTTTAATATCATTGATCGTCATATTGATATAAGGACGATTTTTAACACCACTTTTTCAGCACAGCATTAGCTCTCAGATATAGCAGCATGTTTTTCCTTCACATTCGTTTTACTTATTAACAACATTAGTACTCTTGCTTTTTAATGAACCCATCTGTTGCAATTCGACATGTTGCCCATGCCTCATTAACCTGAACAGAAATCCATCATTCAAGTATGTCTCAAATTATACAGGTGCTGGTCATAAAATTAGAATATCATGAAAAAGTAGATTGATTTCAGTAATTCCATTTAAAAAGTGAAACTTGTATATTATATTCATACATTACATACAAACTCATATATTTCAGATGTTTATTTTGTTTAATTTTGATGATTACAAATGACAACAAATGAAAATCTCAAATTCATCATATCAGAAAATTAGAATATTACTGAAGACCAATAAAAACAAAGGATTTATAGAAATGTTGGCCAACTGAAAAGTATGAACATGAAAAGTATGAGCATGTACAGCACTCAGTATTTAGTTGGGCCTCCTTTGGCCTGTATTACTGCAGCAATGCGGCGTGGCATGGAGTCGATCAGTCTGTGGCACTGCTCAGGTGTTATGATAGCCCAGGTTGCTCTAATAGTGGCTTTTAGCTCTTCTGAATTGTTGGGTCTGGTGTATTGCATCTTCTTCTTCACAATACCCCATAGATTTTCTATGGGGTTAAGGTCAGGAGAGTTTGCTGGCCAATTAAGAACAGGGATACCATGGTCCTTCAACCAGGTACTGGTAGCTTTGGCACTGTGTGCAGGTGCCAAGTCCTGTTGGAAAATGAAATCTGCATCTCCAAAAAGTTGGTCAGCTGCAGGAAGCATGAAGTGCTCTAAAACTTCCTGGTATGTGGCTGCGTTGACCCTGGACCTCAGAAAACACAATGGACCAACACCAGCAGATGACATGGCACACCAAACCATCACTGACTGTGGAAACTTTACACTGGACTTCAAGCAACGTGGATGAAGTGCCTCTCTTCTTTTCCTCCAGACTCTGGGACCTTGATTTCCAAAGGAAATGCAAAATTTACTTTCATCAGAGAACATGACTTTGGACCACTCACCAGCAGTCCAGTCCTGTTTCTCTTTAGCCCAGGCAAGACGCTTCTGACGCTGTCTGTGGTTCAAGAGTGGCTTGACACAAGGAATGCGACAGCAGAAACCCATGTCTTTCATACGTCTGTGTGTGGTGGTTCTTGAAGCACTCACTCCAGCTGCAGTCCACTCTTTGTGAATCTCCCCCACATTTTTGAATGGGTTTTGTTTCACAATCCTCTCCAGGGTGCGGTTATCTCTCTTGCTTGTACACTTTTTTCGACCACATCTTTTCCTTCCCTTCGCCTCTCTATTAATGTGCTTGGACACTGAGCTCTGTGAACAGCCAGCCTCTTTAGCGATGACCTTTTGTGTCTTGCCCTCCTTGTGCAAGGTGTCGATGGTCGTCTTTTGGACAACTGTCAAGTCAGCAGTCTTCCCCATGATTGTGTAGCCTATAGAACTAGACTGAAAGACCATTTAAAGGCTTTTGCAGGTGGTTTGAGTTAATTAGCTGATTAGAGTGTGGCACCAGGGGCCATCAATTTTGAACCTTTTCACAATATTCTAATTTTCTGATATGATGAATTTGAGATTTTCATTTGTTGTCATTTGTAATCATCAAAATTAAACAAAATAAACATCTGAAATATATGAGTTTGTATGTAATGTATGAATATAATATACAAGTTTCACTTTTTAAATGGAATTACTGAAATCAATCTACTTTTTCATGATATTCTAATTTTATGACCAGCACCTGTATACAGTACCAGGAAATGTAAACTGTAAACACGACAGACGGCAACGTACATATTCATGTCATTTGTGGGGCTTCAAAGAATTGTAAATTTCCCATACATTTCTCTATTTGTTAATATTTGACTTCAAATATTCAAATCAAACCAACATTTGTTATTTTAAAGCATGGAGGCGTGTTATCTTACTACATTATGTATCATGATAGAAATACCGTGTTTGCCACTGACAGACCTTTTCATGCACTATTTAAAATGAAGTATGCATTTTTATGCATACTTTTATACATACTTCAGTATGCATTTTTATGCTTAAATTAAATTAGTTTCCTAAATCAATTGCATTCCCTTTTTGTCTGCTTTCTGCAAAAGTCAGTGAATTATGCAAAACTAATAGTGCATTTGTTTGATGATCTTGGCGCTGATGAATGGCTTAATTATTCATTCCATTCACCTGTCCAACGCTACCTGGTTTCTAATCACTCATCTGATCCACTGGCTCCTGCATCTATATAAGGTGCTTGCATCCAGTTATCAGGGCCAGATTATTCTCCTTCTCGTCTGCCAGTGGTGAGAGGATTTTTAGCTTACCTGAGTGTTTCTGGTTTCCTGACCTTTACCTGTTCTGCCTCTCAACCACTGAGCCTCCCTGTTCCCTTCTGAATGGTTTGCCTGATCTATCTTTGGACTCCTGCTTGTTCTCTGGGCTGCAGCATCTGGGACACTCTGGGCTATGCCCGTCGCATCTTGTTGGCAGCCCGCTGGCTGAATCCTACCTCGTTCTCAGGACACGGCCTGAACTGTTAAACCAGGTTAGGGACTCACGCGTTCATGTCATCCTCCATTTGATTTCGCTGTCACTTTCCTGAGTTTCCTTTTACAGATAGACATCCTAGCCACTGCAGCTGCTGAAATGCAGACCCATCTTTAAATAAATGCTTTTAAATTATCACACTGTCTCTCTTGCCTTGAATACTGGGTCCTCTGTTCTGAGTCTTGACAATTTTAACAGATTAAGAAAGATTAGATAATTATATCCTGAGTTTTAGCAGCTTCTAATTCTCTACCTTTTAGTTTAGTTGAGGCACACATGAATATTTTTAAAGCACATCTCCACCATCATCTTTATCATCATCATTATCACTATTACAATGTCCTTCCATTATAAAATTAAGTATGAAAAATCATTTGACTTAAGACGAAGGTCCTATGGATCATAATTTGAATATCCGCCAAAGAACAAAAACAAAAGCTCCTGTGAGGATGCATGCTTAACCTAGCAGAGAGTGACATTACACCTTCTGAACAAAGTTCTATACGGGCTAAATAAAAATCCTGAATTCATTGTGTAGATACACTTAGGGAGAAAAAATGTGGAGGATGTGTAAGCCTGTCTCCTAAGGTCTGACAAACCAAAACTTATATTATTAGACAGCAAAAATAATCACAGGTACATTTGGAGTAAAGGGGAGCATGACTTCAACAGCTAGCTACAAACCAAGCAGTCCTTAAAATAAAATAGATAAATTCTTAAGAAAAAAACATTATGTAGAAATATTTACACAGAAAGCAAGAACTTGGACATAAAAGGGTCTGTTATGTAGACAGTGGCCTTAAATATACCAATTAGTTTGCAAGAGGATTAATTTCAATCATTGTTTTGATGTGAAATTACTCGAGCAGAATTAAAGCTACAGTGTGTAATAATTACAGGGATATACAGTCAGAAATGTAATATATTATACATAACTATGTTATTTATCATCATCTACGAGCTCAGCTTCTTAACCTTAATATTTGTGTTGCCTTAGAATTCGTTATTTATAATTACATAGGAGCGGGTCTCGCAGCCATGGAGGCAGACATCTTTGCGCTACGGCAGCGCAGAGCCAACAAACTAGCGATTGCGAGATCGCCCATTACGCTTGAAAGTAACTACGGCAAGTTGAGAGAGATGAACTGAGACGGTACTGAACAATAGATGGCAGTATTAAAATTATCTATGTAAACAAACCTCATCACTTGAGAAGGTAGGTGATGCGGACGTCGTGGAAGACATTTTGTCCCGTAACGCTCGCCGAACTGTTGGGGGGGGAGAAGTGGTGGGGGGGAGATGTTCATGTTGCTGCAGTCTGCAGTCTGACCGCTAGATGTCGCTCAAAATTACTGACTGTAGCTTTAAAAAGTTGAAAGCAAGTTGGCCCCAAACCTGATGCAGTAACATTAACCCTGACTGGGGTTATGTGAAATGATGCCTAAATGTTGTTTAAATTTAGTGATGGACTCTTTTAATATGATTCCATTTCTTATTTTTTACATTCTGCGTTGTCTTGTCATATAAAGACTAATAATACCCTAGGTTGGAACACAGCACTATTCAGCTTGTTTATGTTCTGTTACCTGACCTAATGCTTTACGCCAGGGGTCGGCAACCCAAACTGTTCAAAGAGCCATACTGGATCAAAATAAGACAAAACAAATCTGCATGGAGTCTCAGAAATGTAAAAGTTATAAAAGCCTTCTATGGCAAGACAAGCTTTAAGTATATAAGCCCACTATAAAAAACAACTATGTGGGCTTACAGTAAATATATAATAAAATATAATAAGCAAATTTTACATCATGTGACCACTCTGCTGGACGATATTTGGTGTTTTAAGTTTAAATTCCATTACAATATTAATGTATTGTTGCATTGATGAAAATATAGAAACACAATAAAGAAATCAGATTTTTGATGTTATTCTTAATTTTGAGGATTTGGGGGGGGGGAAAATGAAAGAAAGTTCTTATACCTACATAAAAGCCCTACCTATTCGAGCTGTGAACGGTTTTCCATGCTTGCAACAAAACTAGCAGAAGTGGTGATTTAGACTTAGACAACTTTTGTTGTCATTTGTTATACACAGAGTTTATACAAAACGAAATTTCATTTTGTACAGCTTTCAGAGAGAAAACGAGCATCACTTAGCAGTGAAATGAACATTTCCATTTCATAAAGTGGAATGGAAATGTGGAGTAGAGGAGTTTGGAAATGCAATCCACTTCTTAGATCTACCTGTATCCTTGTGCTTCTGTAATGTATCCATAAATACCGTAATCACACTTATTCTTTCTCTCCAGACTTGGTGGTCGGCTGCATAGCACGCCTTCCCTCAACATGCCTTTTCCTATTACTCTTTTTATTATTTGGCATCTTCTCATTACAAAGCAAACATGCAGGCAATCTTTCCACATTGATAATGAAAGCAAATTATTTAGTCCATTCTTCTTTGAAACCTCTGTTATCACCACCTATCTTCCTTTTTTTCCCTTTGGGATCCATGGCTCTAGAGACAACCACTGGTTTGTTTACAACAGCCACCTGCCTGGCACCGTACCACACTGTGTTGCAGGCTATGATTTAAATCTTCATTAACAGAAATGTTTAGATTTATTGTTTAAGTTTTTTTACTATAGACATTTTTACAGCATTAAAAAATAATAATGATTGTTGGTTTCACCACCTGCACACCATATTAAAACAAACAAACAAAAAAAGAATCTATCTTTTTTCCATTTTTATACATTTTTGAAAAATCTCCAGGGAGACACAAGGGGGGCATTAAAGAGAAGAATGTGGCTCTAAAGCCCCTGACCCCTGTTTCATGCACATAACATGGTGGACTTTAAACTTGGCCAAGTGACCCTGATGTCCTGAGTACTCTGGAATAGATCTAGACATGATGGCCGTTATCTTTTGGCCTTAGAAACTTGCCTTTAGGGTTCGTAGAAATAGAACCTTCCTATGAATTGACCTCAGTCTTTCTGTTATTGACGCACATTTCCTCCAATATTTGATTTCCTTATTTTTGCATTTTAAGTAGTTGAACCGTTGATGGAGTCTGTGTTCTGTAACCTTAAAACAGAAGCAAGGATTAAATGACAGAAGATGAGGCATTAAAATATAGTCAACATACATGTTACTGTAAATAGTTTTGTGTTTGTAGTCTGCCAGGGGCGTTGCTAGGCACAAAGCTTTACTGGGGCACTGGCCCCCTACCGCATATGCCCCTCCTGCCATACACAAATACAGACAAGCACACTGCCCAACCCTGATAAATTCCCACCAAAATTACCATTTGAGATATTAATAAGTGTAAGAGCATATTTGTTTTAACAAACATGAACATTTTCAACATTGCAGCTATAAAAAATAAGACATCACCAACTCTGACAAATAAAAAGTTTCCTTATACACATTCTGAGGTAATCATTAATTCCTAGGTTTCCGAGTTTTAGTTCACGGTAAAGTTTAACTCAACCCGAACTAAGTTTTTCTCTTATTTATTGAGCATTAAAGTGTACCTCCTATTTTTCACTTTTGCAAAGCGGTCAATAACTTGTGACTCAGCTTAGAAAGTTCTTCCTTTTCAACTGATAAAATAGCAAGATGATGGAGCCTGTCTTGTCCCATTGTGCACCTCAGCCAAGTGTGGAGCTTTCTCAACACACTGAATGACTTTTCACAACTCCAGACTGGGATTGTGAGGGAGATCTGGATGACCTGCGTTAGTGTGGGGAGCATGGTGTTATCAAGCAAGTTGAAAACACACTGCATATCCTTGATGACTAGGCTTTCTTTTTCAACCATAAAAAGCTTTCAAACCATTTTGAATTGAATGAAAGTTTTTTTTACTCCAAATTTGTCCCGGGGATTGTGGGACAACTTTACTTGTCTAGGACCATCATGCTTTCCCTCTAAGTCACTAATGTCCCCTTCTTGTTTGTGGAAGCTGGTTGTTGCATCCTCATCACCTTCATGGTCCTGTCTCTCCTGTCCTTCACCTGTCTCTTGCCTGTCAGTCTCGCCTCCTCCTCCCTTTCTTACTCCAGCACCTTCATTCTCATTCTCTACAGCAAACATTAAAAAACGTAAATTTATAATTATGTAAATATCTATCATATTGCTTATAACGTCCCTAATGTAACTGCTTAGCTTAAATCACTAATTCATCACGGGACCTTACCTCCCTCTCTCTCATCTTGTTTTATTGCTTCCCTGTCTCTGCTTCGTGTGAGGAATTTCCTGATATCCATCTACAAACCAATGCAGTCATTTTCAGTTAGTAGCCTATGGTTTCACTGGGAAAATAATAAAAATGTCAGGTAAGAAACGTTACCAGAACAAAGTTTCTTACCTGTCAATAAAAAAAAAAAAAAAAAAAATGCGCAGCACAGTGTCCCATCCAACTCAGCTGAGAGCAGCGCGTTAGTTTACCTGCAGTTCATGCAGTGACATGCGCTGACGTGGGGGCGCTAATACATCCTCAATTTGGAGTTACCAACACACTTGCTGCGCATTTGAGTAGAAATATACGTCTTCTTCCGTTGGAATTATCTAAATTGATGCATTAAAAAATGTATCACTGTTGCAAATATTCATGAGATTTATACTGGGGCACAGCTCATTTATACTGGGGCACGTGCCCCAGTAAATGGGGTCTGGCGATGCCGATGTAGTCTGCTGTACACCCATGACCTGGCCAATGCTTAACATGGAGCTTCTTTAGCCCCATACCTCATTATGAGCTCCCTGAAGGAATGCTTTTGCTTCCAAACGTAGAAAGTCTCTTTGTTTCCCAGCATATCATCAAGAAAGATGTTAGGTTAATGGTCTCCTTTATTGATGGATTATGTTAGTTTATGCTCCAAATAGCACAGGGATGTATTATATCCAAGTCATTAATTCATGATGTGAACAGGAAAACATTTTTTATGCTGAATTTGTAAGTTACCAGACTGAGACATCAGGTTAACATTTGTTTGACTCCCCATGAGTTAGATTAGAAACATACATGTGGCAACGTCATTGGAAAGATAAATTGACATCAGTGGTCCTACTCAAGGGTGCAGCCTTCTGGGCCCTTTATAATCTCAAAGTCAGTGGGCGTCTGTCCATGCAAGTGTAAGAGGCACATGAGTAAAGAAACGAGAAAAAAAAAAAAGACTTATTTACTTAAAGCAAAAATTGTTAATAGGGTTCTAAGCTACAATTACATTACATTGGTGAGTGGTTCTATTATGCATTTCAGACTAAGAGCATGGGAGGGTGAGACCGAGTCAAGACCTAGACCAGCGCCCTACACTTCGGAAAAATGTCAAACATAAAAGTCCTTCTTAAATAAATCTAAGACATCGGCATTCCCAATAAAAATGAATACTCATTAATACTCATTACCAAAGTCTTCACTTCCCTTTATAATCAAGTGTTTGATAAAATTGTGTCAATAAATGTATATTTTTAAATAACTTTTTTTGCTTCCCTTGCTAAAGCACAAAATGAATTAGCTGCAGCTCACAAATCATTACTGGAATTCTTGTAGCAAGATTGACTTTGATAAATGCATAAGGCATTTATCATGTTTTACTGAATAATATCTTTACAATAGCCTTTTTATTTTACTCAAACATTTTTTGGTGAACAGACACATGAGTTATTCAGCGCTGATGCACCAATAAGCCTGTAACCTATTTTCCTTCAAGTTCCTGCACTGTTTGGCACATGTGACATCAAGCACATCAATGTTGAAAGGGTCCAACCTAGCAAACAATTGAAGTGTTATACTCACAATGGATTTTGTGGATACTCAGAAGTGACCGGGATCCAGCTCAATTCAGAAAATAATGGCATTTCCACATAAAGTAAAAAAGTTAAATGAAAAACTTTTTAAGGTCAATTGCGAGCTACAAGCATGAGCAGAATAGTGCTACAGTTCTGTGTTTTGGCCAAAGGTTTCAATATCATTAAGAAACTCTGTAATGCTTCTTAGATAAAAGTAAATTATTAATAATATATTTAGGATAAATGTTGTTTCATGATTTTAATGCTCACTTCTCAAGTCACATTGACATATATTTTCATTTTTTTTTTATTTTGCAAATGGATACATTTTCTTTTCAAATAATTGAATTTGTGGCACTTATGTTTTTCTACACTGCTGCAGTCCAATTGCTTCTTTAAACGGCTTTTACTTGTAAAAAAAATAGGGTGTAGATTAAATTTGTTTGTGCATCTTTGTCATTAAGTTATCTACCTGTTATAGCCACAACATAACGCTGAAGCTTTTTTGTTTTGTTTGGCCATTGAACAACAAGGAAAATATTTTAAATGATAAAATATTTCAATATCATATTATAGGATTTACCTTTAGTGCTAACATTTTTAATACATAGAATGCTTTGCAAATAAAATAACTAAACCTGTCTTGCTTGTTTTCTACCCTGTTACTGTAATAAACAACAAAATTGTCTGTTTTTATTTCATGTGTTTAAGCAGCCATTTTCTTTCTGAGAAATGAGACAGAATTTAAAACAAGTAGGAAATCTGATTAAGGCATCTTTATGCATTATACTATATGAGTGAACCATGCTGTGTGCAAAACCTGTATTGTCTGACATGGTACAGTAATATTTTTCCAATAATCACTTGTTGACTTGCAAAATCTGACTTGCGCTAGTTTATGTCATCATCAATTGGAAGTTGGAACATGGTCTGAATTATTCATATGTAGTAAATGTTTATCATTTAGGTCTGTTACTTACAGATATAAAGCAGTAGCACCCAATGTAGAAAAAAATGTTGATAACTTTCTTGAGTAAGACATTTTTGCAATGCTACATGCGCTAGCTGCCTTTGTTAAATTTTGTCCTCTCTGTTGGCATTGCTGCAGTGCAGGATGCCAGAGGACCACCAGCCATTCACGGATATGCAGTGCATAGTTTATGCAGAAGTATTCAAAACAGATGTGATTCACACGTGGCTTTTATCAGCCCATCCTGCTTCAGTGCTGGGATCAATCTGATTGTAAAGGATGTTCATACCTCTTTGTTCTAATAAAAATAGTGAGCTTTGGCTTTCTGGGTAACAGGTGGCATATTAAAAAACCCCAAAAAACAAACAAAAACATTGTGCATGCGCCATTGAATATCTGAATTTCTGCTGTCCTGAATTTTCCAACTTAGGGACAATAATAATAAGGATATTGTATTGTATTCTATTCTATTCTATAAACAAGGAACTGGGGTAGTGAAAATGCAATTAATGTGTAATAAGAAATATATATTACCACTCCTCATGGAAATATACAACCCATCCTCTTAACAAGGGTGGGTCATGTTTCTTATCTGTCCCATCTTAAAAAAACATAAAACAAGTTCTAGCTTAAAGAATAAGTGTATAGTGAACTGAGAAAAAGTTATTTCAGAGGAAATAGACAAATAGGAAATAGACACAGCCAGTGTGTAATATGGTAATCTCATGGAGCAGCTTTAATTCAGTTAATGTGCATATTTGTGTTTGTAGATAAAGAGTTCATTAGATGTGATATTTGATGCACAATGCATATTTTCTTTTCCCTTAAAAAGTTAGGGGTAAAATAAACCCCCTTTAGATGTATGGACTAAAAATAAATAAACTGGTTTCAAGTAGCAGACTCAAGGTGATAAAGATATGAAAAGTTTGAAAATGTTTGGTCACACAAATTATTTGGACCGTTTTTCCTTCTTAAAAGTTGACAGATTACATTTATTCTGATCATTAGCAGATGTGAGCGCCAACAGTATTCTGCGGGTGTCATATCATTTTAATAATTTCTTAATCATAAAAACCTAGAATTAAGGGACATACAGTATATAATTTTTTTCCCCATGGCCATGTAGTGAGAAACAACTGGGGCATTTATGCATTTTTCAGACAAATTTAAATAGCAGTTAGTCCCTTTTAACAGTTGGGTATACCATCATTTTCTTTTGTTTATATATTTACTGAACAATATTATTTTACTATAGCCTTCCCAATTACACTTCACACTAGTGAAGTGTAATTCCAAAGAATTACACTTCACTAGTGCCGAAGGGTATCTGACAGGCTATAATGGCAGAGGCCAGCAGTCAGTCAGTCAGTCCGTCCGTCCGTCTGTCCGTCCGTTCGTCCGTCTGTCCATCCATCCATCCATCCATCCATCCATCCATCCATCTTCTGCTTATCTGGGGTTGGATCGCGGGGGTAGCAGCTTCAGTAGGGAGGCCCAGATGTCCCTCTAACCAGCCACTTGGGCGGCTGCTGCGGGGATTCCCAAGATGTGGGAGAAACATAGTCCCTCCAGCATGTTCCTGAAGGACATGCCCGGAACACCTCACCAGGGAGACATCCAGGAGGCATCCTAACCAAATGTCCCAGCCACCTCAACTGGCTCCTCTCAATGTGGAGGAGCAGCATAATCTCATTTCAATAGTAAAATAACTGTATAATTCTTTAAAGCTGTCATAGATTGTGAAGTAAAACCGTTTTTCACAATTATTTTCAACAACATTCATTTCTTAAGTCCAAAACAGGGCAAGCGTTATGGTTATATGTGAAGCCCTAAAATCAATAGCAGATTTAACTTTTTATGTTTAACAATCTCACCAAAAGGTAAATAATCAACATGTTTTAAAAACACAAGATACCCTGTTTTGCTCAGTTGATCTTTACAATTCTTGTTCTTTGGCCCCCTCACTTAATTAGTTAAACATCCTCCTATAACTTCAGCTTATTGCTGTTATGTGTGAGGTCTCCTGACATGCCTGCCACTTACCCAGTTAATGCAGTTAATGTTCATTTGTCTTCCCCTGAGTTATTTGCTTCAGTTCTGGAAACCCCAGATCCTTGTTGTGTTTTTTTTAGAAGCACATTTTACAGCTAACACAGAAAGACCCCTAATTCTAGTGTAATATTGATTTGACATGGCCATAACCCAGTGACTTTATGATCCATATTGCATGGAGAAAATAAGCTGACATGGAGTAAATTTGCTGTGGCTGTAGTCGAGCTTTGTGGTACTTATAAGGTTTGAGGCATGTGAGTATTAGCTAATGCCCAGTGGACAAGAGAAATACACTTCAGAAGGAAAACATCTGAAATGGATCTTGGGTGAGGTGGAAATCCTCCTGCTGGGCAAACATAGTTACAGACAACTTGAGGAAGTACCACATCTGTTCAGAGGGGTGTAGCCTGACATGGTGAAACAGGCCATTAAGTAAAATTACAGGTGCTGGTCATAAAATTAGAATATCATGAAAAAGTAGATTGATTTCAGTAATTCCATTTAAAAAGTGAAACTTGTATATTATATTCATACATTACATACAAACTCATATATTTCAGATGTTTATTTTGTTTAATTTTGATGATTACAAATGACAACAAATGAAAATCTCAAATTCATCATATCAGAAAATTAGAATATTACTGAAGACCAATAAAAACAAAGGATTTATAGAAATGTTGGCCAACTGAAAAGTATGAACATGAAAAGTATGAGCATGTACAGCACTCAGTATTTAGTTGGGCCTCCTTTGGCCTGTATTACTGCAGCAATGCGGCGTGGCATGGAGTCGATCAGTCTGTGGCACTGCTCAGGTGTTATGATAGCCCAGGTTGCTCTAATAGTGGCTTTTAGCTCTTCTGAATTGTTGGGTCTGGTGTATTGCATCTTCTTCTTCACAATACCCCATAGATTTTCTATGGGGTTAAGGTCAGGAGAGTTTGCTGGCCAATTAAGAACAGGGATACCATGGTCCTTCAACCAGGTACTGGTAGCTTTGGCACTGTGTGCAGGTGCCAAGTCCTGTTGGAAAATGAAATCTGCATCTCCAAAAAGTTGGTCAGCTGCAGGAAGCATGAAGTGCTCTAAAACTTCCTGGTATGTGGCTGCGTTGACCCTGGACCTCAGAAAACACAATGGACCAACACCAGCAGATGACATGGCACCCCAAACCATCACTGACTGTGGAAACTTTACACTGGACTTCAAGCAACGTGGATGAAGTGCCTCTCTTCTTTTCCTCCAGACTCTGGGACCTTGATTTCCAAAGGAAATGCAAAATTTACTTTCATCAGAGAACATGACTTTGGACCACTCACCAGCAGTCCAGTCCTGTTTCGCTTCTGACGCTGTCTGTGGTTCAAGAGTGGCTTGACACAAGGAATGCGACAGCAGAAACCCATGTCTTCCATACGTCTGTGTGTGGTGGTTCTTGAAGCACTCACTCCAGCTGCAGTCCACTCTTTGTGAATCTCCCCCACATTTTTGAATGGGTTTTGTTTCACAATCCTCTCCAGGGTGCAGTTATCTCTCTTGCTTGTACACTTTTTTCGACCACATCTTTTCCTTCCCTTCGCCTCTCTATTAATGTGCTTGGACACTGAGCTCTGTGAACAGCCAGCCTCTTTAGCGATGACCTTTTGTGTCTTGCCCTCCTTGTGCAAGGTGTCGATGGTCGTCTTTTGGACAACTGTCAAGTCAGCAGTCTTCCCCATGATTGTGTAGCCTATAGAACTAGACTGAAAGACCATTTAAAGGCTTTTGCAGGTGGTTTGAGTTAATTAGCTGATTAGAGTGTGGCACCAGGGGCCATCAATTTTGAACCTTTTCACAATATTCTAATTTTCTGATATGATGAATTTGAGATTTTCATTTGTTGTCATTTGTAATCATCAAAATTAAACAAAAAAATGGAATTACTGAAATCAATCTACTTTTTCATGATATTCTAATTTTATGACCAGCACCTGTACTCTGCTTAATGACTTGAACATACACTTGATAGTTCCTCCATGGAAAATAGCTGGCACTCCAATGTAGACATACATAACATAGCCAGCTCTTAAGAATGAAGATAGGATTCTTGAGACTTTGTGTGGATAAACTCTTTTAAAAAACAAATAAAAACCTAAAAAGGAAAAAAATAGATATCCCCTTTTAAAAGACTTTTTTTTTCTTTTGTTTTGTTTTACACAGATCCAGATTCTCAGAGGAAGCGGACTGTGCAGAATGTTCTTGACCTCCGCCAGAATCTTGAAGATACAATGTCGAGTCTACGAGGCTCCCAGCTGAGCCACAGGTAAACACATATGGATATGCATTTGCTTTTTGGAGTGAAAAACAGTGTTCCAGACAAAAACAAGAAGTAGGTTTTGTTTGATCTGGTCAGAGATGAGTGAAATTTAAAGTATAAGCATGGAAAAAAGAAATATAACCATTCAAAATTAATCAACAAATAATTTATTAAGTGCAAACAATGGTGTCAAAGCTTCTTGGGGAATTTCCATCTGGTGCACATCTGGCTCCCATCTCTTTATCAATGGCCTTCTTTCTTTCATGTTAGTGGTATCATTTCAGGAATCTTAGTTTTCGGATGACTAGGAGGTCTTAAGATGAATTTGTTGTCCACGTACAGTGATTATAGCAGATGGAATATAAAATTGTCTTATCTCAACTGGAAACTACTACATCTGTTAAGAACGTGCTATTTTTTTATTCAAAAGAAATCAGATTTATAATGATACATTTTGTTTTTCTTACTGAAATAAAAAGTGCAGTTTACACATTCTACAATGTTATTTTACTGCTGGGTTTACCTTTTATGGTTAAAAACATAAATGGCTTGCCATGTGGGGAAGTTTCTTCTATCTCCGCACATGTTTAAAATCCTCCATCTGTCTACAAATGTTACATTAGAACAAAATAATCGACAATTAAGAGAAATAATACTTGTCTCTGGTCCCACACCGTGGCCTCTGGCTGGGATGCTTCTGCCTGGTGGGGCACCTTTTGGTTGTCTTCTGCAACTTTTGGTTTCTGTACAGTCACATCACTTCTTTTTTAGTTTGCAGTCGCTATTGTAAATCCTTTATACACCAGCATGCCAATGCATATATACTATGGGAGTTTGGTTCCAGGTTTTGTGAATACACACTCAATTCTAATGTAATGGTTTCTGGACTGATTCTGGCCTGATCACTGAGTCCACGCACCTGCTCTGCTCCACTCATCTGCAATCAGCTCTGACTGGAGTCACCTGCTTCCAGCACTTTAAAAGCCCCATCAGATCTGTCCTCTGTGCCAGATTATCTCAAGCCAACCAGCTACGAATAATCCAGCATCAAAGGAAGAACCTGACCCCCTATCTGTTTCCGACCCGATCTGCCCCCTGACTCCGAGCCTGCCCGAACCGTTTGATTCTGCCTGCCTGCTTCCCCCTCTCTGGATCTCTGACTCTGAAAAGCTCCGCCTGACTGCCTGCCTCTCCGTCCCGGATAAAACTGGTAATCCTTCATCAATCTACCCGTCTGTCTTCCTGCAGCCAGTTGCCCACACAGATCCAGCCCCGCTTTCTGATTAACCCTCTCAATAAATCTTCAAAGTTAAACGTCACTAACCTGTCTGGGTTTATTTGGGTCCAGTCTCTGTCTTTTTACAGAATAATCTGGCCAACATGGATCCATCACCGGACGATCAGTGGCGTGCTGGCGTGGAGAGATCTATTTCTCAGTTAGAGGCGGGTGTCAGTGAGATCCTCTCACATCTCCGTGACCAGGCTCCTCCAGCCGCCTCGCTTCCGCAGGCGTCAGCACCTGTCACCGCATCACGCTCACCGCAGCTGTCAGAACCACGCCTGACCCCGCCCGAACTGTTTAGGGGCGATCCGGACCAATGCCGAGCCTTCCTCACGCAGTGTGAGATCCAGTTCGAGTTACAGCCATCCGCATACCCCTCTGACCGCTCCAGGGTTGCATATGTAATTTCCCTGCTGACCGGTAAGGCAAGATTGTGGGGAACTTCTGAATGGCAAAATGACTCTGATATCTGCCACTCATATGACGATTTCTCCCAGGAGATAATCAGGGTTTTTAGCCCCGTGCTACCATGCCGTGAGTCCACCAGGGGGCTCCTAACCCTCAGGCAGGGTGATAAGTCTGTTTCTGAGTATATTATTGACTTTCATCTCTTAGCAGCTGAGAGCGGCTGGAATGAGCATGCCCTGATGGATGTTTTTATTACTGGACTAAATGAAAAAATAAAGGATGAACTCGCCACCCGGGATTTCCCACGGTCACTAAAGGACTTGGAGGATCTGGCAACCCGGATTGACCTTCGACTTATGGAACGTCGAAGGGAACGCCGAGCAGCTAACCAGTTTCTCCCCAGGTCGTTCTCTGCACCAGCAGAGGCTTCACCCCTCCAAAGCGCAGCTGATCCTGAACCCATGCAATTGGGGAGGAGCAAGCTGTTTAGTGAGGAGCGCCAACGCAGGCGTCAATTAAACCTCTGCCTCTACTGTGGAGCAGTGGGTCACTACATTGGCACCTGTCCAGTAAAAGCCAAGGCTCAGTAGGGGGGGGAGATCCCTCCTGAGCCGCACTACACTCTCTGTCTCCCCAGACCTCTTACTACCTGCTACCTTGACTGTTTCAGCCATAGCACATAACCTGTCTGTCCTTATTGATTCTGGGGCAGACACTGAATTCATGGACGAGGGGTTCGCCAGAGGATTGAACATTGGACTCCTTCCGGGCTCGTCACCTCACAGTGTCCTTGCCCTGGATGGCCACCGGTTGAACCACTCTCACCTCGTCACGGAGCCGGGGGAACTGCTAGTCGGAGGTAACCATAGAGAGACTTTGACCTTCATAATCATTGACTCCCCACAGGTTCCTGTTGTCCTGGGTGTCACCTGGCTCCGGAGACACACTCCCCTGATTGACTGGAGAAGAGTGGAGGTCATGGGTTGGGCTCCCTCCTGTTCTCAGTCCTGTTTGTTGTCTGCCCAACCTCTTTTAATTGCAGAGAATGAGGTGGAGGAGGTTTACCCTGACCTTTCTAGGGTCCCTGCAGACTACCATGATCTTAAAGAGGTTTTTAATAAGTCCAGAGCCACAGCCCTACCGCCTCACCGTCCATTTGACTGCAGCATTGAACTGCTACCGGGAACAACCCCCCCTAGGGGTCGACTCTACTCTCTGTCCATACCAGAGTCCCAGGCAATGCAGAAATACATAAATGAGTCACTCAGGGCAGGGATAATTCGTCCTTCTTCATCCCCTGCTGGTGCTGGGTTTTTTTTTGTGAGTAAGAAGGATGGGTCCCTCAGACCTTGCATTGACTATAGGGGGCTCAACGAGGTGTCTGTTAAGAACCGTTATCCACTTCCCCTTATGAACTCGGCCTTCGACCAGATCCAGAGGGCCTAGATCTTCACTAAATTGGACCTGCGGAACGCCTACCATCTGGTCCGCATTAGGGAGGGTGACGAGTGGAAGACCGCCTTTAACACTCCCTCTGGCCACTATGGATATCTGGTCATGCCTTTTGGCCTAACAAACGCCCCAGCAGTTTTTCAGAACCTTGTTAATGAGGTTCTCCGTGACATGATTGGGCAGTTTGTTTTTGTTTACATTGATGATGTACTAATCTATTCTGAAAACCTCTCAGCCCATAGGAAACATGTCCGTGCTGTCTTACTCCGCCTTCTCCAAAACCAGCTGTTCGTTAAAGCAGAGAAGTGTGAATTTCATGTCACATCCATGTCCTTCCTTGGCTTCATGGTATCCCCAGGCCGGATTTATATGGACCCAGCCAAGGTCCGGGCTGTCACTGAGTGGCCTGTTCCTTCAGACAGAAAGCAACTCCAGAGGTTTTTGGGGTTTGCTAATTTCTACCGCCGTTTCATCCGTGGGTTTAGTCAGGTATGTGCTCCCCTTCATGCCCTAACCTCTAGCAAAGTTAAGTTCCTCTGGAACTACCATGCTGACAGGGCATTTAAGCAGCTCAAATCCCTGTTCACGTCAGCTCCGGTTTTGGTCTCCCCTGACCCAGACAAGCAGTTTATTGTGGAGGTGGATGCTTCCAGCTCTGGAGTCGGGGCCATCCTCAGTCAGAGAGCCGGTGACGGCCGCATTCACCCCTGTGCATTTTTCTCCAGGAAACTGTCTAGCTCTGAGCGCAATTATGATGTGGGAAACCGGGAACTCTTGGCACTTAGGTTGGCCTTGGAAGAGTGGAGACACTGGCTAGAGGGATCTAAGCTCCCCTTCCTGGTCTGGACTGACCACAAGAATCTGGAGTATCTCAGGACTGCAAAGAGACTTAACCCCAGGCAAGCCAGGTGGGCCCTGTTTTTTGGTCGTTTTGACTTCTCCCTATCTTACAGGCCGGGGTCCAAGAACAGGAAACCAGACGCCCTGTCCAGGATGTTCAAGACCGGGGAGGAGATTTCCAAGGAGGCTCAGGAGTACATCCTCCCTGACACCGTTAGGTGTGCCATCACGAGGCTCGACCTGGAGGGGAGGTCAAAAAATCTCTCGAGGGAGTACAGATTCCGGAGGCCTGCCCCAGGGACAGGCTTTATGTCAAAGACTCTCTGATTAATAAAGTCCTTAACTTCTGTCATTGCTCTCGTCTGTATTGTCATCCTGGTTACACTAAGTCAGTCAGAATCATCAGGTCCCAGTTTTGGTGGCCCACTTTGACTCGGGACGTTAAGGAGTTTGTTGCAGCCTGCCCTCAATGCAACCAGGCCAAGGTCTCCAGGCGACCTCCGTCCGGTCTGCTCCGCTCTCTCCCCGTTCCTTCTCGGCCATGGTCTAGCATTTCCATGGACTTTGTCACAGGTTTACCAGTTTCTGAGGGTCACTCTGTCATTTTAACCATTGTTGACAGATTTTCTAAAATGGTCCACCTCTACCTAAGCTCCCCACTGCCAAGGAGATGGGCACAATCCTGGCTAAGGAGGTCTTCCGTCTGCATGGACTGCCGGCTGACATAGTGTCCGACAGAGGTCCTCAGTTTGTGGCCCGTTACTGGCAGGAATTCTGCTCTTTGTTAGGGGTAACTGTTAATCTGTCGTCTGGTTTCCATCCTCAGACTGATGGTCAAACAGAGAGGATGAACCAAGAGGTTGAGACAAAACTTCGACTCCTCTGTGAGTCCGACCCCACTAGGTGGGTGCAGAACCTACCCTGGGTGGAACACGCCATCAACTCCACTCCCTCCAGCTCCACCGGCCTCTCACCCTTCTATGTGGTGTACGGTTTTCAACCACCAGTTTTTTCTGTCGAGGAGAAGGAGTCCAGAGTACCGTCAGCCCGTCTGTCTGCCCTTAGATGTCTGCGTGCTTGGAGGAGGGCAAGGAGAGCCATCATCAAGTCATCCCAGGTCCAGGCTCGAAATGCCAATCGCCGGCGGTCTCCAGCTCCATGTTACCAACCTGGAGACCGGGTCTGGCTCTCCACCAAGGACCTACCTTTAAAAGTGGATTGCAAGAAACTGGCACCCCGATTCATTGGGCCCTTCCCCATCTCCAAGGTGGTCAATCCAGTGGCTGTCCGGCTTCGCCTCCCTCAGACGATGAGAATTCACCCCACATTCCACGTCTCCCGTTTCAGGCCGGTCAGAGACTCAAGGTTTGTGCCCGCTGCCAGACCCCCACCTCCCCCCCGTCTGATCGATGGGGGTCCTGCCTATTCAGTTAGGCGCATTCTCAGATCCAGGAGGAGGGGCAGGGGCATCCAA
Organism: Cyprinodon tularosa; assembly: GCF_016077235.1. Taxonomy (NCBI): domain Eukaryota; kingdom Metazoa; phylum Chordata; class Actinopteri; order Cyprinodontiformes; family Cyprinodontidae; genus Cyprinodon; species Cyprinodon tularosa. The sequence continues at coordinate 488,074 of NW_024038232.1, forward strand.
TATCTGGTGGATTGGGAGGGTTATGGACCCGAGGAGCGATCCTAGATCCCTTCCCGCTTCGTCCTGGACAAAACCTTGATCCGGGATTTCCACAGGGCCCATCCTGACCAGCCCAAAAGGGCGCCTGGAATCCGCCCTTGAGGGGGGGGTTCTGTAATGGTTTCTGCACTGATTCTGGCCTGATCACTGAGTCCACGCACCTGCTCTGCTCCACTCATCTGCAATCAGCTCTGACTGGAGTCACCTGCTTCCAGCACTTTAAAAGCCCCATCAGATCTGTCCTCTGTGCCAGATTATCTCAAGCCAACCAGCTACGAATAATCCAGCATCAAAGGAAGAACCTGACCGCCTATCTGTTTCCGACCCGATCTGCCCCCTGACTCCGAGCCTGCCCGAACCGTTTGATTCTGCCTGCCTGCTTCCCCCTCTCTGGATCTCTGACTCTGAAAAGCTCCGCCTGACTGCCTGCCTCTCCGTCCCGGATAAAACTGGTAATCCTTCCTCAATCTACCCGTCTGTCTTCCTGCAGCCAGTTGCCCACACAGATCCAGCCCCGCTTTCTGATTAACCCTCTCAATAAATCTTCAAAGTTAAACGTCACTAACCTGTCTGGGTTTATTTGGGTCCAGTCTCTGTCTCTTTACATCTAAGCTGCAGCTACAGGCATATACCGCCCTGAATAATATTGTGTATTCACCATAGGCTTAACCTTCAACACACATGGTTATGGTTAAAGCTGTTGGGTAATTTTTCTTTGAAGATAGTCTGACATTTCAAGATTTTTAAGGAGCAATACGAAATTATTCATCATTTTAGACAGAACTAAAAACAAATTGATGTGAAGAATTATTGGAGTCTTTTTTTGATAAGATAAAGTGTGACATCAAACATCGTACCTCATCTAACACTGTGTCTTATTTACAAGCCGGGCTGGTGGTGTGAGCATGTAGTCCGTAATAAAATGAGACTGAGAGAGTAGACCGTTTTATAGGCACTCTGGATTCATTCTCTGCACAATGGCAGAGAGCGCTTCCAGCCAGTAGAAATAGCTTGCTAACAACATTATAAAGTTATTAGCTGCCTACTTCTATATTGGACATATTCCTTAAAAGGGTGATGCTATTTTGCTGTGTATGTATCCTTTGCAAATATATACATAAAAAGGGGGCAACAGGGTTGGGTTGCAGCCGGACTGGAAGAAGACAGAGGCATTGTTGTTAGACTTCTTGTTTTGGTCTACAGACATTGCTTAACAGCCCCGCCTAGTGGCAGTTTTCCACATTGCTCCGATAAAAGCAGCTTGAAGGATGTTTCTCTGAGAAAGTTTTCGAGGGATAGTAAAATGTCTCCTTATCTCATCAAGACATTTCCTTTTGCACTTAGACAGCGTTTTAATTGAAAAACAGCTATGAACTCTTCCTCTGACACTTTCCCTCTTTATCTCTCCAGTTGTGTGGATAGCAGTAATGTGGGCTACGACAGTGATGAGACCAATGCCCGCAGCATTTCCAGCATGTCCAACCGTTCCTCACCTCTGTCTTGGCGCCATGGTCAATCCAGTCCTCGCCTTCAGGCTGGCGATGCCCCATCTTCCACAGGTGGAGGGTACCAGGGTAGCAAAAGCTCCCCCCAGTACACAGCTCACACCATGCCTGCTCGCTGCTCCAGTCGTCTCAGTAGCTCGTCTCGCATTGAGCTTATCGAGGGACTTGATGATGATCCTGACCTCAAGTCTGGTTACCTGAGTGATAATGACCTTCAAGGAAAGAGTCTGCCGGATGATGACGATGATGACAACTTGGCTAATGGGTAAGAAAATAATTGTTTTAACTCTTGCCATAAAAACAAAGGCCAATGAAATCAGATCAAGCTATAAGTGGGTAAAATACAGCTTTATAGGTTTACATAACATGAACTGGTATATTTTACACCTTGTTCTAATGAAATTAGAGTTACACTGGTCGTATGCTGATGAAGATTCTCCGTCATCCAGGTCATAGTCATTCCATAAGAGTTCAAAAAATCCACAGGACTTGATTTCCAAGATTTAAACACATTTTGCCACCTCTCCAGGAAGCTTTTTCAATTCAAATTTGAAATCCTTCCTCCAATCACGAGGAGGAAGACTCAGCAAGACGGTGTTTGAGCAAAGTTAGGCGAGGAACCAGCACTGAGGAACTGCATAAGGAGTGTATTTATAGGAGACTAAAACAAAGAGAGGACTAACGAGCAGATTGGGAGCAGGTGTGGACAGAGCAGACAGGAAAATAGCTAGAGAAAGAGGAGAACACAAGAGGGCAGCAGAGGGCAACAAATAAAAACCTGAAAACTGAAAAATAACCAGAGAAGAGAACAAAAATAATAAATAAACCACTAAAACTAGAAAACATGGGGCAAAGTAAAACTGAAAACTCAAAAGAAAACATAACAGAACCAGAACTATGACATTATTTGTGATTCGTGGCCAATTACAATTTCTGTAAGCACAGAGCTTTAAAACCAAACTCTTAAATCTCTGGTGTAGCTTGATACAGGTACCTGGCCCATGGCCATATGTTGCTATGTTTCTTGGCTGACTTATTTAATGTCATTTATTTGCACTCTCACATTTCCTCTTACTCTTTAAAGTTTTCTCAAAGTGACTATTTGATGACCATCACACAAATCAATAAGGAAAACAAGTAATAAATTACAATTCATATGGTGTTTCACTTGTTGTAAGGGCTGTAATCAGCAAGTGCCAAGTGCATTAATAGAAATCACCTCACTGGTGGAGAGCTGTTTTTTTTTCAAATGCAGTATTTTATTTGTATTTTTCATTTCTTTTGTTTTCTTCTCTCCACTCCCAATTATCACCACTGCACTACTAATTTCTAGTCCTCAGTCTGCCTCTGTCTAATTTTTCGTCCACAACTTGACAGAAAATGGTGAGACTCAGGGAGTGACATAAAAAGAATCAAGGACAGTTCTCAAGAGTGGAGTAGCAGCTTTATCTTTGTGGTACATGCAGAGGGATTTAAGCTCAGCCTCTGGAGCACTCTCAAGGCCCTGCATGCCAGGTCACATTCTTACTGAGCATGGTAAGAGGCAGAAAAGAGATGACACACATTTAAAAATATTTGGAATTAGAGCAAGAAATAGAACAATTAAACTGGAGCAAGTTAAACTTTGGTTTGCCAGAATAGGCAAAAGAAGATGGTCAAACGTAAAATCACCTGAGATTGGAAGTAATGAATATTTAGATAAATAAATTTATTGCATCTTCTGTTATAGTTAAATTCATTTTCACACAGTCTATTTAGATTTTTTATTGCAGTATAATGTACATCAGTACGGTTGCTGTGAGAGTGTGAATGTGGACTTTTAGCCTTTTCTTTTGACACACCATATTCATTAAATATTCATAAAAATATCTCTTCAAGGATAGCTCAAAACGATCTTTGCCAGGCCACAAATGTCTAATACCTCAGCACTCAACTCACCAGAACACACGCATGCACAAAGGAACACACAGTTGACTTCAAGGCAAATTCTTCCAAATATGGTACAGGCAAGAGAGTTTTTTTTTTTTTTTTCTTAATCTGGTTTGATTTAGATGCTTAAACTTGGAAGCTGTTTAAAGCCTAAGTTCTAATGCTTTTCTCCTTATCCTTAACATATGATCAAAGGGAGGAGTATTTCTTTCCGCACCAGAATCACTGATGTGGTGGTGCTCTGTAACAACTATTAATTCCTCCTCAAATATATATCCTAACAACCGTCTAAGCAGAGAAATATCTAATCCAGCTTCTTAGGAGAGTGCAGAAGCTCATGCTTCCAGTTTCCTTCATCAAAATGTGTGATCCATTTGCATTCTTACTACCTCCCCCTTTACACATGCTTACAGTTCAGCTCATTGAGAACCAATAGCTCTCTGCTTTTGAAAATAGACCAGGCTCCTGCATGGTTACCATGGAAACCAGCTGAAAATTGACTGTAAAGAGGAGGTGCAATTTCTGTTCCTATTCAGTGAAGGCCCAGCTTTTTCCATTCTTCACACAGTTCAGTAATCTGAAATCAAATGCCACAGATAGTATTAATTTAACATTATTATTAGTATTGATATTATAATGATATTCTTACAACAGAACTTTTAATTTGACAATGTTTCTTTATTCTACATTGTGATATGTACTAATAAAAAATATGGACGTGTTTATGTTTGGGTGTCTGAATTAAAGCATGTTACTCTTAGTGTAATATGTATTGATTTATTCAGGTGGAATAAAAAAAAAACTCTCTCAACTGAGATTAGACAGGAACAGGCATGCATAGTGGATGAGAGGAGGATCAGGTCAGGATCAGGAAATCAGAAAACTATGGTACGCTAAAAACCCCTCTCTTCACTGGCCCGCGAGAACAGGATAATCTGGCCCTGATAGCTGGATGCAAGTCCCTTAAATAGAGGCAGAAGCAGGTGGATAAGATAAGCAGAAACGAGCAACCGGCTGAGTTAGACAGGTGAATGGAATGAGCAATTACACCGGCCATCAGTTCCAAGATCATGACAACCAAGGTGAGCACTGATTTTCAGCGGCTCCTATCTAAACTCCAGAATGTCGTCTCACCTTCCCTTTTTCTGTAGTAGATCCTTCCACGGACTGTTGATGCGCTGTTTAACTTATTCATTGCATTGTTTTTCTAGCTTAAAAACCTTTATTTGCGCCCCAGTAGCATTCAGGATCTACATTTTCTCTGGTGTGTTACCAGTCGTTTCTCATAGCAGAAGGCTCAGTGACTGTTACATCTCAGCTACAGACAGTCAACGTTTCATACAACTTCACCTCCAAAAACCTCCACTATCCCTTTAAGTAATCTCTGTGTCATTCTGATTAGAATTTAAAACTTACTGGTTCTTGGGAGTTCTTTTGTTAAAAAGCCTGATATTTAAACTAGAAAATGTGCTCTTAACTGGATTTTAATTATAAGCATCTTGGAAACTTACACTATAGAACACATGAGTAAAAAAATAAAACTTTAAAACCTTAAATGTTAAAGATTTACTGGTTTATTCCAAAGCACTTGGACTAATAGGAAAGAGAAACTAGTAGTTTACTACTACTACTATTTGTAAAAATTAATTACAGTAGCATTTGCTTTTCTTCCATCAACATCTTTGTGAATCATAATACTTAAAAATCTAAAGGACTGGAGCTTAAAACAAAAAAAGAAAAATTAGGCCTACATTTTATTTATTTTTTTCATTTTGGTTTTCAACCAATCTGCTCAAGGCAGGATGTTTTTAAGACCTCTTCTATGGACATGCACAATTATGATAAAAATTGTTTGATCTCCGGGGAGCAGAAAAAAGGTTATTTGAATTACATCATGAAAAAAAACGTAACGTAAAAAACTCAACTGTTGGTTAACAGAACCAACACGTTTCATTTAACATGGAAAATACTGCTGTCTGTCTGAATGTTTGTGCCATAGCACAGAGAAGATAATAAAACTTAGAGATAATTACTGCATATGCACACATTAGGTTTACTTTTCTTTTTTAAAACCTAAAGCTGCTTTCTCTTGTTTAATAATAATAAAAACTATTATTGATTTGTTTTTCACCATTGTTCAAACAGTTCACTTTCCACGTTTTTAATTCCCTTTTGTAAAACATCATGTTTTTATAGTGTTGCATAATACACTATTAATTTAAATAGTATAGTTTTACACAGTGGGCTCATGGGGAATATGCAGACATGTATTTGTCTATACAGCAGCACAGAGGCAGCAGTGCAGAGCAGAGGAGGAAGCCTGGTTCAGCAGCAGGATCACTACTGATCACAATCGTGCACCAACACAGCTCTGGATGGGCTGCCATGGCAACCATCTTCCACTGACCCAGTGATCGGCTGCCTTGTGTGTCAGTTTGGTAGCTGCTGAGCAAATGAATGTGTGGAGGATGCATGTGTGAGATTCAAACGGTGGTCTGTGTGAAAAAGAAAAGAGCTTAAAAAAACAGGGTAGTACTTGGAGTAGATCATTGCTAAGAGAGGCGATTATGGGTCACATTGATTAGATTATTCTAAAATTAGTCTGAAGTACAATTTGCATATATATTTTTCTTTCTGATGTCTGCATCTTAGACTATATCTTAAATTATTTCAGAACATCTGGTTAATAATAGTTAATGAAAGTGTCACACATACAGTAAACTGAATATATGTAATACTTGCCATTGCCTCTATAATCTGTGGATAAGCATTTGACCTAATTGCAACATATATAAACTGTAGTTAATGTATTTTATTTTTATTTTTTTTATGTGGCATACAGTATTTAGGTATGTTTTAAAAAGCTGTATTAAATACCCCTCTCGAAGATACTGTTCATTGACAAATGCGTTCCATAATTCACCAAGGGTTTTCTGAAGTCATCCTGGATGACTTCCCTCGCAGTCTGTGTTAAATTTCCCTTTCCTGTCTGAGTTCTGGTCTTAGTCATTCTGTACCTCCCAAGACTAAAGCCTCCCATGATTTTTCTGAGCCATTTGTGCAAAAGTTTTACTTCAGCCCATCTGCCTTGGTCCTTTATGGTTACCGCAGAGATTACCATTGTATGAGACCACAGCTTCAGGGGTTTTTGCTAAGAAAGAAATTTATATTCCTGGGTCATTCTGATGATGATCCATTTATCAACTTATATATTAACATTTTTATTCAAATGCTGTTTATGCTAAATATTTTTTGTTTAATTTGGTAAAAACAATGGCTACTCTTAAACCAATAGAGCACAAACTCTAGCTTAGTTGATCACTTTAAAACACATCTGGGGTCAATATGGAGCTCTCATCAAGGGTCATTGAAATGGGGACTTAAAAAGACTCCCCCAAAACCAAATGTTCCCTTCAGACTCACCACTGTCCTCAACCCTGTGAATAATAAACTACTACTGCAGCCCCACAGGGAGCATGAATCATCCCTGTATCATGTCTGCGTGTGGTCGTCTGGACATGTGTAGTGGTGTTTGCTGCTTAGCCCCAGGTGGACATGTTTTTTTTATATAAAACATTCAAATGTAAAAAATCATATGGCATCTGTTTTAAAAGAAAACAAAACTAAGTTTTCTTTCGATAGTATAATTGTTGTAGAGATTACATTTTCTAAAGCTCTACACAGCAAAAACCTCCCCACCAAAAAAATTTAATAAAATAAAAACTTAAATTATATATATATATACTTTATATGTTTATATGAACATATAAACTAAGTTTTGCATGTAAACACTTCCCTCACCCACTGCGGGCGATCTCCCTTTCCTCCAAGCTTGGGTCCTCTATTAGAGATCTGGGAACTTGAGGGTTCTGCGCAGTATTTTTGCTTTTCCTAGAACTTCACTTAGGTAGACCGAGATGTCTGATGCATTTCCTGGTATCTGCTGTATCCACTCTTCATATATATGTATGTATGTGTATATATATATACACTATATTGCCAAAAGTATTTGCTCACCCATCCAAATTATTGGAATCAGGTGTTCCAATCACTTCCTTGGCCACAGGTGTATAAATTCAAGCACCTAGGCATGCAGACTGTTTTTACAAACATTTGTGAAAGAATGGGTCGCTCTCAGGAGCTCAGTGAATTCCAGCGTGGAACTGTGATAGGATGCCACCTGTGCAACAAATCCAGTCGTGAAATTTCCTCGCTCCTAAATATTCCACAGTCAACTGTCAGCTGTATTATAAGAAAATGGAAGTGTTTGGGAACGACAGCAACTCAGCCACGAAGTGGTAGGCCACGTAAACTGACGGAGCGGGGTCAGCGGATGCTGACGCGCATAGTGCGAAGAGGTCGCCAACTTTCTGCAGAGTCAATCACTACAGACCTCCAAACTTCATGTGGCCTTCAGATTAGCTCAAGAACAGTGCGCAGAGAGCTTCATGGAATGGGTTTCCATGGTCGAGCAGCTGCATCCAAGCCATACATCACCAAGTGCAATGCAAAGCGTCGGATGCGGTGGTGTAAAGCACGCCGCCACTGGACTCTAGAGCAGTGGAGACGCGTTCTCTGGAGTGACGAATCGCGCTTCTCCATCTGGCAATCTGATGGACGGGTCTGGGTTTGGCGGTTGCCAGGAGAACGGTACTTGTCTGACTGCATTGTGCCAAGTGTAAAGTTTGTTGGAGGGGGGATTATGGTGTGGGGTTGTTTTTCAGGAGCTGGGCTTGGCCCCTTAGTTCCAGTGAAAGGAACTCTGAATGCTTCAGCATCCCAAGACATTTTGGACAATTCCATGCTCCCAACTTTGTGGGAACAGTTTGGAGCTGGCCCCTTCCTCTTCCAACATGACTGTGCACCAGTGCACAAAGCAAGGTCCATAAAGACATGGATGACAGAGTCTGGTGTGGATGAACTTGACTGGCCTGCACAGAGTCCTGACCTCAACCCGATAGAACACCTTTGGGATGAATTAGAGCGGAGACTGAGAGCCAGGCCTTCTCGTCCAACATCAGTGTGCAACCTCACAAATGCGCTTCTGGAAGAATGGTCAAAAATTCCCATAAACACACTCCTAAACCTTGTGGACAGCCTTCCCAGAAGAGTTGAAGCTGTTCTAGCTGCAAAGGGTGGACCGACGTCATATTGAACCCTATGGATTAGGAACGGGATGTCACTTAAGCTCATATGTGAGTCAAGGCAGGTGAGCAAATACTTTTGGCAATATAGTGTATATATATAAACTGTATATATACTGTATATATATCTATATATATATAAAACGCACCCAGGACGTTCCACCTATCCTGGGTGCACCAGTAGAAATGCTAACTTCCTCTGGAGATTCCTCTGACCCATTTTGATTCTACTGAAATTTTCTAGGCCAGTATTTGACTACCATGTTCATGTTACTGGGCCCCTCAAAGGTTTGTTGAATATAGTCAGTGACACAGTCACTGATGCTGCACTGACCTCAGCCATTTACTTCATTGTTCTATAATGAAACCTGCCACTTTGTTCAGTTTTGATACCAATCAAAATCATGCACCGGGAGGATCTGAGAAATGTATCTTTTTTTATTTTTATTGGTTTAGAATGAAATATATATATGTTGACATGAATTCTTGGCACAGGGTTCTATGCTCTGATGCTTTCCTTCTCAAGTAATTTCCTCCACTGAGCTTCAGAGCCGAATGCAACAGACAAATGTTACCTCCTATATGTAAAGAGGTTCAAAAGCCATCTAATTTTCTGAATACCAAGTAGTCCTTCGTTTTGATAGACTGTCAGGCGATGCAGGATATTATTTCTGCCCCCTGCTGGAGTCCTAAAAACATTACATGACATGAACATAGTTGATAGTCAAAGATCTGTATTTAGATGAAGAGAGGATTCTAAGATATGAGGTGCCCCCAGGGACATAAATCAGAATTAACTTGCATATACACATATTAAATTACACTCTTCCATATAATATACTGAAAACCTCACACAAACACTAGTAAAAAGCTCTCACATAAACTAGTGAAAACATTTACCTCTTATATAATCTACTCAAAAGCTCTCATACAAAGTAGTGAGAACTGTTCATATAAACTGGTGAAAAGCTTTACCTTTCATACACACTACTAGAAAGCTTTCATATACACTATTAAAAAGCTCTCATATACACTATTAAAAAGCTCTCATATACACTACTAAAACGCTCTCATATACACTATCAGAAAGCTCTCATATACACTATGAGAACGCTCTCATATACACTATTAGAACGCTCTCATATACACTATTAGAACGCTCTCATATACACTATTAGAAAGCTCTCATATACACTATTAGAATGCTCTCATATACACTATTAGAAAGCTCTCATATACACTACTAGAATGCTCTCATATACACTACTAGAAAGCTCTCATATACACTATTAGAAAGCTCTCATATACACTATTAGAAAGCTCTCATATACACTACTAGAAAGCTCTCATACACACTACTGAAAAGCTATTAGCGGATTTCAGTTGAAACGGAAGGTGTTTCAGTGAAACAGGAAGGACCGTCATTACACCGGAAGTTGTTTTAAAGGGAGGTCATTCTGGCTAGCTCCGTACATTTTGTGCTATCTCCGGCCGAAATTGTATCAAATAAAATTATTGATTCATGCTCAGCTATCCGCTAAACAACTCACAGAAGCATGGGCATTACTCAACTTTATTTTTTATGTTTATGCTTCAACAGAGATCCTTTTCCGGTGTTGTGCGAAATTCTGTTCCCATGTGAAAATCTGTTCCACCTGTGTCGGGAGCGCGCCGCGCATTGCAGCCACATAAGCGGATCTGATCATTTCCCAGGCCTTTCGGATCATTTCTTGGTTAAATAAAAAGTCGTAAAATTATACAAGGTTGAGACATTTAGTTTAATCAGCCGCTGTTGTTTACAAAATTGTAAAATAAAAAAAATAAATGCGGTTTTCTTATGCTGTTTTGTGTTGTTATTTTAAACGCCAAGAGAATCAGTCTCTTTCCAAGTTTTTTCACTTCAGCCTGACAGAAATAAAAGTCAAGTCACCAAATACCAAATTTGTATTTATAATTTTTTATTACTGATATAAGATGATGGGAAGTGCCTGATAGCAGTTCCATAATATGGAAACAAATTAATTTAGCTGCAAATCTTAAACTGTGTTTATTCCTCTCTTCATCAACAACAAACCATCCGGATTCGGTGATATTTGAGCAATGTTTGCCTAAATTAAAGGAGGGGGACCATATATTTTAGCTTTCTAATAGTGTGTATGAGAGCGTTCTAATAGTGTATATGAGAGCGTTCTAATAGTGTATATGAGAGCTTTCTAGTAGTGTATATGAGAGCTTTCTAATAGTGTATATGAGAGCGTTCTAATAGTGTATATGAGAGCTTTCTAATAGTGTATATGAGAGCTTTCTAATAGTGTATATGAGAGCTTTCTAATAGTGTATATGAGAGCTTTCTAATAGTGTATATGAGAGCTTTCTAATAGTGTATATGAGAGCATTCTAGTGTATATGAGAGCTTTTTAATAGTGTATATGAAAGCTTTCTAGTAGTGTGTATGAAAGGTAAAGCTTTTCACCAGTTTATATGAACAGTTCTCACTACTTTGTATGAGAGCTTTTGAGTAGATTATATAAGAGGTAAATGTTTTCACTAGTTTATGTGAGAGCTTTTTACTAGTGTTTGTGTGAGGTTTTCAGTATATTATATGGAAGAGTGTAATTTAATATGTGTATATGCAAGTTAATTCTGATTTATGTCCCTGGGGGCACCTCATACTAAGACTTTATAGTAAACTATACTTTACCTTGACTGTCTTAATCCAACGGTGCTGTCCAGTCTGGTGCAGTAGTGTTCTCCAGGATTACAGGATACAAACAAATACAAACAGAAACAGCTTGAAAAGATGATATATTGATGTACTTCCTTATACAGGATATGTTGGTACAAAACACACATTTAATAAAACTTTTTAACTTAATTTTGTTACATAACTAGATTAAGCTGTAAATCAATTTAATACTGAATATGAATTATAATGTATATTTTGAACTTAAAAATAATTTCTTTTTTTAAAAAGATTATTTCTAATTTTTATTCTGCCCTAGTTCGTTTTAATGTCATTCGACCAGCCAAACATGTTGCAAGCCCAGTTTACCAGATGAGACTGAGACACCCACAGTCAAAAGAGACCGAAATTAAAGGTCGTACGGCAAGATTTTTTTTTCTTCATCCAAAACCTCAAGCTTTGATTTCTCTCCAGTTTTACAGAGTGTACATGTCCAAAAAAACTCATGTTGGCAGCAGCACAAAACATGGAAAAGCAAATGTACAGAGGATGTTTCTTTATGCACCCATTTGCTTATCAGTGTAGGTCTTTTGTTGTTATAAAGTGAAAACATAGTTTGAAAGCTGTTTAGGTGATGGTTTGAAGCAGTGAGGTCTGGATGAAATAAACAGGATATGAGAGCACCAAAACATTTTTTTTTTTTTTTTTACTGTATACAATTTAGATCACATATCATCTCTGTCCGACACATATGCAAACAATTTTGGGTATTAAGGAATGGGGCAACAAGTTTGTGTACCAATGTTTTATGATGTTAGCAAAGCAGCAGGCAGGAGAACTAAAACTGTAATCCTTTATCATTGGGATTAAAGGTGTGTTTAAAAGTGTTTTAAAGTGTTGTCATGGAATTAGTTACCATAAGACTCCACACTTCAGCAGTTCTCTAAGCTTTACCTCGACTCACCAGCCTGTCACAAGACATTTAAGATATCTTGTTCTTTGAAAGATTTTGAAACATACATAATACAACACAAACAACAACATAAAACATGATAATACAACCTGTTATTGCTGTGATATGATAAAATCAAGGGTTGAAAATGTCTAGTTTTAGGATTTTTCAAACAGATCTCTCAAACCGTTTGATTTCCTCAATTTTCAGTGCATCAAACTCCTAACAGTATTCACAAGAAATGTTTGGTTTCTCACCCAGTCTTGTTTAAAACTCCCCAAGTTGTTATAAATGTCCTAATTACTCCTTTTAACATGGGTAGATTAAAAATTGTGCTTATTTTCTTGCAGCAATTTTCTGCGTTGTGATCAAACAAAATCTTCTTTGAATGCTATTTTCCATTGTCTTTTCCTTTGAATTAGTGACACTGAAAATCCATCATGTGGAAAGTCTTCAACACCTTTGAATTGGCTCCTTAGAATTTAGATATAATATTTTATATTTCTTATTTATTATACATGCATACATTATAGCCAAAGAGTTTCCCCAGAGAATCAATTTGAAAAATTACTTATAAGTTCATTAAAATGTTTTGCAAAACCTTTAAACATAAGACATTTGACTTGCTGTGGTTGACATAATGATGTCAATTATTCAGTCCACCATAGATTTACAATCTAAAACCACAGATCTCCCTTTTCTATAATCACACCATAAATAACTCTGACTATTTTCTAATCTTCTTCACTTCAAAAATTGACATCTTTTTTTCCTTTTTACCATTCCATAGCTTATCCACAGTCATTCCCTTTATACCTATCAGGCAACATTTATCCAAGTTTCACCTCACAACACAACAAAAAGTCAAGAACATTATGCATTAATACAAACCTTCCAATTATTTGACCACCTCCCATCTCCCCTGCTCAAAACTCACATGCATTCCATTTGTTCTCTAAAGACTAAAATAATTAATCTCTCACTTGAAACCAGCATTATCCCAATTACCCTAAAATCTTTCCTTCGAAATTTCTTGAAAAAGTTGTATCCCAGCTCCAAAATCATTTCAGTTCAGAGCGCTGAAACACCTCTTATCAGAGTCACCAGTGACCTGCTAATGGTATCTGAGTGGCTCCACATCCTTCCTCATCCTTCTTGACCTCTCAGCAGATCTCAACATCCTGCTGCACCTTTTCGAGAACTACAGGTGCTGGTCATAAAATTAGAATTTCATGAAAAAGTAGATTGATTTCAGTAATTCCATTTAAAAAGTGAAACTTGTATATTATATTCATACATTACATACAAACTCATATATTTCAGATGTTTATTTTGTTTAATTTTGATGATTACAAATGACAACAAATGAAAATCTCAAATTCATCATATCAGAAAATTAGAATATTACTGAAGACCAATAAAAACAAAGGATTTATAGAAATGTTGGCCAACTGAAAAGTATGAACATGAAAAGTATGAGCATGTACAGCACTCAGTATTTAGTTGGGCCTCCTTTGGCCTGTATTACTGCAGCAATGCGGCGTGGCATGGAGTCGATCAGTCTGTGGCACTGCTCAGGTGTTATGATAGCCCAGGTTGCTCTAATAGTGGCTTTTAGCTCTTCTGAATTGTTGGGTCTGGTGTATTGCATCTTCTTCTTCACAATACCCCATAGATTTTCTATGGGGTTAAGGTCAGGAGAGTTTGCTGGCCAATTAAGAACAGGGATACCATGGTCCTTCAACCAGGTACTGGTAGCTTTGGCACTGTGTGCAGGTGCCAAGTCCTGTTGGAAAATGAAATCTGCATCTCCAAAAAGTTGGTCAGCTGCAGGAAGCATGAAGTGCTCTAAAACGTCCTGGTATGTGGCTGCGTTGACCCTGGACCTCAGAAAACACAATGGACCAACACCAGCAGATGACATGGCACCCCAAACCATCACTGACTGTGGAAACTTTACACTGGACTTCAAGCAACGTGGATGAAGTGCCTCTCTTCTTTTCCTCCAGACTCTGGGACCTTGATTTCCAAAGGAAATGCAAAATTTACTTTCATCAGAGAACATGACTTTGGACCACTCACCAGCAGTCCAGTCCTGTTTCTCTTTAGCCCAGGCAAGACGCTTCTGACGCTGTCTGTGGTTCAAGAGTGGCTTGACACAAGGAATGCGACAGCAGAAACCCATGTCTTTCATACGTCTGTGTGTGGTGGTTCTTGAAGCACTCACTCCAGCTGCAGTCCACTCTTTGTGAATCTCCCCCACATTTTTGAATGGGTTTTGTTTCACAATCCTCTCCAGGGTGCGGTTATCTCTCTTGCTTGTACACTTTTTTCGACCACATCTTTTCCTTCCCTTCGCCTCTCTATTAATGTGCTTGGACACTGAGCTCTGTGAACAGCCAGCCTCTTTAGCGATGACCTTTTGTGTCTTGCCCTCCTTGTGCAAGGTGTCGATGGTTGTCTTTTGGACAACTGTCAAGTCAGCAGTCTTCCCCATGATTGTGTAGCCTATAGAACTAGACTGAAAGACCATTTAAAGGCTTTTGCAGGTGGTTTGAGTTAATTAGCTGATTAGAGTGTGGCACCAGGGGCCATCAATTTTGAACCTTTTCACAATATTCTAATTTTCTGATATGATGAATTTGAGATTTTCATTTGTTGTCATTTGTAATCATCAAAATTAAACAAAATAAACATCTGAAATATATGAGTTTGTATGTAATGTATGAATATAATATACAAGTTTCACTTTTTAAATGGAATTACTGAAATCAATCTACTTTTTCATGATATTCTAATTTTATGACCAGCACCTGTATATTGGTACTTTTTGGACAACCCTTCATTGGTTTCATTCCTACCTCACAGGCATGTGATCTATGGGATCTCTCAGGGATCTATACTCAGTCCTACTCTCTACACCACTTGCATGCTTTCCCTCGGTGGTGTGATCAGCAAACCTGGATACATTTACACTCCTATACTGATGACCCTCGATTCTACAGTACCATTTTCCTTCAGTTTCCCCTACCAACCTGACCTGTATCAGTTCCTGCTTGGAGGACATAAGGCATAGATCAGTCAAAAATTTGTGCAGCTTAATAACAAAAAGGACAGAATAAGTTACGGTTTGGTTTCTTCTGAATTGTTTTTGTTTTTTTTATTATTAAAAAGTTTGTCTACTGCTCTTACTGATGTAAAACAATTGTTATTTTTAAGGCAAAGGCTTCAATACGAAATTTTTGTCATGATTTTATCTAAAGGTCTGACCCAAAATGCAGAAGACCAAACAGAGAGACCAGGGAAAAGTTTAACAGGTTTATTAAGAATATAGTGATGAATCCAGTGCTACACAGAACCCTTCAAACCGGAACTGGAAGGTGACAGGAAGACACTGTGGTTAGTTCAGGCTCAGTGGGAAATTAGATTCTTTGGCTTGAATTGGAGGAATAGGTTGCAGACTCACTTCTCCAGACAAAGGTGTCCTTTATGGAATCCAGTCTGTGTGGAATGTTTCAGTGATTGTCTTGTTGGGTGTTGGGCGGACAGGGTTTACTCAGACTTGGTGTTCCTTGGTGAGCGGAGAAGCTGACTGCCACTCAGATTTCCTGCAGTACTTGAATGGACAGTGGTGCTGATGAAACCTTTGCTCAGTGTGAAGCTCAAACGACCTCTTGGGGAAAGCGGATCAAAACCTCCTGTTTGGAACCCCAGCTCAGTTAGAAGCTCAGTTGATCCCTCCAGAGAGAGAAGCTCAGAAAAAATCCAGTTTGCAGGATGACTTCCTGCCGAGAGGCAAAGACAAAAACAAAGTTAAGACTCTGGATGACAAAAACTCAGTTTGACTCAGCAAAACCCAGCTTGACTAGAGAACCCAAAACTAGCAAAACAAAAACTCAGGTTAGACTCTGCTAAACTAAGCATGGCTAGAGTACCCAGTATTGGCAAACACTTTGGCGTTGAGGTAGTGGCAGTCAGCAGCTTAAGAGCACTCCACAGGTAATGGGGCAATGAGCTGCAGGTGTGCAGGGAGACCCAATGAGGACGGGGCACCACCTGGTGGAGGAGGAAAGGAAACACAAAAACAGACCACACAAACTGGATTCCTCACAATTTTTAAAACAACCCAAAATGGAAAAAAAAAACTTTATTTTAAGGTGACACTATTTAAAATAAAATAATATCCTCAAATATTTTTTTCGTTGGACTCCTGATCTCGGTGATGTTATCTTTTAAAATGACTTACCGCTTCAATCATGTTGCCTTATTTTCCATCCAAAAACGAGGATGAACACATCTTGACTGATGATGTGGACAGCTTAAAGTCTTGTCTTGGCCCATGCTTGGACCTCTTGGAGTGTTTCACAGATCTGAGATCACCAAAAATTCCGGTAAATATAATATATAACTGTTCCACTTCTAATGAGAGGGGGAGGTTGGTTTTTCAAAGGCTGCTCATGCATCATAGGAGATCCTGTCATCTCTGGGTTTGCGGTTTAATTTGCAGGGATTTAGATTTTTATCTTTAGCTGCATATTATTCCATAGTGCATAAGTACATTAGTGAAGTGTCTTAATGTATGCTAATAAATCATTCTTAGGAGAACATAAAACTATTTGCTAAGGTCCTTTTAAGCTGTCTAACCTTCTATTTTGTTGGTCGATTTATTAAACCTTCTGTTCAGCAGCAGGAATTAAAATCCTGTTGAATTCTTTATCAAAATGGTAAATGGCCTTCTTATATAGCGCTTTGGTCAAGTCAGAGGACTTGGCAAAAGCGCTCTACACTACATTCAGTCATTCACACACACACACTGATGGTGGCAAGCTACATTGTAGCCAAAGCTGCCATGGATCTCACTGACAGAAACGAGGCTGTCTGGTCCTCTGACAACCGGGTCCTGACCACCTTCAGAAGGCAATGCTTGTGAAGTGTCTTGCTCAAGGACATGACGGCACTAAAAGCCACTGCTGCCCAATGACAGTGCTATTCATTAAAAACTAAAAGGGTTTAGAGGAGTACTGCAGATTGTAGTGGTTTCTGGTGCTTTTTTTTTCATCCAAAAAGTGCTTGCAGGTACCAAAAACCATAAACGTCCAAGCATATGTCTTTTTGTGCAAAGGTGGTATATTTTTTAGTTTGATATTGCTGTATCAGAATTGAGACTGTATTAAACGGTATGACTAGTCCAGCTGTCCCTTGTCAGTTTTAAAGCTTTGTTCAAGTTACCGCTAATCCTCATCACTCCAGGAAAGAAGTGTGATCTCATGTTCGGTGTCACAGTAATATAACAACCAAGAGTTAATCATATCAACGCTGTTTTGCGCAACCTGTCATCTACCTGAACTATTTATATTGAAGATCGTAAAATGAAGGATTCTGGAAGAAAAGGAGAAAGGAGTTACTCTTCTTCGAATTTTTTTTTTAAATATAGCGCAAGCAGAACCAATGTCGCTGTTACAATCAGACAGAGTGGGGCGTCTGAGAGAATAGAAATCTAAGAAAATAAAATGGTCTTCCAGAGGTACTGCTATGGGAAAGAAAATAGTTGTAGATTTCATTAAAGCACTACTCCCATTTGTGGTTTTGTCTGTCAAGGAACAATAGTTAAACAGAAAATATGTGGTTCTACTGTACTGGATTAATAAAATAAAATACAAAAAGTCCACAGTAGAGAAGCCTAATACAGGGTTGATTGTTTTCCATTCTACTTTTTGACTGTATGGAAACTGCAAGAAAACTTGTATTCTTCACATTAAATGCTATTTTGGAATATCTAGACCTTAAGATATTCTCAGAGATAACTAAGACTTCTGTTCTTGATTTAACAGGCAAACTTACTGGAAATGGTCTCACAGGTAAAACGTAGACTAGTATGCAACAGGGTAGATCTCTTTAAATTGCTTCTATCAAAACCTTTCAGACATGACAATAGCCACATGAGCCTGTGGATATGTTCTCAAGCAAAAAAAAACTCCTTTAAGTTATTTCTGAAGATCCAACGGTGAGAGGTTTGAATAAAAAACTTTAAATATAGTCTCCCTATATTTTTGGATAAATGCTGCAAAGTAAGAACTATTTGTGTAATTCAGGTCTAGACTACTTAATTATGAGTGAGCTGAGGACAAAGGCTTAGTAGAAGTTGCCATAGTCATCATTTGTCATCACGCTTTCATTAAATATGGGAGTCACCTTTCTCTCTCTCTCTCTCTCTCTCTCTCTCTCTCTCTCTAAGTCTCCACTCTCTTACACATATGCACACAGACACAATCTCTCCCTCTTTGTGTGTGACTCTCTCTCCCTCTCTTTCTCTGGTTTTTACTGGGGAGTGGTTTAGCCTGGCTCCTTTCTGCAGACTGAATAGCTGCTGGAAATGGGTTTTTGCATAGAGACGATATGAATAGAACTCAAATATGGATAATTACGTAGATGTTCTGTCACTTAAAGTGAAAAGCTAGAAAAGGACAAAATGAGTGGTCGTGTTTTGAAAGTGTCTCTGCTGCGGTCAGGGACAGGTCCAAGGCGGACTTTACATTTTACACCAAGGTAACTGGCTGACTCTGCATGTTTTTATTTTTTTTTTATTTACTTATTTTTAATGCAGGAGAGTTTAATGTTTTCTGTCAGCATCTGGCAACTGGTTTATTGTTACACATTGTCCATTTAGGTTAACCAGATTATGGAATAAGAATTATAAATGAGGAAAATAATTACATCTTTGGCATGTTTAAAAAAAATGTATTGTGGACAACAAATATCCTCACAATGTAATGTAATGGGAAGCTGATGGGGAAAGTTAAACCATAAAAGAAAACCTGAAAGAAAACTAGAGGAGCTTATGCAAACTATTCATTTAGGGTCTTATTAAAATGAGTTATTGCATATTTTGTATTGTTTCTTTCAATACTGTTTTGTTCATTTCTAAAATGCTTGAAAAACAGCTTCAAAATTACTTCTGTACAGTACAAAATCTGAAAGTTATGGAAATATACACACACTTCCAGCTCTCTAGGATTTTTGTCTTTGTAGTGAATTAGGTCTTAGACTAACATATTAAAAGGATTCTGGCCGTATGCCACAGAAAGCAGAAAATGTTAATTGCCACATGAAGCATGTACTTGGTTGTTTTACTCCCACGCTCCCCCTCGCTGGGTTTTACCTCACAGTGCAGAAAACTTAGCTTGTAATATCAACAACCCGCAGACCTTCCTCTAAGACCTGACATCTCTCTGGGGTTATTCATGGCCCCTGTGTGTCGCTCCTCACAGAGGAGGTATTGTCTGAGAGACCACAAAAATTTGTACAGAGTGGGAATCGTTAAACTAATCTTAGAGTCGATAGTATAAGACATCTTCCTGATAATTTTAGGTTAAACCTTAATCCTTTCTGTTTTAAATTGAGACTTGGAAATTATTCGCCTAGAGCCACAAATTAGCTCCTAAAACCATCACTTATTTAACTGGCCTAAATAAGTACCTTGAAGCAGTGAAATCTACCGCTCCTTTTGAGTTTTACAAGTTCAATCATGCCTCCCCTTTCCTGCCATGTGATTATATCAAATTCTGAACATGCACGAGTCATTTCTGTCTCCCTGTGTTTTTCTGTGCTGTGCCATGTTCCACAACGTTGCTAATTGCAGACTTCAGTCCCGCAAAGACCATTTTCAGCTCACCAGAGAAACCAACGAAAAGGGAAAGAACTGATTCAACCCCAGCAGTGACTCAGCTTTTTAAATGATTAGATTCATTTACATTTTCCACTGTGCCAGTACAAATTCCGTAATGACCTGTGGTTACCAGTGGTAATGATGGAGATCATGATTATACAGAATCTGAGCTGGACTTAGTTTCATACTCTCATTAAATATCACTTTGATTTTTGTCACTCAGATGGAATTAGAATTAGTACTGCTAGTAATTAGTGCTGTCTGAAAACACTTGTATCCAAATAGTGCTCAGAGTTTTAAAAAAAACAGCCTCCTATTAGACTTACCAGTTCCACCCTCTAAAAGACTTTGGTTGACTGAATGTTTCCACATTTTGTTGAACGATGCAAGATTACTGGCTTCTTAATGCGTTTTACAGGCAACAACTAAAAACCTCTAAAACCTCTGATTTGGGCTGTTAGAAAACAGACGGACGAGTCAAAGTAGATGTTACAGGTCTCCTTTGATTGCACAGGCTGAAGTGTTTTTCAGGCTTCAGTCAATGGCTGGGGCAAACTTGTTGAAAATATGATATCATACATGTCAGACTGTTCACTTCAAATTAATTATCTTCAAATTCAAAAATATTTTTTCAATCCCAGAGGGAAATTAAATGTTACAGTAACTCATAGGTTTTTTAAACCAGATGTTGACAGCTGTAGGCATGAAGGATCTTCTGTAGCGGTCTGTCTTGCACAAGTCCTGGAGAAGCCTCTTTATCAAGACCCTCTGTTGTTTAACAACGTTTTGAAGAGGATATTCGCTGTTGTCGATAACATTTTTTATTTATTTATTATGAATTCTTATTTGTGAAATCCTCTCCAGAGATTCTACGGGTGTTCTTTATTAGCCTGTAGAGCTTTTTTATGTAATTTGCTCTGATGTGTTACCCTAGCATGAGATTGCACTGTGAGTGGACAAAGACTTTTTAAACATACAATGAACCATTGCTCACTTTAAATCAGAGTAAGCTATTTGGACCGAAGAACATGCTTGTGCTCCAAAACTGTGATGATCCCCTGCAACTAAAGACCCTAACACCTATATGTTCCCTTATCTAACAATTTTATAAACTCCTCCCCTGATTCCTGAGATTTATGGTGCTTTAGATATTCTGTACCTTTGAACACTGAAATTGTGAGTCCGAGTGATACAGTCTCCAAGGTGATTCTGCTCCACTTTTCCACTTGTGAGTGCTCATATGTTTGTATATGGTCAACATGGCTGCTCTTATAACCAAAGCAGCCAAATTCATAAGTGATCAGCTAATTTAGGTTGTAAATGAAAGCAATCCATCAGCAAGCAAATCATATCACACGTTAAAGAGTAAACTTCAAAACATTTTTAATGGTTGCCTAACCCTAAAAACATGAGATATTTTTAGTGCAAACGTTGAAAGCTAAACAAACAGTCAGTCGCACACAGCTTTTGGTTTGACACTCTAATTTTTATAGTCAGTAGTCAATCTTGAGGTTTTTTTTATCTTTTCCTGCACTGCGATGCGCTGTAAAAAACAACAAAAGAAAAAAAAAACATAATAAAAAACATGGGTTGACATTCTCTGCACTATCTCTGTGAACTTCATTTATTTCTCCCCTCAGGCTGCTCCCCACATAGTGATATCATTCCCTTTTTAAAATAATTCAGTAGCTTAATCCTGACTGATTAGTTTTGATTTTTCTTTTTTTTTACTTAAAAGGCAGAGAATGCACTTTTCTTAGTGACTCTCTTGTTTTGTTTCAGCTGGGATGAGAGCAGCTCCATCAGCAGCGGACTCAGCGACGGTGACGGTGATGGCTCAGAAAACCTCAGCTCAGAGGAATTCAATGCCAGCTCATCTCTGACATCCCTGCCGAGCACGCCTTTGGGATCAAGACGGAGCTCTTCGGTTATGGTTAGCTTTAAAAATGCATCTTCACCTCATTCCATTGTGGAATACAGGCCATACCCTCCTGGCTCACTCTTGCTCTCCAACTCTCATGCTAAACCCGCTATTTACCAAGTCCACCTATTTTAATGCTAACCAAACCAAATAATTTATCTACCGTATACCTTATGAGTCTGTTTGTCTATTAAAGTTAGCACCAAAGCTCAAAAACTGGACAGATAATCACCCGCATTTTGCTTATTTTTTGGCTTAAATCTTAGAAATGTAACGCGAGGATGAGCCATTGTGGAGCCACTAGGATCTGGCAATTCCTGAGCTCCATCACACAGGACTTAATACCTGATATTCCTATTTTGGAGCTAGAAGATTCTAAATATATACAAAAACCTAAATATTTGTTCCATACATCAACAGGTCAATGCACACATGCAAACAAAAAAAAAAAAAAAAAATGCACAGCACAATCCACACATGCACAGGAAAAGATCTACACATGCACATAATGATTTAAACACTACATAAAATGTACACATTCAGAAGACAAACTTCAATTTATTTGTGATGCATACACAATTATATCTTGCTTTATAAACTACCAATGCTCTTTGCACTAACTGCATTTGCGTGTGGATTTTTGAGACTCTGCTGATGTAGTTCGATTGCATTTTTAACCCCCTATGATTGTAATAAATTAGATAACTTAATTTTATCAGCCAATCACAAGGATCTATACCAAATGGGCAATGACTTTTTATAAACCAATCACTGAAAGAGTAGGAACGTGCTACATCTCCCTTCAGCTCGTTTTGCTTCAGAGTGGGGTCTGCAAACTCTTGCTCTAAAACAAGAGGGGTTTAGAGGAGGATAGCAGTGAATCTGAGCAAGATGCCCGACAGATGTCATCAGAGCTGGGCAGAGGTAGTGGGTCTTGCTCTGGAGGCTAACCGGGGAGTTAGAACGCCAGGCAGAGTGCAGAGCAAGGTAGAGGCCAACTCTGGGCCTCAACGACTCCCCCATTACAAAGGGGTGGACCTGTTTTTTGGTTCAATTTGCATGTTTTCTAAGTCATAACATAGCTTTGTTGGGCTACTCTATAAAACCTGGAACTCAACGCTATTCCAGAAATTTTGAATTGAGAAAGCTTTCTGGATGGGAAGGAAAATGTCTTCAAACTTGGAAGACAAAGTCTAGTGGTTTGTTTTGAACTTTTTCTTTGAACTTTTAACTTGAAAACAATGAATGCACTTTTTCAGTAAATTTTATACTTTTGTTCTACACCATTTGAAATCGTACATGCATGTACCAGTTTTGAATTGTTTGATTTAAAATAAACAAAAAAAAAAAATAGGAAAAACTGCTAATCTTTTTTTAGTGTGTTATAGTATCATTTCGAAGCCAAAATATGGCCCAAGTTGCATTTCTTAAATGAAAAAAATGAAATGGTATGACTTTATAGCCATGAATAAATCCTAAAGACATTTGCAAAAATGCTGGGCAGATAATTGTAGACCTCAGACACGCTGGTTCTTCTTCAGCACATTTTCCAGATGTCTGAAAGGGTCACATTGGTCTGTTTAAACAATTATATGCAAGTATTCAAGATGTTGGGATGTCAAGCCATCATTTAATTCAGGAAGGAGAGTTTTTTTTTTGTGTTGAAAAGATAAATTATCTTTTGGTGTGTAATGCAAACATCAATCCCTTAACAAAAGCAAAAGTATGGAAATATGCTAGCTAAAGCTTTAAAAATAAAAAAAGCACTGTACTGACATGGGCTAAAAATTCCATCTAATGAAAAAAAGGTCATTATTACACAAATAATTTTTCTGTAATGATTAGTGTTACATTTGGAAAAAAAAAGGGGGAAGCTTGCAATATGAGAAAAAAATTTCAGCTGTGGGTTGCAGCATGTTATGTGTATATTCCAGGTGGAAATTATGCATTTTAAAAAAAATCAGCACTAACAGTACAAATGAACATTATGAGAAAAATAAGCATTAGAAAGCAAGATCTCAAGACATCCAGACAGCCAGAAATGACTAAATAAGAACCATAATCTTTTGGAGTGCCTGTTAAGTAGGATTTTATTTGTGTCCTGCTGAAAAAAAGATGTGCATTTTTATAGTGTATAGAAATGTCTTGTTTCGGTTGCATGTGTAAGAGAATACTGTATTAACAGTTTTATTTTCGATTTGTGTTATTGTAGCTTCCACCCTTCTGTAGATAAACATTAGACTCACTTTTTCTAACGAGACAATGCTTGGTTGGAGAACATGGGCATTACTTCCACTCTGAGCCATCTGCCACTTTATATCACTTTAATAACATGCCAGAAAACCGCATGCCTGATTTTGTCCTTAGTGCCACCTCCATTTGCACCATATGATATCTATTAAACAGCAACTGACTTTTTTTTTCTTTTCTAAAAATAGCACATAAACATTTTCCATCTCAACATTATATAATTTTTTCTTCATTTGTCTAAATCAGTGGACTTTAGTTAATTTGCACTGTTCTTCTGTAAACCAGCATGGATACAAAACAGATTTCAGAAACCAGCTTATTTTAGGGACGACATTCACTGCATTTGATTGTTACAAAAGTTGGAAATCCCTGGTTTTATTAAAATAAAATATGGTATCAATCTGTTTTGAAGATGTTCCCATGTTTCCCAATATCACAGAATCTGTCTTGATTGGATTTTAATTCATTTTAACTTATGTCTGCAAATTTCACATCGTGACACTAGAGAAAATGAGGTTTCTAAAAGATGATTATGTGGATAAAATATTTAAATTTTGCCTTTCTATATTTTTATTTGTAATCATCTAATCTATATATCAATAAAGGTATTGTTATATCTCTAACTCTTACTTGAACTATAAATCCCTCTTTCATTTCTTCAGCTCCGCACTGATGCAGAGAAGAGATCTCTGGTGGAAAGTGGCCTCTCTTGGTACAGCGAGGATGGCAAAGCCAGTCACAGGCTTGACAGATGCAGCTTCAACTCAGGAAGCCTCAAAACTGAAGCCCCAAGCAAGTGGAGAAAGAAGCCTCCAAGCCTCAGCGAAGATTTTGGGGTTAAAGGAGATCTGAAGAAGCCTCAGAGTTTGGGTCAACCAGGGAGCTTTAAGAAGGGCAGAAATCCTCCGGTGGGCGTGACCTCCCCCATCACCCATACTTCTCAGAGTATGCTCAAAGTTGCAGGTGAGATTCTATTTTTCTTATCTGGATTTTTCCACGTCTCCTGGTTATCTGTTCTTTGGAATTCTACTCTTTTATTAACATTTAAATAAACTTTCCAGGTCATAAATTATCTGCCCTCTTTTTAAAAGGGAAAATGAAACAGTCTGTGAAGAATGAAGGGTTGTTTTTGCTATCTTAAGTCCTGCTCTGATTTATACCACACACTTCATGAAAAAAGAAAAAAAAATACAATCTCATTGTAAAGTTATGCAGACATGTTTCTATTGTCTACAGAGTGATTGCTTGAATTAAATTCCCTAAGTATCCTTCAAACCATGACAAAGCATACCATGTTGGTACGAAAAGCCTTTCTTTTTATCACCACAATTTATTATTTTCATTCTATTTCACTATACCTAATTCCAAGTGAGGGGGCTGTGATCCGGTTCAATCAACCAGTCTGGGGCTGCGGTTAGAAGAATTAAACTAAACAATACATTTTTATTTTTAAGTGCTTATGATGTGAAAGCATTACTTAAAAATTAACAAAACCAACTACTTTGGCTGTTAGTGCTGTTTTTATTATTAATACTAATTGTTTTTTGTAAACAATATATGTAAATTTAATCTGTAGCATTTTGTGGGTCAGGATTTATATTATATTTAATGGTAGTTTTGTTAACACTTCAGTAGGAAAACATTGCCAACATATGTGTCTTAAATATTCTTATTTTCAAAACTCATACAGCAAGCGGGAAAAAGTTTAACAGCTGAAACCCTGAACCTACTTCAAGATTTGAAAAAGGGAATTGGGAAATCTAAGTTATTAGTTGGGATTCTTGAGAACTAATGTAGTTTCTACAACAAACAAACTGGTTCAACCTCGAGTAATGTATTTAAAGTGTAACTGAATCCGAAAGGAAAACATAACTCTGCCCACAGGCAAATGTTTAAAACATCCACCAGAGTCTGCTGTGCCAAGAGACTTAATGGGCATGGCCAAGTGTGGGGATAAGTTGGAGGTGTTAGCAATTTTTTTATTTTCTTTCCATCCATCCATCCATCCATCTTTCCCCACTTCCTCCTTTAGAGTCACAATGCCTATCTAGACAGTCTATGGTTAAGAGGCAAAATACATCTCGGTCATACCTGAGGCATTAGGTCATACCTAATGCTGGAGGAGGCTAAATTTGTCTTCAGTAAAAAAAATTGGAAAGCTTTTTATCAAACAGGTTTTACCAATATAATAAATTTGAAATTGAGATTAAACTGAATTAAGAAGAGATTTAGTTCAGAGATTCCCTTTTTCGATAATTGAAGTACCTACTTTTATGGCAAACTGAAGCTTTTAGGCTTTTGCTGACATGAATTGACCTGCAAGTTTTATCCCCTATGTAAGGACAAAGTTATCTACTTATTTACCTGTTTAACATTGCAGGGTGCCAAACAGATGGCATATAACAATGTGTTATATTTTGATGATTACTGGTGCTTTAGTTGTGCATTTTTCTACGCTGCCACTTTCGTTATATTCTTCTTTGAACAAAGCCTTTTAAATTCAGATTATTTCCTTGAAGTCTGAAAGGGCAGATTTGTCTAATTTGGCAAAGGCATGGCTCAGAGCAGGCAAGGACCATGCTAGAAACTAAGTTACATGACTAAAATAATGTGGTATATTTTTTCTTCTCTTTTGTAGCACCTAAAAGTGAGAAGCCTCTGGACAAATCCAAAATGTCCATCAAAACTGCTGGTCTACAACGGTCCCGTTCAGATGCTGGCAGGGATATTCATGGAGAGCACCGCAAGCCTCCGTCAGGTTTGGTCAAACCATCTGCTGGAGGCTCCTTTGGCTACAAGAAACCATCAGCAGCCACCGGTACTGCAACTGTAATGACAGCAGGGGGCACCCATATCCCAGGGGGCTCTGCAACCGTGGGGAAAACACCCAAGTCATCTGGCATCCCTGTTAAACCTGTAGGTGGAGGAACAGGATTAGGTAGAAAAAACAGTTTTGATGCCAGCAGTGAGCATGGCTTCCTGGGGCCAAATGCCCGAAACAGCATTCAGTACCGCAGCTTGCCTCGGCCAGCCAAATCGAGCACTCTAACTGTGATTGGACGCCCAGCAGCTCGTCCTGTCAGTGGCACTATTGACCCTTCAATGCTGAGTTTGAAACCAGTTTCCATAGCCACCACAGGACCCAGGATTAAAGAGCAAAGTGTCTGCAGCGGTAAAATGATAAACAGAACGAGTACAGGCCCGGTGAACCAAACAGACAGAGAGAAGGAAAAGGAACGGGCTAAGGCGAAGGCTGTTGGTGTGGAAATGGACTGCGGTTCTCTGAAAGGAGAAGACAGTCAGTCGGAGTGTGCAGGAGAGTCTGCTGTGAAGCTGCACAGCCTGAGAAGAACGAGCAGCAGCAAATATCCTGAGCTATCCTCTCCCACAACACCAAGGTCTCTCATTAAACTACAGCTCACCCAGATCACAAAACACTGCTTAGTTTTTTTCCTCTTTTGGTTTACAGATAGTTCTATTTTTGTTGCAAAAGAATATAATCAGAGAAATCTGAGTAATGGGAACCTCTTTCTGTGGATTTATATTGCAGCTACTGTTACAATAGTAGTTTAAAACTTTTTTTACTTAGACTGTAGTTCATCTATAGTGGATAAAGGCAGTACCTCATTAGAGAAAAGGACCACTTTACATTATGCTGTATCACAGTTATTTTCTTCTTTTAATTTAATAATCTGGTGTCCTTCCTTTTGATTCCTAGGATGCTGAACACCAAGTCTCTTGGTCGTCCGCCCAGCTTGGCTCACCTGGACAAGATGAATTCAAACAGTCTTGACTCCTGTGTGACCATCCAGGACCTTCCACCTAAAATACCACCATACTCAAAGCTCCAAGACCTGGCCGCTTCCCACATATCCACCCGTCTCACCCCGAGCCCGGCGCCAATCCTCCACATTGATTCTCCCACTTACACAAGTGAAAGCCTGAGCTTGAGTGGATCCCCAATGCTCTACACCAAACTTTCCAGCATGCATCGCAGCTTGGAGTCTTTACCCCTCCAGATGAGTGTGCCATCCACTGTAAGGCTTGTGCCACCAGATACTAGCAATAAGGAAGAGAGGAGTGCAGGAACCTGGAGAGGTGGGAGTAGAACTTCGCTCAACCTCTCGGATAGGCAAGTTGGCTCATCATTTTCAAATAGGCTGTAGCACATCACATTTCAATCAGTTGCATTGCTATCCCTAGTTTTTATATAAAGCAAATTCTAGGTGTTATTAAAGGTATAGTGGAGGATGTTCTTCTTCGGGGTAGGTCATCAAAAAAGAGATCCTCCTAATTGTCAATCATTCTGGTGATATGTTTATAGTGAGTGGTGGCCCAGTGGTTAGGGCATAGAGCTTGCCACTCTGGGTCTCTGACCAAGATCCTTAACCCCACATTGCTCCCCGGGTGCCCCATGATGGCAGCTCACTGCTCCCCAAAGGGATGGGTTAAATGCAGAGGTCAATTTCTCCAATGTGAGATCAATAAAGTTCAATTATTATTATGTAAGGGCCGTCCTACATGCTCGTCCCCAATTTTACTTACTGGTGTTGAGTCTGACATATTGGGAAAATTGTAAATCTTGGAAAATGAGCTTGTATGAGCAAACAGCAACTTTTAAACAGAGCGTGCACAAGAAGAAAGGGGCTTGTGCATGTTCTCACACGCGTTTAATAAAAGCTCCCTCTCTGGAGCAGGTACAGGGTTGTGCATGTGCGTTATTTTTTAAGAGGAGAAGGCGGGTATCTTCAAAAATTTGCGAAATCCTCCATTATGCCTTTAATTTTAAATCAACAAATAAAAAAAAATCAAAACCTTAAGTTCATCCCACTGGAAGAAAACTTTTTTTGACACTGGTCTGGAACAAAAACAAGAAACAAATACAATCATGTTGTGTTATTAGGCTACCTGAATTTCTGTATTCTCTTTCTCTGAATTTAGTATTATCTTGAAAACAGAACAAAAGTTAACTCATTATACAGTTAGAGGATGAAGAATGAACAAAACTAAGAACATTTATAACCTAAAAGTAAATTAGAATTTAGTTATTTGGCAAAATAATATGGAATTTCTGGAAAAAAAAGTGAATAATAAAATAGAATGAAAAACATTACTTACAAAGAAAAAATATTTTAATGATGAAATCTAAATTTATACTCATAATACAGCATTAAATAAAAAATTTTAAATGTATTATTTCTTATTCTAATGTTTAACTCTGATCTAAAAAAAATTATGAGGAAATAGAAGACTCTACAGGTCAGAAGATATCTGTGACCCATGCAGTACCAGAACCAGGCCGCAGCTATAAAGAAAAATGGGAACTTCTTAATTTAGGTCTGAATCAGTCTGTAACCCTGCTAAAGAGATAATTGTCTCCGCGAAAAAAAAAAAAAGACAATTCCAATATGAACCTTCACATCTGTTAACAGATACTGACACAGAACTTCTATGTATAATAATTCCCAATGTCATTTTGTTGTGTTTTAATTGCTGGGGAAGACATTGTTAGAATTTGATTTGAATGCACTGGTCTTCACATTAGAGGTCAACTGACTACAAATATTGGCAGAAAGAACTGCATTTGTCTTTGCCACTCATAATTTGCTCTGTGCTTTTTGCAAAGTCAGCATACATTGTATGTCTCTTGGCAGCCAGAAAATATTTTGTGTGGCTTTTATGGGAACCCAAAGTGTGTGCTGTCATTATGAATAAGAGTTGAAGGTTTGGATCCATCATGAAATTGCTGTTCGGCCACAGTGAAGATCATCCAATATATTTTCTGGCAAACAACTGCAGACCATCCTATGCATTGTTTTGTACAGTACTTATATGGCTTAAATTTACATACACTGGGATATAAACCAATGCTATGTCTTTGAAATATTAAATATTCCCACAAAGCTCAGCATATATATATGCTGCTGAATGTGATTCTGTGAGATTAATGTTTTAACTCTTTCCATTTTGTTCACAGTTTGCAAACAGACCGGAATACTTTGCCGAAAAAAGGCTTAGAGTGAGTTCAAATAGCATTGCATGCTTTTTATTATTCTCCCAGTTTTTTGTGATGTTTTTACTAAAATGTTCTCATCTTTAGACGTTATGGTTCAAGCCTCTCGGACAGTGATGGATGCAAACCAGGAAGGCGCCATTCTCACACTGTAGTGAGCATGACAGAGAGCAGCACCCCCCCTCAGCTACCTTCACCCACCCGCATTCTCCATCCTTCTACCAGCAAAACTACTCTAACAAACATTGGTAAGTCTGTCTGCTCTACTTTAGATAGATTTAAACGACAGCATGTTGAAACAATTTTGCTAATTTCAGTTTGATCCTGTTTGCCTCTTTTGTGCAATAGTTGCCCCAATTTCCTGTGGCAGCCCAAGGATATCACGCTCCAACAGCACAGGGCCCTCCGGGGACTCAGCCTGTGATCTGTATGGATCTTCGCCCCTGGGTAGCAGTATGTCTCTGGCTGACCGGCCAAAAAGCATGCTGCGATCCGGGTCCTTCCGTGAACCAGGAGAGGACGGTGAATGTTCTTGCTTTTGATCTTTTGGTTGAATACCTCAACATAAACAGTGCATTTTTATGACCCCAAAAATACAATGCAAATGCAATTTTTTAAACACACTTTCTAAGAGCAAATCGAACAGCTTATAGACTAATCTGCTATTATATGTGCTTGATTCTTGTACTTAGTGGCATATTACATTTCCTTTACTATTTTTATTTTGTTAAGAATGGGGATACAGAATAATTCTAAACTATGCTTCTGTTGAAATACTTTAAGTTTTTCTACACTAAGTACTGTAGAAAAACTGTTTGACCCTTAGGTTATCAGAGCATATCCTTAACTTATGCTATTGTAAATTTCTGTTTGTGTTCTGTTGATATAAAGCCGTTAGTTCCTTCAACAGGGATATTTTTCTTTGTCTTTTTAGTGCACGGCTCTGTGCTTTCGTTGGCATCCAATGCTTCATCTAACTATTCCGCGGTGAGTCAACACAACTCTAATGTGGATAAAAAAAACATTGAACATACATGACATTTGCTGTATTTTAGTCCTTATGATTTAAACTATCTAAAGTCTCAGTCATCTGGGTCATGCAAAACAAAAATTTATTAAATTGGAAGGCAACAGGACTTGGGCTCAGTTTTTTTGAAGAAGTTTCAACACCTCCATGTTACTTAAATACATCAGCACTGAAACTACAGGTTGCTCTGGAAAACAGGCAACAGAATTGAAAAAAGAGACTTCTGTCAAAAGGTCTTTAGAAATAAACCTAATGAAAGTCCTGTTGCCTTCCAATTTAGGCATATTTACATTCAATATTAATTCATATTTTCTATAAAACATGAACCAACTTTCCTACTTTCTTTTTTTAACATGACAAGAACTACTTAATTAGAAAATCTTTTTGTTCCTCAGCAGTAAAGGTTGTGAATAGAGGTTGTATTCCTTGTGTTTTCATATTTCATTTCTAAACAGGACCTTACAATATTTTTTTTAACCAGTAGACTTAATCCTTCACATTATCCCCTTTTCTTGTTTTGATGCTTCATAAGAATGAGGAAAGAATACAAGGAGAGGTAAGTTTCACATTATATTGATCTGCTCTGTCATCTGTCATCGGGCTGTTTGAATGTGTCCAGTACTCTGACAGTGTTCCACTGAATTTAGATTATCTCTAGCATGATTTAATCTCCAATATCCCTCCTAAATATGCAATAAATATTCCAAACCCGATACATTTGTCAGTGCATTCTCTCCATATTCAGGTATTGTAGTGCCTTTTTTCATCTTTTGTTTTTGTGGTGACGTGAACTACATATTTATGTTGTTTGTGTGTCTTAGTTGTAAACAAAGACAACAGTCATTGAAGTAACAGTCTTCTGTGCTGTTAAAGCTTTGTCCACAGATGAATTACGTTGCTTCTCCAAAGATCAGTTTGGTTGCTTCTTGAGCCTGATTAAAAAATTTGTCTGCAGCAAATCCGCAAGTTGAGACGAGAGCTGGAGTCGTCCCAGGAAAAGGTTGCCGATCTTACTATGCAGCTTTCTGCCAACGTATGTATCGCTGTTAATTTTAATCTCAACCTGTCTAATAGTTTTTTTTTCATCCCTGCTTCTTTGTGTTACTTCTTTATGAATCTTTTTATGCATGAATCTGACACATTACATTGACTCAAAGTCAGAATTTTGCCTCTGAAACAAAAGAAGTTATTTTATTATTTATTTTTTACATTTACTACATTGTTTTGGTGTTCAGGTTTCAGTTTTAGTGAGTAAATTAAGCCCACCTTTGTGTGTGTCTTATTCTTTATATGACTGCATTAAAGATTTTTCCCAGATCTAATGCAACTGTCCCTTTCTTTATGCCTTGGCTGTTTTGACTGCTGGATTCACTGCTGCCCCCTGCCTGCATCCTACTGACTCACAACTTTGGATGCTGGGTGTAGCAGCTAGGCCAGGTTTGTTAGAGTGTAACTCTGTGATGAACTTTTGGAGTTGTGATGTGGTATAGTACATCCCATCATGATACAGTACTTTTTATAATTTGGCAACCTCTTAAGTAAAACCTCTGTTGTCTAAATTGGCACAGCATCATTGCTGTTTTTGAGCAGTTTCTCTGATGAATGTTTCACTTCTGAATGCTTCAGTTTTCATGGATCACAACCTTGGTGTTTCCTTAGAAACAACTATTATTTTATTACATTACTGTCTAAATGCTATTAGAAATCATTCAAAACATTTTTCAAATTTTGAGAGATTATAGTTGTCATGCATGGTGGAAAAAAAACTCCCATCAGGATTTACTCCTCAGCACAACTCTCAGCTTTATTCTTGTTGCATGTCATCCCACCTCTATTGTTTCTCACTTGTCATTGTCTTCTCATTACATCTGTTTAGCAAAAATTTTGGTGTGTATAAATTAAGTTTTTACTTGTAGCTTCAAATTATATCAAGTATGCAGCAATAATGTTTGACAGGTTTGTATAAACAAACTGCATTACAAACACAGGGCTCTACAACCACTTAGAAAAAGTGAAAACATCTTAGATTTAAAGCCCATTCTTTATTGGAATATGGTTTAAATTCAGAGGCAACTATAAAAAAAAAAGCAAGACTGGAAGACATAGACTTTGACTAAGTGTCACATCCTGCTCTGGAGCTGTTTACAAAAAAAGTTTTATTTAAGAGCTATCAAATGAAAACTAAATCACTGAAATGTTTTCTAGTGAGCCAAAATGAATAGCAAACATATAAAATTGTCAAATTTGTGTTAGAAAAGAAACAAACAAAAAGCAAAGCCCCAGTGACCATTTAAAAATCATGTCTGCTATAAAAGTCTCTTGTTTTGAAAGAGTTCTGGGCTTTTTTGCCGATTTAGTCTGATCATTACAGCATGGGTCTTGCAAATATCCTCCTAATTTATGTTTTGAAAGAAAAGAAACAAACCTACTTTTCTAATTTGATACATGGAGTGAGCTTCACGTCATTGTTGTGCATCACCATTATCACCGTAATGTTTGCTTTCAAGCCATTTGTTTGATGTACGGAGTGAGGTTGCAGACCACTTTGATTCAGCTCATGACTCGTTCCCATCTGCACACATTGTGGTTGTTTACCTATCTTTCTTCCTCACGCAGGCTAATCTGGTTGCAGCGTTTGAACAGAGTCTGGCGCTGATGACAGCACGTCTGCAGACACTATCGGTCTCCTCAGAACAGAAGGTATCATGTCGACATAAGTAATTAATGAATCCCGTTTGACCTGTGAACGCGTCATAAGTGACAGAATTGAAGGCACTAGTGATGAATTACAGCAGAGCAGAGCATTTTATATGCCCTTAGAATTATTATTTTTACAGCAAAATTGCAAATTTGTCTTTGATAAATGGTCTTATGAACAAGTATCAAATCATCATCCCTCCACCACCGTGGCTGAGAGGTAGGATAAATTGTCTATGCCGCTGTGTTTTTGCTTATCCGTTCAAAGAATGTTGTTTACAAAGTGTTTTTGGTTCATTTACAAAATGTACCTTTAAAAACAAATTCATAATCGGTCTTTTTCACTTTATATCATTGTGATTTTTAACCTTTTAGTTTCTGTTAAGTCACGGGTGTAGCTATTAAGTTTACCCAGAAAAACAGATGAGGGTCAAAGTTTGCAATGTCAGAATAATCCATGCTGTCATCAACCACTTAGCCCAACCTGAAACCCTGAGTGAGAGCTTAAGGACTTGCCACCCTCCTCTGCTCAGAACAGACAGTTCAGTATGTCAGCTGTTGTGAACCGACATTGTTTTCTTTCTCCAGGACTCGGAGCTTACTGAATTAAAACAGACTATTGAGGTTTTGAAAGCCAAAAATACAGAGGCCCAAGAAATCATCCAGACTGCTCTGAGTAACCCAGATATCACGCCTAAAGGTACAGATTGTGATGCCAATTTGGACCTAAATTAGGTTTCTTTGGAAAGCTTAAACAGTTCGTTTTGTCTTGTTTTTTTTCTTTGGTATCCAGAGCTGCTGATAAATCGACAGAACTCTTCAGAGAGCATCTCCAGTCTAGCAAGCACTACAAGCCACTCAAGCATGGGGAGCCTCAAGGAGCAGGAAGCCAAGAAGAAGAAAAAGAAGAGCTGGGTGAGAAAACAAAGGCACAAAAGTGTCTTTGTTTCTGCTGGACTAAATATAAAAATATTTATTTAGACAGTTCTTCAGAATTAGCTTACTTTGAGCAATTCACAGTAAAGCACGTCTCTAGTGTAACATATACTGATTAGTTTAGTTTTTTTCCATATGCCCAGTGAAACAGCTGCCAGTAAAGTCACACATTTCTGCAGGAAAATTAGTCATTTAGTTAATCTAAATATAAAATTTAATAGATGGATAAAAATATCTAATTGGCCAAGAGTTGATATGTACTGTGAGCTATGTCAGTGTTTGAGAAGGAGAACATAAAAACAGAAAACAGAAGAGAACATGCAAAAAAAAAAAAAAAAAAAGCTGGAAAACATGTACTGACAAGAAACTGAAAATGTACAGTAACTGAATGAGTAGAAGAAAGAAAATCAGTAAAAAACTAACATAAAAAACATTATTAATAGATCTCACTATCCAAAGAATAATATAACATGACAACACTGAGCCACAAAAGTTGGCTGAACTTAATGTTACACCTATCAAATTTACACATTTAGGACAGCTTACCACAACAATGAAAATAAATAGAAACCAGGAGGCAACAATTAATTAAAGCTAATTTAAATCCAAAGATAACAGAAACAATGAGCTGTGATCCTGCATTTCAGTGCATGCCTATGAATCTCCTATTTTTCTCCACATAGTTTTAAGTATGACTCTGTTCTCTCCCTCATGCTCCCCTTTTTATTGTAGGTCTTTGAGGTGAGTGATGTTGTAAAAAAATATATAAATAAATCCATTCACTCTCCTTTATTTCAGCCTGCATGTTTTTAATGAGTCATACTTAGGAGACATTAAAAAACTTATACCCATTTGTGTTTATTCATTACGCTTCTCATTATGTTATCTCATCAAATACCCAGCATTGCATTTTGCATGTGTTTCACAACAAATTCAGTTTTCACAAATTGTACAAAATATAATCACATATTTCATATCTTATTCAACAGAACATCAACTCTGAATAATCTATTCTAATTAACTAATGATTTCCCCATAACTTATACACACATGTATAATAGCTGTTCAAAAGTTAACCTACAACCATGTTTCATGTAATACGAACTGTTTACCACTTCCAATTGAAGATTCAATGTTTTTGTTGTGGAACACCTTTCAAATCCTTGTAAATTCTTAACTGGGTTTTATTTCCTGTAAATAGCTGCGTAGCTCCTTCAACAAAGCTTTCAGTAAGAAAGGCTCAAAGTCTGGGCCATATGCTGACATCGAAGAGATCGCCACCCCAGAGTCCTCTGCCCCCTCGTCCCCGAAGGTCAGCTTTGTTGGCGATAACCCTCAGCAGCCAATGAAATCCTCAGCCTCTGCTTCATCAGCAGGGTAAACCTCCATAAACTCTCCAGCCTTGATGTTCATATTTGTTTGACTTTGGTAGTTGTAATCCTATTTAATAGACAGAGCAAATGATCTGATTGGCCTAGAGATTACATTCGCTATGAGCTGTTTCAGTGTTTCAGGAAAAGAACATGAACTGACACAGAAAATGTCAAGTTTCTCCTATCGGTATTGATGGGATATCTTTTTTTTTCCAGACACTGTGAAGACGACGATGCGGGAGATGATAAAGTTGTGACAGAACTGCGCTCAGAGCTGTGGGAGAAAGAGCGAAAGCTTACAGACATCCGTCTGGAGGCTTTGAGCTCGGCACATCAGTTAGAGCAGCTGCAGGAGGCGATGACTAACATGCAGGTATATCTACTTGCCTATTTAAGAACATTTGTATTCTAAAAAGTTGAACATAAAGAAATTTGCTTTTAACAGAAAATACTAAATATTGCAAAAACTATCACTTATGCAATGTTTATAATCCATTTGAAAGGATTCTGCCAGTGACTTATGTGTTTTCTTTTCTTTTTATCTTTGCAGAGGACAGTGGAGAACCTGAAGACTGAGAATGATAAGCTTAAGACAGGTAGTCTGTCTCCCTCTGCGTCTCCTGGACCCTCCAGCTCTGTGTCACAGTCCTCTGGTCTCACAGCCCTGGGGAGTTCATCCCCCCGTCAGTCAGTAGCCATGCACTTGCCCAAAAGCCACAGCAGAGGGCTCAGTGAGGGGAGCAGCTCAGGTACAGTCCAGTCTATGGAAAGAGGAGTAACACTGGGCAGTTGAGGAGTAGCTACAGACTGGACTTAAGAAAAACCTCAGCCATTAAAAAATATTTATTTCATAGAATATATTTGAAATCTACATAAATGCAATTTAAAAAGATATCAAAAAAAGTTTTTTTTAAAGCTTGAAGGCCCTTATAAAAAGCACAATTAATCTAAGCAACACTAGGGCCCCAATTTGTTAAAGGTGTAGTGGAGGATTTTTGCAAATTTTTGAAAAGACCCACCCTCTCCACTTAAAAAAAAAAAAAATGCACATTCACAACCCTGTACCTGCTCCTGAGAGGGAACGCCAGTTAAACGCGTGTGAGAGTGTGCACGAGCCAATTTCTCCTCGTGCACACTCTGTCTAAAAGTTGCCTTTTTTATATACAAAATGACTTTCCAAAAGAAGATGAGCACTTTTTTAACTATGTTAGACTCATGGGGACAAGTATGTAGGACGGCCTTACCTAAACACATCACCAGAATGATTGACAATTAGAGGACCTCTTCTTTTGATGATCCACCCAGAAAAAGAACATCCTCCACTATCCCTTCAAGCTTCTGATGTGTATAAATCCATATTTTCTTATGATTTTCAGAGCTTCAGTTTAATTTCCTCTTTTTTATGTCCTTTTGTTCTCCTCAGCAGATGTCCAGCCTGCAGATTCTCTCAGCCTTTCCTCCCAGAGAGATGATCATCGTGTCAGAGTGGTAGTTTGTGTGGCAGATTTACGGGTTTTTAAAGATGTATGTTTTGGTGTTTTTTCTCTTTCATTTTGTTTTCATGAATAATCTTGCATTCTGTATTACCTAACGGATGCACTTTGACTCAGCAGGAGACTAAACCACAGGATTTCTTCATCGGTACCGTCAGGGTCAATGGCAGGATGGACTGGGTCATGTTGGATTCTGCTGTCAGTCAGGCTTTCAAAGTAAGACACTGACTTTAGACAATCTAAATTTATTTACTATTTTAGGAAACACAAGTTTTAGAATGGGATTTGGGATTCACATTGCAGGTTTTCTTCATTCAAAAACTAAAACTTTTGAAATATTGTTGAGTTTGTCAATCATTGTCTCACCACATTTGGAGCAAGTTTTGGCCTTTATTTCAGGGAAGGTTTTGTATAAAGCACATGATTTAAATTTCAAATTATATCAGACATTCCTAATTTTTTTATTCTATTTTTTTTTTATTACAGGTCTATATAGCCAAGGTGGACCCCACCTCCAGCCTGGGTCTTTCCACGGACTCAATCTACAGTTACAGCATGGGTCACATTAAAAGAGTGCTGGGAGGCGAAGCCCCTGAGACGCAGCCATCTCGCTGCATGTCGCGAGGCCCAAGCAGCATCACAGTGGCACTAAAAGGTCTGCAGAGTCGGTCAACTCGTCACTTTTAATTTTAGATCCAAAATCGTTTATTATTTGCAGTAGGCAACATTTTGATTGATTGTGCAATGTTTATGTAAAAATTAAAGTTCAAATTCTCCCTTTTGAGCTCTGTATCAAAGAATACTTACAGTACAGTAGCCATTTGTTTGCATGTATTCAGTTCCTCCCTTCACCTCTGCACATACGAATTGTAGGGAAGCTGTACTGGTAGACAAAGCTTAAACTGAGCTTTAAGCAACATGATCTGAGTGCTAACAGATCCAGCTGGCCAACCAGCCTCAGACACATGGGCCCAAAAGAAGTGTAAAGAAGATGGTCCTCTTGCAGCCTGGGGGCTGGGCATACACTGACTTCCTACGCTCAAAGCAGAGGTATTTTCAGAGTGAAGAGTCTGAGCTTAGCGAGGCTTATAAAGGACATAGGAGGTGATCAAAGTCTCTTTACAAAATATCATCTTGCCAATACACAACCAGTTTTAGTTCATATTCATAGTGTTATTGATCCCAGCCAAAGTTTAAGACTGCCCTTTATTATGTCTCACGCTGTTAATAGATAGTAATTCTCATTAGATCATTTTCACTTCCTCTCGTTATAATCAGGTTTGAAAGAGAAGTGTGTCGACAGCCTTGTGTTCGAAACTCTCATCCCAAAACCCATGATGCAACATTATATAAGTCTCCTTCTCAAACACCGCCGACTCATCCTGTCCGGGCCGAGCGGAACAGGGAAAAGTTACCTTGCTTCCCGGCTGGCCGAGTACCTGGTGGACCGCAGCGCCCGCGAAATCACAGAAGGCATTGTGATCACTTTCAACATGCATCGACAGTCCTGCAAGGTAGCAGAAACAAACTTTTCATTGAGATCCCCTCATTATAAACTTTATTTTGTCAGTCAGGATTTCACGGTTAATACTGCTTGTCTTTGTCGCTAATTTTTTACAGGATCTCCAGCTTTATCTTTCTAACTTGGCCAATCAAATCGATCGGGAAACCAGTTCATCAGAAATCCCATTGGTTGTTATTTTAGATGACATTCACGATCCAGTGTCCATCAGTGAACTTGTTAATGGTGCTCTCACATGCAAATATCACAAATGGTAAAATTTAAATTCAGAAATGTTTATTGAATATAAAGATTTTAAGATGATCGTAAATGTGTGACTTTGTCTCTGCATTTAGTCCTTATATCATTGGCACAAGCAATCAGCCTGTGAAGATGATGGCAAATCATGGCCTCCATTTAAGCTTCAGGTTTGTTTAATTTTACAGTTAGATCACAATAAATCTAAAGGATATTCATTTTTATTATGTTACAGGTGTGTTATAGCCATGTAAACTGTTAAAAATCTAACATAATAACCTCAAAACCAATTCTGTTTTGATAAAGGATGCGAGTTAAGAATCCCACCTGTGTTTGGTGAAATGTTAATATTTTTTTGTTTCTTGATTCAGGATGGTTACCTTTTCTAACAACGTTGAACCGGCTAATGGATTCCTCACACGGTATTTGCACCGGAAGCTCATGGAGTCAGAAGATGAAGGGAGTTTAACCAATGAAGACCTCATCAGGGTTTTAGATTGGGTTCCTAAACTGTGGTACCATTTGCATACATTCCTGGAAAAGCATAGCACATCGGACTTTCTCATTGGTATGAAAAACAAAACAAAACAAAAAAATGATATCAACGTATGGCTTTAACTTTTATGCATGTTGTTTACATGTTTTCTGTTTCACCTTCTCTTCAGGTCCTTGCTTTTTCCTGT
This sequence comes from Cyprinodon tularosa, assembly GCF_016077235.1. Taxonomy (NCBI): domain Eukaryota; kingdom Metazoa; phylum Chordata; class Actinopteri; order Cyprinodontiformes; family Cyprinodontidae; genus Cyprinodon; species Cyprinodon tularosa. The sequence continues at coordinate 528,144 of NW_024038232.1, forward strand.
CATGCCCTGTTTCCGTTGATGAGTTTCGATCTTGGTTTATTGATCTGTGGAACCACTCTATCATTCCATATCTTCAAGAAGGAGCAAAAGATGGCGTCAAGGTAATATCTCATCACCAGTGGGCTTTTATGATGCAATAATTGAATGCAATATTTAGCATTAATGGTGTCAGAGCACCAGCACACCAGTCTCACTATTTCAGTTATGAAAACAAATTGTTGAGATCACTATGAAGTACATATTACTGACCTTTGCACTACTATTTCAATTCAATTGAAATTAAATTATTAAAACAAAATGCTAGTAGACACTGATCATAAGTTAATTCATTTAACAAAAAATTCAGTTCAGTTTATTTAGAAAGTGCCAATTCACAACACATGTCATCCTAGGATATTTTACAGACAATTCAGTCAGATTGGTTAAAAGTATATGTCAAGGAAAACCAGTTAATTGCATCAAGTCATTGAATTGTAAGACATGTGAGTCCTGATGACTTTCTCACTGCAAAATCTAAATCTAGATAAGTAATTATTTCTTAAAATAAGTGCATTTATTCTTGAATTGAGGAGGTAAAAGAGACATTTTGCCAATGGAACAAGACAATTAACACTTAAAATAAGAAAACACAATTGCATTGTCTTATTTCAAGTGCATATTATCTAATTATCTTATTTTAAAAGTAAAATTACTCATTCCATTGGCAAACTATCTCATTTACCTACTCAAATTAAGGGTGAATACACTTAATTTAAGAAATTTTAACTTATTTCTAGATTGTTTTTGCAGAAGATTATTGCTTGCATTTTCTTGTTGACTCCTCAGAAATACTTTACATGCTACATGTGTGCATGTAGGTTCCCACTGTGGTTAACAGTTCGTAAGTGTGAAAGGCCCTCTGCTGAGGCTGACTGGGGTTAAAGGAGACAGAAGCAGACAAAGAAAAAGCAGCAGAGATACAAACAGTAACTGTTAACCAGCTCCAGCAAGGCAGACGAGCTCCGAGCCTGCTCCCATGTAAGAGGGTGACAAAGAGGACATCCAGTTAGTAACAGTGAAAAAAGAAACATAAAGACAAAGTTTCTAATAGAAAGTATCTATATACTGTATGTTATAAGGGAAAGTGTTTAGACTTTGGAAGGGATTATTCAAACATATCTGATGTACAATTAATTATATTTGAACTTTATGAAAAATGAAATTAAAAATCATACATTTTGTATAAGTCAAACTAGATCCTTTATTTGCATCAATTTGGATCAATAGTCCTTTCTGTATAATCGTTTAAAGGTTTTCTGTTCACTATATGTTCCTGGTTGTGTAAGTCAGAGTTAGCAAGAAAAAAAATATTACAGAGGTCTCAAACACTTAGGTTTGATATGAGATTGATACACTTGGCTTTAAATTTTTTTGTTTTTTACCATTTAATAACTTCACCTTACTGTACACAATCGTGTGTTTTTCATTTTTACCTTTGTGTGTATCTGCATGTTTCCATTTGCCTTTCACTTTCTCCAATGTGCAATAATAAGTAATTATTCTATTCTATTCTATTCTATTCTATTCTATTCTATCCTATTCTATTCTATTCTATTCTATTCTATTCCCATTCCATTCTATTAAATTCTATTGTATTCTTTTCTATTATATTGTAGGTTGAAGTAGCAAATAGAATTTTTAAAGGGGACATAGAATGCAAAACAGAGTTTATATTGTCATAGATCAGAGGTCACAGATTAGCAGACCGTGGTCTGGATCCGGACCCACCTGCTGGCTAATCCTGTCCCAACCTGATTTAAAACATGAATAAATTACTGCATGTTGTCTGATGTCACTTGCACCGCTTCTCCTTCTCCGAAATCCCACATCCTCCATCACTGCTCCACCCCGCAGCATTCCAGACCTCCTGCGCATAGCAAAGCCTAGAGCCTCTGCTATTCCTCCTGTATTGCTGAGCTCTGACTTATCTTCGGAGCTTGAGGAGAGCGTGTGCGATATTATCATTAAATTCAAAGGAGCAAAACATACAGAAATGAAGGCTTAATTTAATATGACATATCAAAATAATTCCCAACAGCATCCAGCTTATGTGCGGTTTCTGATGGAGATGAGAAATCTGCTTCCTGGTCTGTTGAAGTACCAATCGTTTGCATCCAATTATTTAAATAAACGGTGTTAGTTTTTTGAAATATATAAGAATTATGCTCTAATTTGTAGGTACCAATCTGTTGTTACTATATTTTAATTTGACAAACCAGATCTTCTCGCTGTTCTTTTTCCTGTTTGGTGCGATTGCAATAGCAGATCTTGACCTGGCCGGACCGGAGCAGAGCCTGAATATTTAGAGTATATTTGGCTCAACCTCCTGCTGTGAAGCAGGATTCTCCACCATGAAAAGAATCAAAAATAAATATGGATACAGGCTCAAAATGAGCACCTTGATATGTGCTTGGGAATGGCTTTGTCTCCATTCAATAAAACCCATGTTTATTTATTTATTTGTTTATTTGATTGGGACAAGTATGTTTCATGAATAATGTCACACACTACAACATTTAAGCTAAGGCTCATTCTCAATGCCTGTCCCCAGTTAGGCTTTTAAAGCCTTGCAGGGCAGCCTAAAGCCCACTGCTCTCATTAAGCCATAAAAAAGAAAGAAAAAAAACAAACGTCAGTTCAGGTATTTTATTTAAAAAATGAGTCAGGAAATTGTCTATATACCAAACTGAAAGATTGTTGTTCTCTACTTCACCAATCCATTTTGAAATCTACACTTTAGATTTTAAAATGGATTTTTTTATTTTTATTGAAAAATTCACTGTATATCATGGATGCATAAACACCTAATTTTATTTCAGTGTTAAATTCTGTTTAAAGTAACAGATATGAACGGTATGAAGTGTCGACTTCTGGGCTAGGTCCTGGACCGCACCTCAGCAGAGAGTGGTCCAGGCGCTAGCCAACCCCCCTCCTTAGCCTGAGGAGACGGGGTGGGGGCCGGTAAGGCAGGCGGGGGGAAGCACGGGGCCACCGGTGTCCAGGCTACCATTACTGGGTTGGGTTCGGTCACTCTGTCCCCCACTGGCTCCCTGCCCCCGTCCGCCGGGGTTCCCGGACCAGCCCCGGCACTGACGGCTGGGTTCGAATGCCCATTGTGTTTCGACTACTGCTGTACTGTAGTCGACCAAAATCCTGGACGATTTTGAAATTCCCCTAGACATTTTTTTTTAGGTATGAAAAGTAGGACATGTCCGGGAAAAAGAGGATGTCTGGTCACCCTACCATAACAACAATTTGATGTTTCAGTGAGTGAGTGCTTGTTTCTATGATGCGTCTTTGCTTAGCAGCTTCGCTCGTTGTAAACCAACTAATCAGTGCACAGCTCATCTAAATATTCATGAGCATACCATTAGAGGAAGAAAACCTGTCGTTTCATTCTAGGGCTTTTAACCAGGCCTGCATTAGGGCTAATAGAACAGCAAATATGCCATTTTCAGCCCAATCAATGTTGCAAACCCTATTAGAGACCTTAAGGACCAGAACCAAATACCCTATATAATCATTCTGTGATCCCTTTAGGAACAATTGTGCAAAATTGGAAGTGGTGTAGTTATCAACACTAATAAAAGCAGCTGTTTTAAGCAGTTCTGAACTGCTGATCAGTCTCCTTGACCCAGTTGGAAAAAAAACTATTTATTGTGTTTCTATAAAGCTCTGGAAAACAAAATCTTCTTTAATTTAGCTCTCCTCTGGTCAGCATCTGCTTTCAGGAGAAGAGCTCTCACAAAAAATCCAGCCTAGACGTTTTCATCGTAACAATTGTCAAAGTTATAAAACATATTTTTAAGGGACCTTACAGACAGAGATAAATCTAAAGGCCCCTACAAGAACATTTTTAAGTGGCCAGCAGCTCTTGGAGGTGAAAATATGGTGTGTTTGTATGTGCTGTCACTGTTTATAACATGTCAAGATAGATCACTACAATCCCCCAAGACTAGGTCTCCCTCATTTTAGTTAGACTACCTTTTACATTGCTGCAAAGAACTGAAACATGGAAAAGATGACACTTGTCTGGACAAAGAAACTGCTGAACACTGACATTCACCAATGTTTTAATGTTGAGCAGAAAAACAACAGACCCTACATATGGTGGTCATGATCCTGCCCTTTGTGGACTTTTTGGTTCTGTTTAAGTTTTTGAGTTGAACTTTTTGAGTTTTCACTTGCATTTTTATTGATTTCATTCTCTGTTTTCTTGGTTATTGTTTTTTTTTGTAATTTTGTGTTATTGTAGTTGTTTTCAAGTTGTATTTAAGCAGTGTTGTGTTTTTGTGTTGCTCTCTGTTGCCCTCTTGCACCAGTCTCTTTTCCCCTGGCTTCTAGTTGCTTCTATCCACACATGCTCCCTATCAGCTGATTACCCCATTCTTTGTTCTGTCTATCATATATTATACTATTCCTGCCCAGTTCCTCATGCTGGTTTCTCTTCATTGCTTTGCTCCCCGTGTGTGTTTCTCCCTGGCGTCACCTTTTTCGGTTTCCTTTATTGTTGCTGGATTTGTGCTTCTGTTGCCATCAGAATTTAAATAAAATCTACAATAACTCATCTCTGCCTCCTCATCTCTGCATGTGGTTCCTCAATCAACTTCCAGCCAAACTTGACAACAGTCAAGTCAAATCTTTAACATCTTTCATCTACATTTTCTCCTTTATTTTTTCAAACACAAATTAAATGTATGGATTTTTGTGCTTTTTTAGGTTCATGGTCAGAATGCGGTATGGGAGGACCCAGTGGAGTGGGTGAGGGGAACCCTGCCATGGCCGTCCGCACAGCAGGACCAGGCAAAGCTATTCCATCTCCCTCCTCCAAGTGTCAGCTCTAGCAGTCCGTGTCAGTCCAGTGAGGAGAGGCCTCACAAAGAAACTCCGCCCAGCTCTATGGAATCAGATCCCCTGGTAGGAAAGAATCTCTGAAAGTTTTTTTCACATACTTTAAATCATTTTTCTTATTAATGTATTTTTTTCTGATATTCATTTTCTTTCTTTTGTAGATGGCAATGCTTCTCAAACTTCAAGAGGCTGCTAATTACATCGAATCTCCAGACAAGGAAGATCTGCCTAAACTTTGAACACAAACTCACGTTTTAAAATGCAGCACTAAAGATTTTTGATTTCATGTGTTTCACTGTGTTGAAGCAATCAGGAGGAAAAATATCCTGGAAAAAAATGGTTTTGGGGAAAGTTTATATGAGTAAAGCTTTTACAGTTTAGATTCACAATATGAAAACACATAAAAGACAAACACTTAAGCTCTAATAAATAAATATCTATATTCTGTAACAAAACTATATGTAACAGTCTACCACCACACTAGCCCTCAATACTATTAGATTGGTGCTATCTTTTTACTCTGAAATCCACTCTCAGTTCAGGGGATTTCTGCAAAAACATGCACCGTCCATCCTGTTTTATCCTTAAGTGCATACTGGGATAGTGAGTCCTCATCAAATGGTTCTAATTGTGATATTAACCTTCTGGAAAAGAGTATGACAGCATGCCAGACTCCAACGTTAGACGCAAAAATCTTTTCTACATATCTACAGTATACAGAAAGCCTTTGAAGGCTTTTTTTTCTGAACACATATGCAATCCTGAACTTTACAACTCAAGCAGGTAAAAAAAAATGCCTTAACAGCAGAGATGTTCTTCTCACCTTGACATAAGCTGGTTTTACTGGTGCTTTCATCAATATCACAACTATTCAGTACAAAATCTTTTCTTTCCCCAGGTCTCTCTGCATTTCATCATTTCAGCTAATCATTTATTTTACAACAAAATATATCAGACCTTTTGGTCTTTTTCAGTTTTATAGGAAATATTGCTGTCATACTCTTTTACTTTTATATAAAACTGAGCTTAAATATTTGTGATGTGGTTTAATTGCTCTGTTGCTGCACGCACCACGTTACGAAGGTTTTATTTCATAAAAGGCAAGCGGTGCCACCATGAGGCTGCCATGAATATCAGGTATAAGATGCTTACTCTACAGGGATAGTAATAAGAAACACCGTTTAATGGGGGGAAAAAGAAACAAATGAGTGAATGCTTACTGAATCCAATTCAGACCGTAATTTCTCTTAGAAAGAGCACATTTCTTTTAAATGGTTGCCATGATATTGTGTATATATAGTGTACATACAAACAGACTGTGTGGCAGTTTATCTGCATTAGTTGGTGCAAAAAAAAATCTAATATACTGAACCAAATATTTTACTTTAACCTTACATATTACCTGCTAAGTTAGTCATTTAAGTTGAGCTATGAATGTTTATAAAACACTTAAGTGTACATTAGGATCATGTAGTAGGTGCTTAAGCCTTATCAAAGTACAACTGCAAAACACATAAAATGGATGAGCAGAGTGACTATACCGCTGCGCATGGTGAATTCCTCCACCACAGTTAAAATAAGCACTGTCACCATTCATGCATAACAGTATCGGTTAGATTTGTATGATGCTCTATAAAAAAAATGCCCCAAAACTGTTCTAGGATTGTATTGCAAAGTAGGTTAGCAAAAAGTTTGATGTCTTTTCTGTCAAACTGGAAATATGACCTCTCTGTGAAATAGTGGTGAAGACACCCATGTGAGACATTGTGTGGTTTTTAACACTCATCAGTGTAGTACAGTATTCTTTTGAGAATATTTTCGGATCTGTATGGACACAAATGAAACTTAATTAGGTGCTCAATGTAGACTTATGTGAAGAGGTCCTGTTAAAGTACATCAAATGTAGGGTATGTGGTTGTGCAATATCCATCATCCCAAAACACCCAGTAATGTTCTAGCTGATTGAATGTCGTACCACTTTAATGACCGCACAATAAGGAAGTGTAATCATTTATTTTGTATTCCCACAGCTCTGACTGGTACAAATTAATGGATTAAAGAGAAAAACAAAGTAAATGATCTTTGCTGTAAATATTCCAGGTATCAAATGGTGTTACCGGCCATTGATGACACTCTAAACCGTTTCTGCAGGTTGATTAAAGCCATCGGGTCCAGATTTTCATCTCATTTTCTGGTTGTTGTGCCTGTTGCTCTGTATAAGCTGTGATATGTGTTTGCTTACTGGTGTATCAGGACTATGCAGCAACTTTTACTGGTGTTTACAATTGGCAGAGATCTCAACTTCACATGCAGTTGCTTTGTGTTCTCATCGGGTCTTTCCTAAGTTCCTGATTTGGATCAAAATCCATCAGAGGGTTTGTTTTAGCCAGTCAGACATGGCCTTAACAGAGTTGGGATTTAAATACAGGGTTTCATATATGGATGAAAAATGTAGGATGTCTAAAACAATTCTGTGATAATGTATGGCACCAGAAGAAATGTAACTTCAGCTACAAATTGTTGAAAGACAGTTAAGGATCAAATTATGAGCCTAAATCAGTTCTAAACCTGAGTTCTTAGGCCAATACAGGTTGCTGAATAGTCATATTTTTTTAAAGCTTGTTGTTGACTAAACTAAGATTTAAGCAAAGTTATGCTGTTTGTAATGTCATGGCTGTGCAAAAGTTAAGGGTTCTTAGGTGTTGTTAATGCATGTTTAATCGCTGAGTGATGAGACTAAAATGTTCACCTGACCGTAGACTTAAAAAAGAAAACATTCGAAAACATTCTTTTTTTTAAAAAATACCTAAATATTTAATATCTTTTTTTTTTTTTAAGATAATCCTTTGTAATACTTGATTTATCTACTTTGTACAGTACATCAGTGTAGAGACTGTAAATACGGTTGGTCAACATTATGGATGCAGCAACAATTAAAGAGGGGAAATTAAAAAGTATCACATAGAAGATATATTTCAACAGAGTTGAGTCCAACAGATGGATAAATGGTGCTCCTGAAGGCTTTCATCCACTCATCACTGTTTGTTGGCATTTAATAAATACATGTCATATTCTTTGTCTTCCTGTGTGCAGTTTAACTTATAGGTGAGATCCCTGATATATCTTGCTATAAGGAAGGTAAGTAAGAAAAAATATATATTTATATATGTGCTGATCCATGGATGATACCAAAAAGGCTCTGAAGACGCACTCTGTTCAGACATGATGCTTTGAGTCATCCGTTGGGTTTAGTATCTATTACATGCAGCTCATGAAAGGGGTGGCGACTCATCGTGCAGAGCCATATATAAGCCTCTGATTCCCCCGAGCAATGATGGCATTGGATACAGTCTGAAGGGCTTAACTGAGTTGGGAATTTGCTGCGACCTCCAACATGCCGTCCAAGCCTGCCCCGATCAAGAAGGCGGCCAAGAAAGAACCAGCCAAAAAGGAGGAAAAAGCTCCAGAGCCAGCCCCTGAGCCCGCCCCGGAGCCCGCTCCTGCAGAGCCTGCACCGGCTGAAGCCGCTCCGGCTGAAGGAGCGCCTGCTGAAGGAGAAGCGCCTGCTGAGGGCGCTGCCCCTGCAGAGGGTAATTTCCAGCGCCTCGTCACCTGGCTTACAACGATTAATGCAAGACACACCATCATTTATAAAATATATCCATGGATAAACCTGGGATTTGTTTTAATGATGTGAAAACGTGTTTGTGCAAATCAGATTAGTGCGCACCTTTACGCGCCTGTGAGAGTGGCTCTATGTTTCCTTCTGAGAAGTTCCAGCCTATAAGGAAAAAGAAGTGAATTAGTGAATTCCTTTCTCACCCCATGGAAATAAGCACCGTAATAGTGACATAAAAGTGAATCATTTTCACCTGACACTGCAGATAAAAACCAGTTTTAGTTTGGGACACCAATTAAGAAACCTTAAAGTAAAGTGCGACTAAAATCCGACATTATTTGGTTTACCCTTTTTAAGGATAAGAAGAAAAATAGTTTTATATGTATTGTAATATGTAGTTTCTTATATATAGTATCTTTACCCAGCTAATTCTGCTTCTACTAAAATTTACTGTTGATGCTTCTGTAAATCAATTATTTTTCTATTGATTGCTGAGGTGTTTTTTCCTTTTACATTTACAATCTCAATTTTAGTTTTAATACTGCTTGCTGACCAAAGGTTGTGACCTCCTTTTAAGGTAAAATACCCAATTTTCACCTAATTTCTGTATACTAACCACTTTAGTGTCTATAGAATGCCAAAATTGCCAACATATGGAATGAAATCAAATTACTGTTTTACACATTTTATTTTCAAAATGTAATGTGCTTTCATTTATTTAATGTAAATATATTGATAAAACATAATATAAATGTCTTAAATATATAGTAGTACCCACAGTTGTTTAGCAGTGGCTCACTAACTTTGAGAAGTATGACTTTCAGATTAAATTATTTCACGATATGCTGCTACAGGCTGCTGTGAAATAATAATGTATGCAGTGAATCAAACTATATATTTTTTACTTATACATTTTCTGATTATGATCTAAAACACGGTGAATTTATTTCAATCTCAACAAGTTTTTATTATTTTTTATTCTGGTTCTATTGGTTCTCCATATAAGTCAGCCGCTGCATCTGCTACTTCAGAATCCTCAGCTGCTGCTTCTGCTGCAGCTGCAGTTTTCGCCAAAAGTATAACAACAACAAGTGGAGCATCTAATCTTAAACTGTCCTACTTTAACAGGAAAGCTATTTTCTCTGTTAGGCGTCTGTTTTAATCTACAACATCACCAACTATTCATGCAGAAGGGGGAAAAAAATATATATTACTATCGCCTTCACTAATGGTAAAATACAAACCAATACAGAAACAGTGTAAGCCTTTATTATTATCTTAGTGAAGCTAAGTCTAGGGCTTGGTCTCTTATGATGATTTTTCAACTCAACCGTTGCTTGAATTATTTGTAAAAAAAAAAAAAAAAAAAGTCTGCTTTAAGCACTAATTATTGATATCTAACATTTAATAATATTTGCTGATGCTCCTGCTCCAGGGTCTGAGGCAGCTGTTAATAGTGAACCACCCAGGAAAAGTCCTTCTATACATTCATAGGGATATACATTTATAAAATGCCTGTATTAAAATAAAACCTTTAATAATTTTACAAACAATAATACAGCTGTCTTTTCAATATTAGGAGAGGCTCCTGCTGAGGCACCTGCACCAGAAGAGCCTAAACCACCCACTCCTCCACCTCCTCCACCCAAAGGTAAGGTTTTTTTCTGGGAGAAAAAAAAGACAGAAATCAAACGTTTTTCAGCTAAATAATTAACATTTTACTGGTTATTTCCAGAGCCTACAAGCGCTCCTGTGGATCTGTTTATTGAAGACAAAAATGACACTTCGGTGACCATTATTTGGAGCCAGCCTGAGACCGTCGGGCCCTGTGGTCTAGACGGATATGTCATTGAAGTTTGCAAGGATGGAAGTAAGTCCTTTGCTCCTTTCAAGTGCATGCACTGAAAAGACTGACCTTAGAAATGTTTTTATGAGCTGTTCAGTAGACAGCTGTTTTTTACATTTACTAGTATATTTATGTCTCAGTTTTCAACACAATGACTAACGCTCTTTTAGATCCATTGAGGAAAATGTGACATTGGTTTTTTATTATGGGTCAGCCGTATCAGTTACAGCTGTCCCTGAAGTGTCCGTCTTAGAGTTATATCATTAGCTACCTAACTTCTCCCTAGAAGGGAAGAAGCATTTCAGGGCTGGTGTGTTCCTGTTAAAGGTCCTGCTTTTAGACTAACAGTGGTTGAGTGAGCGTTTCATTTAGCAAATACAGACAATTCAGTGCTAAATGCACAAATTGTCAAATGCACCATTATTTCCATTACAAAACTTTATCATTTTTGGTATTTTATTTGGCATTATACATAAGACTATATAACATTTATGTGTGACTCATTATGGAGTGCAAAATAACTTACTTTTGCGCCAAGAAAAGTGAATCCCTGCTTAGCATAAGTTTGGTATTGTTGTATATGTTTTGGGTTGTCTTTACGTCTAATAACAGCCTGCATGGTTAGATCAAATCAAGATAAATGGATGTGAAACTGAAGAAATAAACAGATGGTGGACCAAAAACTATTGACTTGAATTGGTTTTTACAACTGGAAAATAATACTATAAATAAAAAATAGTCAAATAATAGATTTGTTAAAAAAATGCAAAGTCCACTGATTTCTATTGATTTTTACACAGTATTGTAAAAGTTTGTAAAAGAAGAAAGCCTCATTACAAGATTGGTTATTCTGGTCAAATGTAGGACTTGTGCAGATTTACCTTTTGACTTTTTGTTCATGCAAAAAAAAAAAAAAAAAAAAAATCAACATTGCATTATTTCAATTTCCGACATGCATGAGAATCTTATCTCGCGATAACATTGTCAAAAATTTTACTTCTCTTTATTAGAAAAACAAGTAGCTAATGTATATAGTTAAGCAATCAGAAGGGTTATTTGTAAAATAAATGTCAATAAAATAATTTTAATAAAGATAAATAACAGTGTTATTTGAGGAAATAAATCAGTTTTAATACAATATTATAGAAGACATTTCAGCTGCTTGGCAGAGCAATCAGAATCATTGCCAAGTTTCTGTTTATGACCTCAAGAATAAATTAATCCAATAACATACCATTGAGAAAGCTCTTGTATCCATAGAAACTTTTTTTCCACATTGGTCTGCATTTACTGAATAAATGCTTGTGTTTTTGTGCAATACTATCACAGCGCTGTAGACTTTACGCTTTAACATTATCTTTATTCAGCTGAAGATTGGAAAGCTGTTAATGAAGACCTGCAGAAGTCCAGTCGCTATGTAATCAAGAACCAGACCACTGGTGACCGCCTGAAGATCCGGGTGGTAGCTGTGAACGAAGGAGGCCGCAGCCCCCCTGTCACCCTCCCTGAGCCCGTACTGGTGAAGGAGGTTGCTGGTAAGAAATGTTTGGTGTTAGATTAAGCTGAAAACATTTTGGTCACATTTTATTTACAATTTGCAATCCTATAATAAACTATGTCTGGGAAGATGTTAGAGTGAAAGTAGATACAAGAACAAATACCATCAGATAAATACAAAAGACACGAGTTTAACAAAATCTTGCTAATGTATAAGCACTATTTACATGTTTTAGCTTTTTTAATCTTGTTTTTAAATACAAAAGGAATGTCTCTTATTTGTTAATTAGGCTAAAACTAAATTGGGACAAATCTAATATCGATGTGGCCTAAATGGTTTACAGCCATAAATTATAAGTAGGAGAAACTCAGAAATGATTTCTTCTCAGCTTTCCTGGTCCGTTGAAACATACCTGCAACATGAAGGGATACAACTTTGTACCAGTAACTCCTTCCCACTTTGAGCTGAAACACCTATCCTTCCCGCTGCAGCATGTGATAAGTTGGTGGTTACCCTGACCCTGTACATCTGACGTTGTTAATCTGTAGCAATTTACTTGGTAAATGCTGATTAGACCCTGAGGATTTAAAAAGGATGAGCTGTGGCACTTTGGTTATCTTTCAGATTGGTGTTATGCTTAAAGAAGTGGAAGCAAAGTGGGTGGAATGGCAACATGATCCCAGCTCAGCTGGCGCTGGTCTCCACGATGCATATTCACCATACCAGATGGTCCTCAATTAGCAACAATTTACTGAATAGTCTCTGGCAGATTTGCTGCAAATGTTTGGAAAATAGCTGTGATATACCTGCTGGTAACAAATAGTTTTCTCTGGGAGTTTGGAGTGAGTAGGGATCTTTGCCAGGACTCATGCTGAGGGAAGGGTCAGACTAATTTCTGCTAGATAGATGGTGTCAATCGGTCTGACTTAAAGTAGGGTTGGGCTATGAAGAGAAGAGGGGAGGGGGTAGTGAATTCCAGTGGGCCCCATCTCCAAGAAAGGGGGTGTTGGCTCTGACTTCTCAAATTGCACCCAAATCTCATGGAAGCTCCTGCAATTAACTGTTTATCTTGCAACATACTAAAGACTTTGCAAGGGGAATACTCATTAAGCATGATCCGTATCTGAAGTTTATTCTAACTTTACTGAGAAACTACAATATGTATATATTTATTTTTAATAAATCTTTTTTTTTTGTAAAGTATAGACATTGATAGCATTCCCCTGTTCTCTTATAGTTTTTTGTTATGATTTTTTAAAAATAATTCATTGAAGATTTTAATCTTTCTTATGTAACTTTATCTCCAAATTTGATGTGAAGGAGGGAGCTGACATGGTGAGTGCTACAGTATCCCTTCTTTATTTAGAGTCCTGACAAATGTTGCTGTGCTTCACTCAGCAGGTGGTGACCTGCAGGAATATACTTCCAAGTGCCTTAACAGGGGCTTTGGTGTCACGTCAGAAATCAGAGCAGAACACAACCAATTTATATATATTTAAGGTATCATGAGCTAACTTTAACCTTTCGGAAAATAAGGCTTTGTAGAGAGAATAATGGAATTATGGAGTAGATTACATATTCTGTCTGGTTACCGCTCTTATCTCACCATCTTTAGCTGAGTTGTTTAAATGTACATTATGAGTTTGTTTTTTTTTCCATTACAGCTTCACTAGTTTTAGTTTTCCTGTAACTCTTTATGAACAAATGCTGTTTAAAGAGCAGGGATTAAAGTGGCTTTTTAATGAGATGCCAAGCTAGTCCCTTAAAATCTGAAAATGCTAGGCAACACTGGATCATAAGTTGGGCAAAGAGATCTTCTCTGTACAATGTCACATTATTGATAAATAAATAATTCACCACATAATCGTAAAGTAAAACACTAAAAAAAAGCAAAATCAAGCCAAATTCTCCTGTCAGATTTTTTTTTTTACTTATTGCTGTTGAGTGTCATAGTGTGCAGCACACTACTATCAGACACTTTTGGAGACATACTGTACGCTAAGTGTTTGGCCTAAGACGTGTTATTTAAAAGTTAATTTTACCAAAAAGTTCTAAAAATAAATGTAATCTTATGAGCAAGAAAAAGGCAATAAAACATTTTCTAAAAACTGCTCTTATTATTCTGCCATTAAGACAATGGCAGAATAAAACTCATTTATTAACCTTTAATGAGACCAAGTAGAAGATATTTGGTCTAATTGTATGACAGGGCGGAAAAATGTTTTGAATACAGGCTATCTACCATAGTTTAAACTACTCAGAAAAATAAAACCATGGTAACAAATATTCATTTAGAAAAATGGAAATAATTAAACTAAATAATTAAACTTTTTAGTATCCTAAAAAAATTATGTGTTAAGAGAAAAACCTTGCATTCAGCAGGCTGGTCACTGTGTTCTGCTCATTAGATTTGCCTACTTACTGCATGTAAACTGGCTTAAAATTAGCTTTGCAGATATAAACTCTGTGACTTTTTAATATTATTTGTGCGTAATGGAACTTTTTAAATTAACTTTTTTGTTCAGATTTTGTTGGTTTCATGTTCTGTTTGCTGAGCAAACTCCTGAGATAAAAAAAGGCTGCATTTAAACTTTATAAAAGCAGATATTTAAAATAAGCAAGATATAAATAAACTCTGCATTTGGATAACTTTTAAAAAACTTTACTGTTACTGTTATATTACATTTATTTCTACAGATCGTCCTAAGGTCCGCTTGCCTCGGTTCCTCAGGCAGAGATACGTCGCTCAAGTTGGGGAAAAGATCAACCTGACCATCCCTTTCTCTGTAAACACTATATCAAAATGGATCTCACCACACTTAATAAAAGATACAATATTGCTGATGTTATTTATTTACTTTTTCAGGGCAAACCCAAACCTGTGGTGTCTTGGACAAAGAACGGCGAGCCCCTGGACAAAAAGAGAGTGAACATCCGCAGCACGGAAAGAGACAGCATCCTGTTCATCCGTGCATCTGAGAGAGACGACTCTGGAGTGTATGAGATGTGTGTGAAGGTGGATGACTTTGAAGACAAGGCCTCGTTGATCCTTCAGATTGTTGGTGAGTTAAATCAACACAAAAGGGTGTCAAGGATTAACATGCTACAGTCTGACTATGAATTTATGAATGATGACCCACAGAGCTGCCAGGACCTCCTGCCAGTGTGAAAATCGTGGATACCTGGGGCTTCAATGTTGCTCTAGAGTGGACTCCACCCAAAGACAATGGAAACACTGAGATCACAGGATATACAATCCAGAAGGCTGACAAAAAGACAGGAGTAAGTTCTCCACATCAGTGCTTACTAGTCTTAATAGTCTGCAAAGGGTTTAAATCATTTACAAAAAAATATCAGAAAATTGTTAGATGCTTTGGATCTAAATGTCCCCTGAGAATAATCAAGCTTTTCCCATAATTAGCTGTAAGTCTTAAGGGTTTATGTCTGTAGAAATGTTCTTCTTACATATTTCTTTCACTATTGCTATCACATGTAATCACACAATATATCAACTCCTAATAAATTCCTTTTGCAGGCAAAAGAAAGCATCTCTCCACCATATTGCTACTATAGCAAAAGTTCTTTGTGAAGTCGATGTATTCAGGGTTCACTGTTATAAACCACATTTCATTTTAAATTCTAAGTACTTTCTTCTCTTTTTATGGTTTTTACTGTAAGACTCATAGGAAAATGCATATGGTTCTTCTGATTGTTTGCTTTAATAATGGTTTTGCTAATGTCAGATATTATGTAATAGTCAGTCATTCTCTCACATGAGCAAAGAAAGGATGGAAGATTTGTATCGTATCCGTACCAAACCTTTTTCATTTTTTTCAATTAGATTTTTAAAGCTTTCAAGATTTCATAACCTAGTCTTACTTTAAATTTCTCAATAACTGTATCATACCATAACAAACCTCTGAGAAAACCTCTATATTTAACCTGAAATTAAATGTAATATAGAGTGTTTGTAGGCTGCACTTATTAAGGAAGCCTAGGTTCCTCAGTGTTTGCAGGAAGATGCTGCATGCCGTCTATGAGTCTGTTATGGAGAGTGAGATCTCTTGCCACCATTTCTTTGGAGAGGAACATCAGAACCAGGAACTTATAAAAAAAAGTGTCAACAGCCTCATAAGGAAATCTGATTCTAGTCTTGGGACTAGTCTAAAACCTTGAGTATCCTTTTCAAGAAGACTCTTAAACAGAGTGTCTTAAGTCAGAGGCTTCTATGGATGTGCTGTGAGAAGATGCACTGCTGGAGATCTTTCCTATTCCCAGGCATCACTATATCCAACCTCTGTTTGAAGAAACCTGGTAGATAAAGGGTTAAAAAATACCTATATAATATCCTTTCTGAATGTTTTTTAAGCTTAAATTTCTTAAACTGAATTTACTAATTAGGTGAATTCTAAAGGCATTTAGCCTTGCTGAATTTTATTTGGTGGTTATTTAGGTCAGAGAGCTAAAAACCAATCCATAGAAGTTGGTATCCATTTTGATTGCTTTGTACTTTGGTTTTCCAGGACTGGTTCACTGTTCTGGAACATTACCACAGACTGAATGCAACCATATCTGACCTCATCATGGGAAACACTTACAAGTTCAGAGTATTTTCTGAGAACAAGTGTGGAATAAGCGAGTCTGCTGCTGTTACAAAGGAAGAGGCTAAGATCATGAAGACAGGTAACACTTTGTGTTCTGCTGTAGGCGCTTCTGCTTTGCATATGTAAAATGTATGCATGTTTGTTTATTAGTGAAAAGGCCATAATTTTGACCATTTGAGACTCATTATGTTGTTATTTTTCAAAAATAAAAAGATTTCAGAATAAATGCTGAAGAAACTAAGTATTAACGAACAAAGATCAGCAGAATATTGAAAGAATTTATGCTGCAAGGAAACAGTTGGATAGGTTGAAAACATCAGTAAGTGATAAATAGTCTCAGTAGGACCATTTTGCTCTATAAACAATGGGACTATTTGCTATTAAATAAGATTTTTAACTGTGGCTGCAACACTGAGTTCAAGTTGTGACTTTTTTTTTGTCAGTTATTATCATTAAACCTTTATGCTAAAAAAGACACTACCCCATGCAGATAGTTGATTTGTTAAGAGACACACCTTTCTGGTAAACAACGAAATAATAAGGCTTTTTTTTCCTATATCATCCCAATTTAAAAGCACTGTTGTTTTTAACTGTTTTTGATTTTTACAATGTAACAGGCTCACTCCTGTCTGCTTGTTTTATTTTACAAACGATGCATATCTTACATATATTTGTTTTCTATACTACCTTAAAGTCATCTTGACTTTAGGACCTTTCACAGAATTATTTTCACTGATTTAATTCATAAACAGTGTCTAAACAGTGTATAAGCCAGAGACAGAATCTTATTCTCAGATGTAAAATTCTATGAAAATTGTAAAATGGTATATATTGCTTAAGTAGGGATTTGAAACTTAAATTGCATATACCCCAATATAAGGAAGGTTATATACCCCAATGCAACCCCCCGCCATAAAATGACCAGTTAGGAAGCTTGTCCTGCAATCTGAGGGTCACCACATAGAAACCCAGCTCTCTCCATCTTAGTCATTGTGTCCTTGGATAAGACTCTTCACTCATACTGCCTACTAATAGTGATCAAGGACCCTGTGACACTTGTTTGCAGCAGCCTGGAGTCTGTCAGTGTGCCCCAGGGCAGCGGTGGCTACACTGTAGCTTACCACCCCCTGAATCGGTGAATAACTAAATATAGGGCAAACCTTTTTGGAGTCCTCTAACTTAACAGGTGCTATATAAGTGCAGGTCATAGTTTTTAATGACGTATATGTTTTTAGCATCTGACAATTGCATTGATTTTTTTTTATTTGTTTTTAAATACAGTGTGTTGGGGATGTCCTGATCCGGTATTAATATCAGTCCGATATTAATATTGGATTTTATTGGACAGCATATTAAATCTCCAATATTTTAATCCTGATAGGAACACCATATTTCTGTTAAACTTTCTGTTTCTGATCAGATAATTTTAGATGGGTCAGTTGCGTTCATACACTTTGTTGTTGACTTACGTTCTCTGATTTAGTAATATTACTTGATCAAATCTTTCCTAACATTCTACACAATAAAATAAGTAATAAAAGCTGGTATGATTCATACTAATATCATATTGGATCATTATTGCTATTGGCCAATTCTCAAAGCTGAAATATTGGCATTGTAGCGAAAATGAAAAAGTTGTACCGGGACACCCCTACAGTGTGTTGTGCAAATGACCCAGTTTCACAAATAATGAAAAAAAAAGTTTGAAATGAGATGCAGGCTGTTTAAATGGGGAATAGATTCTTTGTTGATAATCATTAATATTGACAAACATTAAAAATATACATATTTTGTTGCTTTTTAGGCAGAAAGAACAAAAGAAAAAAAACAGAAAAAAGCTTGTTTTCCTGCATTAGTGCCTCATAGGGCAGATATTAGGCTGAGGTTATAAAGACTATAGCTAATATTTAATACCCTCTTTCCTTACCATAAATACGGTTTTTAATAGATTTGTGTGTCTTATTAGCGAAACAATATTTTAACATGTTTTGTTTGTGGGAAGTTTTGGGAAAACTTTTGGGAAAAATACAATACATATAAAACATGAGCAGAGTTTCTCATTATTGATAGATACCACTCTGATCTGGACTGGTTTTCTATGTTTGTATCTAGACACCTTGACACCATCAATTTAAAGTTAATCCTTAACGTATATTTTCCTTTCTTTAGGTATTGACTACAAGCCGCCTGAGTATAAGGAGCATGACTTCAGTGAAGCACCTAAGTTCACCACCTCTCTGACTGACAGGGCCACCACTGTTGGCTACAACACCAAATTGCTATGCTCCGTCAGGGGATTCCCTAAGGTACCCTTACAATGGAGTAGTTCATGTTTGAAAATATATGTAATCAGCAATGGAATGAGGATGATGAAGGGAATTATGTTAGAAAACACCAGCAAAGAGGGAATTCTGTATTTTTAAGGTAAGGTAACAGGAGAGCTTCAGGTTTATTTTGTTTAGAAATTTTGCATTTAGGTGAAAAAAGTGTTTAGAACTAAAATACTTTTAAGATTACTTCATAACACTGATATAAAAACAGTACCGTTTTGTGTTTTTTTCTATATATCAATAGAATTTGTATATAAAGGCTTTTTTTCAATGTTTTAGATCCCAAAGTAATGAGAGTATATTGGTTATATGCTGTTTACCTGTGGTATAATATATCCATAAAAGATGAAGAAGATTTTCAAGCTTCTTTTGTCTGCTGTAAAAAAAAAAAGTTAGAAAGAAATTAGGTGAAGATTACTTTAAAAATCGGCTATTTCTTCATCAGGCGCCTTACTGTGAAGGGGATGTTTTTAATACACAAAAAGTAATTAAGTCAGTTAGAATTTAATTCCTTAAACATCAGGGGTGCAAACCTCATAGATATAAATTTTGGCTACTTGTCAGTATCAGCACATCCCCCCCATTGCTCTTGCATTGCTGTCAGTGCTCAGGCTTTGGCCTAACAATGTGGAAGATATTCACCTGCCTTCATTAGCTTGCCGTCTGAGCCTCTCACCCTCTCTTTTGGCTTATAATCAGCTGGGTCTCAACAGGGTGAAATGTCAACAGAATTCTTTTTTGAGGCATTGGAAGAGGAGAAGCAGGTGGATAGGGAAGCTTGGTTAGATGTTTAACATTCTGTTTGGGGCCCAGGGAGGTTCTCACCATATCGTTGTCATTAAACGTCCCATACCACGAGTGTACTGTGTGTCTTCCTTAATCAAAGCTTTTTTTTACTGTCTTGTCATGTATCTGAGGCCTTCAAATAGCATGCTAATTGTTTGCTGGTGTTGTGATGTGACATTGTGTTAAAAGCCCAAGATTGAATGGATGAAGAACCAGATGGTTATCGGAGATGACCCCAAGTTCAGGCAGATCTGCGTCCAAGGAATCTGTTCTCTGGAGATCCGGAAGCCTGGAAACTTTGACGGTGGTGTGTACTCCTGCAGAGCCAAGAATGATCACGGAGAGGCAGTAGTCAGCTGCAAGCTGGACGTGAAACGTAAGTCAAGATTTTAAACTTTTACCATTTCTTTGAATTCATGATAGGTTGAACATGTTCTGTGTTTAGAAAATGGATATTGCCGGTTGCTAAGCAGTGCGTCTAACATAAACCTTCTGTTAAACAGAACCAATCAATCCAGATGCAGAGAAGAAGTAAATGGACGTCTGCACAAACAGGTGAGAAAATCATATGAAAATACTTGATGTGTTTTCACTTCATTTTTATACTCGTTTATGGAAATTATTCCAAAATAGGTTGCTGCATTTATACTTTAATCTTTATCAATCATATTCCATGCAAATGAAACACTCAAACTCCATGTTGTTCAAGTGGGATATATAAGGACTAATTTAACTCCAGCTTCCTCTGTGACATAAATGGAAAAGGCTGTCCATATATGGAGGTCACTAAACTTGGCCTCTGCCACTGAGAGGGTCTAAGCAGAAGCACTCATAAATTAGATCTATGATGGCTCCTGCTACACTCAGTCTGGTGACTTAATCACATTTCCTTGACTCAGCAGGCGTGTCTTTCAGTACATACAGTAATTTAACGTATAAGGTATTCTCTTAGTACTATCAAAAGAAATATTTTTGGGGCCTTTGCACGTGTAAAAGTGTTTTAAAAGCTAACATTTGTGTTAAAGTATCTACATATACTTGTAACTGTTGGAAAAATCCCAACATTACTAAACAGCAGCTTTTTTTTTCATTGTTACAATTCTAAAATAAGGAGCAGAAGGTCTTTGCAGTTTAAGGTGTGTGTCACTTTAAGTGTTTCTAAAGCAGCTGTCCACATCAATAAAACAGATGGTAAATTCCAAACTATTTTTCTGTCATCACAGGATTGGTTGGATACTGGAAAGACAGCATCTACAGCTGGTGATTCTACTACCAATGGATTTAAACCTTTGACGTCTTATGGAGTTTAAACATCTATTAAGATGAACAGTGTTTGTCATCGTTTTATGCCTAGAACTACAAGTCCAGATCCAAATCCATGACATTTCCCCCACATATTCTCTCAGTAATAATCATTACATTATGACACTTTCAAACGTTGTTTTACTTTAACAACTTGTCAGTTCTACTTAAATTAATTTACTGTTCCTCATAGGAGAACTACATGTAACATCTGTGTTTATGTCAATAAATAATTTAATTTCTGGTTTTGTTTTTTATATTACAGCAAAAATTGTGTGTCTTCTTAGTCAATTCAACTAATACATCTGTTAAGCAGGAACTCCACTGGCTGATGAATAAACCTGTTTGAAGGCAATTATGCATGCAGCTGGCATGTACTGCATCGTTTGTTAACAAGGTGATTTGAACTTGAGACAGGCGAAAAAATATATTGCGATAATAAAATGAAATACATGCCTTACTACCTTAAATGTTAAGATTAATGGAAATGTGAAAATAGAAGATACAAGTTAATAATAAATAGATTTCATTAACCTATCATGGCATAAGAGTTAAAAAAAAGTATATTACTCTTTAATTTGGGCTAATGTGAGCATGCAGATATCAGATAAAATCTGTTATGTCCCTTTAATGAAGGTGCTTTGATGAAAACCACATGCAGTCGTTTACTTAGCATTATAACTGCCAAATGAACTGCACTTTAAAGTTTTAACCCATTTTCCATTGTGTCAGGGAATCCTGTTGACTTCTACAGCCTGTTAAGGCTTCTTGTGCAACTGTTAAACTGTTGAATTATCTGATGTGTAACTGATAAAAAAAAATCCTGTTTTTAAAACAGCTGAAATTCTGCTGTTGTGAGAATATAAAACCAAGCAGATTGTATTGAAGAAAGTTTCTTTTAGGGAAAAACCCAAGGAGATATCTTTGCCAACATTTTTATGCAAGAGATTTACATTTTTGTTCTTGTAATTTTGCTGGTTATGGCTTGCAGATAGTGAAACCCAATAAAGCGATGAATCAAATTATTAGAATATTGTCAAAAAGTTAAATACCTAGAAGTTTGATAAGGAAAAAGTGAGTTAGCAAAAGGTGCTTTAGCAACACGGTTACCGCAGGCTTGAGAGGATGGATTTCTGATTAAGGAAATGAAGGTATGATAGATGTGCTCCCTGTACTTCAATTGTTCAGCATAGATGAAGTCCTTTATTGTTATACTTGTTGGTGTAATGTAGCACTTTATTGCATATAGAGTTTATTTGACTTCTAAGAACAGTGGACCATCACTGTTGATTTCTCCCACATCATGGTATATGTATAATTATGCGTAAACGGGTGTTTTGTACCATTTAAGACTTCTTGGGAAAGAAAGAAAAAGTTAGACGTCTGCATCTCTGGATTTCTGAACATTGTATCAAATCAGTAAGTTTGTATAAAGGAAGTGTATTTATGCAATGTAAGTGCAAAATGTTTACGATCTAGCATTTTCTGTGACATTGATTTTTGGAAGTTTCATTATGTGCAAGCCAAAATCATCAAAACTGCAAAAAAATAAAGTCTTGAAATATTTCACTGTGTTATTAATTTAAATAATTATGACTTGTATAAGAATAAGAAAAAAACAAAAACTTTTCATTGTGCTTTAAAATTTTTGAGCTGTAATTTTATTTGTCAAAGAATATAGTAGAATGAAAGTATTTCAAAGACATTTAGTATGCATTAAATGCCAGATTTACTTAAGAAAAATGTTAAATAAAGAAATGCTTTTTTAATCAAATTTAACTTTTATTATTTAAAAGCTAACATTTACTGACATAATTTTAGTGGCAGAAAACCAGGAGGTTCCTCTATTACTGACTGGTTCAAATATTATTCTCTAAACATCCTTATGTACATATTTGGCTGATTTCTTATTCAGTATGCTAGGAATACTACAATAATAATGTCAAACCAAAGTACTGATCTTGTAACTATTTCATGTATGAGTTGCTTGCATAGTGATAGGGCTTGGATGCCATAGATATCGAGGTTACAGAAACACTAGCGTTCACCCAGAGGCTTGACAAAATTAGTCCTGCTGCTCCATCTTGTTGAGGTTATTTTTGGACCAAGTAGCTCAGCTGCTGAAATGAACTTCTGCGCCTTAAGTTACTGTATTTAAGTTGGTGGGGAAACTACAAATAAAGAATAAAAATTGAACAGGCAATTACTGTACAAGGATAATTCTATCTCATCTTACTAAATATTTTTCCCCCATCTGATTTCAGTTAATAACTAAAACAAAATGCTCTTCTACTCACACATATTTTATTTCAAATATTGTAGTAAAGTAAAGGTCCACCCTGCTAGACAACCTGGTACAGTGTAGTAAATGCAAAAGTGAATTTAAATAGAAGTTCTAAAAAAAAGGCTTCTTTGAACCTGGCGTCCTCTGGTGGTCAAATTATGTAATGACATTAGAAAAACCTGCATTAAAAGACTTAACTTGGTTTGCCAGTTAACTGTATGTTATTAAATATATAACTGAAAAATGTAGTCATAAATGATCACAAAATTTATACAGCATAAGCATTTAAATTGTTCTTAGTTCTTAGCTTTGCTATTTCCCTTTTATAATGTTATCTTTTGATGTATTTTGTATAGTTTGAGTAGTGTACCTTTAACCTTTAGGCTATGATCCATATTGGGTCTTGGGCCTATTTCTGATGAGTCCCTGGATGCTGACATGCTCCAACAGGGTCACAGAAAAAAAGATTACTTCTGCTAATTAAGGTCTCGCACATTAAAAAGGCTTAGAAAAATTAAGGCAATTTGTTAACATACACAATTTTAGAATTAAAAATACATTTAACGCACCAAACTTTAGAAATTAGATGAGATATTTATATATTTGTATTAGGAAAATAAATAAATACAAAAAATTTGATTGATAATAATATATTAAAGTAAAACAGTGAATGTGTATACCTTCTGGAGGAGGGGATAACCTCCCTGTGAGCAGCTTAATAACAAAAGCGAAGCAGCACATTTGAAAAAGATCAGAATCTAGATTTTCTAACCTCAATCTACTTTTTCACAACACTGTAAATTATAGATAAACATAAAATGCTTTGATCTGGTGGGCACGTAGAACACATTTTTCCTATGACTTCTATTTTAATGCTGGACACGTATTCCAGTTATGTTGAAGCAAGCCTCATACAGGCAAAATTATGAATCACGGATGGAACAATGTCTTTGTGTAAACCCTTTACAATGAAGTTTCAGTACTACACATAATAATGATAATTAAGATGAGAATCATCGTGATAATAAATGGATCAAAACAACTTTCATTATGCAAGTGATTGTCCCTTTGTCTCAGTGTATCTCTTGTATGTATATTTTCATAAACCTGAGATCCAGAAGAGTGCAGACTTTTTAGGAATTTCCTTATAAGACCAAAAATGTTTTATTATAAGTGTTCATTTTGTACAGTTTAAAATCATTCAAATTAATTAAGCACAGAAGAAACATGTACTAAACTCTTTAGCTGTCTCTGTGACACTATCTTTAGTAATGTTGTTACTTGCATATTCCATTCCTGGGTGTGTTTTGACTGCATTTAAATGTCACTTTAACATGCACTTAATAATAAGGAGAAATAAATGGGAGAGCAGATTTTAAATTAACTGATATCTCAGGACCAGTCTTTTTGTTTACATGCTATTTTTTCAGAAGATTACTATGATGAAAACATTGTTTAAATAAGCACAAAACAACATCACTCCTCACCCTGCTTGCAATTAAACATGGTGGTGGGTGTATGTTAATGTGATGGTGCGTTCCTCCAGCAAAAATAGGAAATTTGAGTTTAAAAAGTGGATAGAAGTAAATAAAAGTTTAGGGGGACGTTCACCTTTCATTAATTCAGCCACCATAGATATACAGCCAGAGCTACAACACAAAGGTTTAGATCAGTTTTTTCAATCCTGGTCTTTAGGACCCACTACAATGCATGCTTTAAATGGTTACAACTGACTTAAATTAATGAGTGACAAACAGACCTCTGCAGCACTGTATTGCTGCTGGAAAAGTAATACAATTTCCTCCAGGTTTGCTGGATCAGAGACCCATCTAACATGCTGGACAGTGATCCTGAGCAGCTGGACTCAAGACCCCAGATTTAGATAAAAGCAATTGGTTTGAAAAGAATTATGCCATGTTCTGCTGTTGGGGACTGAAGTGCAAACAAGACATTGGCAGATGCATAGTGGATGGATATATTTTAATGAACCACTACTTATAGGAAGTGAACAAAGAAAAATGGTGAGTGCAATAATCAGAAACAAAAAACAAGAGAAGTCCATGACAGGTAGTCACTAAATAATATTGAATACAACTAATTGGAGCCCCTAGCTCATGTTCCTTCAACCTTCTTGGGGTCAACAGCAAGAAGTCTATACTGTTCTTAATTCAGACAGCCATTAAGCCACTGCAATGCATGCTGCAGAAATGCACATGGATGATGCTTCTAAAATCAAGACTACAGCTACTCAGAAAAGAACGACAAAAAACTAAACTGACTCAAATGTAGTGAATAACTGCAGCTTTTGGTTAGAAAAAAAAACAAAAAACATGAGCAAGTGTTTATAGTCTCATATTTTCCACCCAGTTAAATCTCTGAGGTGGTCTGTTTTTAGGATTGTGGAATTCCTTATACAGTAGCTCTTAATCAACAGATCCCTTTGCTAAATCAACTTTGATGGGAAACATATATATTCCTTTTCCTTCCTCCTTTCATACTGCTAGCACTATTTAAACAGCACATATCATGGCAACCACTGAGGCACCTCATCAATTAGCATCAATCAGTTCAACCCAAAGTCTAGACCAAAATCCTGCTGACCATCTGTTGCAAGACGGATGTTTGCCTCCTAGTTTGACTTTGTTTGAGCTAATTAGCAAAGACTAAGCTGATACAAATGCCACAAAATGGTTGCAGCTGAACTGCTAATGAAAGGGGGCCAGTACAATTATTGGAAACCATATATGCTTAATGTTTATCCTAAATATCATGTATTGCATCTCCTTGATCTTAACTCATACATTTTAGCTTAATAAATGGACTATGCACAATTTATGTGCTCACATCAACACAACATATTAAACAACAAAATAATGAACACCTGAAAATGACATAGACCCAACTAAAAAGGAATGCCTCTTGCAAACACATGGACTTTCTTGTAGTTTATGTTTGTAATTCAACAATATTTTCAAAAGTTAAACCGTAGTAAATGCCTTTTATATCAAATGTGAGCTTCATGGTTATAAGACCAAAGCTGTAGCTAAAAGTCATGACCACTCCAGGCCCATGTTCACCTATTCTTCATGTTATGTTATATCTGTTCTTTCCTTTGTTTTTCTTTTGATTAAATTCAATAAAGTTAAATTTGAAACAACGGCTTTGTTCTTTAAGTGAATAGATGCAGTCAAACATTGTCTGTTAGTCTCATATTTCACAACTCTAAACAGTTACAGGCGGTCCCACTGTATAAAAGGTTCCTATTAAGAAAAGACATCCTCAAGTGACGCAGCATTTCTGACTTATCCAGTGGCGTTTCTGCATTCATTGGTGATGCATCAACCACTGCTTTGACAAGGGGAACTTCAAAGGCAATGAAATTGAGTGCCCCTCTAAGAGGAAACCTGGTTAGCCTTTGATGCAGAGAACTGGCACTATTCCAAAAATCTCTAATAAGTGTAAGTGGGAAGCTGGCACCCTCATCAGTTGTTGCTTTCCTTTAACAAATGTTTCACTTCTAAATCAGCACGACAGGCTTTCACAACCCAATTTTCATTTTCTTTATGTTTGAATAGTTGAAAAAAGAAATGAAGAAGTGCAATTTTTTGACAAGATGTTTAGTATTTCTGCCTTTAAATGGTCGAGTTAGTGCTACACAAAGTAACACATGAACCTCTCTTTAATTTTTATTTCAAAATATGCAGCCTAGCATAATGGAAGCTGGAAACTGACTCTTTTGGAATGAGTCCTGCATAAGTCCATTAAACTTAGTTTGGGGAACTGGGGTAAAAAAAAATTAAAAATGGAAGAATCTCTCTGACTATTTTATCTAAAGAAGGGACATTTCGTCTGCATTTTAACAGAATAAAAACTATGGACTTTCAGACTTTGTCAAAAAACCTCTATTGAACATTTTGCCCCTTTCTATTCTTCTAATTAAGGGGCCTTTTAAAATTTATTGTAACATACAAAGCCAAACTAGGTTTTTGTGCTGGAGAGCTGGAAAAAAAGAAAAACAGCTTTCCCTACCACCACAATAAAACAAGCTCACAGCACCTCACTGAACCAAAGGATCATGCAGATTCACAGCAGCTAGGAGACCTTAACTAAGCTCTTTAAGAATGACTGCAGCCTACTGGTTACCATCTTGACCTCTCCTTCCATCACTTATTGATTATTCTGCCTTTCCTCCTCCCTCCTATTTCTCCTGCTTCTGATTCTCAAAGCTCAGCACTCCTTGTCTGTATGTGCTAAGGAGAAAAAGGAGAAAAGAGGAGGAGCACAGTTGTTAGTGCGCCAAAGGAAACCTGCCTCCCTCCATGCCCAGTTGATGACACAGAGGGTTTTTATTGAGTAGCTTCACAGCCAATCAGGGAACAGTGCCGGGAAATACAGCAGAGGAACTCCACCGGTCCTGATGTTGGAGCTGATGTCAGTGTGAGAACTATGTTAATCTATGTGAGTGTTTCCTGTCCTCTCTTCCTCATTTGAGTTTACATCAGAAGCACTCTGAGCCAAGAGATCCTATTTGTGACTTTTTCTTTGGACCACAAGACCCCACGTGACTGTGGGATTTATCTATACTGAGGTTAATCATTACTTTTCTGGTCATTTGAAATGCATTTCCAGTGTAGGAGGATCCTAAAGGCTGACTATTGAGATTTTTTCATCCTCTGACAAGAGGGTAGCCGATCCTGTTTTCTGCTTCTACTACTCATTCCTTGAGGTAAGCAGCTTTTTTTCTCTGTGCTGCAGCATCTATCACTGCAGCTTTCCTGCGTGGCAGGTTGTCATAGAGGCACCTAGCCTCATTACACACATCCTGCCTGAATGTGGAAGGAAAACTCTGCAGAGGGAAACAGAAAATAAATGGTCCAGAGGTAATTAGAGCAGATGGTGTTAACATTATGCCAGTCCCCTTTAATTTCACTGCAGACGGTCCTGCAGTAATCTGCCAACTTTTAAAGCCTGCCGGTGTGTCCTGCTGCTTGGTGCGTAGCCTCATAGTGCTGCAGTATATTGTTACATAATAAAAACATATGTGTATGACAGAGGGAAGAACATTTCAGCCAATTTAAAGAAAAACAACAATCAAATACTAATTAGTCATTAAATATATTAAAGATAGGCAGATCATAAAAAAGATTGAAATTTAAATATTAATATGACTGGAATTTAATCAAGCTTTCAGCATATCCATTTGGATTCATTGATGCTATGTCAAGTTTTTAAATGAAATGAATAATTGATTATTATTACTATAACACAAAAGAGAGAAAGGCAAAACCAAATTTGCTGAGCAAGCAAGTGTAGCCCACAACAGTCTGCTGAGCTCTTTCACAGTTCTAATAAATCTCAGGGGCTCATTTATACTATCAAAGTCATTGAATCATTATGAAGTAATGCAGCTAAAGATTTTTACTTCATCTCCTTTTTTGTGAATATCTCATTCAGATATTTTACATTTTGTTTCTTATGTATAATTCAATTAATAAAAAACTAAAATAATATGTTGCCACATGCTTGGAAAATATTAACGTTTAGACAGAATTTTTTCAGTAGTCAGGTGACGCAGTGGTTTCTCAATATTGAGATAATCTATCACAGTTTTTCCAATCGTTTAAGGATGAGTTCAGGTTAATAAGAAGAAAAAGGAATCTGTAAATGGTCTTTTATTCCTCACACAAACAGACCACTTTGTTAAGTTAAGGCATCAGATGTTTGACAAGGTCAAAGAAAATGTTTCTTAAAATAAAAATACACCTGATGATAAATAAAAGTTTATGGATTTCGAGTGGATTTTATGCCATAAATTAATATAAAATAAAGTAGTTCTGAAGTAAAGAGAAAGGATGCACTGAATGCAAAGAAATTCATAGTTAGAACATTTGAAAAGTGTACTAGACATTTGTATTCATGCTCACAAGCTAGTCAACCTATACACAAATACAGATAGCTTATGCACGAACTGTAAATCAGTTCTTAGAAATGAAAAATAACATTGAGACATATAAAAGCTTTTAGAATAAGTTATTATTTCCTTTTCAGTAGTAGCAAGGTACAAATCACAACAATTTGAGCTTAAAGGATTATGAAGACGTGGGTTTAGGTGATGGGTTGGTTTGGGCATCAGGATATGAAATCTGCAGAGACTTGCTGAGGGATGCTTGGAAGAAGGAGAGCTAGCAATGGGCTATAGTCATAGGCGGAAAAGTAGAGAATATGGGTTGTAGGGAAAGTAATTACGGCGATGGGATAAAGAGAAAGATGAGGTGCAGTTGAGGAAATAAGGTATCAGGTTTCATAAGTAGTATTTTTCATATGTAAGTCTGGATGGGGAATGTTGTTTTCTTATTTGATAGGCTAAATCTCAGCACAGGCCCATCTCTATCATCAGCCTCCACACTTTCATCCTTTTGGAAATGTGCAGCAACCACATCTTCAAAATGACGTGCACCATCCATCCACTGACACTGACATCATGCTTAACATGACATCTAATTTTCTTTTTTATCTATTTACATTTTTATGTGAAGCACAACAAGATGACTAAACCCTAGCTTACCTGAGTTTTCATACCAGCTGTATTTAGTTGTGATCTGTCTTCTCTTTCTGTCTCCTTTAGAAATATTTGAATTTATTCACCTGATTTATGCGATTATATCAGAATGAGCCAAACTCTACTGGCCACAAGCCATCACCAGATTTTGTTGACGATGTATACAGTATATGATTTAATTTTGCATTTTAATCTGAGACATACTCATACAGGAGACCTAAATACAAGTACTGCATATAACTTTATTTGTAAATAAAGAAATATATAGAGTCTGAAAATGTTTTATCGTTTAGGATGATCACAAGTTAATCCGATGAGTTCCTGACCATTTTTTTTCTTATTTGCCCTGAGACAGATGAATATGTACGGAAATACATTGGATGTTTCTGCCTAAGTCACAAGGAAATGAAGAAAAAGTTGATTTCACACACATAAAAAACATGACTAAACCTAAACCATTTAAGCTATTTAAATGTTGAAACAATTATTTATAACAGAAAGCCCCAGTAATTTTCTTTTTAATATACACCTTAAAAAGGCTTAAAGTAAAAAAGGAAATCCCATCTCAGAATGTTTTGCTTGGTTAGCATCTGCCTGCGCATTGGGAAATGATTAGTCACACAATTTGGCAGGAAGTGTTTGATTGTTTGCAATGCAGTCAACCTCCACATTTGTTCATCTCAGTGAGATAAGAAACATTGCTAAATTTTCTTGAATGAACGTATTATTTAATTTACAAATCCATTTATTGGATTTAAAGGGTTATAGTAAACAGATACGCCACTACTTTTTTTTTGCATGGAACATACAGTATTGCATTTTTCTTTTGTGTTCCTCATCGTGTTACCAGTTCTACCTGCCTGAGTGTTTGCATTGTAAGGGGAAGAATTTCTGTTACTGTAATCATTTCGATCTTCTTGAAAAGTCATGGTAAGGAGTATCTAAATTTCCAGGAGCTTTCTGGGGTAGTAACTTTAATAAAAACACTAAATGGTCTATTGGAATAGCCATGCTCATTCATTTTTAAATGTTACCTTTTATATTATGTCAATATTGCAATAGTAGACTACAGGAATATCCAAAAAAATGTCTGGTCACACACACCATAATTCCTCTACTACAGTGATGTTTACTGAACCACTGATAGAATGTTAACCCTCTCAAGGTTTGTTGTACCCTCTAATCAGTGGAGGCTGGTGGAGTTTTCTCAAGGGAGGGCTGTAAATTCAAACTAGATGTATAAAAAAAAAAAAAAAAAAAAGTAAAATATTTACTAAGGTATAGCTATTTAAATCTATGCCAATAACAAAAAACAAAATTATAAAAAGAAAATAATTCTTGTAGAGGTTTACTTTTTGATTGATTGATTGATTGATTGATCTCACAGTGGAGAAAAGTATTCGTTACATCAGCTCAAATAGTCAAAAAGAGAAGAAGTTGCTTCACGAAGAAAAAGGTGCATGGGATATATACAGTATATACAGTGCATTCACATATGACAGCTTTTTGTTGTACATATATTTTTCCCTTCTGTCTTTGAGAGAAGCAAATTTCTCAATGACTCTGTGGTTGAAGTCAGGGATGGTTTTGATAAAGTTCTTCTTTATAAAGAGCATGGAGGCATTGAAACGATTCTGTGACATTGTGCTCCTGAGGAAGGTCTTGATCCTCTTCAATGTTGAGAAGCACCTCTGAGATTCAGCTGTGGTCATTGGAGTTGTGATGACGAGCTTCAGCAGAGCCAGTCTCTTAGAAGGTGTCTTGAAGATTATTTGCCATGTGGAGCTCATACAGAGCCACAGCACCACTGCAGTTATAGATTTTTAATAAATAAAAACTACTGATCTTCTCAATCTACTGACTATTTATTTTCAGTCCTACTTTTCTTTATCCATGCTGGGTCAGATTCTAACATTTGAAAGAGGAGGCAGGGAAAGCAGAATAAAGTGTTAGCCTCGCTGCATGCATTTAGCCAAGTCTTGTACTTAAACCAGGTCCTGGAAAAAGACAGTGAATATTCTCCATCCATCTTTGTACAGCTGATTAATTTTGATGTTTGGCTGATCAGGTCAAAGAGCTTTTACCTTCAGCTTCTCTTGGTAAGTTCTCCGCTCAAAAGATATTTCTTTAAGGGACTTTACTTAATTAAATTATTCTTGCACCATTTCTCTCTCTCTCCAATCATCTCCAACTTCCATGACTCAACCTGTCAATCAGCCGCACCACGGCTGTGATGTCAGTCCACTGTGACGTCACCTTTAAAAATTATTTTAATGGGGTTTAATCCAGCTAAAATGATTGGCAGGACAAAGAGAGTGGTAATCAGAGAAGCTGACAATGAACTATCTCTGCTTTGGAGGAGCTTTAGAAAACTGCAGTTCAAGTGGGAAGATCATTATAACAGATAGTTGTGTACTGCACATCTATACCCTTTGACTCAAGAATGAGTTGAAGTAAACCAGTGTTAAAAGAAGCGCTGATAAGGCCAGAATCGTAGCTTTTTTTCCTCTATGAAATGTGGTGCGTAATGGAAGGCAAACAAAAAAGATTTTACAGTTTATACAATGAAACAGTTTAGTTTCATTGTGTTTCATTGTGTTTCTGCAGTTGTTAGGTTGGTTGTGGCAACCTCACAACTTTGCTTTCTTCAGCAAAAAAGGTTGTTGTAGTTGATGCGTTTATAGCATCCAGACTTTCCTTTGTAAAGCACGTTTGGTCTGAGGATTAAATAAAAAAATTCATATAAGAACTCCCATGATTTGTATGGGAGTTTTTGTTTGACATTAGCTGTAGAATAGCCTTTGCTGAACATTTTCCTCTTAACACTATAACTCTAACCACCATGTATACCCAATATGTGCCACTATTAAAGAATGAAATCAACTTAACCATATTTAAAAATAGTTATATTATTTACTTTCATACATTACTTTGCAATTGATTCACTTAGCTCATTGCTTGAACCTGACTATTAAACTGATGACGTTCTGACTGATTTGGAAAATATTCATGTAATAATTTCTCCCATTTTACATTGCATCCAGCTCAGCTCCTCTGCAAACTTCTCTGCCATTCAAATTTAAGGCGCACTGCTTGCGACAGACTAGGAGAGCTCCAATGTGATTTTTTTCCTCTGTCATACTGGCTCCACTGCTGATAGCGAGGCTCCTACTACATATAGCGCAGGCAGATCCCAATCTGTGTTGGACTGGGTCGCGTTTGTGCCACAAAGAGGATGTGATTTATTTTGCCACCAGGTCTCTCTTCCTGTCTGACTCATTACATTGCTCGCAAATTTCTGCATAGATACAAGCAAACTACCTCAGCACACTACCTGAGCTGGAGCTATCCAAGCACAGTTGCAGATAATTGTCTGTGGTCTGACCAGCCCAGTGCATTTATAATGAGCTCCAAGTGCTGAAACTTCATACAGTCTGATTTTCCTCATATAGCAAGTTAAATCGTGTCCTTTATGTTCAGGCCTTTTGTGACAAATCAGCCTCCTCACTGAAAGCCACTTTGCTGACTTTGTGTGCTGACATATCTTTCCGTAAAGCTATGCTTGCCAGGACCGGTGCACTCCCGCTAAGCTCAATAGTCTAGTTTCATCAACAAAACATATTTCAATGGGGTTTACTCTGTGTATGTGTGTGCGTGCTTACGCTGTGGTGACTTGCTATTTTCCATCTGTTGCCGTCAATGCTGGCATCAAACCCAAGGCAATGCCCAGTCAGCGGTTAAAACGGCAGGTTTGTCAGTATGCGGAAGTGATGTAACCAACATGTGACTCACTAAATGTTTGCCAGTCGAGTTTTTTTTTATTTTAATGTTTAAAAGTTGGTTGCATATGAATTATTCCATTAGTTTGTGAAAAGGAATGAAAGTCTAAAATGTATGTGTTTTTTATATATTAATTCCGATTGCATGTAGAGGAATAATATTTTGATAAAACCGATTTAGATAGGGAAATCTCGGATAATTGAGCCTGAGGGGAGGGGCTTTATATATTCATTGAGGGTTGTGGGAAGAAAGGCAGCCATTTTCTTTTTCCTTTTCTGTATTACATTGCTGGTAACTGGAGGACGGATGAGGGCCAGAGCAGCTTCTAAATATGGAGATAGTTTCCTCGGCACCCTGTTTTGACTGGATGAGCACATAAACCACCAACACCTGTAACCCGACTGAGGTAGTATTCTTTAAGAGCAAAGAGCCCTGTCACACCTTTACCATGCATTTGCTCCACTTTGGTCAAAAGCCCATAAGAGCTCAAAGGAGCATCTGCAGGTTGTGCGATAAAAGCCAGTGATTCACGATGGCATCAGAATAAAGCAACTCATGTTATGTTTAAAACTGCTTGGCTCTTTACCTTTGACCCACCAGATGTTTTTGGGAGTTATATTCTACAACTGGTCAGTGCACTGAGGTTAGAGAAGCTATGCTTTTTGCTTATTTTGGTATATGTAATGTTCACTCATTATGTTTTGATTAACTATGTAATATGTCCAGCCAAGTGATCTAATAATGTTTTAAATGCATCTCTACTCAAGCACGCCATTCAAATTATTGCATTCAATCTTGGGCAGCCATCAACTGCAGCAAAGGCGTGTTAATTATCTTTTCATTCTGGTCGTGTGTTGGGGCAGGA
Source organism: Cyprinodon tularosa (assembly GCF_016077235.1). Taxonomy (NCBI): domain Eukaryota; kingdom Metazoa; phylum Chordata; class Actinopteri; order Cyprinodontiformes; family Cyprinodontidae; genus Cyprinodon; species Cyprinodon tularosa. Next base: position 562,507 of record NW_024038232.1, read on the forward strand.
AAACACTTAAAACATATAGGACGGGGGGCCCAGATCACCAGGGTTAAGAAACCCTTATGTAGTTTCTAATACACATGCATATATATATTCTTCAATGCCCTGATAAAGCACGGCTTTTCAAATATGATGGCTCTCTTTAGCTAAGTATTTAGAAAACCTAGACGCTGTGATTTGTTTTATTTCCTGTTGGTGGAATTTGATTTCTGTGTATTTACTGCAGTCTGCGAAGGCTCAGAACAGAGGACCAAAAATTTGAGGCAAACAAACAGACTGACTGATTTATCAAAAGCTTTTATTATAAATGAAGCATCTGCAGTAACTGCAGGGACGTCTAAGGCAGGAACCTCTGCAGAGGGAAAACTCAGGTTAGTGACCACGTAAATTTCATGGAGGAGGATTAGGAATGCATGAGTCACTAACCTGGTCTTAAAATTCAGTCCATACCCAGAGAAGATCAGAGATATAATGATGTACCGAAGGGAAGTCCAGGTCGGAGTCAGGAAGAGGGTCTGGATTCAACAGGCAGAATCCAGCAAGAGTCTGAAGACAGGTCGGGCAAACAGGTCAGAACTTGAACAGGCAGGTTAGAGGTCCAAAGGCAGAACAGGTAAGGATCAGGCAATCAGAACAAAAACAGGTATGCTAGAGAAGTCTCACCAAAGGCTAGAATAATCTGGCACTGGTGACTGGGAGCAGGCAGGTTAAATAGAGACTGGAGCAGGTGATACAGATGAATGGTGATGAAGAACTGGGTGGTGCTAGACAGGTGAATAGAATAAACCATTAAGCCAGTCATCAGAGACAAGATCATGACACATTCTGGCTGCAGCATTTGGCAAAAATAGCATCAAATCCAATTTAGCCTGTGTGCCGACCATTTGCTGTCGCACCAAGGCTGTGTAAATGCTCCCATTGTTTTAATTATGTAACAAACCCTAAGTGTAAAGTACAAAGCCAAGATAGCATGTGTATTTTCCAAGTGCCATTTATACACATTAATTCAGTGCAGATCTAGGAACTTTTTTGATAAACTATTGTTTGGGTTGTAACTGGTTCCTAACGGTGTATGTTAGTATTGAGCGTTATAAATGCTGTCACAAATTTTTAATAGTTTGCAGTATTTTTTCTAAAACAAATAAAATGTTTAGTCATTTCAATTTAGATACTAGTTAAAGGGATTTTTTTTCTTTTTATATATGCACATATTTATGTATACATGCATATAAATTCAGGCATCAAGAGGATAGGGCCACTAGTGGATTTACATTTCCTTCTCTGGTAGTTATTTAATCCTCAAATATGAGGAGAAATTAATCAAACACCGTAGTAAAATCATCGCCAAATAACATATCTATTTGAGTTCCATTTCCAGACCCATTGACACAATTCACATGTTTAATTCAAGTGCATCATGTAACACACATGAGTCCAGAGCTTCTAAGAAGTTAGCATGTTTAAAGCTGATATGCTGCCAAATAGTCCATAAACCTTATAGCAAACACTGTCCTTAATTAAAGAAACCTGAAAGAATCGTGGGCATGGATTCCCCATTTTTCTCCTTGCAGGTTCTTGTAGATTAATGCCTCTGTGGTTAAGTAGGGTAAATATGCATGTTTGCGCGGCTTGAATTCTGATTATTTCAGGAAGGATACCCAGCATAGTAAGTTTGCCAAGTCTTTTTCAAAGTTGCTACAGTATGTCAGCCTGTGGGGATCCCTGCATAAAGGGGCAGCTGAAATAATTTATTCACATACATTCTTGTACAGTATGTACAAATGTTGGATGGCTTTGAAAATTTACATTGACAGCTTGGGTCAAGGGAGGTATTAATGTTTAACAAATGTTGATTAAGTTCTTTAGAGCTGAATAATGTGTTTGTGTTTATTGTGTTTTTGGTCAAGTGAAAGCAAAACTACTTGTCACGTCCACAGGTTAGAGTGAAGAAGATTTTGTATTTATGACTTCGGCTAAATAACTGTTATCGATACATGTAGCTCAGGTAATGAGTTCTCTCTGAACTTAATTCACAATGTGTATATCACAATAAAGGGGTTTTAAAATGTCTTGCAACTAAGGCTTTTGTAGTCAAATGGGGGGTTGTAAATTTCTTAGATCTACCTTTTGGACAGATAATTAAAATGTAGCTCAACAATGTGGAGAAGATGCATTAGAAGTATAACTCATTTAAATGTCACGAGATAGAATCTTATTTTTTTTAGGGATCTAGAGTTAGAAAAGGAAAACTAGAAATGTTGGTAATTTAAGAATATGTTTTTCTGTTATTAAAACTTTACCACTGAGCTTTTTGACAGTGGGCAAAAAGTTGATGGATATTGGACCTCCTCACCAGAATTCAAAACAGCTCCTAACCAGAATTCAAAAAAGCTTTTACATCAAAGCTAGTAACCGTTTAAAATATTTGGCCACCTAACACCTTACAAAGTAGCTTACCTTGCCGTACACAGTGGCAACTTTAAATGTATTTTAATTTCAATTTCTTCAAAAGCATGCATTATACTTAGTATTTAAAAGATGTTTCATTGTTGTGTATGAATAGAGACTGCTTGTGTCCAACCCCAACACTCATTAGAGGGAAAGATCCATATACCTCAGCAGATCAATTAGGAGTGCTTTAGGGAGAAATTAATATTATTGATTGCTAGAATGAATCTCACCAATCAGCTGGTAGGTTTGTTTTGTGACGTGCATCTTTGATGTGGGTTTTAATTTAAAAGTAAATACTGGTGATATCTGTTGATCTAGATTTGTTGGCCGTGTAGTACAGCAGTGTCTGTCTGTCTGTCTGTCTGTCTGTCTGTCTGTCTGTCTGTCTCTTATAGACTAAACTGTCAATGGTTCCATAAAAATGTCAAATCAAAAATATAAAATACATTTTGGCTGCAATGAAAGACAAAGGTTCTTACAAACTCCGATCTCAAAATCCAGTCTCACTGATGGATTCCTGAAATTATTGATAAAGGTAATTTCTTTTCATTTCAGTCTTTAGTCTATAGGTCTTTGTTAGTAATTCTAGACAAATAGAGCACTATGGAAACCTGGCAAAATGATAAATGTTGAAGTGGTAAACCCAGGCTTTTTATGAGCAAAAATTTTAAAGCAAAGACATTGGAATGATGTCAAACCACATTTTAACTATGATATAATTTACAAAGAACAAAAAAATTATTTCAGCTAATTACAGTTAACTTGCAGTAATTATATCTTGCTTGTTCTATTCGCAAGATACACGATTGACCTAATGGAAATGTGCCTTAGTAGGTATGTGTTTAGGCAGCCTTGTAGCAATATGCAAGACAATGGAATTTCAAAAGGATACCATATGGCAAACTGGATTTTAGCTGCTATAAATGGAACAAGTGAGTGACAAGGCAATTGATCATTTGAGCCATATTTGAAAAAAAATGATCAACAGTTGTAGCCCTGATTTAATTTGGAATCAGCCTATGCTCTTGGCCTCTTCTTCCTCTTCCCCTGTTTGTTATCCTTCACTTTCTTCCCTGCACTTTCCTTCCACTTCTAACAAGGCTGACCTTCTAATTCTGGGTCACGGCGTACAGCAGGGTTTCATAGGGTTCAGCTCTGATTGATTTAAAAGAACTGGCTCATCACTGGAGGCATCTAATGGTTCTTACAGCCTTTCTCATCAATTAAGACTGGGGTTCACAATTACCTAAACTGATTGCTTAAGTTAGAGAGACGTTTTCTGGAAAAACATATTTTAAAAATTCTGTAAAATTTGCTTCAATAATTTGTGAAACATGTTTATTATTTTTGTATGTAATGATTCAGGCAATGTTATGAGGACCATCATTTTTATATGGAATGACTATTCAGCATTCACAAGCATAGTGTATTTTGACTGACATGACATAAACGAATCGTAATATTTCAAAACAACTGAGAGGTGTGCAAAAGCAAATAATGCATGTCCAAAAGCATTTGAAATTTTTTGGAAGGATTAAGAATCTGTTCAAATATATTCAATTGTCTAAATGCTGTGAAACTACTGTAAGTGCTAAACAAATGCTAATAGCGATGTTAGAAATGCACTAGAACAACTGAAAAAAAATGGAAGAAATTAATGGAAATGATAATTAACAAAACTGTGACAGTCCTTGAGTATTTGGGTAGACAGACTATATTTTTTCAGAGCCGCTCAGCATCCCCAACGGTGTACAAGAATCTGCCAGTTGAGTAATATTGCATGGCCATACATACATCATTGTTTCTTGAACAGCTGATTGGCTGCTGGGTGGAGCATTTTCTAGCATTCAGATCAATCCTGAGGCTAACTTCCCCAGAGCAGGTTTGCCATTCAGAGTAGGTTACCATGTTGACTAAGAATGAATTCAATTGTTGTAAGTGATAGTCCAAATGCAAAAAGTATAAAAGTGTAATTTCAATATGAACCACGCCTAGCCAAAAGAATATAGTCTGCTTTTGTTTAAGACCAAACATTCTGACAAAACTTTTCTTGTGTAGATACATTCTTAGATGTTAAATTACTAAATTTCCCTCTCTGGATGCATTCAAGTTCTCCAGAGTCCTGCTAATGATCTCAATATTTGACTCGTGTGCTGAAGCAAAGACATGTTGACAGGACACTGGGCTTGGAAGAATAGGGTTTAAGACACCTGGTCTAAAGGTTGTGTTTTTCCTATTACATCTTGTAATGAAAGTTACTGACCCCTGAAAGTGCTTACACGCCCGACGCTTTCATTCTCAGTTCGTGGCGCGGAGGCTTTCACTAGTTTTAATCAGACTTTACACAACACTTCTTAATATACAGTAGTATCTACTTTAAGTTTATTAGCAATTTAACCTTGATGAGACAATGGTGTGGTTTTAATTCACAGCACTGGGTTCCTGGTATCATCAGAGGGATAAGAAAGGAGGGGAAAAGCCCAGAATAATGGCACAACAGTTTCTTATAGATCAGCAAGGACCCACTCTGGGACAACAGTAAACAATTCAGATTGTAAAATAGAACACACTGCAAGACTCTAAGTATGTCTCATCTGTGAAGTGCACAGTTTCATTGAAGTATATGTTGATGTCCCAAATAACTATAATTAATTGCTGAAAAACCTGTATATATAGATAAACTATACCAATCTCTTTCTATATTTGCTTATAAAGGCTGGTAACTCCTCTTTTCCAGTGTGAATGCCCACAATTGCTTCCTTAAAATTCTGGAGTTTCTTGTCCTTAAAAGATTAAGAACTGATTTTATTTGGTCGGGACCCTCTTTTTGTTCTTTGGCTGCTAATCAAATGTTTTTTGTGCTGATCAAATCCTTCAATGGACCTGAGCTGAACAAGGTCATCAAGGTAGAAAATCTGCCTACTGTATATCTATAATTGATTTGAGAGTAGGACAGAGTTTATTACTAGGCTTTAACCAAAAGAGGCAATGTGAAAGAAGGGATTTAAAAATATATTAGATGGCCAGCATCTTTTGAAGACGAGGGACTCCAAAGCGCTTTACACTGCATGTTATTTACCCATTTACACACTGATGGCAGCAGGCTTCATCTATGTGTGTGTCCTTGTATTTGTCATATTTTGAAGTCTATTTTCTGGAGAAAAAAAATAAAAAATATTGAGAGCAAATGCTTCTTATGCGGCCTGATGCCTGGATCACATGAGGGGTATTGCTGTTTTAGGGTAAGGGGCAGAGGTTGGTAGAGTACCTAACAATTTTACTCAAGTAAGAGTGGCAATACTTTAACATTTTTTTTACTCAAGTAAAAGTATTTAGTAAAAAGGCTACTTGAGTACTGACAAACTGTTTGATACTAACGTCAGATTTAATGTTTGAAAATAATACTGGCAAACTGACTTCATGTGCAAGTTCTGGCCTTTTAAAGACTCAAATGCCTAAAGAATACAAATAAATTTCATGAATATAAAAGAACAATATTTGTGCAAAAGAAATTATTTTACCATTATTTTTCAAATAAACTTAAAAACCATTCCTTACGACGAGAACTGTATATATGTTGGGTAAGGGTAACAAGCTCCCACTGTTAATATAGAATATTTACTGTATGTTTACCTGATTTTGGAATGGTTCAAATTACTCACAGAGGACAGAGTAGGCAGAGATTTTACTCAAGTACCTGTAGGAGTAGCGATACATAACAAGAATATTACTCAAGTAAAAGTAAAAATTAGGGCACAGTAAACCTACTTCTAAAAGTAAATGTTTTTTTTTTTTTATTACTCAAGTTACTGTAAATGAGTAAACGTAATTGCTACCCACCTCTGGTCAGGGGTCACATTTAGGGCTAAGGAGTTAATTGTGTTTAGGATAGGGTTAGTTACGTAATCGTCAGGGTTAGGTTTAGAGTAAGGGTCACAGTTAGGCTGTTGAAATGGGTTAGAAATGAATGAAAGTAAATGGAAAGTCCCCACAAACATAGACAGGTTTATGTGTGTGTACAAACATTTTTATATGTAAACTGATGCGTATTGTGTACATAACTTGGAACTTGTGCAAGCTCAGATACGGCCTGTCTGACAGCATGTGCTTATGTGTACTTGTACTGTACTTGCTGCTGAATGAACTGTTATTCATATTTTACCAGAAAAGATGTCACTTTGAGAAAGTGAGGGCAGTGTTCTATTCCTCGCCGTTTTTGTTTTGCACGCTGTTGTATTTGCGAATGTAGGAGCGTGTGGCTGGAGGGTGCCAGTGGTAGAGTACTCCCAGAAGATGAGATGTGACTGTTGCGCTTCAGGTGGGGTGGCACTAATAATGATGATAATGATGATAATGTTTCCAGTCTGTGTTATTAATCATAGCTAGTTTGATCACTGAGCATAAAAATTATGCCACCCCACTAAATTTTCTAACTTTCTGAAAACACCTAAAAAGATTTGTTGAATTCATATAGTCACATCAGAGTTTAACCTTTGGAGATAAATGGATCTATACAACACATTCAAGTATTGTTATTTTTATTTATTAAACTAGGATTAAATACTCTGCTAAGAATGCATATATAATGTGAAATGCAAACAGAAATGGTCAGTACTGACCCAATAACCCAAGTCAAATACAACTGCCTAATTATTTTTATTTGAGCAGTTTTCCTTTTGTCCATAATCTGTTTTTTCTGAAGATTGGCCCACATGTGTTGCAGTTAGAGTTTAGATTTACTCTTTATCTTTGCTTGAATGACATTCGGTTATATATATATATATTTTTTTTATTATTCTGTTCTTTTGTTGTTTTGGATAGACTGTATTATCTATTAACAAGTTGTAATGATTTATGAACACCATATTTAGAGAACGAAACAGGTTCAGTAAGGTTTAATAAATATCCATGGATAGTTACATATTTTCTTGAAATGGTGACCTTGAAAAATGAGAAAGATGTGTTAACTTAAAATGAGCCTAACATGAAACAAACAAAAAAAAGTAGCACACTTAAAGCACTGAAGTTTATATAAAGCCAACTACTCTTGCATCAATTTTTCCTTTTTTTTGTCATTAATATACGTCATTGTTTACTTTATTTAGAATATCCTATTTCTAATTTTAATAATCATCTAATTTATTTTACTATTTTATGCTTTTCTTAGTTTTACCATTAATTTCCCTGATCAGCTTTTTGGTTGATGCCTATGTTTAAAGTGTATTATTAAGAAAGGTGACTTGGTTTGGCTTTTCACTACTGCGGTAAAGACTGACCATTGAATGGATGCAGACTTAATCATGTGTGAAGTGCATGTGGGTCATGTGATTACTAAAAAAAGACAGTTTAGTTTAAAATACAAACAAATCAAACAAACAAAAGAAAAGAAACAAAGCAAATTGTTAAAGACATACACAAATTGGACAATATTTGATTAGTTTGAGGGATTGACTTTTGGAAAACCTCCCTTGCAGCTTTCTATTTCTCAGTTACTCCCCTGCATTGCAGCACTCCCTGCAGGAGCTGTGAGAGGTGCAGTATTTTCCACATGCCTTTCTGCTGCCTCAGAGGAGTCAAGTCATCTCAGGAAAAATGTCCCTGCACAACTCAGCACAGATGCTTACCGGCTTTAGTTTTTCTGCATGTGTATGTATGTTCAAGTTTGCTATACAAGGCTTAAACAGTGATTATAGCATCTAATTCTGCTAAGGTGACAATTCCTGTCCCATCAGCGCAAACTGTGCAAGGCATTAGAGAAACTTGTAACTGAATTTTCTCACTTGTCTTTTTTTTTTCCTGAAAGTAAGATTTAATTTCTGGAGTCTTTTATTGTGTTTCTTGTGGAGCCATTATATAATTTGTATAGTGTTTGATGAAGCAAAATATATTTGTGAACATTTGAAGTATTTTATCATAATATAGGAGTCTATAAGCATTGCTGCTAAATGCATACAGCAGTTGGAAACAGACTATGGAGAAAACATGGATGATAAATGACTTCAACTTCCATCTTCCTAAAAGGAAAACAAAAAATAAAAAACACCAAACAAAATAAGGTCCTGCTCTGTGATGCAGCAGTTTTATATGAGGCTAATGCCCTCTTCTGGCAGAAAGGGAAAGTTACATCAAAATCTGAGCTGAAACATGCAACTGCAAGCAGGCATCTGCTGTGTGTCAGCTAGACTTTTGTACACATCTTGGTATTTCCCCAAGGAGAGCAGAAAAAGAAAACAGGATATCCTAAAGAGAGAAACAAACAAGAAAGGAAATAAATCCCATATGTTCAAATGGATGAATGCATCTACTGATTACAGATGCATTTATCCATTTCTCTTGCAAGTATTTTCTTTGATTTGCTCTGACCAGCAGGTCGTGTGCTGATAAATTTCTTTCAGAATTTTAAACTGATATATATATGAGAGCTAAGTAGTTATCTCAGTTTATTCTATAAACATGTGATGCACATGTCTTAATATATAAATAAAAATGATTTCTGTTTTCTCCATACTTTTGTTTTAAAACTTTTGAATTCACCAAAAGAATCCCCAGTCCATGTTTTCCCTTCTATGTGTTCTAACACACACAAATTAAAATAATATGCAAACACAAACTAATATCAGTAAAGCTCAGAAAAAAATGAATTAATGAATCTACACGGGTGCAAAGTTTCCGAGGCTGAAAGCATACAAAGACACTCAAAGATAACCCATTTTTACTTTCAATTAGTTTTTTTTAAGTTTATCATTAGTTTAACAGCTTCTTGATTACAGAAACAACTTTACACTTCAGTTGTGTTAACATAAAGAAGTTTAGCTAATAATATTATTAGTGTGATGCTTTAGTGCTGGCAAAGTTTTAGACATTATGGACATTTTTTGAGATTGATGGTTAAAATGTTTTCAGTTCTCCATTTCAGATGTTTAGTATGATAACAGAGAGACATCTCTGTAGACATTTGAATCCCATTTCTCAGGCCAATTGTTACAATTTAGAAAATGATATCAGCTGTGATACCCTTTGTATGGCTGACATGGCACAGTCCAGAGGCCCTCGGGAGTTTGTCTGCATTCTGGATTGATATTTTGCTTGTTTTCTTTGTTCATTTTTCTTAACTGTCGCTGTACCCAGTGTCCCCTCACCCTGGAGCTTGTGGTTATTGATCTCTCACAACTACTCTCCAATCTGAGACAAAAGTGGCATGCTGCAATCAGCTGTGTGAGCAGCATCACAAATGAGACTGGGAAAACAGAGATGGATGGTAGAAAGAGGTAAAGAGATTGCGTGCATAAGTACATAGCAGAGTCAGATTGGAAGTGGGGAGGTGTGTGACGGGAGGGTGGAATATAGGGGAGATTGTGAGCATTGGACAGAGGAGGAGGAGGTGTATTGCTGCAGTGGAGAGAAGTGAGAGGAGACTGCAGTGTCTGCTAATGGGAGAGATCAGGCTATGTTACCACAGCTCTAAGGGACTGTATCCCAAACACTCACTGAATGGGCCCTTTCTCAGGGGGAATACCTCATCTGACTGGTGAGTTGTTTTCTGATTAGCGCTGTTTACTTGATTGAATTTCATACCTGAACATTGGTAAATATGAATGGAATCACAATGTAAAAATGAGAAGGGTTAAAATGATTAAAAACTGTGCACATATAGCTATATTCTCTGTACCTGAGCAAATTTATCATTGACGATGTGTCAGAACCTTCCTCTCCCTTTGCTAAGTGACACTGTCTTGTAATCACAGGCTGTAAAACCCTAGCAGTTAAAGTATGGAAAGAGTAATAATGATATAAAGATAAAAAAAAATTATATTAGTCCTATAACAAGACAAAATTGCTTGAATTTGTTTTGTTTGCTTTTTTAATGTTAAAAAAGCTTACTTTTTTGTAGTAAGTCAATAATTTGGTGATTTCTTTACTTGTTTTTATATATTAAAGGTGATTGCTTTGTGTTCCATACAAAAGATGGTATAACGGAAGCTTGTTTGTATTATAAACTTTATTTATAACCTTGAGGCTAAACAGGCCAGTGACTGATGAATGATTCGTATCGTTTCCTTGCCAATCAGTTCCCACAATTTTTGCACTGATTTGTGTTCAGGCGTTAATTGAGGTGGTTTTTGACAGTCTGGTCGCTTCAGCTACAGGCAGGGTGTGAGCTGAAGGAGACAGTCAGGACTTCTTGGCAATAATGATCTAGTCCGAAAATATGAAATGTACGGAAAAATTAGACAAATTAGACTTTCAATCTGTTGCTGTAATGATACCCGACACAAAATATGTAATTTGAAATAAAAAAAAAACCATTGATCTATGGGTAGTGCACCAATTAAGGGGAATAACAACAGGATTGTAGTTTGCATATATTGCATAGTTCCTCTTATAATACATTGCTACTGCCTGTACACTCATTGTTTAATGAGGCACTGTGAGAACCTGCCTGTTCTGTGGCAGGTCATTGGCCCTGGAGCAGTCTGATTTTAAACCTAAATCAGTATAAACTCCAGAGCATTTTAAAACAATTTCAAAGCCTCATTATTAATTGGCTTTTAGGATATGATGGTCTAACTGCTGATATTTCTTAAATTATTTTCTTCTTTTATCTTTTTTTTTAAATATTTTATACTTTAGACTGCCTTCTATTTTTAGCATTGTTTTTTGTTTTTGTTTGTTTAAACATGATTAATCCTTATTATTGTGTCTGCTGTTTGTTTTAGAGATGTTAATTATTTCATTTGTAAAGCTCTTTGCTCCTTTAGACCTGTGGAAAATGGGCTCCATAGTTAAATCTATAAAGCTAGAATCATGCATAAACATTTACACACTCAGCTTCATGTTGTTACCTCAAACTCCTTTTTATTTTGTTTTTAACTCACTTTCATTTTTTTTTTATTCCATTCATCTCATTGCATTTACGATAACAGAAATTAAATTTTCCTGTTTCAGAACATAAAAGCAAAACAAAATGTAGAATGAATGTTTTTGCTTTCTTGAACATCTATTATTTTCATATAGTTGTAAAACATGTTTGTTGTTGTACTTCAAGCCGTGTGTCTCCATACTAGGATGCCATTTATTCATTGGTCTTGTGTTGGGCACAACATTTTCAAATTTCTACTCATGTCCTACTGTTAAGCTAATTTGCTGTATGTTTTGACTGCATTGAACTAGATATACATTGAGCTCCGGTTTCAAACTGTACTGTAAGAATTCAAATTCGTAGTTTTTTTCTAAATCCTGAAAATGACCGTATAAAGAAGAAACAACTCCATAGTTTGTACCACATTACTCTTCATTACCTCTTATTTTAATTAGAGAGCAGTGATGTTGCCAGATAGTTCCTTATTTAGAGCGTTTCCTTATTTTGCAAAGCAACCATGCAGAAATCCTTAATTAAAGAGCAGAACCCTGGCACCTTGATGTTCAGCAGTAAACTTTAGTAGTGCAACACTGTCACAAACTGTCATTCCTGGAGATAATTAAAAATGATGCAAGGCTTACTGGGTCTTCTGAGGTAAAACTATTTTGAAAGGTGTAAATGAATACTAGTAATAAAACTCTTAATCTTACTCAGTTTCAATGGTTGAATTGTTAAATAAGACAAACAGATAGATAGATAGATAGATAGATAGATAGATAGATAGATAGACAGACAGACAGACAGACAGACAGACAGACAGACAGACAGACAGACAGACAGACAGACAGACAGACAGACAGACAGACAGACAGACAGACAGACAGACAGATAGATAGATAGATAGATAGATAGATAGATAGATAGATAGATAGATAAGGTTCAGATTTATGATAATGACTAAAAATATTCTGAAAAGATTTTTTAAATACAAGTATTTAACGTAACACTGCATAACTTTTGACCTAAGTATTACCTTCATTTGAGATTTATTTAATTATTTTTAAGGTCAATACACAGCACTTGCTGTGTGTTGCTGCTTGGTGCAGGCTGCCCTTCTCAAAAACTTGCCAATGTAACTTAAAGTGGTTAGATCCATCATTAAGACTCGGAGCTCCCATTAAACATGAGAAATAACTAAGCTAGACATTGTTACCTAACAAAAGGTTCTAACACTTATCAGACATATTTTGGGTTTTCTGAATAAGGACTTAATCCAGAGGGATGAATGTGGCTTTGTCTTTACAGGAACTCCATGACCTCTCACTCTGCTGCTCCAAAGAGGTCTGCAGTCAGATTCCAAAACACCTTCTGTTTTGTATATCTTTGTTTATTCCACTGACCCCTGTATGGCAAAAAATATATATTGCTTTGATATAATGAACATGATCAAAAAAAAAAAAAAAAAAAAAAAAAAAACTGCTGCAAATCTGGCTTTTTAAAAGAAAATGAACCTTTTTCAGATTAATGTTTTATTTTTGGATACTTCTGATCTTGGAAATCTAATTTAAATATTTATTTCAGCTGGGATGACAAATTCATCAAGTGATTTGCATAAAAAACAGCTTGAATGAAAACATTGGAACAGTATGCAGAAACCTAGAAAATTAACAATATTGTCACAAAGACAGCTTTGAAATTTCCATATTCCTGTATGAAATGAAACCCACAATAGGTGACCATTTTACACTTGTGTGTTGAGTAGATTAAATCCATATTTATCATTATATCAGCCATATCAGCTTTTTGTGTATTCACACCAGCTAATTTGGTCCCACTTAAATGGACCACAGTTTTTTTTGTAGTAGTATCTGAACAAACAACTGGATAGAAACGCACTTATTGAGGTGGTCCACTTTAAATGGATTTCTGTGCTGTTTATTCAGGTGTGATAATGAAATGGCCATAATAAACTCACTGCAAGATTGACCCCTTTTTGAACATAAGCCAACATAACAGGGCTTGTAATGAAAGTCAAATCGATTCAGTTTATTTTTTAAGCTCCAATATTCTATACATGTCGACCCAAAGCCCTACAGCCAATTCAATCAATTCCTACAGACAGCTGTTGAAAAGTTTAAAGAGTCATATTGCATCAAGTCATTGATGTGCAGAATTTACTCCATCTGGATGAGCATGGTGTCCCTGCACATTTCTCCCTCATACCAAGCATACATAAAAAGAAGAAACCTCTAGCAGAACCAAGCTTAGTGTGGGGGGTTTCAGAAGACAGAGCAGACACATGTAAAGAACAAAGAAAAACTGAATCAGAAATATTTTCAATATTTTCTACGTTTCTATGTAGTGAATGTGGTACTATAGTTTTAACTGATCGGTCATCTGTTACTTAGTGATGCTGCTCCCTGCACTGTGTGTAAAACCAATTGAGCAACAAATAAGCTGCTCTTGACACAATAATTTTGTAGCTGTAATATAATTACATATATAAAGAGCAGAACGCAGGTCTGCCATGATACTTTCTTCCATCTGTCCATGCTTGGCTTGTTTACGAGTTGTGGTTTATTTGCAAAAAGTATGATGGTAAAATGAAACGTACCAAATGGGTGCCTTTTTGCACAAAAACATGAATCCTTGGTCCAAACCAGCAAACAAAAGACTTTCCTGGTGTGCATACTCCCTAAAGTTAGGTACAAATCACATCAGAGAAGTTCTCCATCATTTTTTCAGGTTTTTCTCATCAAACCATTAAATAGATGAAAGATTGAAATGTCAGTTGTCTTGCTTAAGTTAATGTTTTAGTTTGAGATATGGGAATCAAAGCAACTCTTTTTACCTGTCTACGTTCTTGCTATATTGTTCTGTAATTTTTAATACATTTTAATCAGCTTAGAGGTTATATTTTATGCTTTTAACAGTTTGCTAGAAAACTAGTTTTGTTTTTGTTATTTTTGTAGTTGTGAAATAAATGGTAATTTTTGTAAAGAAAAGAAAAAGTCTTGGAAACTGAAACGTTTGAAACATAGACCTGCACAATACTAACAAAAACATTTATGACCTTCCACTTTCCCCCCCTTTGCAATAATGTCCATAATGGATTGCTTTACCTTTTCTTTGGGTTTCAGGGACATAGCCCCTAGTCGTTCATAATGAAGTTCAACTTGTTCAGAAGGCCTCAGGCCGTTGCGGCTGCTGAGCCAACCAGTGCCACCACTGTGACCATGGCTCCCTCGCTGGTTTCAATCACTACTCCGGCTTCAGACACCTCAGGCTCCAACAACACAGAGATTAGCAAGAATGACATGTTTGAAGAGATCAAAACCAAATTCTTCAATGAAATTGATAAAATTCCACGTAAGTGACACAAACGTTGCAGAGATCTCTTCCAAAAACGTTATATCTGAATTATAATGTTTAACCTTTGCTTCTTTAACCAGTTCCTCCATGGGCTTTGATTGCTATTGCTGTGGTGGCGGCATTGCTCGTCCTTACTTGTTGCTTCTGCATCATTAAAAAATGCTGTTGTAAGAAGAAGAAGAACAAAAAAGGAAAGAAGGGCAAAGACGGCTTTAACATGAAGAACATGCAAGGTGGCGAGGTATGATGGATCAATTTTCCTGCACCCCTGAAGGCTAGTGTAGTAATATGTTGTAATCTGTTTTCTTTCTTATTCATATTATATTTTAATTTATATAAATGATAACATATTTTACACAGAATACTTTTTACTAATCAAGTTTGATTTTTCACCGGCAGCCCTTTTAGGCCAGGCAGTTGAGGACACAAGGAGAGCTCTCTTCCCATCTGCTTATTGCTGTTGTGTTGTCTTCTAATGTGATGTACTTTATTGTTACTCTGTGGTAAAAAAAAACATGACACACATTGATAAGAGGTGGCAAAAAATATATAGACTATAAAAATAATTTGTTTCTTTATCTATGAAAAATTAATGCTTTAACAAAATGCAAAAATGAAAGAAAACTATTAAAACTAATGAGATAATTTACAAATCTATGTGATGCACGTTCTTTGCTTTAGTAGTCGAACGTGTTTACCATCCTCATCTCAAGCGTGTCATTTCTCCTCATAACTGTGGTTGTGGTGGTTTTGATTGCCTCTTCTTTGTAGTGTGTTTGGTGTCTTGTGAGTTGAATCTCTTCCTCTCTCTGCTCTCCTCCTTTTTCCGCTTTCTTTCTGTTTTGTGTGTGCCTCGTGTTTCTTGACTGTGGTGGACCCCTGCTATACGGTAGGTGGATAGCTCATGATACCTTCTGCCCCGAGGGCGGAGGTGGGTTTCATGGAATGAAAGTCGTAGCTTCCTTTGTCTCCCCCGTTTGTTGTAATGATGTTATGGTAGCCTAAGAATGTAACGATAAGAAAGCTATGATGTCCTCCATAAACCCAGGAGAGGAGAGTCTAACCATCTAACGCATTGTTTGCTGGACAATGTAACTGTTATTCACAACATGATATGCAAGAAACTCTTAACATTATTAATCAATGCATGTGAAGAAGGGCATGATTGGTCATGTGGGAGACATGGAAATGATAATGATGAAAGTGCATGAAAAGCAAGAAATGAAAAATGATTGAGACAATCATAGAGACAGGAGGTTACAGAGACACCTAATGGCCCTAAATTAAAAGAAAAAGGCAAGGTTACTTTGCAAATGCTTTGATTCAATTTCAAAATATCTTTAGAGCAAACATTTAGTAAGCATGCAAAAAGCTGGCTGGGCTTTTTATCCTTGACACTTGACTGTGAAAATTGTGAATGCAAAAAGTGTTTTGAGGCACAGGAATAAAGGTTTAAACTAGCTTTGATTTTTAAAGCTTGGTATTTATCATAGTTAAAAAATAGATGAGGATAGTTTTCATCTGTCTAATGAAGAGCATAATAATCTGCGTTTTGCCTGGGCTGAAGTTATCTCCTTTTGCATTTCAAGAAACCATGAACACATATAGACTTCTTATTTCCGACATTTACAGTTGCTGAGGCATTTTCCACAAATATTTCAAATCACTTTGTAGGTTTAAGTCTTTTATTATTTTTATTATTGTCATGAACAATTTCATAGTGTTACCTATAATCGCTTCATGGAATTTAGATATTTGAAGTCCTGTCATTGATTGTACAGGCCTGCACCTTCATAACAAATATAGAATAGAGCCTTCCATAGTTATTATTACACTTAAAGGTTTTCAATCTTTTTTTAGCTGCTCAATTGGTGCTATATAAATGAGCTGAATTGAATTGTAATTGGTCAGATAAATACGATGTAGCACTGATCCTTTAATTCCTACAAAATATTCAAGTCTTTCTAAAAGAATATTATGATCAACTGTATGAAATGCAGCACTGAGATCTAACAGGGCGAGTACAGATACAAGTCCATTATCTGAGGCCATGAGAATATCATTAGTGACTTTCACCAGAGCTGTTTCAGTGCTATGATGAGCTCTAAAGCCAGACGGAAACTCTTCAAAAAGTTCATTATGGTGTAAGTGGTCACCCACTTGTTTGGCAACTACCTTATCAAGAGTTTTAGATAAGAAAGGAAGATTGGATATAGGTCTATAATTGACCACATCATCTGGGTCAAGAGACTTAAATACAGGTTCAATTTAATTTAAAGTACCACCGTTATTAGCTGCCATAACCCATTTTTGAAGGCCTTGCATTTTATTTATGAAGTTGGCTGGTAATCACTCTTCAACTCTTCACTTCAACAGTAGTGGACATAGAAAGCTTTATATTTCAAGCTCAATTAAGATGTATTTTTTGTTGAGTAGCATTCTTCTTATATACACAATATGGATGTGTTTTTTTAGAAATACAAAAAATATTAATAAATACAAAACTTTATGCTTTAATTGACTATGCTGATGGTGATGCATTCTTGTACGTCTCTTGAAAAGAAAATACATCAGGATGTGACTTTCTCTTGGTGCTATATTAGACTAATCAAAATCACAGTTGAAACGGGCTCACATGAATTACTGTATGTGATGAAGCAGTACAAAAGCCTCAATAATTTCCTCATGGTTATACAGAAATACCCATCTATATTTTATAGAGTTTTCCCCAAGTAAACAACTAGTTGTAGGAACTTATGCATTTATTCAGGCTTATTTATGCAGCACATTTAATTAAACCCAACCATAAATTTCTAAGATCTTGATGAGATTTTATTAAGCTGCAGTATCAATCAGTTTAGCATATTCATGTTTAATAAAGACCCCTTAATTGCATGTCTCGGTCTCTGAAATCAGATTAAATCATCAGCGGGGAGAGAGGACACTAATCCAACAACAATCTTTTTAATCATTATTGAGTGAGACTATATCTGTACATGGTTTCTGGAAACTGGCTAATTTACCTTGGATGCTGTTAATTTAAGTATATAAAATTAATTAATCTCTGTGTATATTATATTTACATTTATGGTATTTATTGGTAGGGCTGTTGTAAGCCAGTTCCTTTGAGGATTGATTGAAAAGGGCATCTCTGCTGATATCTGAAATTTAACACGAGAACTCTGTTTTTTTTTCTGAATTGACTCAAGGTTATGTCATTTTTTATCTTTAGTGGAACGAGCATGCAATGCCTCCACTGACACTGGCTGTCTCTGTTCCGCTCAAGCATGTCACAATAGTTGCCCACTGATCCAAAAACACTGAGGGGAGGAGAATTAAAGGATTAAAAAGTAGACACAAATTCTATACAAAAATAAGATTCTTTCAAACTTAAATCATGTTTTATTGCTCAGGTAAGTCTTAACAAAAACATGTATCTCCCAATTTAAAAAAATCTTGGATCTCCAGTGTCTGTGGCATGCTGATGATTATGGCGAATCCCTGTGGTGCAAATCTGAGTTCAAAAGTGTTTTAGTTAGTATTTTTATTTTGTCACCTTCATACAACAGAAACACCAGGATGATGATGATGAAGAAGAAGGAGAGACTGGAATGACAGAGGAGGAGAAAGAGGAGGAGGAGAAGGAACAAGAAAAACTGGGAAAGCTACAATACTCTATTGATTATGACTTTGAGAATACAAAGGTCTGTGACTTTCCCTCCAAAATATATTGACCAAGTTTGATAAAATGAGATGTTAACTATTAAAGAAGAGATAAATGCAAAGCAAACGAAAAGGAGATAGGAAATGTTGCTGTAAATTAAAGGATACAAAAGTTTCCATTAGTACCGTTCTTTATAAAATTGTGCAAATTGGTGTTTACCAAAGGTCCATGTAGTTATTCACTATAGAGTTATAACTGTCAGATCATGTTATATTTATATAAGGTCTATGATATACACAATTTTTTATAAAAAAAAAACAAAATTACAATAGCTCTGTCATGATCCCTTCTCTACATATTTATTCTCAACACAGCTCACAGTCGGCATTCTTCAAGCTGCAGATCTGATGTCCATGGACTCGGGTGGAACCTCTGACCCTTACGTTAAGGTCTTTCTTCTCCCCGATAAGAAGAAGAAGTATGACACCAAGGTGCACAAGAAAACATTGAATCCAGTCTTCAACGAGACCTTCGTTTTCAAGGTAGGTTTTCTTTGCTGTGATGGGATGTAACAGGAAAAAAGACGGTGACCAAGTTTCTGGTTTTATACAGAAATGCTTACACCAAACTGTCCCTCCCTATCAGGAATATATTGATCTTGCAGCCAGTTCAGCTGCTGCACTGGCTAACAAGCCCCTCAGAGTATCATGAGATTATGTTGGGAGCTGAGCCAATTTGAAAAAAATAAAAAAATAATAAAAAAGTAGTTATGTCAAAATGCTAGGTCTAAGATTGGCAATGTCAAAATGCTAGAAATAATAGAATTTCTGACTTCAGAGAACAAATGTACAGACAGTAGATTTTATCCACCATTTAGGACTTAAAGACTGTTAAAGTAACATACTTTATTTGTCACTCTTTCTGATTTCTCATCATATTTAGTTCAACAGCATTTACATCAGGCTGGATAAATACATATTTTATCATGTATTTTTATTGTGTACATTTGAGAAAGCCAGCATCAGCATACATAAAATCCTGTCTTTAAACTATAATTTTGAATTGTTTTTTCAATTCTTCATCATTTTTTGCATTTAAATGTATGTTTCCTTTTATTAACTTTAAGTCATTTATGAACCATGTATAAAAAACAAAGATACCTTATAACCTGCAGTGGTTCTTTCGATCAGGTACCCTACGACGAGCTGGGTGGAAAGACTCTAGTGATGTCAGTTTATGACTATGACAGATTTTCCAAACATGACGTCATTGGGGAAGTGAAGATACCCATGAACACCATTGATCTTGGACGTCCGATTGAAGAATGGAAGGACCTGGAGAGCGCTGATCAAGAGGAGGTGCCTTTGTTGATTACATCTAAAAAAATATTATTTTTAAAATTAGTTAAAAATACTTTATATTCCGTTATTAAAACCCCCCATAAAATTGTTTAATTACAAAATATAATGCCAGAGGCTTCTACTTAATCCAAATTATTATAGAGAAACTTTTTCGCAAATCTTGATGCAAACAGAATTGCTGGCTCCATCTCACTGGCATCTGTTTATAATCTGTCTGTTTGAGACTATTTATTGTTAATATTTCATATCCAAAATTGCAGCAAAGCTAATGATAGTTATGGATAACTCTCAACCGTTGTGCATTTGATGGAAAATACTTCACCAGTTGAAAATTAATTATATTTCACTTTAAAATGCTAGTAATTTTACAGAATGAATCCAGTTGTATAAAATCAGTTTTCTTAACATATAGAGTGCTAAAATCTTGTATTCTTTATGCAGTACATGTTATGCAACTCATCATCTTAAAGCTACTTACTAAAGGTTAAAAATAAAAACTGTAAAATTCCATTATTTGGAGATGCAATCAAAATAAGCCCAAATAACCAAAACTAATGTATGATAAAAAAACAAAACAAGAATGTTTAGATCTCCTTTGATTAAAAAAACTTAAAGGAGGTAATGTGCAAACAATATCCAAAGGGCTTGAGGATTGAGAGGAAAGTCAGAGGAGTGCGCTGGACAAATAATTGAAGAGGTCAATTTATATAAATATTTGACAGACAGAAAATCATAAAAAAGAAAGCAGAAAAAAAACTAAAATAAAAGTAACAAACCCAATAAATCCAAGTAAGAGATATATCAGTTGAACAACCCAAATAATAAAAAACAAAAGCTGATTAGAGAAAGACAAAAAAGAGCATTTGTTTTTATTAACTTGCTATAAATGTAGCCATTTGTCTAATGAGCATGTGGACTTGTACTGTTCTTTTCTTGTTGTTGCTGCGCAGCCTGAGAAACTAGGAGACATCTGCATCTCCCTCCGCTATGTTCCCACGGCTGGGAAACTAACCGTCTGCATCCTGGAGGCAAAGAATCTGAAGAAGATGGACGCCTGTGGCTTGTCTGGTAAGGCTATCTGAAATTTAACTGGATGTGATTTCTGAATGACAAAGCTAAGATTTTTGCTGCAACTAAGTTTTTGTATGATGCTGTGCAAACTAGTCACAGTATTTGTCAGAGCACACATCCCTTTTGCCTATGTACTTATAAAAAACACAGTTTACTTTTTATATACTATAGTTTATAAAATTGTATTTACCGAAAATAGATGCTTAAATAACAATAGAATAAGAGACTAAAGATGATACTTATATTTTGTTTGTTGAAAATAGTTATCTCCTTCTCATTATCTGCTCTGCTGCCCAGATCCGTATGTGAAGATCCAGCTACTGCAAGGAGGAAAGCGCCTGAAGAAAAAGAAGACAACTGTAAAGAAGAACACCCTAAATCCATATTACAATGAGTCATTCAGCTTTGAAATCCCACTGGAACAGATGCAGGTACAGTAAAAGTCAAATCTGACCACCTGGGCCACATAGAAGACACTTAGTATTTCAAATGCATTTGTTTTGGTGTGCTGCATTAAAGTAAAAGGCTAAAGATGCCAGGTTAACTTTTTTTTTTGCATTAATTTCTTTTAATTCATCTTAACTGTTGTGATTTTCACTGCATTCCGAATTTTATTCTTTTAAAGTTTATTTTGCCTTAATCAAAAATACACATGGGTTTTTGGTTTGGATTGTTCAAAGACCCATGAAATTACTTTTGACACTCAGGCAGCATCAGGTTTAGAAATCGTGAGCTACTTTAGAAAATTGGCATTTCAAGGTCCAGCAACAGTAACTTTTTGTTCAGTGTGTAAGAAAGCTTTTATAGTAATTGTCCCAGTGAGACTCTGAGTCAATACAAGCAGTAACACATTTCTCTTTAACTACGTAAGCTGCAGTGGTAGCTTGACCTGGCAAATATATAGCTTAGTGAACTGAGATATGATGCTGAAAGAAAAACATATCACTAATGCTGAAGTTCCCCTAATGTTGAACGTATCTCTGTTTCTTTCTTTTCTTCATTCCCAGAAAATCTTGGTGGTGATCACAGTGTTTGATTATGACAAAATAGGTAAGAACGACGCCATCGGGAAGATCTTTGTTGGCAGCAAGGCTACAGGTTTGGGTCTTAAGCACTGGTCAGACATGCTAGCAAATCCTCGCCGCCCCATTGCCCAGTGGCACCCACTGCAGCCAGAGGAAGATATCGATGGTCAACTTGCAGCACTGGCAGCAAAGAAGTAACAAGCTTCATTAACCAGCTATTACCTGGAAAACCATCCCTACTTTGCATGAATCCTATGACCTAACAAATGACTGCTTGACATAAATCCCGCTCTGCAAAAAAGAGACATCTTAAGATAACTTCATATGTACAGTTAATTTGATGAAAACTCTTTTCAAGCACCAGGTCTCAGTTTATACTTAGTAGGTTAGAGTTCAGTTATTAGGTCCAGATAGTAGTTTATGAATGATCAGATTCTAGACTTTTTTGTTTAAAAGCTTATTTACAGGGTGCTAAAAATGGGTGAAAATAACCTTAATCACTATATTGGATAAAAGCTTTAGTTTAGTTTATGGAGCATGCTTTACTTGCCTCCCTTCTGTGGTCTACTCTGCGCAGAGCATACCTAGCGATGTATGTTGCTTATAAGTGTGCTGTGCCCTAAAATAGAAAGTGTGACAGTGTGGAGCAAAGGGCTGGTTTACATTCATTAGCGTTAGCAGATTTTTCTAGAATAAATCAGGTTGAAGTCACTAAATGCAGCAGCAGGTGCTGCGGTTTCTTTTCAACTATTATATTTCAATATTTCATTCACTGTTTAGCAAGACTCATATATGGTCTGATATGTGTCACCTGTTTCTCTTACCATGAAGATACATCTATGCATTTAGGATTAAAAGAAAAATGGCAGATCGGATGCAGATTGGACATATGAGTGTGCCTTCCTGATATGACACTTGAGACGTATTAAACTGGTTTAACTGTTTATGTTCAAGAAGCTGAATCTTATTTAAAAGACTGTGGTTGTGCCATCTGCTTTAAGACTTAAGCTATGTTCACCATATGGGTTTTAACATCTATGAAATAAGTACAGAGGGTTGCAGATTATGCTTATGCTCAAATAAATACACGTTGCTTCCTTTAAAATGCTGTTATTACAACTTTTTTTTTCTTTCTGAATCCATTGTACCTCTTTGGTTGGTGTGTCATACTTTTACATGCACTCTCTGTCAGAGGTGAAACCTTTTTTATAGAGAAAGGGATTAGAAATGTAAAATGTAGTCTCTTGTTTTAAATGAATCTGAATTCATGTATAAAATGCAACTTTGTAGACTATTAACATGCAACTGCTGCATCATACATGCAAAAAAGTCCATCTTGTGGACCGTGGGCTTCAACCAAATAAAGCTGATCAGCTAGAAAAACAAGCTTTGGGATCCAGTTTCACAACCTCGTCATAGACAACTTGTAGTTACAAAATCGTGTGTACATACAACCACTGGTTTGATTAATCCGATCCGATTTTTTTAAATTAAAATTAAAAGCCCTCTGACGACAAAAGCTTTTTCCTCCAAACTAATATAAAATGAGGAGAAAGGGCTTCCTGTCCAATTAAATCAGATCAAAGGTTCTCATAAATTTTAACACAAATGAAAGAAAAACCTGAAAAGGACAGTGTTTGTTTATTTATTTGGTAAATTTTTTGACATTACCTCAAGCATATTTTTTTTTATCTTTGAAGCAGCTAACTGAAGATGAGCCTCAGAATGCTAGTGAGTCAATCCAAAGCTCTTCCATCCGCTGCAGAAATTATGCATAATGCTAAGTTGTTAATAGTCTACAGCATGTAATTACAACATGGTGTAAATATGTGCATGTTTTAAAGTTAATCTATATGATGTGTATGTGTGTGTTTGTGTTCAGTGTCATTTTTGATAATAAAATGGAGCAAAAACAAAGATATGCAATTATCTACAGAGTATGTATTTTTTCTCAATGGGCCTGAGTGTATGCTTAGATAATCTGTGTTTAACGTTAACAGTGTGTTTGTTTGATGTGTTCATTGTTCAATAGTCAAATTCTTCAAAAATACAGCATGAATGTGTGTTTTATTTAAATTGTTTCATAGGTGTTACAATATAATCTAACTGAAAATCAGTTAATGTTAATTTAGGATAGCACTGTGTGTTTGTTACTAAGCAGCAGACTGTAAATATGTACACCCCCTTTGTCTTAATGCCCCCTAAGTGATTTCTATGTCCATTCCTGCCAATGAGAGTCAGATACAGAAATATAGTAAAGTGTTTTAGATCCTCATCCTACATTTTTGTATGTAAATGTTACATACGCTTATTGACTTCTTATCATCTTCTGTTTCTGATTATCACACAATATTGTTGTTGTCTTGTTCGGCATGGGTCTTTTCATCTTCAATGTTGTTATTTTTCACAGAGAAAAAGAGATGGCATTGCTACAGCTCTGCATGCTCTGATTTGTGTCTTTGTTTCCAACCTTCTTCTGTCTGTTATTTCAACACCCACTAAAACCCTACTCTTTCTGGCATATTGTACAAAAACATTAGGCAATGTCATCTCATCTGAGGAGCTCAGAGAGATATTAAAAATAATTTTGCAAAGTGAATTTAATTAATCTTTGTGCATAGCATCTCTTAAAAATCCATATATTTTATGTTTCAGTTTACTGAAAGTTATTTCGGAACTGTTGCACGTAGAATTGTTTTTGCAATAGAGACAACAAAATCTCACGTCTTCCTGGGTCTATGAAGTACAGAGCAGACCTGAACTGTGAAAAATCAACTCCCACAACAAAATACTTCCAACGTCCTCTTCAGATTCAACTATCTTTTTGGAAATTATATCACAAACAGAATACCATCGTGTTCTCTTATAAGAAGAGAAAAGATGAACACTTGTCTCTTTTCACTATTGTTTTGTTGAGTTTTAGATTTGTGATGTTCAATTTTTTTTTCTCTTAAGTGGAAAGACATTTTTTTTCAGGAAATAAAAAAAAGACTAAAGAACACGAAAACGTAAATCAATTCTAGTAGGTTTGAAGCACCCAAGGGAGGGATATATACCTGTGTGTTGTCAAACTGTTCTCATAGAAATAAAACCATCTTGAGCTTCATTGTCTTATTTGGTGTGGAGCGTGCTTTTCCTCTTGTGGTCAATAGGTGACAGTGTTGAATAGCTCATGCTCTTAAGATCACAGTGGGAGAGAAGAGTTGAATGACAAACCAATAAATATCTCCCACATTTGGACTGTTATAAACAGTGATCAATGGAAAAGCTGACAAAAGCATATGGTGCATCTGTAGAATACTGTTTAATAAGACTATTTGACTTGTATTTTATTATAAATGTTAACAAAGTACTTTGGGATAAATGGGATAAATCTCAAACACAGATTTTTGTTCACCTTCAGATATGGCTATTTTATTTCTTTCTTTTTTTTTTATTTACTTATTGCTTAACTAGACAGCATAAATCAATTTCATTCAATTAAGTTTATTTTTATAGTGCCAATTCACAACATGTCAATTCAGGGCAATTTACAGAGAAGTACATGCAGGATGGTTAAAAATTTAGAGGGGGTAAGTTTTTGTGTATGTAATATTCAATGATGTAAGGTGAGACTGAATGCACTAACCCTTCTCAAACGGAAAAGTATTAGTGTCATATCCCTAAACCCTCCACTTACCTTATTTTAGTTTCTGTTGGGTTCCACAAAATTTTATGTAAACAGAACTACTGGAAATATACTACTGATTCTACATGCCGTATGGTTTTTCATCAGGGCCGTGCAGAGACCACTAAAGGGGCAGGTGCTCAAAAAAAAAAGGGCACATCTTATCGCATTTTAGGACAGAATATTAACAAAGTCACATAGCTTTCAGAGTTTAATGAACAATGATAAATTACAAAATTGTGAGACATACAATCAAAGCTAAGGGAAATCTCTACATAGAACATAGAACTATGCATATGTAAAATATTTTATTAGTAATTTCTTTCTGCAGGTCTATTTTGTTATAGGAAAGTATTACAATATTCAAATCTGCAATTTAGCCAAAGATGTAAATCAGAGCTGGACCACCAGACATATTTTGTCTTTACAGAATTAAACTGTTAAAAATGCATACAAGGGCACAATGCAACCTTTTAGTGTACTGTAATCTATAAAAAAGAATGTCTGCCTGGTTTGCTGTACTGATAGTGGAGATGGAGACAGTCCATTCAGAAAAGCAGAGCTGCTGCATCAAACTTTAACTAGAACTGCAGAAAAAAAAGAACAAAACAAACATTTTATTAATGCATGTCACCATGAGAAAAGCCTACTCTGTTTGTGTCTTAGTGTATTTTGTAAGTACCTATATACATTTTCTTCAATCTTTGCTCTTCGTTTTTTCTTGTCAGTTGCTCTTTTCTTTTTTTCCTCATTGTCTCATCTTTTCTGTGTTGAGTGAAGGTCAATGTCTTATTTATTTCAGTCTCTTGCCTTTCTTTTCCCCCCAAACTAAATCCAAGATTATGATCCAAATACTTATTTTCCGTCATGGTGATTTAACTGTTTAAAAACAAATTCCCATCTTTTAAGCATTTTTGCTATTTTTGTTCTCTTTTGTTCACAGCAGCAGTTTTCTGTTAGCCATGTCTTTAAAAATGTTAATAACCTCACTGTGAATGATTGGCACATCCTTCTCGATTGCCAACAAAAAGGTCTGACAACCGATCCTCCTTGCATAAGCTGCGCAGTTTTGTTTTCACCAGCTTCATACATTATATCTATCATATATCTATCATGGTAGTTTTGGATGAGTTCTCCTTTAAGATACATTTACCTAACGCTAGAATAAATGAAATGTACATCATGCAGCAAAGGAAATTAGAAAATCAGACATATATCCATTATGGAGATGATAGGTTTTTGACGGGCGATGTGCCCCTATTGCATAAGTAATACTGAAGAATGTCCTACTATCATTAACGACACAGGGAAGCTTTTTAGTTATCTTGCTTTGCTAGCAAAGTCATTAGCTAGCAGCTAGCTCATAGCACAAGAACAACAGCCTAATGTCTGTATGATACAAATACTGAATCGATAGATAAGAACAGCTTTTCCTCACCTGGCTGTCTCCTCCCGCTCAGTAGTTCTTCAGAGAAAGAACTACTTTCCTCCGTTTAAACCGCTACTCTTTGCTAAAGTAGAGAAATTATACAACGTTCAAAGTTTTCCGTTGTCTGACAAGTAGGAAGCCTACTCCAGTATTTTCACCAAAAATTATGTTTTTTAATTCACAAAAAAACTGTTCTGTAATCATTACAGAACAGTTTTTTTTGTGAATTAAAAAACATAATTTTCAATGTAAAAGACTAAAAGCACAGAGTAAACAGTGTTTTAGATCAAACAATACTGCATCATCCATGGGGCTCATTTGGTTTCACTTACATGTCTATTCAGGTTGACATTGGAGAGGCGGTGCAGACTGAAGACATAGCCATCCGTCCGATCATGGTTGATCTTGCTTAGGGCCAAATGAGCAGCGGCCACAGTGTAATGTGGAATATCCGCTACCTTTAGCTCCGCAGTTAGCCGCCTTATCTGACTGTGCGAGAGGCAAGTGCGTCGTCACCGGCAAAAGGTCAAAGGTAACAATGTGATCGGAGGGCTTATTGTATTGTTTATCTTTCCAAAAAAGAAAAGATAATAATAATAATTTAAGTACATGTGTCAAATAAATAATAAATTATAATAAAAAAAAAAAAAAAAAAAAAAAAAAAAAAAGGGACCAAAAGGGCACATTGGGATCATGGAGCAAAAGGGGCAGGTGCTCAAGCCCCCTTAGCCCCCCCCTCTGCACGTGCCTGTTTTTCATTAATTACCATTTGAAGTACTTTAGTGGCAAATAATAAATATTAGAAAATTTGGAAGAGTATACTTTCCCCAAGACATTTTCCTATTAATTTATCAGAGCTTTAGACTTTCTTATTATCTTTAATATGTGGTATGTATTGTTTTATTCCCCATCAGCGAGTTTAAGCCCTCATGGTTGATATATTTTTCAAAGTTACGAAAATTTGCACTACTATGTTTTTATGTTCTAAATAATAGACTGCATGTTATTTATCAAATATTATTTAGAATAGACCGCATTATTCTAAATAATATGTTAAAGCATAAACATGTGTTTCACAACACCGGAGAAAACTGTAAAATCAGAACATCAGCCTTATAAAGAACTTTATTGTTTTTTACACAACCAATATAACAACAATGCAAAATGTCATGAGAGTCTCAGCAGATCCACAGTCTTTAAAGTCGTCAAGGCAGAGGTCGACTTCCACCCTTTAATGGAAATAAAAATAGCTTCCCCCTTGCTTGCCCCCGCCTGCTTCCTGTTTTACTTGGAGAGTTTAGTGATGACACGGATTAAAGCCCCATTCTCATCCTTCAACCTCTGGTTCTCCTGCTTCAGCTCAGCTTTCACCTAGGAAAAAAGCACAGAAAAGCCTAAACAAACATTTCCAGGGTCTACCGTGCCTCTTGACTGCTGGAAATTTCCCCCATACTGTGCAGGGTTAAGTGGGTTTAGACACTAAATAGATAAATATTTGTAGTTAATATGATAAGGGTTGTGTAACTAAAACATTTTTAATTACTTTTTCCTCCAGTCTAATAAATCACTACCTGTTGGTGGCTTTAACCATGATCACAATGATGACTAAAAAAGTTGATTATGCTTTTTAATTCCCTCATCCATATTAGGAGAGGAGGGTAGGGGTGTTCACAATCTGCATCAAAATTAGAATCGACAAACACAACTAAAATGGTTATATATATATTTATATGAATTTGTTGATAAAATTATCATTCATCAAACAGCAGGTAGAGTTAGCATTTCCCTAAGATGCAGCCTTGATGTGATGATTAAGAACCACAAACATATTTTTCATATATTAGGTCTTGTTTTGCTTCTGTTAGGTCAGAATTGGCCTGATAAAATAAAAATCACACTGATTGTATATGAGGGATACAATACAATAACACATTTACACAGAGAAACAAACAAACACTTTTGTCCACATTCACAGCGTGTCTCTAAAGTGAGGGTTTATTATCAGCATAGAATCCCATACTGTAACTCTTTGTACATTTCATTGACAGAGAACAAAAACCTTTGTTAGTATCTTCTAGGGCAGCATAGAGCAGTCCACTGTGATTCTACAGAGAACAAATATTGCTCACTAAGGCTGTGGTCTCAATGTACTTACAGCTTCCAAAGCCTACACACAGCAGAATGGTGACAAGTGATACCAGCTGAAGCCAACAACAACAAAACATTTGGTTTGTGTGTGTGTGCATTTTTTAAGCCTCTTAGAGTAACAGTATTTAATAATTCATTTTCTTATAAAACAAATAAAAACTACCTTTAACTGTTCTTCCATATCGGATATCCTCTTTTTAAGGCTCCAACTTTCCTGTGAAGATCATTTATTAAATGTGAATTATATTGCTTCATAAAAATACACAAAAAAGACAGATGAGCGTGTACCTTTTTCTCTGCTTCTAGCATGTGGGAGCTACAATCATCTTCTGACCCCTTCTGTGCAAATTGGAGATTGTTTTTATTAAAATGTTTTTTATCATCATATGGGCTATAATAAATTGAATTTCATACCTGTGCTTGATGCAGCTGGTCTTTAACTGTGGCCAAGTCTTGTTTACTGGTCTCCAGTCGGGATTTGAGCCTTTCATTTGTTGCCAGTGCCTTTTCATACATCTGTAAAATTTACATGTTTTCATCACCACAGAGACATATTCAAAAGCCAAGAAATTTACACAAATAAAAACCTATAACAACTGAGTTAAATGTGTACTTATAGTTTAAGAGGCAATTTGTGTGTGTGGTATCTGTAAGTTATTTAAATAATAATAATTAGAAAGAAGCACCATTTTCAATAGGGATGAAAGGGATTTTGGGATTTAAATAACTAGTCAAAACAGACATTAATTTGGTACCCATATAAATACCTTATGGCTTTATTATACCATTTTGTTGTATTCACTGATTAACTAGATTAAAAGAGACCATTCTGTTTGAAACAAAATACTTATGAAAGAATTTCATGCAAAATTACTTATTAGCATAGCATAACTTCATCTATAGTTTTCAATTTTCTTATTGAAGGCCGAACTGTAGAGGAAGAATATTTGTGGATAAAACGGGGTGCCATGCATCTTTCTTCTTTCTTCTTTTTCAACAGGGTCACGGTGGGGGGCCAGTGCCTAGCTCGGGCGAAAGGCGGGATACAACCTATACAGGTCCCCAGTCTGTTGCAGGGCAACAGAGAGGCTGTGTCCGAATGTTCGCCTTCATCACTGTATAGGGCACTATGTAGTGGTTACGCCATTTTAGATCAGTGTCCGAACGGGTAAAGGGAAAACAGGAAAAATAGCGATATTCACTAGAAGATGTTCACTAGACAAGGAGATATATCCTGGATTGCTTTGCGAGGAGAGCTCTCCTTGCTAATAATTATGGGATTTGTTGTCACAGCAGCGACAAATGGCGCAGGCAATGTGCGGGTAAGCGGAGTCACGTGACCATTGGGGAGTGAAAAGTAGTGATCATCTGTAAGAAAGGTCAGTTAACTGAGTTCACTATATAGTCCTCTCTCTATAGGGACTGAGTGATTGTGGGGTTAGGGCGGACGTTTGGACACAGCCAGAGACATACAGTACAAAGACTTACAACCATGTAAAGACACATTTTCACCTGGGGACAATTTAGACATACCATTTAACCTAACAGTCATTTTTTTGGACTGTGGGAGGAAGCCTGAGTACCTACAAAGAACTGACGTATCCACGGGAAGAACATGCAAAATTAATGCAGTCTTATATGAGATACAGTGATATGGAAATAGCAAAGTAAAGTTTCAAACATTGTTTCAAATATTTGTATGTAATTTTTAAAGCTTTTTCTTGTGCATTATGAGTCTGAAGTTAACAGTGATGTGAGGGTATCTATGATAGCCGAGTTGCTTTTATCAGGGTACCATATCATGTAGTTAAACAGTATATATTATATCAGATATGTTACTGATAGATGAAATAAAACCAGAGAACTGACATATCTATCTATCTATCTATCTATCTATCTATCTATCTATCTATCTATCTATCTATCTATCTATCTATCTATCTATCTATCTATCTATCTATCTATCTATCTATCTATCTATCTATCTATCTATCTATCTATCTATCTATACTTTCTTTTTACAACGACTAGAATAACATCAGCACTAAAACATCAGACTAACAGTCAAACTGCATGATTTACCTTTTTATAGTCACTATTCATCTCTTCTTCTGCCTTTTTCCTTGCCGACAGCCTGTTCTCCCTTCGTAAAAAATAAGACTCTGCATGGTTTGTTGATGTGTCGTTTGGGACATCAGATGAGCTGGATGAGCTCAGTCTAAATAAATAAGAGATTATTATTATCAGTTTCTCTCAAACCTTAGCAACAAATCTTGCACTATGAGGATAATACTTGTGTTTTAGTTGTCCAAATCATTGGTAAACTTACCTAGACAGCCTTTCATGCTGAAATAAAATATATATATATGTTTTAGAACATGTCTGGAACAAAATCGAACATAAAAGACTGAGTTGTTTTTCTTTCTTATTTTGTTTTGTCTCAAACTAAACTGTTATTCTCATGCATATCAGCTTTGTTAAATGTCAACATAGCTCTTATGACCAAATGGCATCTTTTAAATATCATACAGTTAATATGCACACATTTTCAGAAACAGAATCAGAAATACTTTAATGAACCGAGGGGGAAATTATCTTCGTTACACGCTCCAGGTATACAAAGAACATATTACAAACATTCATCATCCAAAGAAATAAGTAGTAATGCCATTTTGTCCTACTGTACATTTGAAATGTTTTTATGTAGGCTGTTTAAAACTTTATGGCAGCCAGACACACCAGACCAAAGTAAGCTAAAGGAGGAGAGAGGAAACGATCCCTTAAATAAACTGACAAGCAGAGATAGCTAAACATATCCAAAAAAGGTAATAACTCCAGCAGTGACTCTGACATTTTGCTCACTATATCCTGCTTAGTAAGGAAAGGTTATGTGAGCTATGTCCTTAGGGAATTTCAGCCAAAAGTATCTGTTAAAGAAATGATATTGTCCAAATACATAGAAAAGAAAATGTAATTGTCAGGGTTTTTTTATATAAACATATAAAGAGAAATCAAGGAAACAGAGGTCCATTGTTTAAGATTAAATGTCAGCTAGAGTCATAATGTTGCAAACACATGGATGAAAAAAAAATGCAATATCTGTAGAGCACACAATATCTGATAAATAAATCCCAGGGGGTGCAAAACAAAAATATTAATAAACTGAAAAAAAAGAAATCATTACAAAAGCATCAAGCTAGCCATATCATCTTCATCCTCTGAGAAGGTAAATATCGGAAGAACTTTTCTTTTGTTAAAACATCCTTTTTCCTAATATGGTGTCAAATTTGTGGGGCTTTCCTATGAATTTTTTCATGAGTCATTACAAAATGTACAAGCCCGACTCTGAACTCAGGCTTTGTAAATCTTATTTTAAGTTTTTTCAAGCGTGTTTATATTTCCTGTTTCTCTGTGTTTCCCTGTGATAAAGGGGTTCTGTCAAAGACCTGTCCATCTGTTTCCCCCATTTCATTAAACAATACATATTCACAAGCAACATATGCAAATTGCAGATTTTAGTCCTCTGTTTCGTTTGTGTTTTTTTGCACCATGCTTTTTCTCACAAACTTGCTTACATTAGATCACTGCTGCACTTTAAGAAATGGAAATGTCATGAGAGCTGTACAAAACGAAATTTTGCTTTGTGTACACTCTGTATACACAACAACAATAAAAGTTTAAGTCTAAGCCTCAGTTCACATGTTGCTACAAGTTTCAAACACAAAGAAAATCATTCCGCAGGAGCAAATTTAAAACATTTTTTTTTCTTTTTTTGAATAAATTTTTCAAATTACATCGATACAAGAGAGAGACAGCTTATTTATATACGTAAAAGTACATTCCTAAAAAATTAAACTTGGTGACATTAGAATTCAGCTAAAGATAAAGCCACCCATATAAATGACTTAAAAAGATGAATGTTATTTAATGTAAAAACAATCCTCTTCAAATTTACTTTAGCAAACATAACTGATTTCTGCTATGTTAAGCTTGTTACAGATTTTACTTTACCGGTAAGTTACATTAAAGCTTTACGTTTCCATTTGTATAAATGTAAATGCACCTAAATAAATACTACTCCATAGCAATTACCTATGGCTTTAATTGCAGATTTGGGCCTTCCAGTTGTAAAGAACATTTTAAAAACTAATCTCAAAACTAAAAAAGGGATTCATGCTAAAAGAGACTGGTGTCAAACAGAATAAATTAAGAAATACAGACAAACCTCAGGCTGCAGACACTTCAAATAAACACTGCAGTACCTTTTGTCAGATAATTAAAGAACCTCTGGATCTTCACCAGACTCTGAAATCAACCCCTTGAAGGGTGTCTGAGGAAATGTTACTATGATTGGTAAAAAACTATTTATAGCCAAAACCGTCTTGGCTGAAACTCTTTGACATCATTTAACAGATACTGATCAACCTGTCCAGTAACTATCCCATCATCCCTGCTTAAAAGTGTTTCCCTGTCTGAATGTTTCTCCAGACCCCTCACCCCCTTGAGAGACTTTTTCCAGCTGACCAGTGGAAAATATTAGCTTCCCTTAGGATTAGCTGAGACATAAACATCTATAAATACTTTGAGTTCCCAGCATCAAAGTCCTCTAAAGTATTTGTTCAGCCCTTCTTCTTTTTCTCATTGTGTCTTCTAACACTTTTGTTATTTTCTTCTCTTTCATTTTCATAACAACAGCATATTATCTGCTTCCTTAAGTCTTTAATGGCATATGAGTTTTACAAAAACAGAAAAGGCTGAATGTTTTCAGCATCTACTAAGTCTGTCATGAAATTCTAATCGATATCATGATAAAAATACGTATTTACTTCACACGTTTCTCAATTTGGTCTTTAAAGTTTCAGAAATTCTATAGATTACTATATAGATTATTTTGGAGAAGAGATAAAACACTCTTTTTTCACAAAAAGAATAACCACTTTAGAAAACATCATCAACTTTTGGGGGTAATTTTTCTACCGGAATTACTGACATGCAAAGAAAGACAAGCAACAAGTTTTAGATGGATTTTCTCATTATTAAAAGGTTTTAAATCATGTTTAACATAAAAGTAAAGGCTGTCTCTGTTCAGTAGAATCGTACATCTAATCCTAAAAAAAAATATCTAAATCTGCAACATATTTTTTGTGGAAGGTTCCACATATTATACAATTAACTTAAATGACAATGAAGCTTAAGGAGCCATTGAACACAGATTTTAGAGCTACTGTCTTAAAGTATCCTATTTGATGTACAAAGCAGTTATACAGCAAAGTTATACAGTACTTTTTTGTTTGTAAAAAGTTACATCTCAAAAGCAAGTTTCAAAACCATTGATATATATATTTAAAATATATATATATATATTGATATACATATTTATATATTTATAAATGTATATATATACATGTATATATATATATTTTTTTATAATTACAAATACAGTTTTGCTAAACAATTTCTATAAACAGTCATGCATGAAAATCTCTGTGTTTGCATAAAATCCATTGAGACATTTACTCTAAATAGAAGAGAATAAAAGGCAATCCGGCTTTACCCTCAGGCTCCTGGTGTTGGTAGCAGATGAAGCTGGACAAGAGTCAGACAGAGACTTTCTGATAAGTGGCTCATCTTTGTTTTGAGAAAGCAGAGATGACATTTCTCCTGCACTGCTGGGAGCACTGCATACAGCTCTTCTGTGACACAAAACACCGAATAAAGAAAAATAAATCACAAGTCATAAAAAGTAAAAAAAAAAGAAAAGCCTGACGTGAGCAGAAATTCACATGAGATTGTTTCAGTTTGATGAATGCCAGCTTGATTTTCACAGGATGGAAACACATATCAGAGTGAAAGAAGGCAAGTTTGAGAATGTGGGGGAGCTGGAGGAGTAGGCGGGCTGCAGACTGCAGTTGTGTATGTTTATATTGTAAGGGTTTACACATGGATTTCAAAGAAACTATTTGCAGATACTTTGTGCACTAAGTGATATCAATATGTATTAATATATATATATAAATAAAGTTTGATATTGTACTTTATTTATATTAATGCTCTTCTTACCAGTCACTTTAGATGGACCACCATGTCTCCTTCTATTTTCAGAGGATGAGTGTCATGATCTTGGCGCTGATGTCTGGCTTAATTTTTCATTTCATTCACCTGTGCAACTCTGCCCGGTTTCTGATCATCTGATCCACCTTCTCCTGCCTCTATTTAAGGTGCTTGCATCCAGTTATCCGGGCCCGATTATCTTGTTCTCTCTAGCTAGTTGTGAGAGACTCATGACAATGAGTTGAATAGTTCTCCCTCAGATGTTAGGATGTTATATAACTTAACCCTGTTTTAAAGATCTCAACAGCATTTTCCCTGACCTCTCTTATTTGTTCTTTGGTCTTAATCATGCTGTTTATACACTAATTCTCTCTGACTAACAGAACACCTGGATTTTATTAAATTACACAGGCTTTACCTGCTAATTAGGTGAATTTAGAGAGCACACGGCTGCACAGCATTTAGAGGTATATGAGTCAAAAGTTGTTGGTTTCCGGATATTTTTCTGTAAATCATGGTTCATTTTATTTCTACTTCACCAGCGTGGTTACTGTAACATTATCACCACCTCTCTGTGTTTCACCTAAAAAGATCAACATGTGATAGATTTAACTTGGGGTTTGCAAAGTAAAAAGAAAGTTAAAAAGTTTCAATAGTTTTCTAAAACCACTCAAAATGTACAGAAATAAGGATAGACTTGGTATCCTTGCTGAATTTAGCTTTTATCCATGGTTTAAGTAAATAAAATTATATAAAAAGGGACAGTATTGTATTTATTGGAATGCACCAAAATAATTAGAATAAAAAAAGAACTAAATAATACAGTTTCCCCCTCTTTGGGGTAATAAAGTGTCTTGTCTTTGTACAGGGTACTCCCTTTTAAAAACAGCAAACAGTACCTCCTGCTGGTTTAAAAACGTAGCCACAAAAACAACAAAAAAGGTACAAAAAGGAAAACTGAGGGTTCCAAAGAGTTTTGTAGAAAAACTGTTAACACAAAAATACTTATTCAAAGATCAAATCAGTGCTTTTGCATTATGAGATAGCAAGTACATACAGTATTACATCTGAGCACATTTTTTTGTGCAATCTAATGATATAAAGTAATTTTAAGGCCCACTCTATGTCATGTCTTCATTTGCCTTTAATTTATGAAAGTAAGTATAGCATAGTTTTAGAGGTAATACATACTATATTCATTTAACCTCTTAACATCTTCACCCTTTATTTACTCAAAAAGTTTGTTTTGATTATATTTAATAAGCGTCCTGTTTCTGCTGGTGTTTTTATAGTGACCTTGTTGGCAAAATGAGTTAAAAATTATATTTATAACAAGTTAGTGATCATTGATTAGGGAAACAGTAAGTAGCCCTTTTTATGTCTTGATCTTCAGAAAAGGATTTATAGAAATGTTAAATAGGCATACTTCAGATCTACCTCAGTGATCTGTCATCTCATAAATGTATTATTTTTTTCTTATATTATTAGTGTGCTTAGGTCTTGAATATAATACAGATTATATAATTGAACATCTAAAAAGGAAAGGACATGTAATGTATGCAATACTAGTTACATTAATATGTGATATATAGAAAAAAGAACGTGTAACATTGCTTAGTACATTTTTATCATCATTCTAAGATGTTCATAAATAAAAAGATTCCCATATTTCCAATAAAGAATTGTCAGTTTATTTGTAGGGAAAATACCAGTCGACTACATTATTGAGAACTTTGTAGTTTAAAATTCAGGCACGTTTTCATAGTTGGTTTAAGGAATCCCACAGTTTAGGTTGATAGTTGATGTCATTGATGTCAACTTCATTCTGAAAAAGAGAAAAAAGAAAATCACATTTGTATCTTCAAATTTTCAGAGCTGTATCAAAAAAACTTCATCTAATAAAATCTTTTATCACAAAGTAAATAAATTTTTCAGAATATGTATTTTACCTCTAACATTAAGTGCCATGGAGGACTCTGCATTTCCCAGTTTGTTCTCAATGACTACTTTGTATTCCCCATTGTCTTTGGGTCCCACTCGCAGTATGAGCAAGGAACAAACTCCACAAACATTTGTAATGTGGTAGTTGGTGTTTGTGTTGAGGCTGATGTTGTTGTGGTACCATGTCACATGTGGAGTTGGATCACCCCTAACTGCACAGGTCATATAGCATTCATAGCCTTCAGGAGCTGTACGTCTCTTTAGGGGAATAATAAATGATGGAGGTGACTCAAAATCCAGGGCCTTCATCTGAGGCATGTCAACTTTGAATTTTCCTGGAACATAAATTCATGAAGGTTATCATCATACAGGGACATGATTTCCAGATACATTGCTGATTGGGAACCAAATATATTTCTAGTAGCTGCTTTATTAATACGACATAGAATGCCATGGATAT